>NW_027256882.1:96716515-97349015 GCF_029215685.1 Pituophis catenifer annectens
AAAAGATGAAAATCAACCAAGTTTACAGAAAACTTCTCCATCATATTTTGTTATTTTTTACTTGCTATTGTTATTATTTGCCTACTTCCTACAGTATATGTTTATATCACACCAGCCTGAAGCCAAGGCTACTTCAATACTGAAAGGCAACAAGTAATTTCAGTTCAGTTACACAAGAAGGCCCTACTGTCAAATTGATGCCATGACTTTTATCTAAGCCTTAACTTCTGGGGTAGAGGAAATATGGGTCAAGGACAAGCTACATACAGTAGATTTCAAGTTGCATTTTCCATCTTAATCCTACCAATCTAAAGGAGTATCTTCTTGCTTTTTGGCTGCTTAAATCAGTAATTGCTTCTATAGCTCCTGGCATGATTTTGATCTCAAATGCTACTGCCAGAATGATATAGGAAATGCACAGTTGAGAACAGAATAAAAAATGATTGCTCTACCAGATAAAATCATTTTTGTGTTACTTTACATTCATCATAACTGAGATCTTGTTAGTAGGTTGGCTTTAGATTCAATTTCAGTTGCCTGTGCACCAAATTATAAACTGTGTTATACAATATAAAACCAAAACAAAAAGAACAGGCTAAAGTATATTGAGATGTAAAGTGTTGGTTACCCAGCAACCATGATAAGAAACAACAACAACAATATATGAGTTAGATATGTGTGTGGGTGAATTTGGCCTTTGCATTTCTTTTCTCAGTCTTTTATCTGTCTATCTCTATCTCTATCTCTATCTCTATCTCTATCTCTATCTCTATCTCCCTCCCTCCCTCTATCTCTATCATCTTTATCATTATCTATCTAGAACAAAATACAAAAGTGCAGGTTTTAGGAACAATTGTGCAACTCCAAATTCAAAACACCCTCCAGTTCCTACACAAAAATAATCAATACTGTGGAAAAATAAAGTTACTAGAGCAATCTGCCTAACTCCCTTCTTCCTGCCAAAGACATTGCCCATTAACCCAATACTGCTGAGTATTCATAGATGTCATTAAACTACATTTCAGAAAATAAAATCTTTTTCAAGTCAATAAATTACAATTAGCCATAATATAACCATTCAATATTAAAAGGTTGTCAGACTCTGTTTCCCCTCCTCTTATCCTCACCTATTTTATTCCCTGCCCTTCACATTAATTGAAATGGTGATCCTGATGCTTCCACTATCAAGCTTGAATGTCACACTTCTATAAAATAGTACAGCCAGATTCCTAGTTTAAAATTTAAAACACTCGGTCATCTTATGTTAGTCCTGAAATTGGCCAACTCACTTATGACTGTTTCTAACAGCCTTTCTCTCAACAAGTGAGCTCATTGAAAGATAAGCCCTCAAAGAGAATGAGAAAAAAAAAGGTGCAGTAGAAGATTTCTAGTCTAAAATCAGGATTACTCAGAATTATTCTCTATTCCCCTGAAATTCCAATGCAACTAGATGCCAGATTATATTTGCTGAAGGCAGTGGACTTTTAAAAAACATTGTGAGTAGATAACTTTGGACAAACCATTCCCTATGAGTCATTTACAAGCTAATAACCACATTATAGCCAAAGTAATGTTAAAACAATATAAAATATCTTTATAACGGCAGTAACAACAAAATCCCCAGCACTGAGGCCCAAACCATGCAGTTAAACATTCACGCTTGGAAAGGAACAAGACAGATACCCCCAAAGGCTGCTAACCAACCCAGATGTTACTGCTGTTTGCAACACTCAAAAATATCAGCTCACCTACAAAGGCCTGCCCTCACTTGCACTTTATTGTGGATCTTCATTCCCTGACAACACCAAACTTCTCTCTTGGTTGTCCACCATTATCTCAATATTACGAATATCACACCTTTGTAATTATTATGTGTACTGGAACATGAGGACTATTTTCCCCCTTAAACCAATACTGAAGGTAAACCATACCTTCAAGGTCTACAAAATCTAGTGCACTTTGTCATCCACTAACTTAGAAGTGGGATAAATGACATCTGTTATGGGTGAGACCAGAGATGCTTTTTGTGAAGATTGAGAAACCAAAGAACACCTTCTCCCCTCTAGCCACTAGCCAGTCTCAGCCGCAGCCTTTTCTCCCTTCCTGTCTTTGTTTCTTTTGTTGTTGTTTGGTCTCTAAGTCATGACCATAGCATGTCAACCCCCATCCCGTCCTCCACGTTTTTTCAGAGTTTGCCCAAATTCACGTTCATTGCATCAATGACACCATCTAACCATCTCACCCTTACCTTCTCCTTTTGTTTCATTAGTTCCTTTCATATTCATTATCTTCTATGTCTCCACCTCCCCCATCTCTTCTTCAGATTTCAATCAAGGCAGAAAAGGTGACATGCTATTGTTTGGGAGGAGGGTGGGGGAGAGATAACAGATTAGCACAATTCCACAGGTGTCCCTGTGGTTCTTTAGGCACTTCTACAGGAAAACACTTGCATTGTCTGTTTGTTTGCAGCAAACAGACAATGCAAGGGATGTTGAATTCAACTTTTGTTGTTCATTTATCAGTTACCATTTACTGATCAGTTTTAATCACTTCTTCCCCAGCTTCTAGTAATATAACATGCTTGTTCAGATACTAGTCAGTTCTGGCTGTCCTTCTCTAGAGGAACTAGTAAACTGCACAATCTGGAGCACTTTGTACCTGGAATATTTCCATTTGTTTCAATTTATTTTCACATGCGTGATGCCCACAGGGGGCGTAGGAGGAGGGAATGAAAACCCAATCTGAAAAAGTCCAGGCAGAGCATTAAAGTCACACCGGCTTCATTTCTGTTGCAGTGAACATCCATTGAAGGATGTTCTCCCCACTGGCTGGAGACATGCTGAAAGAAGACAGAAGCAGCAAAGCCAGAGGAGAAACCAGAGACCTTGCCTGCAGTGAGCACTAACTCACTTTAAGTTGTGTGCACAGCCCTGGAGGCTTAACTCAGAGCTTCTTCAGTGCTTTCAGTGGGAAAGTTCCTTCCTTGCAAGAGAAGAGCACTCCAGCTGAACCAACCCATTTTGTTTGATATGAGGACAAATGGTTTTTGTTACATCCTAAGAGGGAGAGATACAATACTGGAGGGGGAGTGTGTACACATCCTTTGTCGCTGTCTTTCCCCCTCCGGAGAGGAGAGGCAAAAAAGAAAGTGTGTAGGACGTTCTCTGGAGCTGCCAGGGGTATCTGCCACCCTTGATTCCACCCACTCGGAGCATGTCTAATGTTAACTTTGATTCATTTCATGTGTTTTTCATTTTCTTGCCTTCTGTGCTGCTTGGAATGTTTCCAGGGTATTTTAAACAGCGGTTCATTCCCCTTGGGTGTACTAGCAAGAGAAAAATGGAAAATGAGAAATTAAATGAAATGAAATGGAAGTAAAAAAAGAAGGCAGAAAATTTCTTGGGAGAAAGCTGACACTGATCTGTAAATCTCATTCCTGACCCTCTTCTGGGAAGACCTTCTGCAGAAGAATATAAAATCAAAATACAATATGGCCACAACATTTTTTTTTAAAGAAGGATTCCCTTTCTCAGCAGATCAAGTGGTCAAAGAGACAATCACCCATCGCCATCAACCCCTGAGACAGGCTCAATAAGGATTGAAATAATTATCTTTGCACAGAATATGATTGATTATCACTTCTTTAGTACTGAATTAGCGCATTTGCCATGACATTCCAATTTTTCACAAATACTGTAGATACTAATTGTAATAGGTACCATCCTCTCTGAGTTTGATGTTATTTATTTGATCAATTTATATGGCCACCCATCTTGCAGTAGAGACTCTGATATTTAGGTGTCCTACACCAGGGGTGGGTTCTAAATTTTTTTACTACCGGTTCTGTGGGCGTGGCTTATTTTGTGGGCGTGGCTTGGAGATCATGTGACTAGGTGGGCGTGGCTAGCTGGTCAGAGTCATTTCTGGAAGGTCCTCGCACTTACGACCCGACTCATTTGTTTGCTTTTAACACTGATCAGCTGTAGGACGGCCCTTTGAAGCCCCGCGGCAAGAGTTTAAACAGTTTTTTCCCCTCTAGTCATCAACTGGGACTCAGGAGGCAGCAATAGATTGGGGGTGGGATCAAATAAAAGGTAAGAATAATGTGGGAGGGCAGGGGGGAGAACCGGTTCGGTGACGTCATATCGTCACCGCTACCGGCTCGGCCAAACCGGACCGAACCGGGAGGAACCCACCACTGTCCTACACCTATAGGCACAGTTAACTTTTCTCATGCAAATTCATGATAAAAATATCAGTTTTTATGCAATTTTCATTTATTCTTTAAATAAGTCTGATTCAAGTAGTGTTGTTTTTGCTGTACAAAATTAACTGGTCTAATGGTTTCCAGGAGAGGAATGGCAAACCGAAGATGGCTCCACAAAGTGTATCCAACGAACTCAGCAGGCATCAAGGAATCAGTGAGTAGACAGGTTCCTTGGAACCTCTCCACCTAAGGAGGGGATCGGAGATCACCCACATGTGCTCCAGGTTTGAATGCTGGGAGACATAGAGATTAACCATCCTATCATAACTTGCAAGCTATCTTCTTTTTTCTCCTACTCAGAGATGCGGCAGAGCCTTTTAAAGGATACCAAGTTCACCAACCTCATTTTCTAATCGCATTCGGAAATTGCCTATTAAGTATTGTAAAGCTATTGGCGACCTTTGGAATGACAAGTTTGAAAAGACTTTATTGGGTAAATGTATCTTCAACTCTGAACAAAAGAAAAAAATAATTACAAGTTTATGAACTTAATGAATTTGAAATAAAGAGCAAAAAGCTAAATAAGATTTTGATCTAAGAAAGTTATAAACAGATTGAGGATCCAAATAAAATTGGAACACTGACTTTTACTACAAGGGTTGGAATTAACTATAAAAAATAAACAACCTCATTGGAAACAGACTTATTTTGGTTATTCTGGCAATTGAATAATAAAAGATAAGTGATGATTTTAGAAACTGGATACTAGAGAAGATTAAAGAAGAATACAGATTTGATGTCAATTAATCTACAAAAAAGGTTTGTTAAAGCCTTGAAGAGATGTGTGATGAGATAAAGAATAATTGTACAGAAATCAAATGGATTTATGGAACACCCTCCCTCCTAACATCTGGCAGGCCCCCACCCTTCTATCCTTCTGCAGAGCACTTAAAAGCTTCCCTTGGGCATTAAGATGGGTCAATCAAGCTGGGATGAGAATGTGGATTGCATCAGGGAAATGTAGCGGTGGGGCCAGTTTTGATTGTTTTTATCCCTCTTAGTTTGCATTGTTTTACTAGCTGTACACTGCCCAGAATTGTTTTAGATGGGCAGCTGTACAAATGTCTTAAATTAATAAATACATTTATCTCTTAATCATTAAAAGGATATCAAGAAGAGAATGCAGTAGAGATTGTCTGAAAATTGATGACGCCTGTCCCAAGAAACTTGCCATTGATGAAAAATGGGGGGGGTATCAAAGATGAGGATTCAAATGCAGGAAAGAAGGGTGAATTAAGAAAGCCGTTCTAGATCCTATCGAATGGAAGGTCTACAATTTGGGTGTATTAGTTTGATTTCCAAATCTGCACAGATATTTCAAAGGGTTACAGTGGAGTAATTAGGAATATTCATACACAAAATGAACCTAAGAAGCATGGGAAACAACTTCTCATGTTGTTTTCATATGACTTTAGATCTTACTGAATAAGATGCAGAAGCCAAGTGGTCTTGAATAACACGGCTCCCTCTTATCAGTGCTATGATGGAGGGGCAAGGAACTATCTGTCTAACATGAGAAATTCTTCTGTGGCTGCTTTCCAAAGGCTTTTCCTGTTAGAATTGGCTTCCTCTTGTCCTTATTTCACCTGCACTAAGACTAGAGGATCGCTGCCTTGTGGCTGGGAGATCGGTCAATGTTAAGGACTGCAAATGTATTGTCCTTCCTTACTGATCATCATGTCTGTCCTTTTAGATTGCACTGAAGAAGATCATTATCAGGAAAATTTGGGAGTCCATATGAAACCTTTTAAGAAAGAGCTACAATTCTTACAGTAGCCCTTTCTGTTATTTTGAATTGGTTAATGCAATTATTATTTTAACACCCCTTCACAACAATTAACATTCAATACATTATGAAAGTGTGATCATCTACTATTTGATGCCTCTATGGCATGAATATAATGTAATTCAGCTATTCCTGCCAATCTTTCCCCTCAGATCTGTTAATTCATATTATCTTCCTTTCCCCCTGCTTAGGATTGCAATGACCTAGAAGCTGGCATTCAGGACCCTTCCAGATCATGATTTTACTGTATAATAGGTAAAGGTAAAGGTTTCCCTCGCACATATGTGCTAGTCATTCCTGACTCTAGGGGGCGGTGCTCATCTCTGTTTCAAAGCCGAAGAGCCAGTGCTGTCCCAAGACAGTCTCCGTGGTCATGTGGCCAGCATGACTAAATGCCAAAGGCACACGGAATGCTGTTACCTTTCCACCAAAGGTGGTCCCTATTTTTCTACTTGCATTTTTTACGTGCTTTCAAATTGCTAGGCTGGCAGAAGCTGGGACAAGTAGCAGGAGCTCACTTTGTTACGTGACTGTTAGCCACTGAGCCACTGCATCCCTTTTTTTACTGTGTAATGATCCTTACTAATTTACTGAATTTTACAATGGGTCCAAAGAACCAACATCTTTTCATTTCTAATTTTTTCCTATCCTTCTTCCATTTTTCCCTCCCCTATCCAAAAATACTTCGAGGAGGAAAAGAATGAGAAGCACTAGGAGCTGTCTGCCAGAAAGCATTTTTACTTGGAAATATTTTTATTAGGAAAAAGTAGCAGGCTTCATGTCCCCCAAAAGGCCTTCCGGAGGGAAAAAAAAATCACTTGTCCATTGCAAAAGAGCCAAAATATTAGGTGGCTCTTTAGGGTCTTCCAATAGGAAGGGTTATTTCAATGAGTCTTTCTGAGCAGTTTGAAGTCAAGGACAAAGTAATAAATTTCCTTATCTATTTATTAATTCATTTTTAATTGTACTTTAATGACAGAGAAAAGAAAACAACAAGGAATTAAACACACCATGCAAGGCTTATTATGAGTTATTAAGTCTTTTTACAACTTAACCAAAATTATGTATTAAGTACTGAATGATTTCTAAAATGAACTAAGAGGAAATGTGTAAATAAAACTGAGTTATATGATCTAAATGAAGTCGATCTGAGTGCTCAAGAAGAATCACATCTCTGCCTTTATGAGCTGTTTATATAGACCAAGATCAAACTATGTGGCTCTATTCCAGGGGATGCTGAACTCCCTGCTAGGACCCATAATATATTGCACTGCAACTTTTATGTTATTACAATTCTGTCATTCCCACATATTTCTGAAAATGTATTATTGTATTTTCATAGATGTAATATTCCAATATTGCTATTTCAATATATCACTAAAGAATACAATCACTGAATTTTCCATATTTAAGGCCTCTTATTACATAAGAACTTCCCACATACAGCAGGTAACAAGAAGGGAAACACCTGGAGTCACTTAGTGCCTTTTTCTTAATGAATGGGGCAATTATACTGACTGGAAATCAGCCTCTTTTTGTTGCACTGCAGTAGCTCATGCAACTGGCATTTAACAATTTAAAAAATTCAATTCAATTATTATTAATCACCTTAATAGCAATGTATCATATATATTGAGACCCTAAGTCATAGAGTTGATCACTGCCCAGAGAACCTCCTAGAGGGAAATGGGAAGTCTAGAAACATGAAATATAAATGTAAAATAAATAAATTAGAAATATAAATAAGTAAATTGTAAAACTGGGGATTTCCAAATGTTGAATGACTTGGTAATGCTCCAATGTTGGTAACATTGAAATGTCTTTCCCTGGGAACAGGAAGACTTTGTGATAGCTCCCGTACTATGGTTAACATCCTCCTCGTTTTGTATGCTTTTTTATAGTAATAGGTTGTTATAGATGCTATAAATAGATTTATAGATTGTTTTTGATGCATATATTGTTTTTTAATAAGTGTTGTATGCCAGTCAGAGTCATTTCATGTGAGATGGATTATACAAATCAGGTAAGTAAAATAAACAAAAATAAATTGTTGTTGCAGTCTAGTAGTTGAAGCAGCTTCCCTCAGCCTGGCATTCTCACCAGATATGGTGAGACTCCAGAATTCAACAGTCCAGTCAGTATGCTAAGCATTATACTCCCATAACATCTGGATGGCAACAAGCTGTGCAACATCTGGAAGGCAACAAGCTGGGCAAGGACTGAGCATAGCAAATTTCTACAGTGCTTTGACATTCAACTTAGCAAGTGTTTTAACAGGAAATCACAATAGTTGAAATTATTATTGTTTTTACCTTATTTGTCAACTGGCTGGTAATTCTTATTGTTTTACCACATACTTTCACATTACTTCTTTCAGCAACCAGTAATGGGGGAAATAAATTTGGTGATTTGGTGATGGGCAGACAAGGGGGATCTGGAAATCCTATTTCTAACAAGAATACAACCACGCTTGAGTTGTATTATTTTTTCATCCTGAGAGATTTCTTGAGTACAACCCCAAGTGTGGGAGTATTAGCTCCCAATGGAAACTATTTACTGTTTTCTTTTTAAATCATCCAATCCTTGTGGTGTTTTCACATACGCAGAAGATAACAAGGAATTTTTTTGTCCCAGAGGAGAAAAAGAAAAATGGAAGCAATTCAATGCACAGGGGTATTGATGTGTTGTTCAAAGGGCAGATGAAGATCAGGAAACAACAATTTTAAACAGTTTCCTTTTGTTCCTCCTTCCTCATCCCTACTGCTCTTTTGTCCTACGTGACCACTTTACAAGGAAATATACCTGAGAATAATAACCACTGACTTTATTTTCTTTATTTATTAATAAAGTTACGTAGCTGCCCATTTTACTGAAAGTGACTCTTTCAGAATTGGATAAAAAGCAACAAATAAAAACAAAAATATAACAATTCGTATTTAATAAATTTCATAAAACCAAAAGATACAAACCAGAGGAGACAGAGGATAAAAATGGCTACCTCAACAATGGAGCCAATCTGAGCTAATCTTCAATTCCCTGGGAGTCCCAGGCCTGATGACATAATATTTTCTACAGGGTAGTCATTTCCCATAAATCTTCACCGCATACGTTTTATGCAGCAGGAAATAGACTATTGAATCCAGCATACTAGAGTAGCATTTTCTACAAGCATTTTATGGCAAATTAGAAATTCAGTTGAAACAAATGATGGTTGGCTGCACTTAGAAAAGTAGCTTGCTTCAATTATGGTCCTTTTTTTGCAACTAACTTACATCTGGATACTATGACACAAGAGAGGGAGCTGCAAAGTTCTTTTCCACAATAACTGAACGATTTATAGTAATGAATAAATGCCTATTTATGCATTCCACCAGAAATTCATTTTTATTCACCCAAAGAACTGTTCAAAGTAGTTTGCCCCTAGAGAAGCTCTTACAAAAGCCAATTGACATAGTATGTGTGTATTGGATAATTAGAGGAGAGTCAAAAAGTTGTTCATTGCTGCATGTTGCTCCTTAAATCAACATTTCCCCATCAATTACATTATAAATAATGAAATATCATCACATAAGACATAAAAAACAAACATGGATAATATAAACCAAATCCATGCACCTGAGATTCACTGTTAAAATGCACATAATTGTATCAGATAAATCTACTTATTTCTTACTTAGAAACATCAGGAGCTCTCTTACATCATTCAAGCTATACTGTACTATCTTTTGCCTAGTAGTGCCAACAGTGATTGGCAATGATTCATACGGTTTCATGAAGGATTTTTCCCTCTTCTGATGTGGGTCTACAAACAAAACAAAACAAGCTACCCTGGGAACTTCTGCAAAGCATTCACCTACTATTGAGCTACACTATGCCTTTTCTTTTGCATCTCTTCTTAGAAAGAGAGATTTGTATCTTAAGACAACCAGTTCCCAAACATTTCAGTGATTAATAAATCTAGATCCAATTCAAGGTTGTTTTCTTCAAAAATTCTGTTTTTATATAAACAGAATCAAATACTTGTGGTCTAATAAGCTTATATTTCAATTTTCTGCTTATTTCTAGATTTATCAGGGTTCAAGACTACAACCTTAATCATACAGAAGAACAGCAGCATATACCAAGAAAATCCCTGGAGGAAAGCCCCCAATTGAGCATTTATCAGTGGTAGGCAGACACTCAGACTTTATACCACAAGCTGTTTTCAGAAGGACATATGAGCCATGGTGGCACAGTGGTTGGAATGCAGTATTACAGGCTAAATCTGCATTCCCAGTACCAGGAGTTCGATCCTGATTGACTCAAGGTTGAGTCAGCCTTCCTCTAGCACTCAAAGACAAGGGTGAAATGGAATATCATGAAATCTGGAATAAAATGTATCAATGGTTGGAGAGGAGGAGGAATGTTGGGATAAAGAAATATTGATAAGTCAAGAGTTGGAAAATTATTATGGTAATATTATGTGATAGGTAGGAATTGTATTGGTATTGAAAGAGATTTCAATACCAGACGAAGAGATTTGTGTGTCTGAATTTTGATAGACTGTACAAATTTATGTATCGAATATGAATTGTATTTGTTGTAAGGCTAAAATTTGATGGAAATGTTGGAACCAGAAAAGTTGCACTATGTCCAATGTTTTTAACTATATATTTAATAAAAAACTTTTTAAAAAAGATTGAGTCAGCCTTCCATCCTTATGAGGTGGGTAAAATGGGGACCCAGATTGTTGGGGGCAATATGCTGACTCTGTAAACTCTTTGGGGGGGGCTGTAAAGCACTATGAAGTGGTATATAAGTCTAAGTATTAAAAATATGGCATATTTTCTATTGATTTATTTAAATTTTCATGGTTTTTAGACAAGACAAAATTCATTCTCTTTTGTAATTTAATGAATACATATATTTGGAATTTTAAAAAATGTCTAATAAAAGTCCATTGAGTTTGACCTATTATTCTATGTGATACAAAAGTATGCCAGTATCATCATATACTCATCAGGGTAATTAGGATCATCATTTTAAAAATAAACAGATTGTAAAATTGGGAGAAAACAATGACAAATATAGATTGGGATATGGTCTGCTGCTTACTGGACAGATGTTTCAGAACATTCTGGACATTTTCTTTTGTGATTATAAAATTACATTTTCTGGCTGTGATTATAAACTATGAATTACAAAAGAAGTACTATTTCATTGATTTTTGAGGAATCTCTGCATATATCACAGGTCTGATCATTCTGTTTAAGATGGTTGGAGTCATTTACAGTGGCATTGTCTTCTTGAAACTGATGAGATCTGAATGGATAAAAGTAGATAAATTTTAATGTAAGTCTATAATGGTCCAGAATGCAGCCGTGCGGGTGATTATGGGGGCGACATGGCGCTCCCATATAACACCTCTCCTGCGCGAGCTGCACTGGCTTCCGGTGGTCTTCCAGGTGCGCTTCAAGGTATTGGTTCTCATTTTTAAAGCGCTCAATGGCTTAGGACCTGGGTATCTACGAGACCACCTTCTGCCACCGATAACCTCCCACCGGCCAATACGCTCCCACAGAGAGGGTCTCCTCAGGGTGCCGTTGGTCAAGCAATGTCGACTGGTGACCCCCAGGGGGAGAGCCTTCTCTGTGAGGGCACCCGCCCTCTGGAACGAGCTACCCCCAGGGATACGACTGATCCCGGACCTCTGTACTTTCTGCCGGGCTCTGAAGACTTTTTTATTTCAGCAAGCCGGGCTAGCTTAAAAATTTTAATTGGTTAATTTTATGGGTAAGGGGTTTTAAATTGGGAAGCCAAATTGATTTAATTATTTTTTAAAAATATTTTAATTTTCATATTGTATGTATTTTAATCCTGGCTGTTCACCACCCTGAGCCCTTCGGGAGAGGGGCGGTATAAAAATTTAACAAACAAATAATAATAATAATAATAATAATAATAATAATAATAATAATAATAATAATAATTCAGAAATGTTATGCTAACATGATCAGACTTCATGCATCCATCATGGCAAAGTTTGTCCATTAACATTCACTTCCACTTCTTGGACATTAAAAAATAATAAGGGAGAGTATTCTTGACTGCCTAATTCTCCTGTTGGATTAGATAGAATGGAAGAAGCTCTGGCAAGGTGAGGACCATGTTTGGTATGGAGATCTCTGCAGGGATAAACCTATGGTGACTGGTGTTTCCACTCAACATTAAGCACTAATGGGGCATTTTAGATATGGGACAGCAGTTTGAATATTGCCTTGAATCCTCTGGACCCAAATGTGTTCCTTATTCAAGAGGCTCCAGAATTGACCCTTCAGGCTGGCTTCAGTCTTTGGAAGTTGTGCAATATCTATCTCTTTATTCACCCCACCTCTAATTTAGGAATGCTTCCTAAATAAATAACATCCAAAGATGTTAAAATACTTAAAATATGGTCTCCCCACATTAATTATTGAAACTTTGTAAAAGGTTGTTTGCTAATTATTTTTTTAAGTGTACCAAGCAACAGACAGAGCTAGGAAATTTTCCTCCCACAATATGAAACCGTAATAGTCCCAAAAGGCAAAGGAATGGAAAACCTGATGACAAAAATCTGATGGTGAAAATAAGCCCATGATGCTCAACTCACACTGCTGGCATTTTTGGACGTCTTTAAGATCATAATATCAGATAGGACTGCTCAGATAATCAGGATATTTACAGTGCAAATTATAATCATAAAATGATAAATTCAGACCTGAGTCAGCAAAGGCAATGAAATACAAACTATTCTGTTTATTTTGAAATGCTTATTATTTCAGTTTTATTTCACTTGGCTGCAGCACTAAAAAATGTTTCCTCATCTGACCAGAGAGGCTGACCTTGGCTTGAGAAGGGCCAGTGCAGGCCTGGATTCCATCCTCCAGTGGTTCATCCTTTCAAGTGCTTGTCTTCTTAAAATGCAAAAGAATGTTCGCTGTAGAATGCTGGAATTGTTAAGAACCAAACCACAGGGGCCAAAAGATTGGGAATGTTATGCCTTGAAAGATAAACTGTTCTAAAAACACATCCAACATTTTTTCCTCCTATTTGTCCAAAGTTCCTTGACAAATTATGCTCTGACAAGAACCATTTTCTGAATCTCTTGAAATTATTCTTACTTGGAAAAACTTATAACCTGTTACTATTTTTTTTCTTTTTTGTGTGTCATGTGCTTCAGAACTTTCCTCATAACCATATGTGAGACACAGTAGGGTCTTTCTATGCAAGTTTCTGGAATGAATTAGAAGGAACTGAAATCAACACTTATTTAAAGAGACTCAATAGATTATGGGAGTCCTTCTGCATAGCTTTGATAGATTCTTTTATTGGACATTGAATTGTTTCTTACTCAGCCTAGTTACCATTTTTTGAAATCTATATAACCTCACTTGATGTGGAGATACCTGGCCTATAGAATCGCCAAGAATCAGATATGGCTGAATGGATATCATCATCATCATCATCATCTCACTTATGTTGAGCAAGTTTTGAAAGTGCATATATGACCAAACATACAACCATACTTTTTATAGGATTGAGCACTTTGATCTTCCATCTCTGTAGAGAGTTACTTGATGCATTGATGCATATATCACTGATCTGATATAATTACCTATCTTAGTTTAATAAGAATACATATGCACATAAACCATTCTTATCAACTTGAATGAAGGTGGCTTTGCTTCTCCACTCCACAGAGTAGGGCCCTTTGTCTAGGAAAGAGAACTGTGATGAAGATTCAAAATGAACTGCTTCCTCAAATATGTGCACAGCCTTATTGTTGACATAGTGTAGTTCAGAAATTTTTGCAACTTGCTCCCAAGGAAGATTGTTCCCAAACTATATCACAGCATATAATACTGCACTGTGTATGGTAACAGAGATCCATAGATATATAGATATGAGCTGTGGTGGCACAGTGGTTAGAATACAGTACTGTAAGCTATTTCCGATGCCTGCTGGCTGCCTGCAGAATCTTACTGGCTCAAAATTGACTCAGCCTTCCATCCTTCTGAGGTCAGCAAAATGAGGAATCTATCCAGAAGGACTCCCATAAACTACTGAGTCTCTTTAAAATGATTGTTGGGGGCAATATGCTGACTCTAAACTGCTTAGAGAGGGCTGTGAAGCAGTATATAAGTCTAAAGCAGTGGCGGGTTGCCCCCGGTTCGCACTGGTTCTGTAGAACCGGTAGTAAAACCACCGACCCCAATGTCATCAGAACGCTTCTGTGCATGTGAAGAAGCTTTTGCACATGTGCAGAAGTGTGTGCGTGCGCAGTCCCGTTGCGAACCAGTAGTAAAGTAGAACCCACCCCTAGTCTAAAGGTGTGATTGCTATTGCTATGGGAGGGGACACATGAATATTTCTGAAATAAAACCTTTCAGAAATGGAAAGTACACATTCCTGATCATGTTATTAGACAAGCCATAGATGTCCTTGCATACTGTGAATTGGTAGGTGGCTTTATTTGAGGAAGAATTTTCAGGGGTAACCCTCCACCTATGAAATTCACCTATTTTGCTGAATTTCAGACCTTTTTATTTTTTTAAATGCCAGGCATTTGTTACCCAAACTTCATTTCCCTGTTATATCTCTAGGAGATGTCTCCTAAATCTGCTTTTTCCCCTCCACTTTTAGTATTTGTTGTTTCTAATACTTTAGTCTTTTTCTTTGCTATATTAAATTCCCTTGATTTTATGGATTTCTATTTATATATGTCAGCTATACAGCAGAATAATTTTCAAGCTGAACAAATGAATATCCCCTTATTTACACCCATCTAAAACTCCTATTACTTTTTAATAGTTTGTGTTTTTAAGTAATCAAGCTTCATCTACACATCTGCTCTGATCCCAGGCATACCATAAATTTCAAACTGAAAGTTATATTTCTGACACAAAGGAAAGAGATCCTTTGTGTCTTCCCTCTTAGGAGTTGATAACTGATCTCCTGTTGGTAACAGATACAGAACTGCATGTGATTCTCTCGTAATTTTATTCCACACTATTATGTTTCATTAAGGTGTTGTTTGTGCTAATGACTTGCCTTAGAAGATTTTTCCTTATCATACCTAATTTATTGCCCCAGGTAACAAGCTCTGAATGCTCCGCTCATTATCTGTAACAAGTTGGAAACAATTTATATGGGCTTGCATCTCTTCCATTTTAATTTCCCTCCTTCAGATTTACTTCTGATTCACAGAACAGCATGTAGTTTATATGTTCCTTAGGAGAAAGAAAGAGAAAGGAGCAGACAAGGGAAGATGATATGTGGTGCAAACAATGAATGAATCCATCCATTTTTGGAAAATAAGTGAGAGGGTGGAGATTTTGTAATAACAAAACGTGATTCACACATCTTTCATTTACATAGTTTGGGTCATCAACTTTTAGATGATGTCCCGAACCATTCTGTTATCATTTCCACTCTGTTGACATACAGTATTGACTCAAAATAGGATCATAACCACTATGCCAGCCCTCTTTTGAAAATGCTCCCCTCCCCATTTTACTATTAACTTAGTATCATTGGCCACCTAATCAGCCTGATTGGGATATGTACAGTAGGTAGACCTCCAAAATATCC
Source organism: Pituophis catenifer annectens (assembly GCF_029215685.1). NCBI lineage: Eukaryota > Metazoa > Chordata > Lepidosauria > Squamata > Colubridae > Pituophis > Pituophis catenifer. Next base: position 96,732,178 of record NW_027256882.1, read on the forward strand.
AATGAGGCCAGGAAATTTGGTAGGATAGTTTTGAGTTTAATATTAATAATTTAATATCCCTGTTCTCTAGTGCTCATTTTTCAGCACTATAAATAGAATGGAAAAATGCTGAGAAAATTGCCTATACAGGAATGTCCGTTCTAGTACATTGTTTATTGCCTTTGTTGAGGAATTCGCAGAGCAACCCTAGAGTAGCAAGGGTGTGCACATGAAAGCGACTGAGAGCAGTTGTGAATAATCACAGCCAACACAGAGATACACTGAGTTGTGTTTACTTTTTAGGAAATAGTAATAAGGCACAGTCCAATAAACAGTCCAGGTCATACACAGATATTTTATTTTATTTATTTTATTTATTTAATCAAATTTCTATACCGCCCTACTCCCGAAGGACTCAGGGCGGTGAACAGCCAAGATAAAATACAGATAATACAAATATTAAAAAATCCCTTAAAATTATTAAATATTTCGGCCGAAACACAGATTAAAACACCCAATTTGTAAAATCACGAATTAAAATATCTAAAAATTTAAAAGATGGGAGTTAGGCCAGATAAAGCAGTAGATAGTAAAACAATAGTCCAGGGATATTCCAGTAACAAAGTCTTCTTACCAGTCGTTGTAGTCATACACAATAAACAGTTGCAAACAGTAGCAAACACAACAAAGAGCAGTAATGATCAGCAAAGAGAAAAACAAACCATGTTTCAGGCTCCCTCTTGAGGAGATTGGCTACAGAGCTAACCAATCAGGACACAGTATGATGCAATACAGCAATACAGTCTTAAAGCTATATTGAGGTTTATATATTGCCACCCCAACAAGTTAGGTAATTATCATTTCCTAACAGCCTTCTTAATCCTGAGCTGTTTTTCTTCGTTCATGCAAATGGAGAATGGTAGAGACTTGTCTCTTGGTTTTCCTGTGAACTGCAGAGCACCAGACTATTTGCAATCACTACTCACCTGGAAGGTAGTAACATCAATTTAAGAAGCTGTTGTTGTTGTTGTTGTTGTTGTTGTTGTTGTTCTTGCCTCCTGTGCCTTGTCTGTTGAAAGTATAATTATGTTTGTTAGCAGGTCTGGGGAATGAGTGGTTGTTTCCTCATGTGTTTCCTACCAGAAAAATGGTCAGAGTGAAAAGATGGAAATGGTTTTCTGTGTATGCTTCCAGTACAGTTTTGAGTAACAGAAGAAACAGAGTTGGAAGGGACCTTAGAGGTCTTCTAGTCCAACCCCCTGCTTAGGCAGGAAACCCTACACCACTTCAGACAAATGCTGTCTTCCTTCTCTGGAGTTGAGAGTGGGATTTCTCTTTTCTTTTGTTATAAGGCTGAATTCCTGAATAACTTTTTCTCCAAGAAGGACTTTACTGAAACATTGGTTAATGAATGGTGTCCCTCCTTCCAATGTCACAGGCCCTACCATGCTACCGTTCCAGAAGTAATGGATGGTTGCAGATTGTAAGTACTCCATACATGTCTCTGCCATGAGCAGCTCTTCTACTTTGACAAGTTTGTTAATATCTTTTCTTAGACATTTGCCTTATAGTGAGTCTCCAGGGAGGAAGTCAAATGTTCAAATCACCAAACTTCAGGCAATGATACAGGGTAATGCTGCAGCCCTGATTCCCCAGATACGTTGCTTTGTGGATTTGCTTCAGTGTTCCATCTGTTCAACATTCTGTTGGGTATGAACATGTCTTCTCTCTCTCTGAGCATTTAGAAACCAGTGGTACTATTGACTCTTTAATATTAACTATCTCCCTCGGGTGTGATATCAGCTTCTTTGCCAATGCAGGTGGTATCTTGGGTTTGATTGGTTCCATCCATTCTTTCTGATTATTTCTGTGTCAAGAGTTTTTGGCACCTTATTGCATATGCTCTTCAAGAAAGACCTGGAACTCAAGATATTTGCCTATTCTCTCCATAGAAAGAATATGGAGATGATAGATGGATGATAGATAAATGATATAGATAGATGATAGATGGATGGATGGATGGATGGATGGATGGATGGATGGATGATAGATCTTCATATTACTACAGGGAGGAAGGAAATAATTTCTACAACTTTAAAAAAATTGTAGCTCAGGATTGAAATGCTGGATTGGTGCAGGATTGGTGCTCTCTAAGCTTGATTGTTTTTTTGAAGATGTTTCGTTACCCAAACTAGGTAACTACTAGCACTGACTCTAGATTCCACAAATTCACAGATATAATGGTGAGCTTTGTGGTGTGAATGAATGCCATTAATATACCCTTTAGCCAAGTCAGATTAAATAAAGGAAAATGCATTGCTCAGGTTGTGGAAGAGGCGTCTGATAAAAAATCTGCCATTGCTCATATAAAGGTAGGGAGATAGGAGCCTTGTCCAAGAATGAGTGATAAAGGGACAGCTGAGCTCTATCATCTCTTTTATATTCCCATTGGGAAGGGGTATGGTTTGCTTGTAAATCAACAGACAGAACTGGTGTTGCTGGCCTCCTGTCTCTTGTCAATGCAAAATAAATTTCCTCCTAAAATTAACTAATAACACAGCTGGTTTTATTTCTTGTACCATCACACTGGGTTTTTACTATTAAAACAGGTCTTTTATTTTTAAACAGGTCATATTTAAGTGCCCTCTGATCTGCTTTATGTTCCTAATTTATTTTTAATTTCATTTTATACTGGTTCATCTTATTCTCCAATGCTTTAAATATTTATTCACATTTCCCAGTTTTAGGATGACGATCGTTTTAGCTTTTACCTCTTTTAAACAAAGGACAACAAATAACTGCATGTTACAATAACTATGACAGGGCACACAAAAGGGAGCTGCTAATAAAATGTGTCTGGAGGATTGTTTTGAAGCCGGGGTTAAGCAAGGTTAAGAAAGCTGCTTTTCTGTCTGCAGAGAGGGAAATTTGTGAGGTATCTGGGAAAAATAGCAGCAATTATTCATATAATCTGTTACAGGAAGAAAGATAGAATAACTGAGGATCAATGAGCATTTTGTGTGGGGCTTTGTAATATATCTTTTGAATTAGATACTATATTTCATACTACAAGACCGGGAAATAGGACAATGATCAGAGACAGGAAGTAGATTAAGGCTCAAAATGTGCAAGTCCCTGAAAGTGTTTTCACTGCCAAACATGTCATAGAGGCTCCCTGTATCCTTGTCCAATCTTGCTGCTGCTTGTTCACTTCCTAAACCTACAAGTATTGTTACATTTCAACTTCTCTAGTCCTAGCGAGAATGTCCATTGGGAACAGAGGCTAGAACTTCTAACTCAGCTACAGTATACTTGGAATGCAATAGATCAGGGGTGTCAAACTCAAGTCTCACAGGCTGGATCTGGCCTGCAGGGTGCTTAGATCTGGCCCATGGGGCCATCCTGGAAATAGAGAAGGACCGGCCCATGGGACTTCTGTCAGTGAAAACAGAGCTCGGGAGGGTGGCCCTCCCGAGCTCCATTTCACTGGCAATGGGCTGCAGGAGGCCGTCGCAGCCGCCCCTGACATGAGTGATATCGAGCTGACCATGCCCACACTGGCCACACCCTCCCCGACCCTCTGAGGTCAAATGAAATCGAGTTTGAAACCTCTGCAATAGATTGTGCACCCCTGTGTAAGTAATTCAATATACACTGAACCGGGAGAACCCAAAAAACCTGTAATCTTTCTATTTAGTTCTACATTGTCCAGCCAGCAATTCAGAATTGTGTCAAATCACTCCGATAAATCTTCACACATAAATGTGCACACACTTTTTACATACTTTTAAGATAAAAAGTTGGCTAGAAAACTGAAAAAAAAATAGCTATGGGTGCAGCGCATTGTCAGATTATACATCCAGGGCTTATTCAATAAAATGAGTGCTTGTTCACAGTTTCCTAAAAAGTAATGAAACCGCTAAGAGTTAGTGGTTGCCTGTTTATAATATTTTTCACTTGACAAGTTTCCTGGATCTCCAAATGTCACAATCACAGCTCCAGTAACACCCTGAAACATAGAGCTTAGCACTTTCTTTCTTACTTGTCAAAGTACTTTGTGACAAGGACACTTACTCCTTTTTCCCAAAGCTGAATGGAAAAAGAAGGGATAACACTGTTGAATTCAAATAATTCAAGGGTGAGCGCATCTCATGGTTTGTGTTTTTACTCAGCTCAAGGTGATCTTAGTTGGTTTTGTTTCAATGTAATTTTTGTTTGTGTTTGTCCACCAATTAAGAGTTTCTTAGTCAGATGGGCAGCCATACATGCATAATACAGTGACTGAAAAGGTCATAAAAACATTACAGTTAATCTTCTATATACCATAAGTAGTCCTCTCTTAACAATGACAACTGGGTCATTAGTCATTCTGGTTGTTAAATGGGTCCCTATGTGACTTGACTCGGTTTTACAACCATTTTTATGTGATCATAAAGTGAGTCACCATGGTCATTAAGTGGATCACATGGTTGTTAAGCAAACTATGTGGTTGTTAAATGACTCCATTCACCCAAATGGATATTTTTTCTTTTGCCAGAAAATGGAAATCAGCAAAAAGACCAGAAACCAGCAAAAAACATTGCATATCATGGTCAAGTGACTACTGAAAGCTGCAGCTAGTTATAAATGTGATCTGATTGCCAAACATCTGACATGTGATCATGAGGGCTGGGTGCAGAAGCAATAACTTAGAGGATGGATCATAACTTTACCTGAGTCTGTCGTATCTTTGGTCATTAAGCAAGGATTTCCTGTACAGCAACATCTTCCAAATTAACAAGAGTTATTATTCCAAAACAATAAACTTTAGCTCTGATTTTGTTAATGCACCTTCCATCAGATATTTCAGATTTAAGCTCTCGCTAACCCAGCTAGCATTGGGTACTTGTTGAAGATGAGAGGATTAGTAACTCAACACCTGTCAAGCTGTTGTCCTGAGCTATCTAGATTGTGTTTCACCTAAGTTAAAGAAATAAAAGAATGCACTGAACAATCACAATAACCACAAGAAAGCTCTACAGTACCTTAAATAGTTTTGTGCTCTACAAGAAAACCCAACCTTACTACCAACTCATCTACAGTATATAATATTCATTATGTAATGACACACCTATCTATATATCTGAACTAGCTTGATATAACTCTGGAGTATGTTCTAATTAATATTGTTGAGATGGTCAGACTACAACTTTAGAGTGCCCTGGAGAAAAGAGTTTGTCTTGACCTTTTTCAGTGAGGTTTCAGGCCAGGACATTGTACTGAGACAGGATTGGTCATGTTTGTTGAGGATCTCTAGTGGTGGAACTGGAATGGAAATAGTGCAGCTGTCTTGGTGCTTTTTGATCTCTCAACAGCTTTTTATATCATTGATCATGGTGCACTTTTGCTTCACCCATGTGGACTAGTAATAGACAGCATTATGAGTTAGCATGCTTCAGGTCTCAACTATTCAACAATGTCATCTAATAGGATTCAGAAAGCAGGCCTTGCTTTCTGGAACAGCTATTCTCCCAGAGATCTTTCTCACCTTTGCTCTTACCTTACTTAACAAGCTCTTAAAACATAGCTTTTCCCTCAGGAAAGCTAGCTTGGTTTAGAGATCCCTCATGGGAATGTTGTTATATTAGAGAAAGTTTATTTTGCTATTCTAAATGTTAATTATTTTTCTTTGTTGTATTTGTTTTGATTTGTTCTTAACATTGTATGTCAACCAGCTTTGTCATGGAACTTGGCGCCTATACCTATCCACCTATCTACCCATCTACCTATCTATTTATCTGCTTATTATCCAGACAGCCATCTATCCGAAATGTAATAATTAATCACAATTAATCACATAGATATGGATAAAGTCAAGAAAACAGAATAGAAAACACTGCTTTTCATGTCTCATTTAATCTGTACTTCAATTAACCCTTTTGAAGAATAACTTGTTCTAATGGTGCTCAATTGGTGATAACCGAAATCCAATAAACAGTGTGATTATATGAAGTATCCTTTAAAAGCAAACAAGATGAGGAAATCAACCAACAACCATGTCTCCTGGAATAAACTACTGTACACATTATCTGAATAACAATTTATGATATTTCTTCTCTTTATATAAGGTTTCACAAGGATTCAAATAGTAATGTGAACAAGTGTACTACTTAACTGAACAAAGCCTTCAGATATTATCAAATATATCATTCCCGGAAAAATCATTTTCACTAAGGCCATCAATCTAGCATTTATTACATCATATTGAACTAGGATTTTACCCAATGATTTTTAAATACTGCAATTTAAACATCATTGTCTGAAATACAATTTTGAAATCATACAATTTTTTTAAAAAAGTTATCTTGTTTCTATATCAGCTGATAAGTATTATTCAGTTGGGCAAAACTTATTGGTTATTGAATCTGGCAGCTGGACTTCAAAAGTCAGGACAAATGCTTGTTCTACATGGGGTTGGATGTACAGAGTTGAGAGCCTTCTGGATTCAGCACTGAAGCTATACAGCCATCTAACATTAATGGCAAGGAGTGTCTTTTATCAGCTAATGGCCCAACTGCACCCTGACTGTGAAAGTTAATCTTCACACAGATAAAATAATCAATCTGATACTAGTTCAGGCCATTTTCAAAACAAGGAACAGATGGAAACTGTATCACCCACTCAAAAGAGAACTGGTTTTTACTGTGTAAGTTGAGCAGGAGAAAGAGGTATTAGAAGTTTGAACAATGACTATATAATACAGTCACTGCAATTTTTGGTAATGGTGTCAATATAATAATATAATAATATAATAATAGTATAGTATAGTATAGTATAGTATAGTATAGTATAGTATAGTACAATAATAATATAATATAATATAATATAATATAATATAATATAATATAATATAATATAATATAATATAATAATATAATATACTACTATGTGCCTGTTTACTCTACTAAAAAAAACCCTAATCCCTCCCTGAAGAAAAGACACTTCAGTGATTCACTTGCTAACAATCTCAGGGTTAAATTATATTGCATTTATTGTGGCAGTCCTTGAAGATGGTAGTTGACTCAGAATGAGGCAACAAACATAGTGAGAGAAACCTCTTAGAAGATCTTACAGAACGCTTCATCCTGAAAAAGCTTCATGGGTTGCCAAATGCCAAATCCTATTGCTCCCAGTAATGGGGGAAGCCTTACATGACGTAGAACACAATACTAATAGAAGTGCCTATTTTTGCTTTCTTTACATTTTTAGAACATCGATGGGGCACTTTTTGTGGTTCTAATGCACGTATACTTGACATCAATAATTAATTCTGTTTTCTCTGAGTGAGGGTCTATACTGGGGAACAGACTGCCTCTGGAGTTGAGGCAAGCCCCCTCTAGTTTAGAGGGGTTCAGAAAATATGAACCAAGCTTTTCCTTGTTTTAATGGTTATGATATATTCATTAGTAAAAATTATTATTTAAATTGTGTTTAAGAGCTTGTTTTAACATTACGTTTGCTATTTTATTATATTTCTGTTAGGTGACTTGAATTGTTAAGGAGGCAAGTGCCACCCTTTAAATAAAATAAAGAAATGAAAATGACACATTTTGATATATATATTTTGAAATGTGAATGGTTATCTCAGATGCCAAATCTATCATAGCTGTATTGACAATTTCCTGGTTATTTAGCCTGTAAATCAATGCATGCCACAAATTTAACTTTACTAATTATTAAGTTCAATTACATAATATGTCATTCCAGATCAACTTCCAGATGCAATAAAATATTAATAACTATGAACCAAAGGTGGACAATCTAATGCTATTGTGCAATGTTGGGGGAAAAAATCCTTAAACATTGTTAAAATCTCATAAAGAAAACTCATAAGATTTCAATGATTTTGCCTATAACTTCTTCCAAAATCTAATGAGAAAGAAATATTATACTAACCTGACAACCTCAAAACTTTGAATGATTTGAACTTTGTTGAAATTATGCAAGCTCTTACATAAGAATCCTGAAACCATGTGAGATTTGGTACTTTTGTGAGATTTCAAGTTTTTTTTCCTGGTCTTTTAAAAAGGCTATATAATTATAAGATCTCTAGGCACTTAGGAGTCTTGCAGGTATCTAGAGTTCTACAGGTGCCGTATGAGTGATCTCTGACGTAAACTATCAACTATAGCACTTGGAAGCCAAAGCCACCGGTGAAAGACAAAAGCTAAGAGTCATAGATAGAGTTGTACAGACACAAGAGAACGGTTTCCTAAAGAGTACATCCTTCATTGTTACTGAGAGTTAACAAACCAGTTTGGTCATGCTGCCTTTCTTCTGAGAAATTCTTGATAATGCATGTTTATTGACTTTTACATTTACATTACATTTATATTCCTGCCGGATTTCATAGTGGTATACACAGGGCTTTTTACTCACAACTATGCTAAACTCTTATCCATCCATCTTTGGGCTGGTATATTGACATAAAATTGTCAATCACTATCCTAGCTCTAATGCTTCTGTTCCTATCCATAGCTGGTCATCTGATTTATCTTCATGATGAGAGAGACAAAGCTTAGAAGATTTTAGATACCTGAAAGCTGTTCTTGGGCAGTGTTAGCATAACAGGGAAAAACATTACTTTAATAATTGGTGCTACTGACATACTATAACAGCCTGTCATCAGTGACAGATCAAATAATATCAAATTAACAGAGACAAGGTACGGAAAAGCTTGTTGTCTAAGAACACTTACGTTGTGGTTAGGTGCATACAATATAGGGATAGATTACAGCCATAGTCATAGCTTGCTGTCCCAATTTTACCTTAATAATTATCCTATAAAGTAGATTGAATGAGGGGTAGGAACTAGACCAGGGGTGTCAAACTCTCAATGACACTTTGTTCTCACATGACATATTGCAACTTTTTCCCCTTTCACTAAAATGGGGATGGGTGTGGCCAGCATGTGACATATCCGGCCCATGGGCCGCGAGTTTGACACCCTTGAACTCGACTAAACTCAACTGGTTTGTCTCTGGCTGAGGAAGATTTGAACCTGAATCATCTCAGTTCTAACCAAGCCCAACACGTAACCATAAGAAATCATAACTATAATATTGTACCTACTATTTTTAAAAAGTTCCCTCAATTCTTTTTTGGACTTTCCAATTGCTCCCAGGGTGAAATCAAATGGAGCACTGAAATGGAGATTAATGGGTAAATAAGCAGGCTTCTCTATGTCTTGAATTTGGACTCCTTTATTTTAATTCCAGAGAAGGGGGGGGGAAACCGTGGAGCTGGCAGTATAAGTAGATCATTAATTGAAGTCTTTGATAAGAGGTGATTAGAAGACAATTCTAGGCAAGACTGTTGTCCAAATTCCATTCCAGTAACATGATTGTATCTGGTGAGAGTTACTGCTTTATTCAGGCTAGCTCTATTGTGTTAGAATGTTATCCAGTATGATTGAATGAGGTTATGGCAGAATTTCTGCACCTTAACAGGGGAAAAAAACTTAGGTGGGTTGGGGTGGATTGAAACAGCAACCATATTGTAGGTGAGACCCATGCTTCTTGCCTTTTGGAGGATGCTTGCGAGGAGTTCATCAATCTGCCAAGCCTCCATAGGAATGTATTTAAATGACTTGATATGAAATAATAACACCTTCTAAAACTTGAGGAGGAGCGCATGACATTTTCTTTGAAATGTTTTGAGCTCTGACAATAAGAAATGAAAAGTGGGGGGTGGGGAATGGTGAGAGGAGGGCTGCCAAAACAACCCACTGGTTCTTTGCCTTAGCAACAGTTGAATAGTTGCTCTCATCTCTCTCTCTCTGTGAACGAGGCAAGGGATACATTCCCCTATGTTCTTATTTTATTCAGATACATTTGATTTCTCTTTTGCATCACAGACCCAACTCTTGCATATTGTAGAGCTTGACAATGGAGAGAAGAAGCTTGTTTCCACCGAGATGAATGCCCATTGGCTTCAAAGAAATATATTACTTATTTGATTGATTGATATACATCTTAATTTTGTACAGTTCAAGTTGATATTATGTATATAATACTCTTTCTTTCTATTTTCCCCACAACAACACATGAGGAGGGTTAGAGAGGGAAGGAGAGAGAGCGGGGGATGGAGAGAGAGGAAGAGGAGGAGGGGAGGGAGGGAGGGGGAGAGGGAGACAGAGGGATGGAGGGAGAGAGAGAGAGAGAGAGAGAGAGAGAGAGAGAGAAAGAAAGAAAGAAAGAAAGAAAGAAAGAAAGAAAGAAAGAAAGAAAGAAAGAAAGAAAGAAAGAAAGAAAGAATCTGGCCCATATGGCATAGTTTGCTTGTTACAGAGACTGGGTTCAATAAATTTAGAACCTTTCCAGAATACTAGCTGTCTTGCTACTTTGCTTTTATTCTCAGTTGCAGGAAATTATAGAGCAAGGAATAACAACTTGACCAAAACATGCAAAAATTGTTATTCTTTGCTAGGCATAAAGGACCGAAACATTTTAACTCCAGAGCAACAAGACAGCATTTGGAAACGACTCAGGCACACACCTCCCTAATTCACAAGAGTATAAGAAGTGTGGGGGGTAGGAGGTACAGCACAAGTAGGTTTGCAAGATTCTATTATTATAGCCGATCTCAGTACAAGTAGTTTCAGTCTTCCTGGGGTTATTTGGTCTGCTATACTAGTAGGGATGATAAAAGCAGAACAATGAGTAATAGGAATAAAAAGCATATACTTCCTGATCATACGTGATCCTTTTGCTTTTTGAAAAACAATCATGCCTTTGGGAAGTTCAACAAATTCCCCAGAACTACAAAGATGGGTTAAAAAAAATACAATCATATAATGCAACAGGAAAAAATGAAATACCTTCTATCACTAAGAAAGGAAAAGATTGCATCTCAGTGGAACATTGGAATGAAATTGATTGCTAGGGTTGGTAAGATAATGTTCTTGTCATTTGGCCAAGGCCAATGTTAATAGAATAGAAAGAAAGAATGCCTCTATCTTCACTTTTTTGTTATTTCCTAGTGGTATTCTGTCCCATAATCTCACATCTCCAGAAGCCAGAGCGGATGGCATGATCATTGTAATGTTTCCAGCTGCATAAATGCTTTAGCTCACTGTTTCTCAAACTTAGCAACTTTAAGATGGATGGACTTCAACTCCCAGGATTCCCTAGCCAGCTTTAGGGAATTCTGGGAATTGAAGTCCACCTATCTTAATGTTGCCGAGGTTGAGAAATATTGCTTTAGCTGAAAGGTGTGGCTGCTTTATGGTTTGCTATGACTTTAATAAATGGATTCCTTAACACAATCACACTTTTTTTCCCCAAACTATCACAGAATCCTACATCCTTCTGTGTAGACTTCTCTGTCTTTTACTTGATACTTGTTGACATTTTTGGTAGTTCTAAAGTATTAAACGATAACTAGTATATCATAGTAACAGAAAAAATACAACTGGGTGAACAGTCTGTTTCTTTGTCTCTTCTGGGAAATAGTATTCAATCACTGGCTTAGTCTGACTGCATTTCCATGGAGAACAATGTCAGTTCCTATCACCTCACAAAACAAGACATTACCTTAGCCTTAACAGATATGAATCATAAAAACCATTCATTCTTTAAAAGGTTGGATGAAACTACAGTATTGTAGGACTGCAAATGATGTCATCAGCTAGTAAACCCCAGGCATACAGACAACACAACCAGACAACCATTTAAGGTCCCAAAGGTGCTTTTTCAAAAGGCAATGGACTTTCAGAATCAGAAGAGAGTTGGAAGGGTCCTTGGAGTCTTCTAGTCCAACCCCCTGCTCAAGCAAGAGCTTTTTAAAGGCCTTTCAAAGCTCTTTCTTAAAGGCCTTTGGGACAACCATGACTGGGATGATTGAGAATCTCCATAGGCATCCATTTAAGCATGACTATGCTTTACACTCTCTTATCACACAGCCCTGTTCTACCTTTGTATTGAGAGATGTTACCCTCACAGATTCAAGGTTGTACAACTACAACCACCAAACTATGAAGGGTGGATTACTTTCCTTCATTTTCTCCTCCTTCTGATGTCACGTGCCAGTGGGAAAGTATCCATCAGTGGGTTTTCTTCACATGTGTGAAGAAATTGAGTAAGTGTAGAAAGATGCCTGGCATAAAGGATTTAGTTAATTTTCAAGAGGTCTAACAGGTCACAGGCCAAGAGAAGGGGGTTCTTGTGAGGAACATCAGGACACTCCTTCCTCCCACTTCACACCATTTCTATCCTCCCTGCTATGTTGGTTGGACTAGCAGAAATGGGCAGAGGCACAAGGTGAAATAGTGATCAGTAATAAGAAAACTCCATTCTAAATGAATGCGACAACAACAGGTGTTGGTAGAGAGTGATCATGGCTAACGGCACCCAGATGTATGCTGTGGAGTAGCCAAAATGGGAGTACCGCTGTCCTCCACACCAAAGTAATAACAAGAATAACTAACCAACTAGTAACTCTAACTAGAAAATCTATAACACACCAATTGTGACAGAAGGATAATCATCATCGTGAGGCTGGAAAAACCCTGCTCTCTTTCCTGGTTTAAATCAGAATTTCTGAATAGCACACTTTCAGGACTGCACTATTGGGGGAAGTGGGAAAGTACCACTTTTAAACTGGACCATATGAAGATGATTTTAAGCTGCCTCTGCTGGGAAGGGACAAAGTCAAGGCCCTGAGATTAAGCGATATAGAACAGGTTTTCGGAGCTATGCTTAGGCCACGTTTAGGGGATGTGAGCAAGAGCCCAGCTGCTTGATCATCAGTGGTTACATAAGTGGGTCAGCTCCTAAGGTTTCAGGTTGCTCAAAACCAGTAACTTTCCCCCAAAACATTTTGTTCCAAGGAAGCAATGCATTTTTTTCAAGTGGTTTCTTCCATCAAAATGTTACAATGTAAAGAAACTATTTGTTAAATGTTTAAAAAAAGGAGGGTTTTATTAACTCGTTTGAAAAATTCATTTCAGAACTAATTACACAGAATGGTGGTGAATTCTCCTTCTATTGAAAGTCTTTAAGAGCAGGCTGGACAGCTGTCAGTCAGAGAGATGCTTTAAACTAGATCCCTACACTAAGCAGGGAGTGGGAACCTGAGAGTCTAAATAGCCCCTTCGAATGCTAGGATACTATGAAATTTGATGCTGTGGAAGACATTATCTCTGGAAGAACATTTCCCCACAGCCTGCCATTTGCTATACAGAGAATATAACTTTTTCTTTCAAAAGGACATGAGTGAAACATTTTTTTTTTAAAATGGCAACTCTTCTTTTTGCCTATGATCAAAAGGCAGGTGCTTATGAGTGATGTTACTAGGAGAACAAGCGCAAAGCATTTACTTTATAGTAAACACACACACACTAGAGCAGAGATTCAAAATGTCCAGCTTTAAATGGTCCTCATTCCCACCTTAAGACTGAATTGCACTCTCTCCCAAATGGTTCTCTTATGCTTGTGGGAAGACTGGAGACTGCCATATTCACCACCTCCCAGGTCATATTGCATTCGTTCACCATGACCTAAGTGTAGCCTTAAAATGCAGCTTTGATTCCTTGTAAAATCACAATCATAGCTCAGATTATGAGGCTTCTCTGTATTTGATAATTAATATATATCACACAGGTCTTGCTGAGTTGGTACCATGATGGAAAGAATGCTTTGGAGCAGGGGTGCTATTCAGCAGGTTCTGACAAGTTCTGGAGAACCGGTAGTGGAAATTTTGAGTAGTTCAGAGAACAAGCAAATATCACTGGCCCCAGAGTGGGGTGGGAATGGACATTCCCCTGGAGTGGGGTGAGAATGAAGATTTTGCAGTATCCTTCCCCTGCCATGCCCACCAAGCCATGCCCACCAAGCCACATCATGCCCACAGAACTTTTGGTAATATTTCTAAAACAACATTATCACAATAGTCCCATAACCCAGAGGGTTTTGCACTCTGGAGAATTTGCAGACAAATGCACTGAAGACCATGTAGAAATTGACAATAATCTCATATTTATATCAGAATGAAAACCCTACTCTTATATATTTGCATCCTGGTTCCTGGGACAAGTACATAAATCCTAGTATTTGAGTTATGGCATCCCGGTGGATTCCTTTATGACTTACTCTTCCCCTGTGGATACTTATGTCACAAGTTTGTTGAATGCTAAGAGGCACAGTCAAATTAGCAATTGGCAAGCTTAAAGTAGACAATAGTGATACTGACTGGCTTGCTTTCTCTCTGTTGAGGTATTGGCTAGCTTATGTACTGAGTAATAGTTGATTGAAAGTGCTGTTTGGGAGTTCTGGGCAAAACTGTGCTGAATATATTGTTGTTAAATTGTTGAAGAAAGAATGGGAAAAAATAGTGTTGAATTTCAAATGCATCAGCAATTATTTGCAAATAAAGTGGTGTTGCAGAACTTTAAGTTTCCTGTCTTAAAATGGCAGGAAATCAGGCTGCCAATGTGGGTCAATTATTCCACTGATATTTCATGGTGTGATTTAAAATTCTACTGCGAAGCAGTAGAAAATGATTTGGAGAATATATACTGTCCTGTTCTAGGATCAGAGGGTGCTTTCCCTTGCCACATGAGCAGGTGTTCTATTCCAGTTCCAGAGGTACTATAATTTCTCAAAGTAGACTCAATCAAACCTGCTCATTTTATCTTCCACTGGAACAGTCACATTTCAGTGCCAAAAAAAGCAGGCCAGAACACCACAGGAGCCATGGTGGTGCAGTGATTAGAATATAATATTGCAGGCTAATTCTGCTGACTGTTGGCTGCCAGCAATTCAGTAGTCTCACCAGCTCAAGGTTGACTCAGCTTTCCATCCTACTGAGGTCAGTAAAATGAGGACCCAGATTGTTGGGGGCAATATGCTGACTCTGTAAAACCACTTAGAGAAGGTTGTAAGCCATTGTGAAGTGGCATATAAGTCTAAGTGCTATTGCTATTGCTATGGTACTAGTATTAATCTAAGCAAACCTTGTGGCCCTATTTGTCTCAAACATTTATTCTGAGAGACTAAATCTGTTTTTATTGACTTGCTACCTTAGAACTACTACTTCAAAGTACTTTGAAGTTGACACAAACAAGTACTCAATGCTCACTACTACAACAACTAGGTTTGGGGAAATGACAGAAATGGAAGCAGTTCAAAAGACTGAAAATCATACCTTCAAGAAGGTTTTCCTAAATCTTTCCATTGATTTTATACTAGGACAAAGGCCTTTCAGGTACCATTTCCTTGGACCGTCAAAAATCCTACCAATTTTTTAAACTTTAAAACAGGCCTTTCTCCAAATTGTAGTCATTCTGCTGGGTTTTGTGAGGTTTTGCCTCTCTCTTTTTTGACTTAATTTAGTCATTTGTCTCTCAACAGTTAATTCCGTTAATTGTCTCTCAACATTCTTAAATGGCAGCAGAGCAAAAGTGCCTCAGAAACCTAGAGAAAGGGTGGTTCAAAGATCATCATGTTGTAGATAGTTTCTATTGAAAATCAAATCCAACAGTCACTTTAAACTGATACACAAAAGCTAAAAAGCCCCTACAGCCCTTTAAAACTTTTGCAGACTGCAGCCTCTTTTGTGTTTATTTTAGGAGCAAATATTCAATGTTCAATGTTGTGGTCCACATGGATCTAATTATTTACATATTCTTCTTGTTAGCTTCCCAATGCGGCACACAGTCTAGAATAGGAATAGGACATTGTTGTCTCCCAAATGTTGCTGCACTACAACTCCCAGCATCCATCACTATTGCTCATAATAGCTGGGCAATTAAAATTTGTGTTCAGATTTCCAAACACTGGTCAGAAGGTCACCTTCTAATGGGCTCTCACCCTGGCTACTCACAGTGAATTTTCTGAGTAAATTCTGTGTTGTCAAAGCTACATCAGGAAATTCAAACAGCCTTTTATGTAGAGGATTTCATGTTTGGTATAAAAATCCTCAGAAAAAATATAAGTTGGATTGACTTATCTTCTTCAAATGGATAAATGGTGGCAGAAAGTTTAAGGCTATATATCTAATTGGTTCCTACTAATATGTTGAATTGTATTATTTGGAATAGTTGATAAAAAGAATCATTGGTGATTAGAATAAGAGAATTTAGAGAAATAATTGGGGATCATACTAGGTTATGTGAATTTAAATTTAGAGGTTCAAATTTTAAGGAGGGGAAAGAAAAATTGAACTATAATATGATGAGAAGTTAAGATGAAGGGTAATGTTGTTTTTTTAAAATTAGAGAGAAAAAATAATATGAGAAAAATTGAATATATAAAATTGTGTTAAAGATGAACAAAAATCTGTATAAATTTAAGACCGGGCCAATATTCTGCTCAGAAAAGATGTACTGTATGTTTGTTTGTGTGTTCAAAAATTAAAAAAAAAACTTTACAGAAAGAAAAAGAAAGAAAGAAAGTTTAAGGCTAAAGAATCTTCCTTGGATGCTTCCTATGAGTTTCTTGATGAAAAGACCAATGAGACTCTCCCAATCTTTTCTTGCAGTACCCAGTGACGGGACTGCCTTGAGTATATTCTGGGCCTGAAAAGACCCATGGATGGGATTTTCAGTTCTGTGTGAGCCAGTTCAACACCTCAGAAGTTTTCTTTGACATAAAGGGGGTACTGACTACTAAGATTATACCTGCATTTCTCACATTTGTGTTAGCAGTACTCTTAGGCCTAAAATAGGTGGCTGTGTTTAGAAAGAACACATGGCAAGGTCAAAATAGCCTTCCTTTTAGATATTTATTTTCTAGTCAAAACTGAGTGAAATAATTTGATAGTGTTCCAATATTCAAATGGATCTAGGCATCGCAGAATACTTTGGTCAAGTGAATCTACCATAATCGGGTATGGATTCATCAGGGTTTATTGACTTACATTTCCTGCATATGCTCCTGTCTTTCTCTGCCTGCTAACTTTCAAGAGGGAAGTGAAGTACAAGGGCAAAAGTAACCCTGAATGACAAACTGGAGGAGAGGCAGCAAGATCCGATTTGCAAGGCAAGATACTCTGATGGAATGAGAACAAGGCGCACAAAGGACACCAAATGATGCAAATCTCAGTGTTTTAAAAACTGTGGAGGCACCCACAATGACACTCAGCTGTGCTGGTTCCTTCCCCACAATTTGCATTCACAAGATCTGAATATCCAGAAACTGCTGTGCTCCACTATGCAGGCTGCCTGGGAACCACGATATAGTTGATCTCTAAAGGCGGGTGGATCAGGTTCCACAGAGGATCGTACACACAAGGTGTTTATCTCTACTTAGGTGAACTTGCCGTTAATTTCTCCCGGACTTCGCAGTCCACAGAAGACCGGGAAAAGCCTACTTGGTCCATGTTTCTCCGGCACCTTAAATCCGAGGTAGAATTGACAGTCTAAGATGGGCGTGCCCCGCAGTGGGGGGGGGGGGCGCAGGGGAGGTTTCCCTGCCCTGCGGGGCTCTTTTGCGACGCCCCACTGAAAATCCACGCAGGCCACACGCAAGGAGAGACCCGAGAAAAACCCCGCTGCCGCTGCCTTTGGTTCGCTCCCCACTCACCCACCCACCCGGAGGCGAGCGGCTCTTCCCTGGTGTTGCCCTGCCAAGAATAATCTCGAAAAACCGCAAGGAAAAGCAGCCCGCCCGGCCTTCAGCTTCTGGCGATCCGTTCCCTCCTGTCTCTGGAAGGGCGGGGGCAGGCGAGGGGGCGGACGGACGCGGACGCCAACATCCCGAGCCGACAGGTTCCCGCGCCAACAAAGTTCGGGTCGCTTGCCTTGCCCCGCCAGAAGTGGGAGCAAGAAAACCCGCCGCGGTTGGGAGACCGGAAGGGTTCGGCTAGTAGTGGGGAAAAAAGGACACGCCGCAGAGCCGGCGGCTGTCGGGGCAACAGGTAGCCCTGACTCGCCTCTGACTTTTTTTTTTTTTTTTAGGCCAGCCTCTCTCTTTCTCTTTCTCTCTCTCTTGGCCAGGCTGCTACCCCACAGGGACCCGTCCACACCACCCCCGTTCCTCTTACCGTGTGTCTCCCCTTTCCACGGGTGGGCTTCTGTCCTCGATCCCTTTTGCAAGCGCCGGGCTCCGATCCTTTACACACACACGCTCTCTCGCTCTTGTCAAGCGAGCTGCTGCCTCCTCTCCAGCCTCTCCAGCCGCGGGGTTTGCACGGCAGCGCGGGTTCTTTTTGCCTGCTCCAAAAGCGGATCGGGTGTCTGTCCTGCTTTAAGCAGAGCAACTGGCCGCGTCTGTCAAATCGGAGCTGAGGACCCGGGGTGCGGGAGGGAGGGGGGGAGAGAAAGTAGCCCCCCCAATCTGGTGTTCCTGGACGCCCCGGCGCGAGCCAGTTGGAGGCTTCGCTTTGCCTCAGCCGCCCTAAGCGGTGAGAGCAGAGGCAGAGCGGGACCAGCGCGCCCTGCTCAGCTTGGCTGACTCACCGAGGGCTGCCTGCGCTTTTCCTCCTCCCGCTCCCCACCCCCACCCGCCGCCACTCGCTTCTTAATTTATTTATTTAAAAGTCGCTTGTTTCCTTTGACCCAGCGGGCTCGCCGTTGGCGGATTTCTTTCCCATCCGAGAGTCGCCGGGGCATTCCCTTCTGCGGGATGGGATCCGAATGGGACCCGCCCCCCCCCTCGGCCAGTCGGTGGGCCGGTCGGCCTGTCCACGCACAAGCGCGATACCCCTCAGACACCCTTCGCGGAGGCTCGACTAGATAGATGCGGCGTGCGTTTTGCAAGCTAGGCTATTAGGAAATCGAGGCACACCCTTCTCCTCCTTTTCTCGCCCGGCCGCGCCAATGTTTTGCGGCGATATCACAGATCGCAAACCTTTCCTCATCCGATTGGCACTGCGCTTGGGGAGGTTGTTGACCTGAGGAAGCGAGAAAGTTCACGTGGTGGGTTTATAAAAAAAACGGCTGTCCTGCTTTCTCACGTTTCAAGGAATCTACCCGATTTGGACTATTTGGATACCAAATCCCAGCTTTCTGGCTAGTGGGGCTGAAACTTTATGGGGAGGAGCTAAGTTTCACACCCTTGTTGCCTTGCAGGAAAATGTGGAATGTTTCTCACAAATTGTATTTTTGTGACGTTTATGAAGAATTGTGTATAATAATTATTGAATGTACTCACATTTTTTAAAATTTAATTTTATCATTTGGGAAAACTACATGCAAAGAATCCACTTTCCATCTTCATTTTAAAGCCTGTCATCTTGCATCGCCTATGGATGATACAGCATTTGTCCAGATATATTAGTTTAATATCTTCAATTTTGATATTTTTATGAGGGGTTACTAAAATTATGTCTGTGGCAAATCTGGAGCTGTTTCCTTTTTTTAAACACACAAACAGCTCCATAATAATTTTTTTTATCTTAACTTCCCTAGGAGAGCAAAATACCAGCCAT
This sequence comes from Pituophis catenifer annectens, assembly GCF_029215685.1. Lineage (NCBI taxonomy): Eukaryota > Metazoa > Chordata > Lepidosauria > Squamata > Colubridae > Pituophis > Pituophis catenifer. The sequence goes on from NW_027256882.1 coordinate 96,751,564, forward strand.
CAGATGGCAAAGGACACACCTTCTGGGAAAAAGTTATTTTTATCTCCCATCATCATCCTCTCTTTATGTTACCCAGTTATCACCAAGCTCTTCATACCTGCTTTTTTTCTCATGTATTTATCATATTCCCTAGGGTTTTTTCCCCCTTCATCTTTAAAACAAAAATCCTGCAGATTCCTTGTGTACTACTATCAAGAGGATATGCCATTCAGATAACTGTTCTCCAAAACACTTTATTCCTCAGCTAGCACAATTCGATGGTTGTTACATGCATTGGGCTCTAATTTCCTGAACTGATCCAGTGGTAGCCATGGAGCTCTTTTAACTTGTCTCTCTTCTTGATTACCCATCTATTTCCAAATTAATCTGTCCTATTTTAAAACCTAAGAGATCCCCAGTTACGGATCATTTTTAAGAGTTGTACTGTATCTGTGTTTGCCATTAATGATGTTGACTATGCAAAGTTATTCTGCAGGGTATTGCTTCACATGTCTCTCATTTCTACATGTCTCCTTGCTCTGCTTTTTGGGCTTCGCTTGATTTTTAAAAAGATTTGGGACGAGTTCTATTTAACTTGGAAAACAGATCACTGTTCTAGAAAGTCTGCCAACCTGAACTCTTAGACTTAGCCCAGAATCCTGGAGGAGATTTCCCTGCTTTTCTTGCTGATAGTCTAAACGATCAAAACATAAAACATATGGACAATGACTAGAAAAACTGGTTTTTTTTCCTTTTGTTTTTAAAAAGCTATAACTCAAGGATGGGAAATTCAGGGCAGCTGAAAAGAAATCTTTTTTCATATAATGCATAACTCTCTAATAATATCATTCAGCTTTCCAGCTGGACAGCTTTAAAAGGGAATTAATAAATGCATAAATGTTAAGGTTATATACTGTATTATGCCAATAGCACTTAATGAGGACACCAGGCAAAGAAGAAGGAACTGAAAGGAAAAATGGAATAAAAATAATCCCAGCATTACCAATGACAGCTTTAAAATGATTTCACCAACTGGGGAAGCCCATTAATTGATGACTGGTTTAAAGTCCATCCACAACAATGTGTGAACCACTTCTTATTCAAGAGAGAGGATGGGAATATGACTGAGCCTGACTAGGTGGCTCAGTGGCTAAGACACTCAGAAAGGTCGGGAGTTCGGCAGTTTGAATCCCTAGTACAGGTCTCCTGTGTGAGCAGGGGGTTGGACTAGATGACCTCCAAGGTCAGAATATGGCTATTAGATTACAGACTTCTTGAGAAGTGGAATATCCATTTTCTTTGCAAAGGGTTTTCTTGCTACATTGGAGCTATTACAGGAGCCCTACATTAGGACCCTGCCTTACCTTCAATATCTTACCTTATATCTCTTAATATCACGTGTTAGGAACACAATTGGGACTATGCAATTGGCATTGATCTTGCTGGTGGGCTGTAGTAAGGCTTGTGGAAACAAAACGCTGAACTAGGTTGGCTTTTGGCTTTGTTCAGAGTTTTTGTACTTCTTGTGTTCTAATAGTGCTTTGGTTATATTACTACAAAAATCTGTGTGTTTTTAAAAAATCTATGGCTATAGTTATAGCCCAGAATGTAGTCCTTTTCTTGGAATTAAATGCTCCAATCTCCTCTAGTTCCATGGTATATTTGAGCAAGTAACTTATTTATCGTTATGCTTTACAAGTAAATCAAAGAAGGGGGGGGTCATCTAACACAAGAATAGATAATTACATCTTCATATAAATACCATGCCTAATTTGTAAAGTAATCAGGTGTCCAGGTGACTTTAACTTAACTTTGAAGATCAAATTACATAGGCAAATAAATAATATCAGATATTAGTTTAACAAGTTACAGGAGGATCCAAGGACAGAACAAATATTCAGGGTAATTCAGAACCCCTTTCAAATTTCTGCTTTCTAAAAACATGATTGCTGACCAAATGCCATATACACAACACAACCCATTGAAAAAAACGTCCCGAGTCTTATATTATTCATCCTCTTAACATGAAGGATTTTTTACCAAACCCTTGTTGCGAGGTCAATATGTTTGTTTATTTTTAATCCACCTCCCTTAAGCACAAATATCTAGCTTTCTACCTACAATACATACCAGTACCCAAGATGTAGCTACACACAACATGGTAACAAGTTGTAAGCAACACTATATTTCATGGGGAAAGTGTAAGAATTTGCCTTGAGTTGCTGGTACAAAATAGCAATCTTGGAATCACTTTACATTCAACTATATTTTAGTTTTCTGAAATGGATAATGGCAAAAGCCACTGGTAATAATATAATCACTAAGTGTCCCCTTTTTTTTGTCACCTCACAGTTTTCTACATTTCCTTCTGAACTTCATAATGACCTTTAATTCTAGATGATACCGAAAAATGATTCATGTATTTGATATTGTGGATTTCAGTCCATAAAACCATATGTATGTCCTAATAAATGTGTTTGTCTTTATTGTGTTACAAGTCTTTTTAAAACAAATTTACTTGGGTTAGAAATAGAGTTAAAGCTCATACAGGAAACCTTAATTATGGAATTTATGATATTCAGCAGATCTCATAATTTGCTACTGTATTGTTTGCCTGTTAACACTACTGTTAACTCTTTCTGATACAGGAAGTCCTCAACTTATGACCACAATCAAGCCCCAAATTCCCATTGCTAAGCAAGACAGTTGTTAAGTGAGTTTTTGCCCCATTTTACGACCTTGCTTGCCACAGTTGTTATCACTGCAGTTGTTAAGTTAGTAAACAGTTGTTAAGTGAATCTGGCTTCCCCATTGACTTTGCTTGTCAGAAGGTCACAAAAGGGGATCACATGATTCCAGGACACTGCAACTGTCATAAATACATGCCAGTTGCCAAGCATTCGAATTTTGATCATGTGACTGTGGGTATGCTGCAACAGTTGTGTGGAAAAACAGTCATAAGTCATTTTTTTTCAGTGACTTTGAATGGTCACTGAATGGTTTTAAGTCAATAACTATCAATATCATGTTAGGGCCAAACATGATGTATTGTTGACCAGATAGAATTCAACTACTGTAGATACTGCAGCCTGTCTGGTCTTTCCTTCTCTCCCTGTCTAATACACCCATATGCAATTCACAAAACTAGTCACCTGTGTATTTTCAGCCCTATTAAAGAAGTCACTTCCAGTAAACCCTGTGGGGATTTTTTTTAAAGAAAGTTGTAATTAGAATAGAATAACAGAGTTGGAAGGGACCTTGGGGGTCTTCTAGTCCAACCCCCTGCTTAGGCAGGAAACCTTATTCAGTACCACTTCAGACAAATGGTTATCCAATCTCTTCTTTAAAACTTCCAATGTATTTACAACTTCTGGAGGCCAGTTGTTCCACTGATTAATTGTTCTAACTATCAGGAAATTACTACTTAGTTCTTGGTTGTTTCTCTCCTTGATTAGTTTCCACCCACTGCTTCTTGACCTACCCTCAGGTGCTTTGGAGAATAGTTTGAATCCCTCTTCTTTGTGGCAGCCCCTGAGATATTGGAGCACTGCTATCATGTCACCCCTGGTCCTTCTTTTCATTAAACTATTATTAATGCTTCCTTGAGCGAGGGTGTCTTCCCCGCCACCTTGAAGGAGGCGGTGGTGAGGCCTCTCCTCAAGAAGCCTTCCCCGAACCCAGCAATGTTGAGAGTGTGATAGTGTGACAGCTTCCTCAGTACCTGGATGAATCGGCTTATCTAGATCCGTTCCAGTCGGGCTTCAGGCCTGGATACAGCATGGAAACAGCACTGGTCGCATTGGTTGATGATCTCTGGAGGGCTCAGGACAGGGGTTGCTCCTCTGTCCTGGTCCTATTAGACCTCTCAGCGGCTTTTGATACCATCGACCATGGTATCATGCTGCACCGGTTGGAAGAGTTAGGGGTGGGAGGCACCGTGTTGCGATGGTTCTCCTCCTTTTTCTCCAACTGGGCGCAGTCTGTATTGACAGGGGGGCAGAGTTCGACCCTGAGGCCCCTTGTATGTGGGGTGCCACAGTGGTCGGTCCTCTCACCCCTTCTGTTCAACATTTATTTGAAGCCGCTGGGTGAGATCATCCGTGGTTTCGGGGTGAGAGCGTACCATCAGTACGCTGATGACACTCAGCTGTACATCTCCACCTGGGATCACCCCAATGATGCCCTTGATGTCCCGGTGCCTGGAGGCTGTACGGATCTGGATGGGGAGAAACAGACTCAGGCTCAACCTATCCAAGACCGAGTGGCTGTGGTTTCCGACGTCCCGATATAGTCAGTTGGTGCCATCACTGACTATTGGGGGTGAGTCGTTGGCCCCCATGGAGAGGGCTCGCAACTTGGGTGTCCTCCTGGTCTCACGGCTGTCTTTAGAAGAGCATTTGACGGCTGTGGCCGGGAGGACTTTTTATCAGGTTCACCTGATTAGCCAGTTGCGTCCCTTTCTGGATCGGGACTCGTTACGTATGGTCACTCATGCCCTTGTCACTTCCCGCCTGGACTACTGTAATTCTCTCTACATGGGGCTCCCCTTGAGGAGCACCCAGCTCCAGCTGGTCCAGAATGTGGCCCCGTGGGTGGTTATGGGAGCGACGTGACGCTCCTGTGTGACTCCCCTCCTGTGCAAGCTGCACTGGCCCCCGGTGGTCTTCCGAGTGCGCTTCAAGGTTTTGGTTACCACCTTTAGAGCGCTCCATGGCTTAGGACCGGGGTACTTACGAGACCGCCTTCTGCCACCAGTAGCCTCTCACTGACCAGTACGCTCCCATAGAGAGGGTCTTCTCAGGGTGCCATTGGTCAAACAATGTCGACTGGCGGCCCCCAGTGGGAGAGCCTTCTCTGTGGGAGCACCTGCCATCTGGAACAAGCTCCCCCCGGAGATATGGAGGATCCCGGATTTGCGCACTTTCCGCCGTGCCCTCAAAACATTCTTATTCCAGCAGGCTGGTCTGGCCTAACTTTCCTTTTAATTGCTTTTAAATTTGTTTTATAAATTGGGGCGTTTTAAATTTGTTTTGGGCCAAAGTATTTAATGTATTTTAATTGGTTTTTTAATGTTTGTACTATGTGTATTTTATCTTTTGGCTGTTCACCGCCCTGAGTCCTTTGGGAGTAGGGCGGTATATAAATTTAATTTAAAAAAAAACAAAACTAGACATACCCAGTTCCTGCAACCATTCTTCATGTTTCCAATCCCCTAATCATCTTTGTTGCTCTTCTCTGCACCCTTTCTAGAGTCTCAACAACTTTTTAACATCATGGCGACCAAGTGTGGCCTTACCAAGGCATTATAAAGTCGTATTAACACTTCACATGATCTTGATTCTATCCCCTCTGTTTATGCAGCCTAGAACTGTGTTGGCTTTTTTGGCAGCTGTAGCAGACTGCTGGCTCATATTTAAATGATTGTCTACTAGGACTCCAAAATCCCTCTCACAGTTACTACTTATTATTTTAATTGTTATTTAACCTATTAAAGTCCAAGCAAGCCAATACTTGCCTTCTCCCTGAGAAAGGAGAGTCCTTTCGATTTGAAGCTGCATTGAAAGTGGCAAGAACTTACAAATTAGTGGCAAATGTTTCTTAATGATTAGTAAATGCTAGAAAATGATACTGAAGGGGATCAGCTTAATTTGTCTGCCACACCATCTTTCCAGATAGGTTCAAGAAAGTCTCATTGACTCCAATGGAACTGAAGGCCATTTTTTTCTTAGCACTTGCCAAGAATGCATGCATGGATGGAGAGAAAAAAGGGCTACATATCTTAGACCTGCCTCTAATATCCTTGCCCCCTTTAGGCTGCACTTTTACTGATTACTGATCAGCAAATGTTTATCTTATCTCTCTTCTTACAGCTGAAGCAGGATTAGATGATTAAAAAGTGAGATCATACTTACTCGCTTTCTTAGGTTCATCAGCTGGAGAAAGCAGAACTCGTTTCACTTTCACCACTTTCCATTCTTGATTTTGATCGTTCCTGTTAATCCTAGAATCCATCCCATCAGAAACAGGCCACAGAGAGTCTCCTTTCTCGTTGGACAACAGCCTGTTGTCATTGCTTTTGTGGGGGAGGACATTCCCATTGGCTCTCCAAGGTTCCTTCTGGAGGTTTTCTCTGGCTGACTCTTTCTTTTCCTGCTCTCCATGGCTACTATCATTTCCCGTTCCTTGCAGCCTTGCCAAATAGCTTTTGCCTTCTGCAGGGTCAGCCTTGGAGTTTTTAATAATGTGAGGATTTGGGTCAACTCTGCTGGGGCCTGGATGGTTGGACTGAGGTTGGAGACAAGGTGGTGGTAGAGTTGTTTTTAGCATTTTGTCTCTTATTGGGTAATATTCAGTGCTTGGCAGAGCTATTCATCAGAAGAAGTTCAACTCTTCTTGGGTATTGCCTAGGAAGGCAGAAAAGCAAATTATATCCTTCAGTCCAATAAGCCTTTCACAAGCCTGACCACAAAGCATTTCTTAAATGCAGGGACAGAGTATAATGGCACCAAGATGCATTTCTTCTTTTAAAAAGGAATTGTGGAATTAAAGTGATGGAAAACAGACTCATTTCTCTTTCATTCCTTTGCAGCATTTAAATTGTTCAGAGGAACAAAGGAGAGATTCTGATAGAACTTTCCTTGTCATGTTTAGGTATAAGAAAGTTTCCAAATAAATACATTTTATAAGAAACAAACGTTTTTTTAAATACTGTTTAATACATACTCACATACTTGCTCCTGTCTTATTAATAACAAAAGATGTATCTACATTATTTTACATAGTTATTCAATCTATGAATTTAAAGTAATATCTTAATATATGAGCAGGTGGTTTTTCATTAAGGAAATTTTTGCTGCTTTTCCTTTTTCACATCCATTCCTACCACCATAGCCCTAAAGAACAATAGGGTTTAAATTAAGCATGGTTGATTGTTCTCAATGAAACTAAATCCTTACTAAAATAATCTCAATCCATTCAGATGGTTGAAATCAGTATCAACTTTTTAAGTAACAGAAATCATCCATAGTTCTATTTACGAGTTATGAAATTTGTATATCCTTCACTGTATTGCAGTGTTTTCCATCTTCCAGATGGAAGCTATTTCAGTAAAGCTAAAGCATGACTAATTTAGTCTCAATCTAAGCCATTACATATAATATACACATACATTCATTTCACAATAACTGATTAGAAAAGAAAGGATTTGAAGATTTGATACCTCAGATTTGTCATAGTTATAGAAGCTTAGAATATTATGTCTAACGTTTCTATAATCAGCTAGGTTAGCACTTTCTCAGTGGTAGCATTTAGCTTGTTACATTCCAACTACTTCAGGATTTGGTTTTAGTGTAGAAGTACAGCAACGTAAGAATGCACTGCATATATGACTTGTCAATTTTTCCACTGGGGACAAAGGTGAGGGAGAAGCAACCTCTCCTATCCAAATGCCTGAAGCAGTATGGATTATATTCTGTCTATGGTATTTTGCTGAACGGGACAGGAAATACTCTGGATCTTTTACTGTGTCCATTAAAAGACAAAAGTGAAGAACGTTCAGATGTCCATGTTAAGGTTATGTTTTAACTAAAGCCTCCTCACTTTTTTTACAAAATAGCTACACTATACATGTAGTAAGAGCTTTGTAGACTTGCATGCACATATCAAGTTTATGTAGAATGATATCACCTTTCGAATAAGTATGGCACCAAACTAGATCATGCGGGAGTTGTCAAGTTGCTTGATGTCAATGTTTCTCAACCTTGGCAACATTAAGAAGTATGGACTTCGATTCTCACAATTCCCCATGAAGTCCACACCTCTTAAAGTTGCCAAGGTTGACTTCTTTAGACTGCAGACTAAACCAATCAGGTACCTTCTATTAATTTGGGGAATGGCAATTCCAATATCTTTAGCGGATATTGTAAGATATAACAAGTAATGGATGTTGTAAGAAAGATAAAGTGAGCATAGAACAGAATTCAAATCTATCTCTGTAGTAATGCAGTGGTAACATTCTTTTACTGCAAATTGGGGGAGAAATGTCTAACTTTGCTTCTCAAAGACTTGTGACATTTTTTCTGAGAAGAAGAAAAATTGATAAAGTACTCAAAGGACCTCTACTGATGACTCAAATTTAGTGCTAAATTCCATACATTCTAAATTGGCAGCCTTAATTTCACTTAACTGAGAGCTCCTTCTGTTTCTTTGACAATTCACATCACTGAGCTTGTATTCAAAGAAGTTTGGATGCCAGAAAAAAAATAAAGGGGCTGATCTGATAAATTGTGCCGAGTCCCTCTAGCAGGAGATTTTAAAAAAAAAAGACAAAGCTAATAAAGCCAATGCTGCAAAAAAAGGAAAGTTAATGATTAAAAATCTTAGGTATCTTATGAAAGCTACTTTGATTTACCTTGGCCATGTCATGCCTGCTAATCATTGGAGGAGGCAATGATGTTAGTGGATCAAGAAGAAAGGGCAAGCAAAGAACTCACTGGCTTGATACCATCAAAGCTGTTACATCCAACAACTGAAAGAAGATGTGTTTGACATGGTAGCATGGAGAACACTTGCTTATAAAGTCGCGAAGTCAGACATGACTAAATGGTTAGAGTAACCACAATTTTCTGAAAGTATGTTATACAAATTAGGTTGGGCTTTTACTAGAGTGGATAGAAATCACATGATGACCTTATGTAATATATGCATGGAAAAAAATAGGATAGGGTAGTGCTGTTATCCTATGAGCATATTTAACCTCTAACCTTTTGAATAACTAGCCATTTTATCCCATTTCATTGTAAAACCTTACATTGGTATGTCTGTTTTTGTTTCTGAAGTTTATTATATTTACAGAGTACCTATAGCAGTGATGGCTGACCTTTTCTGGACCGAGTTCCCAAAGTGCGCCCGAACCCCCAAAATACATTGCACGCACAGGCCGCGCATATGCGCCATGCCCCATGTGCGCCCCCGCATGTGCACACGTGCACACGGCCCTGCATATGGCCCCGTGCATGTGCACATGCACCCTGCATGTGCTATACCCCCACGCATGTGCGTGTTCCCCCCGCATGCCCCACGCCCCACATGCAATATGGCAGAGACCCAAAGACAAGCTGTCCAGCAGGAGGTGCGCGCACATGCACGGCAGACCTGAACTGGGATAACGGCTTGCGTGCCCACAGAGAGGGCGCTGCGTGCCACCTCTGGTAGGTGTGCCATAGGTTTGCCATCACAGACCTATAGCTTTTTGCTTTCAAACTTGTAAAAAGATTGTTTTACAAGAAGCTGCTTGTTTTAAAATGTCATCTCAGGGTAACCAGTGACTAGAAAAAATATTGAAGAAAGAAAAAAATACTTGAACAAATATTGATCTGTGACACTGGCAATAGTCTAACCTGACAATCCTGAATAGTCAGCTATGTATGAACTGCACTGAATATGAAGCTCTTTATCAATCTATCAATCAATCATCAATCAATCAACCAATCAGAATACAGCTGAAAGAGACCCTATAACATGATACCTATACCCTAGAGTATACCGTGTTTCTCTGAAAACACGACTTACCCCAATAGTAAGCCCAACCCTAATTTTTGGGGGTCAGCCTAATATTACCCCTACCCTGAAAATAAGCCCGGGGGAATGGGCATGGCCAGTATGAATGGCGGCATGGGCATGGGCAAGGGACCAGCTGCAGCCCGCTGGTCCCTTGGGGCAGCGCAAATACCGCTTTTGCCCTTCTCTTTCTAGGCACAGCGCTTCTGCTTGTTGAGTTGCTTCCCTGAAGCTGGCAGCTCTGTGGCCAGCTGCTTTGCTTTTTCCCTCTTTTTGGGAGGCTCGTGGGAGGCTTTTTGGCAAACGGGAGGAAAATGGGGAGGGGAATTTTCCTGCCTGTCATCCATTCCTCAAGCTCAGCATAGACTGAGGGAAGGATGACAGGCAGGAAAATCCTCCTCCCCATTTTCCTCCCATTCTCCAAAAAGCCTCCATTCCGAACACTGAAGGTTCGGAATGGAGGTGTTGTGACCTAGGTTCACTTAGTCACTACAGGACACAATTAGTCGCAAACAAAACTATTTTATTAAAGCAGCTGAGAATTACTTCATTCCCAGCTTAGTCCAAATTAATTCCAAAATAAGTCCTTCAGAAAAAGTCCTTCGGGCTTATCACAAACCTTTATCTTCTTTGGCACCCTGCCAAAGGCCTTTCTTGGCAAAGCCCCACAAAGTTCAGAAACAAGAGACTAGAAAACAGATTTAGCAACGTTGCTTTCCTACAAAGAGCCCAAGAGCCTTTGCTGCTCTTTTAAGCTTTATGGGAGGGGGCAATCATCTCCTGGCCTTACTCCCAAGTCATCCTTTTGGTTTAGCTGCTCTTGCCTCTGGCAGCTCTGTGCATGTGTGCACTAGGAACAGGCTCCTTCTGCTCCTCTGCCTTTCTGCTGTCCGACTCTGGAGGCTCTGGAGTCCACACATCACTCCCAGATGGCCCTGGCACCATCTCTGCCTCCGACGCAGAGCCCTCATCCGGGCCTTTCCCAGACTCCAGGACTGGCCCATGGTCCTCCCAAGCCTCCTCACTGTCCAACTCCGCACTAGCTCTGCGAGCTGCTGGCGGACCACAACAGGAGGCGACGTTGCGTCCATGGTGCTCAGCTCACTGAGTCTGACCTGCTGCACCTCAGAAAAAAGCAAGACCATCTTGAAAATAAGCCCAAGTGCTTATTTTCAAGTCTAAAAAAAAAATAAGGCTCGGTCTTATTTTCTGAGAAACACGGTATTTGTATATAGCTTTTGTGTTTTATGTCTTTTTGTTCACCACCCAGAATTGTCACCAGGGAGGGAGATGGATGGATGGATGGATGGATGGATGGATGGATAGATAGATAGATAGATAGATAGATAGATAGATAGATAGATAGATGAGAGATAGGGTTTTTATAAAGTCTTATTTGCAATATAAGTTGTGTTAAATGCAAATACAAGTTTGGAGATGGGAGATATTAGTTTGCCTATTAGCATCCCCCTGTCACCAAATAAATTTAGTAATCAATTAAATGTTCCATTTCCCCCCTTTACTGCTAGATGATCCCAGGGTGATCACAATCATTTTGTAACTCAGCACAAAACACAATGATTAGTCCATGTAAACATAAACAAGCCAAAGCTTCTTTATAACTATTCCAGCTCTGTTGCATAGGCCCAATTCAAGGCCTCTCTGTATTCCAGGTTTCCACTTGAAAATTGAACAAACATCACACAGATGTTTGCCCAGCAGGGATTTCTTCATCTGATTTAAAGCCTGCAGGAAATCTGTTAGCGTTGAGGAGTTCCATTTTTCATCTTCAAGCGGCAGGCTAGGCATCTTGATCTATTCATAAATGCTCACCCTAGCTTCTGTAATAGTGCTGTTCTATAGCCCAGAAAGTTTTCTGAAGCATTAAATTTCCTTCCCAGACTGCACATCTGCAATAACAAAGAGCAACTGCAGATCTTTAATCATGTCCCCACCTGTACCTAACCCTGGCACCCTGGAACACTCTTTTCCTGCCATGTCTGCATGATGTTGCTTTCATCTTGTTCCCAGCCTATGAATGAAAAACGCTTAAGCTATTCTTAACTGTAGCTGTATTAAAGTAGCATTTCTTCCTTATTCTGATTCCACTCAAGTGCAATCTTAAGATACATACATTTTCTTAAGCTTTGTCACCCATCACTCTGGAGAGAAATCAGGCAGCTGGCAGTGATTGGGAACGGACATCTCGGAGGAGGGAAGAAGATTGACATTGCAGTTCATGCCAAGAGAGTTTTCTGCCAAGTTAGCTTTGCTGATCTTCTCACCTTGAGAAGCAAAAGTGGATTGAAATGGAGAAGCGGAAAAGCTCCCCCAAAGACATTCATCTTAAGTTGCATGTCCATAATTTAAGAGGAGGAGGAAGACATTGGCTGATCTCTCATTGTTTTCCCACAAAGAAACCCATAGAATAAAACCAAAGCTAACGGCAATATGTGCCTCATGAGCTTGCTTGATCATGGAGATGAAATTGGGATTCTTCTTCTTTGGTTTCCTTTCTTCCACTTAACGAAAAGCAGGGCATCCGACCACCTCATGCCCTGCGTGATTATGTTGCAGGACAGAAAAATGATGTCAACAGTATTGCTGTGCATGTGTCCATATCATGCACATGTGCTGCTGAGTGATATATAGGTCATAAAGCGGCTACCATATGTCAGCTGTGTCAATAGTGTCATCTATTCATCTCTACTATTTATTTATTTATTACGCTTATATTCCAACATTCTCCAAAGGAGGGCCAGATCTAAGCACCCCGTGGGCCGGATCCGGCCCACAGGCCTTGAGTTTGACACCCCTGGTCCAGAGGTGGGTTTCAGCAGGTTCTGACCAGTTCCGGAGAACCGGTAGCAGAAATTTTGAGTAGTTCGGAGAATCGGTAGTAAAAATTCTGACTGGCCCCACCCCCATCTATTCTCGGCCTCCCAAATCCCAGCTGATCGGGAGGAAATGGGAATTTTACAGTAACCTTCCCCTGGAGTGGGGTGGGAATGGAGATTTTACAGTATCCTTCCCCTGCCACACCCACAGAACCGGTAGTAAAAAATTTTGAAACCCACCACTGCCCTGATCTAAAGCATGACTATGGACTGATGGGTCCCCAGCTCTCTGCTAATAATTTGGCATGAAATAGGCAATTTCGTAGGTCAGTGGATACCAAGGAACTTTGAGAGCTTGTCATGGTGGTCTATAAACTGGCTGCCATGGAGTAGATTAATATGACCATTTAGTAGAAGGCAAATAGTCTTTTTGCCTCTTATTGCTCCTAAGAGGCTTCTTCCTACCTTAGCTTACTGTTGTCCTTATTTCTGGCAGAGATGTGTGTGTGTGAGACAGGGAGAGAGGGAGGGAGGGAGGGAGGGAGAGAGAGAGAGAGAGAGAGAGAGAGAGAGAGAGAGAGAGAGAGAGAGAGAGCACCTACTCTGGCGGCCAAAAGAATTCTGGTAAATGAAATGTTACTAGAATTTGGTATTTTGCTTTGTGCTATGCTAATTTGCTATTTAGAAATGCATAGAAGGGAGTAAGGCAAAGAACCAAAACAAGTATCTAGGGAGTATGGAGGCACCAAACTGTCTAATTCTAGATTACAAATTAGAACTGCAACAAGGACGTCAGGCAGGGGCACTTTCTTTCTTTGTAGAGAATTGCAGGGCAATTACATATGTCCTTCTCTAATCTCCTGAGTTACTGCGTATTGATGTTGCATTATATTCGGGTAAAGTATGAATAGATCCTCCTCCTAAAGGAATACAGAAGATAACTTCTCACTTCCTACACATTCATTCCTTGGCAGGCACCAAATGGAGAGAGAAAGAGCTGTTAAAAAGTTTCTTATCGGGAAATCTCCCTCTGATGGGGAAAGTGAGTGCTCCAGTAGATTGTTCACCCATAAATGTTGAAACCCACAAAGGACAGGCTATAATCCCAGAATGGGCTTTAGCCTAAGGTACTAGCGCTTTCTGTGCTTTGGCAGCTAAACCTTGTGAAAAAAATTGGCATTAAAAAGCAACTTTCTATTATTTATGTAGAAGTGTCTAAGAGGTAGTGGTTAGGAGGAAAGCTCCTGGAGGAAAGATATTAAGTGTACAAGGAGATTTCACAGTACTCCAGGAGCAATTTTCCTCCCCTCCATAATTCCACATCTCTCTTTCAAAATGTCTGGAAGAAGGAATAGGAAAAAGGAGTTAAAGCTGCAGATTATCTAACCAAAGAGGCAGGAGTTTAGGAAGGCACCTCTTGCAATAGGAACAATAGGAACATTAGTGGGCTAATTTTGCCTTCTCCCTCTATAGTCAAAACTGGAAATACAAAGAACAAACGCTGAAATCTGAACTGTATCTCAAATCTACCTTTTATCAAGTGAATGCATTTTTAAAATAGTGAATATGATATACCATAGTTTTCTGCAGCAAGAATTCTTCCAGGCAGAAGACAATCCCGACCGATATGGTAGTGTGAAGGACAATTAATTAAAAATGTGTCATGTACAGAAGTAACTGGAAGTGGGAGAAACAGCAATGCTTCCTCTAAAGCCTGTCATAGGGAAGAGAGTGTAGATTTATTCTCCATAAATTCCGAGGATAGGACAAGAACTGGTGGGTGGAAGCCATACAGAGAGAAATCCAAACTTGAAATAAGGAGGAATGTCCTGACCTTCAGAGCTATTAAGCTGTAGAACAAGTTGTTTCCTGGAGTTGTGTCGTATGTTTCACCATGAGAGGTTTTCAAACCGAGGTTGGGCAACCATGAGTCTGGGATACCCCGAGGGTTCCTGCTCTGGATAGTTCTGGGTTCAGCTAGAAGATCTCTAAGATGACTTCCATGTCTATGATTGAAATTCTCCACGAATTAAATTATCACTTAATTCTGAGTGATAATTTAAGAGAGACATTATGCTAAAGATTGTATTTATTTATTTGATTACTATAGCTGCCCGTCTCAGCCAAGTGACTCAATCAAGTGAATACAGTTTTCTAGAGAAAGGGTGGATCGTGGGTGACAGCATGTTCTAGTGATAAGCCAGGTTCTTGAAAAATGTGTCAGAATATTTTCTACAGGCAAATGCTGATCCAATTATTAATAAGACTGTAATGTGTCAGCATTGCTGACGATGAAAGACAATGACTAAAAAAAAAAGAGGAACAGTTGCTGATCTAAATTGCATCCTCGAATAATGTCAGCATAATATTAAAATAATATTAAATAGTTATTTTCATTAATTATCCATCAGTCAAGGTTTATAAAATTGCTTATACAGGAGATATAGTTTGCTGAATACTATCCGTAACAGGTGTGGATAGTCCCAAACTATGAAAAGTATTAAAAGTATTGGAAAATTTAAAAAAAATACCAGAAATGCATGGTCTACATTGTTCTTCTTCCACACTGAGCATTGCCCAGAATTTAAAATGGTGAGGAAGATAGCTAATTATGGCTTCTCATGATCTTTAGTCTTGAGCTTCCAGCTCATACCTTAAAGTAATCCCTGTCTTGTCATCACATCTGTAGAAGTGGATTGACTCCTATTTGCAAAGGAAAGGCTGGCAAGATGGGAGGCCTTGTATTATGTAGTTGATTAAATGACATGAGGGCTTAGTTTACTCCCTGCATAGTACTGTACCCATAATCTAACAATACCCACAGGAAAATTCCCCCCCCCCCAGGCAAAGATTTGATTGTTGTTAGATGAAGGCTTAAGAAAACTAGAAGTTAAGTGGAAATGAAACGGGTGAGATTCGACTACCTTTGTAGGTGCCAGAGGTCACTTCAAAAGGCAGAGTCATTTCAGCCATCAGGTGATGAAATGCAGCCAATATGAAGTGATACAAGAATTGATCTCCGAGATGCCTTTTCAGGTGTAGCTTTGAATGAGATCTGGAGGGCAGCGAGAGCTGACAGGCTTCCTTGTGCCTGACGTTTTCCATCTGTTGTAACATAACAGCAGTTCCTCCATTAAGCCTTGCTAATAATTCCTGATTTTCTGGTAAAACCTTCCTTACATCATCTTTCCCTTTAAAAGAAATAAAGTATAAAAAGTTTCTACAATATGATTTTGGTGACAACTCTTGGGTAGAGATAGTAAAAGTGTCAGCAGCGTCCAGAAAACTGATCTATTCATTTCCTTAAGAACTTTCAGGAACTGCTTGGGAGCTTCTGTCTACTAAGATTTGATGGGATAAACACATTTCACTGGAAAAGAGGAAAACGCATCACCTGAAAAAGAGAATGAAAGAGGGTGTAGATAGATATACAGAGACACAAGTATGTATATATGGCTATGGCTATGCCAATTTATAGGTATAAATACAAGTTCAGGAATAATTAAAATAGAAATAGTATACAGTACACCTTCAAATTACTATTGTTGTCAGTTCCCCAAAATCTGGACATGGGGCTCCCCTTGAGGAGTACCCGGAGGCTCCAACTGGTGCAGAACGCGGCCGCCCGGGGGATTATGGGAGCGAGGGGTCGCTCCCATGTGACACCTCTCCTGCGTGAGCTGCATTGGCTTCCAGTGGTCTTCCAAGTGCGCTTCAAGGTGTTGGTTACCACCTTTAAAGTGCTCCATGGCATAGGACCTGGGTATTTGCGGGACCGCCTTCTGCCGCCGATAGCCTCCCACTGACCAGTACGCTCTCACAGAGAGGGACTCCTCAGGGTGCCGTCGGCCAGGCAATGTCGGCTGGCGACCCCCAGGGGGAGGGCCTTCTCTGTGGCAGCTCCCGCCCTCTGGAATGATTTGCCCCCGGAGATAAGAAGGATATCGGATCTCCGGGTCTTTCGCCGTGCCCTGAAAACTCTTCTTTTCCAGCAAGCAGGGCTGGCGTGAACCCCGCCCCCTTTTTTAGTTTTTAATTATTATTAATTGTTTAGTTTTAATCTGTTAATGGGTTTTAATTCGCACTGTTTTAATTCGGGCCAAAGTATATAATTCTTTTAATTAATTTTAAATTTTGTATTGTTATGTATTTTAGTTCTGGCTGTGCACCGCCCTGAGTCCACTAGGAGAAGGGCGGTATTTAAATTGAATGAATGAATGAATGAATGAATGAATGAATGAATGAATGAATAAATAAATAAATAAATAAATAAATAAA
This sequence comes from Pituophis catenifer annectens, assembly GCF_029215685.1. Lineage (NCBI taxonomy): Eukaryota > Metazoa > Chordata > Lepidosauria > Squamata > Colubridae > Pituophis > Pituophis catenifer. The sequence goes on from NW_027256882.1 coordinate 96,768,216, forward strand.
TAAATAAATAAATAAATAAATAAATAAATAAATAAAATCTGGTCCCTTCAGTCTTTCTGATATGGCGGCCTTAAAAATCAGATAAATTACTATATTATTGTTATTATGTTCCTAAGTTCTACCTTTGTTGAAAGAACCTACAATTGTCCTCTCTGCAACCCTTGAGGAAAATTGAGGTCAACCAGAGGCAATCAGCCCTCATTCCAGCTGACCAAATACGGGAGCCCCATATAAGAGTGCTGCCCCTCCAACCCTACTCTTGCCTTGCCACAATTTTGATTTTATGGCAGAAAAGATTTTGGGGAAACCCCCCCACCACCACATCCTGAAGTTTGGGGCAAGATCATCTGGCTTCTAGAGAAACTTAGAGGAAAAGGCCTGGTTCACACCTGGCTGAGCTTCAACTCCTGCAAATGGCAAACTTAGAAGCTCTTCAACTTGAGCTGTGTTGCTAAATTGAAAGAAAATTGCCTCAGCTGGCTGGGGTGCCGATGTTAAGGCACCAATCTTTCTGCCGAGGTGTCCTCAGGTCTGGAGCCAAAGGTAATCCATGATTTCCTCACTCTTATGAACTTGTAATGCTGTGAACAATGTGAGAAAATTAGTGCTTGCTCCAAGGTGCTGCGGATCCTCTAGCAATAAAAGACCCCTCATGCCATCGCTGCACCAAAGAGGAAAGAAAACAGAATAGAGACCCACTTCTCAAGCATCGGAGGAACTTTGTTCAGAGGGTCATCAGCCTAGCAAGTCCTGAAGTTCAAAAACTGGGAGAAGAGATAAAAGCTTTCTGTAATAGGAAAATAGAGCTCAATATTAAAACCCACCACTTGCACCTAGCTTGATGGTGGTTCAACTACACTGCTGGCCATAATCAGCCCAGCTGCTGACATCATGGGAACAGGAAGTTCCAAAATAGCTTTGAAATGATTGCAATATTGTTGTTGGGGACAAATTTAAGGTGTGCCTATTGTCCAAGTATTACTTGTTGATGGGAAGGGGCAAGGGCTCTGTTATGTATTGATACTTTTAAGTGGGAGTTTCAAACCTGCCTACGTTCTGATTGGCTGACAGTCCCTCCAGGATTGTATATAAGGAGGGCTGCAGCCTCTGAGTTTTTGCTGAAGTCTCACTGTAAATTAAAGAGCTGTTGTCACTTGCTTGGTTGTGCCTCTCGTTATTCCCGAACCACTTCATTGGCGACGAAGGTGGGATAGAGGTCACAAGAAGCGAACCAGTGAGACCACGAGCTTCAGCTAGGCGACGAGGCGAACTACAGGAGGCATACCGAACATGTCTGCCTACGTTCCGCCCAAGCCTTTTGATCCGACCCGCGAAAAATGGGTCTCGTACCTAACGAGGTTCGAATGCTCGCTCGAAGCCAGCGACATGCAAGGGCTCTCCGCTAATCGGAAGAGGGCCCTCTTCCTAAGCCACTGCGGACCGGACGTGTTCGAGATGGCAGAGTCACTGTGTGAGCCAACGCCGGTCCAGACCGTCTCCTGGGACACCCTGATGGCCACGCTCCAGGCTCACTATGCTCCCGTGCCCTCCAAGTTCGTGCAACGATACCAACTCAGACAGCGCGTTCAGCGAGAGGGAGAACCGGTCAGCGCATACATGGCCAGCCTGAGAAAAGCCGCAACCCATTGCGACTATAGAGACTTAGACGATGCGTTGCTTGAGCAACTTATCTGTGGTGTTCGGGACATTAGGCTGCAACGGCGCCTGCTCGCCAAGCCTGATCTGATGCTTGCTGGAGCCCTAGACGAGGCCAGGGCTCATGAAGCCTCCACAAAAGCCGCAGAAACGCTGCAGCGTCCGCTGACCAGCAAAGACAACCCCAAGTCTGCCCCGGTGCACAGAGAAGACGCCGGATCCAGCTCGGAGTCCGAGTCGGATGAGGACGTTTTCCGAACGGAGCACCAGAGAAAAGACACAGGCAGCCCTCGGCGAAGCTGCCCCAGCTGTGGAGGGCACCATGATAGACTGTCCTGCAAATACAGGGAGGCTATTTGCAGGCGTTGTGAGAAAAAAGGGCACTTGGCGCGAGTCTGTAGAGCCATTCTGCCCAGAAAACACCAACCACGTGAGCGCCGCAGCCAACCAGAATCAACGCACCAGAAACAGCCAACGAGAGAAGGCGGCGCGAAAAAACAGCGCGAATTTGAACCTCGAGATGGCCGCAGCATTCACATAGACCAGGCCAGCGCGGAAATCGAGGACAAAGTCAGCACGGTGGTCGAAATCAACGGCAAGCCATGCTCGATGGAGATCGACACCGGATCAGCTCTCTCCATAATGTCATGGGTGACCCTAAAGACCCTCCTGCCGTCGTTCCGGAAGGACCAGCTCTCCAAACAGAGACTGCGCATCCTAGACTACCAGGGGAACCGAGTCCCCCTCGAAGGCGTGGGCACGTTCCGAGTCACCTACGGAGACTACGAAAGAGACCTGCCACTGACCATCGTCATGAAGCAGCTCCCCAGCCTTCTCGGCATGGGGTGGTTCCGAGCCCTCTGCATGGGCTTCACCGGCGTCCACCAGATGCTCAAGTCATCGTTAAAAGACAGTCTCCTGACCGAGTTCCAGGACGTTTTCGGGGACACGTTGGGCAAGTATGTGGGGACCCCATCTCCCTTAATTTAGACCCCAACGTAGCCCAAATAAGACTCAAGGCCAGACGGGTGCCTTTCGCATTGAAACCAAAGATCGATGCGGAACTGGACAAACTAATTAAACAAGGGGTGTTGGTTCCCGTTGACCATGCAAAGTGGGAAACCCCTATAGTGACCCGAGTAAAGTCTGACGGCTCAATTAGGATCTGCGCCGACTACAAGTGCACGATCAACAAGGCTTTGCAGCCGAGCGCCTATCCGGTGCCAATCGTGCATCATCTACTACACTCCCTGGGGCCCGGAAAATTTTTTGCCAAATTAGACCTGGCTCAGGCCTATCAACAATTACCAGTTGATGATGCCACGGCAGAGGCGCAAACGATTGTAACTCATAGGGGTGCATTCAAATGCACCAGGCTCCAGTTTGGGGTGAGCGTCGCACCCGGCCTGTTTCAAAGCACCATGGAGCGCCTTCTGCAAGGGCTCCCCGGAGTGGTGCCCTATTTTGATGACGTTCTAGTCAGCACTCAGGACGAACGTCAGTTAGGGGACAGAGTAAGGAACGTCCTTTCTAGATTTAGGGGAGCGGGACTAAAGTTAAAGAAAAATAAATGTATGATCGCTGTCCCCTCCGTTGAATTTTTGGGGTACAGGGTGGACGGCACAGGCATCCACCCTACCGAAAGCAAGGTGAGAGCGATTAAGAGCGCACCTGCCCCCAAGACCAAAGCAAAGCTCCAAGCCTTCCTTGGACTGCTCAATTTTTACTCAATGTTCCTGAAAGACAAAGCTACCGTCGCAGATCCCCTACACAAACTATTGGGGAAGAATGTACCATGGGTCTGGGGGAAACCACAAGCAGCCGCTTTTGAGGCAGTAAAGAGACTTCTATCGGAAGACAGTTTCCTAATCCAATACAACGCAGCGCTACCGCTTGTATTGGTTTGTGACGCCTCCCCCGTAGGAGTTGGTGCCGTCCTAGGCCATAGACTGCCGAACAGCCTAGAGGCGCCCATTGCGTTTTACTCTCGCACTCTGTCAAGCGCAGAGCGAAACTATAGCCAATTGGACAGAGAGGCTCTGGCTGCAATTGCGGGGGTTAAAAAGTTCCACGAATACCTCTTTGGCCGGCAATTCGAACTTGTGACTGATCACCGGCCCTTGCTAGGACTTTTGGCAGGCGACAGGCCCACCCCCGCTGCTCTTTCCCCACGTTTGACTAGATGGGCTATTTTTCTTTCGGCCTATTCATATCAGCTTGTACATCGACCCGGATGGACCTGGGTCACGCGGATGCCCTCAGCCACTATCCCTTACCTGACTTACTGACCAATCCAACACCAGAGGCCTCCGTCCTTCTACTGGACACATTAACTTTGGGACCTATTTCCTCTGCCGAAGTGGCAAAAGCCTCAGCCAGGGACCCGATCATTCGTACTGTGATGGGGTGGGTACTGAAAGGGTGGCCGGTCAAGGTGGATGGGGGGACTACCAAGGTTTTGTAAACAAACGAAACGAACTGTTTACGCAAGGTGGTTGTTTGTTGTGGGGTGACAGGGTGGTAGTGCCAACAAAACTACGAACAAGGGTCTTAGAATTGCTGCACGAAGGGCATCCGGGCATTGTCAGAATGAAAAGTTTAGCCGCAGTTATGTATGGTGGCCCAACATGGACCAAGTTATCTCCGAGTAGGTGGGAAAGTGCAGACCCTGCCAGGAGTCTCGCCCTGATCCCCCGGTAGCGCCCATCCGAGAGTGGGAGAAACCAAAAGGGCCATGGGGGAGGATCCATATTGATTTTGCTGGCCCCTTCCATGGGCAAACATTTTTAATTGTAGTAGATGCCTTTTCGAAATGGCTTGAAATAATTCTAATGCCCTCTACCACAGCCGAGGCAGTTATTAAAGCCCTTCGCAAGCTGTTTGCCACACATGGCCTACCAGATACTCTAGTATCTGACAACGGCCCTCAATTCACAGCAACCCTGTTCGAGGGTTACTTGGCCGGACTGGGCATCCGCCATGCCCTATCGGCCCCGTTCCACCTGGCTTCTAACGGATTGGCCAAACGTTTTGTAAGAACGGCCAAAGAGGCCCTATCCAGACTAGATAACGGGGACTGGCAGGCCAGGATAGATCAATTCTTAGCTGTCCAGCATGCCACACCATGCACAGCCACAGGGAGAAGCCCAGCAGAGCTCCTCATGGGCAGGAAGCTTCGGTGCGTGTTAGATAGGCTTCACCCCAACTACTCGCACGAAAATTTCAAGGGAGAGACCTCTGGACTAAGACAGTTTCAGGTTGGGTCCCCGGTGTTCGCTCGCAACTATGCCAGCGGACCTCTATGGGTTGCAGGAACCATAGTGGGCATAACAGGCCCGAAATCTTATACAGTAGACGTAGGGGTAGACAGACTCTGGAAGCGCCACATAGACCAACTGAGAAAAAGGGTAGTCGGTGAAGCAAACATAAATTTAGACATCTCCGAGCCTAACTATAACAACTTTCCCAAAACAGCTAACTCAAGCCCGGGTTCGCGAGAATACTTAGCTGACAAGCCCTGGTTCCAGCGCTGCCCCAGCGAGTCGCAACTCCCAACCGGGGATAACCACGCCCCGGACAAAATCCAGGAGGTTCCATTGGCGGAGCCGGGAGAGACAGAAAGTCCCTCCGACCAGCTCGACGCCCCACCAAACACTGAACTGCGCAGGTCAACTAGGACGAGAACTCGGCCTGGGCACCTGCGAGATTTTGTGTGTACTTATGTAAATTTTTGAATGTTAGTGCCTTCTGGGAAGGGAGGGGTGTTATGTATTGATACTTTTAAGCGGGAGTTTCAAACCTGCCTACGTTCTGATTGGCTGACAGTCCCTCCAGGATTGTATATAAGGAGGGCTGCAGCCTCTGAGTTTTTGCTGAAGTCTCACTGTAAATTAAAGAGCTGTTGTCACTTGCTTGGTTGTGCCTCTCGTTATTCCCGAACCACTTCAGGCTCCATCTTGATTTCCATTGTACTTTGTCTTTCACTCAGAATTGAACCAGGCTCCTCTTAAAATTGAGGAAAGCTCCAAATGTAGCCCTGCCCTCTAACAGCCCTCCTGATGTTCAACTGTTGTCTCTCATGGAGGATATTTGGCCATCTTCATGCTTGAAAGGATTCTACAGTGTACCAGTAGATGTCTCCCACCTTGTCAGCTTTAAGACTTGTGGACTTCAACTCCCAGAATTCCCCAGATAGCATGGCTGGCTGGGGAATTCTGGGAGTTGAAGTCCACAAGTCTTAAAGTTGCTAAGGTAGGAGACCCGTGGTGTATAGGATGTAATATTGTGGGACAGAGATAACTATATTCTGTTTTGCGTACTGCGATGAAAGCTTTCAAAAATTAGTCACGGCCAGGAAACGAAGAGTAAAGTAGCAAGAGTAAATTTGCATATGGATTAGTCTTAAAGGCATCCTGATTATCTTTGCATTTGCCAACTTTCAATCCTAACCCTTTCAAATGAGGAGAAGGCTTCAAGGAGTTGTAGTTTGCACTGCAAACCATTCTCTCCCCCCCCCCCCCCGCTTTCTGGGAAAAGAGACACAAATCCCTTGATTTGAAAAAAAAACTTACTCTGCTTTTCTTCCCTGTAAAAACTTTGAGAGGAAATAAACTCATTCCAAGAAAATGGAAAAATGAATGAGCTATTTCTACCAAGTGTACTTGTAGTAATAGTGTTGTGGTTAATAGTTAGCTCATATACGCCAAGTTACCTTGTTCCTACTAAACTATGGGCCTAAGAAGTTAAAAAGATGAAAGTGATTCTAGTTATCTTAATCAGATCCAGAACTAAGACCAAATCAATTATATTTTTGATTGAATCCTCTATTTCCTCTACATAGTTTGTGGTTTATACAAGAAAGAGTACATTGACAGTTCTACATCTGATCCTACTATCCTAACTAAAATCTTTCAGTGTTTCCCAATCAGAAAGAAACTGGAATTCTGGTGGGCTATGATGGCAATATAGATTTAATGAGCTATTGGTTGTTTCACCCTAAATTCTTCCTAGTCACCCATTATTGAACTTCAGTAATCACAGAGTGTCTCTGACATATGGAGATTTGTCTCATGTATAAAAACCAATATGTCCCAAAACTAATATGGTGGCATTTTGAATGGCACCGTCTGGGGTTGAAATATAAGCTATTTGAATAACCTAAAATAGATAGCTGCTCAAAAGATTTTAAATATTTAAACATAAAGATATCTCCAGTGGATCTTCTCTACAAGTGGATATTTATTCAGTTTTATTTACTGTTAGTGGAAAGGACCAAAAAACCCCTGAGTGAGGCCTATGTAAACACTGAATTTGAAAAGTTGTGGAAAATAGGTATATAACTATTGAACTGATGTTATTTTAGTTCCCTTTTGTTAATTGTTATGCTTCTCGGAGTCTCATAAAGAGCCTTGGTGGCGCAGCAGATTAAAGTGCTGTTAAAAAGCACCAGCTGCCTGCAATTACTGCAAGTTCAAATCTCACCAGGCTCAAGGTTGAGTCAGCCTTCCATCCTTTTGAGGTAGGTAAAATGAGGACCCCGATCGTGGGGACAATAAGCTGACTTTGTATAAAAAAAGAACACCGCTTAGGGGCTGCCCTACTAAGCAGGTATATACAAAAGTATGAAGGCTATTGCTTAACACATTGTAAGCCGCCCTGAGTCTCTGGAGAAGGGCGGCATATAAATCAAACCAATAAATAAATAAATAAATAAATAAATAAATAAATAAATAAATAAATAAATAAGTATATGCACATATACGCACACACATATACACTGGATATGGATTCATGCTCTACGGTTACTATTTTTTTTAAAAAAAAGATAGAAAGTTCCAGATGTCATTCCAAAATCTAGTCTCTTTCCAATCACACTGTCTCCAATTTGTTTATTGCTTTTGCCCCGCCCCAGCTCAGCAACAGAGGAGATCAGGGGTGCTGGCAACAGCTGCAGGGGGACAGGGCGAAGGGTACACCATGATAGGAAGTTGAGGGGGACTGTGATGGTGTCTGGCTTGTGTTGCATTAGCCCTAAATGCCCTGGATTTCATTAAAGCTTGCATGCTTATCCAGTAATGTGATCTGAGGAAGTAATTCAGTGTTGCTTTTAAAACTTGGAGAAAGAAGGAACAGAGCAGCAGAGATTGTTTAAAAATGAAATATCGCTTTTCTTCTCCTACACACGCTCTCATTGCCTCGCTCCAGTTGCCTTTCCAAACTGGGAACACTCTAGTCCCCTTTTTACTTGTCTACCCCATTTCTTTTCACTTTTCGACATACGTTTAGCGTTACTGTAATTTCCTCTAAAATCAGAAAATGCATTGGAAAGGAAAGGTCTCTGGAACACAGCACAAAGGAAATTATGGGTAAGAGAGTAAGATAGCTAGATTTATTCAATTCCATTTACAACCTCCAGCACCTTGCCAAACATGTGGTCCTCACACCCACTTCCAGAACGGACAAGCTAGCTGAGCCCAACCCTTGATTGGCTTTTTACCAATGGGTGGGTTAGCCAGAGAGTGGGAAAAAAATCCCCATCCATCACAGAAGTCATGACATGGAGATCTGCAGGCCATAACTTTTTAAAAAATGATTATTAAAACATTAATCACCAAACCTGTTATTGCAAACTATATCAGCTTTCCCAAATTTGGTGCATTCTAGAAGCATTGAACTCTTGCTACCATGCTCCACACAAATTACCAAATCTGCTTCCTCTCTGGACATGCAGCTATTCCAAGATGAGAAAGTTGGAAATTTGGAACAAATCAATTTGAAATAGGCTTTAATGCTATTACAATAAAGAATATGTTTAGTGTTTAAGAAACAGGATACATAAACACATAAACTCAAACTTTAACACCACCATTGTAACAATGGGAATAGTAGACCTATTGCCAAAATAGGGAGGTAAATTAATTAATTGAAGGAAATTAAATCCAATTCATCTGCCGAGCCCCAGATTTAGGAAGGCCAAAGACAATATAAAGAGACAATGAAATTTGCTTGCCTTTTTTTACCGGTCACTGTGAACAAGTCTAAACATACAAGTTTAGCATTATATTTAAAGCAATTAACTATATTCTGAAGATAATGCAAAACCTGGATGGCTTAAGGAACTTTATAGCTTGGTATATCTATCTTATGATGGACTGGCTATGGCCTAGTCCAGGTGTCAGCAACCTGCGGCTCAGGAGCCACATGCGGCTCTTTGGGCCCTCTGCTGTGGCTCCCTGTCGGGTGAATTCACCACTGGCTGGCCCCGCCCCTCACCCTCCCCTCCCAGTCACTCCTCGCCTGGCCTGAGAAGGTAAGGGCGACGGCGGGGGATGGAGAAGCAGCCAGGGCAGAGACAGAGAGGTAGAGAGAGAGAGACATAGAAAGATACAGAGAGAGGCGGGGAGAGAGAGGGAGAGAGAGGGAGGGTGGGAGGGGGAGAGAGAGAGATGTCAAAAGGGTTTTGTGGTTCCCGGTGTTTTTTAATAACCGGTTCTCTGCCCTAATGACCAGCTGGTTAGGCATGGTTAAGGGGGTCAGTGACATCACTGGTGGAAGTGAGTGACATCGAGTTAGCCATGCCCACCCAGGTTTTGTGGCTCCCGGTATTTTCTTTTCTGTGGGAAATGGGTCCAAATGGCTCTTTAAGTGTTTAAGGTTGCAGACCCCTGGCCTAGTCTTAGATTCTTTCCAGGAATCATATATTTAACATGGAAATAGGACAGTATGACACTGTGGCATTAATGGGGCCACAGAGTAGCGTGACCTCTGTGGCTGTCCATAAGGAATATAAGCCTTGAAAGAAAGATCTCATCCAGGGCTATTACATTTCAAAGAAGCGTGCTGGTTTTAAAATAATTACACATTGTTTTCTCTGACAAACAGATGCGGAGGTTGTGCCATTGGTGATGACTGACATGAAATATTTATGCCTTCAGAAAAAAAAAAGCTTGGGAAATGCCTGAACATGTTCTTCACTTTGGGGGAAAACAGGAAAAGCTCATTGTAATTTGTTCAGGCCATTTAATCTTTAGGAACATTTCTGAGATGGGTAGTGGATATCACTCTACAAATGTTCACTGAATGGATAGGCAAGATTTTGGTGAAAGCCTCATTGTACCCATGTGACTCAACTCTTTGCATTGGGTACAATGTCTGGGTCACTAAATCAACAAAGGTTATTGCTGCACCTATCAATCTTGCTGATGGATGGACTATGGAATTGAACAAACTAGTTCTTTTGATAGACAACTATGCAAGGATGAAATTTCCTCTTAGAGTATACACAACCCTATTGATTGTACCACACTTAACAAAATCCATTAACATAGTATTCTGAAATATTATCAACCTGCATTAAAGTTGGAAACACCCTAGTATGATGTTATTGCTCTATTTTAAAGGCAAGTTCTAGAATTGTGTGAGTGTGTGTAGTACTTTTGTTACAAAGTGCTACCAGGACTCATCATTCTTTCTGTGTCATTTTTCACTAGAGGGAGCTGGAATTTTGGTGAAATTTCATCAATTCTAATTTCTTGTTTTCAACTAATCCTGAAATGCTACTGAACGTGCTGGGCAGATGCTTGGAACTGGGTAAGAACAAATTAATTGAATTTCAGTCCAGACATGGGTATGGTTGGTGGTTCATTTGTAAAAATATTGAGATGGTGTCTCATCTGTCCTAGATTAAAACACAATTGTTCCCAAAGAATTTCCCAGCATTTCTGAAACCATTCTTAGCTTTCAGCACCTTTCAGCTAGCATCTCTAGGACAAACCATCTTTTGCTCAGCCTTGGATGGTATATCTATGTTCTTCCAGTTTGGGTAAAATTGCCTTTGTCATTGTTACCCATGTCTTGGTGATTTCTGTTATTATGGTTGGTCACATAGTCAGTTTAGACTGGATTTGGCATTTTTGTCCACCTATCAAGGATCTAGGATAGGCAGATGTTGTTTAATAATACTAAAGGTATTGTTGTTATGGTTGCTCACACAGCTCACACAGTCAGCCAGAAATTTAGACTGGATTTGGCATACTATGGACTTAGGACAAACTTGAGATATTTGTTTAGATATTAGTTTATGTATGTGACTTTGAACATTCTCTCAACTTAATCTACTTCACAAAGATATTGGACCAAGGCAGTTACAGTTAAATTTTTGGACTTAATTCTAGGATCCCAAGTCAAAGTCCCATTTAACCAACTGTTTCAATAGAATAAACGACATGTAGCTCAGGAGTTCTGTAACTCCACATGTAACTGTGGAGTTCTGGGTAGTCTCTGAGCTTGGTTGTTTGCTTGAGGATGTTTCATTGGCCAAGTAGTAATGTCATCAGTCCAAGTGAATGTGGAGTTTGCTGCCTGCCAGTTTTAGTAGAGGTGTAGTTTCCTTCTTGATGGTTCCTTGACTTAGACACATAAAGATAAGCAACATTTATATACCATTCAAAAGAAACAATTTTAAAAAAAACTAGGAAGGAAGGAAAAAAGACTAGGATACACCAGTCTCTAGCAGCTAATACTCAGATAAGCAGAGATCAACACCAGACAAACAGTCAGGCAGAAAACAAATCTCTAATGAAGGAACCATCAAGAGGACTGCTCCTTCCCCCCCAAAAAATCTGTCAGGTCAAGGTACTATATATAATTTGCAGTGAATATGTTACCTAGTTGAGTAATGAAATGTCTGTCAGCCCGGGAGGCCATCTTTTTCTTTGAATCTTCAGGGCTGCCACATTTAGTGCTATGAGAAACTAGGAGGGAGGATTGCATGGAGTTGTAGAGATATTTAGCCATAACAACATTCTTTTCTCTGGGAGTCAAGGACATTCAGCCTGCACCTGGAGTGGCGTGACTAGGAGGCATCTCCAGTTGGGATGGTGGATTGATTGGACCATGTGGTGGACATGTGGGTGCATGGGAAGAGACTTTGACTTTCCTTTGGGTGGGGAAAACTAGGAAGCTTTCAGATTTGGGTTTTCCCAGATGTGCCAATATGACATCTCTAATAAAGTGGAACTTTGAGGAACTTCTAGCCTTGGAATCTTCTTTCATTGGGGGTGTTACTTGGAACCCTGACAATGTCTGGAAGCAAACAAGCAAGCTCAGATACTACTAAGAAATCTACAATCCAAAGTGTATTAGATGTCTTTTGCTCAATTATTTTCTCTCAGCTTAACTGAACATGCAGGACTGAAGTGATCTATCATACAGACACATGCAAGAAGAATTGTGGATTCCATTCTGAGGTTTGATTGGACAGAAAGTGGAATGAAGAAAGAATTAATTAAAATTTGTATATACTAATTTCTTTCTTATAAAATGTGATAGAGAGACATTGAATAAATAACATATTAAAAGACAGGAGGGGGGGTTGTGCCTTTGAATCAATGTTGGTTCCTGGTGGCTGTCTGGACTAACCATGTTTAAATAAATACAATGTATCTCTAGAGAGGAAATGAGAGGTAATTCCAGCTCTGTTAAGTTCTGTTCAAAACTGGATTGAGTGAAACAGGGATGGCCTTTAAGGAAAAATGAGAAGACTAGAGAAGAAGAAAGACAGATCAAAAGTACCAGATGGTTTTCACATCATTCAAACAATAGAACTAATTTTTTGATCTGGAGGTATTTGTCTCTTGCACTGATTGCACATCTCTCAATTCTTCCCCCGCTCCAGATTCAAGATAGCACTTCAAAGGCAAATTTATTTTGTCTAACTTAGAGCTGGAAAGAATTAAATTAGTTGGATTAATCCATGGTTCAGCAGAAAAATGCTGGAGAATTTGTATTAAGAATGAATGAATGAATGAATGAATGAATGAATGAATGAATGAATGAATGAATGAAGTATTATTTTAGAATTGGAGATATTTCTCTTTGGCATCATATGTACCATTTGTATTTTTATTAATATGGTTATGGAAGCAAGCAAACCCAAACAACAACAAAGGCAATTCCAGAGAATGCTGCTTGATAGAGTTTCTGGCGTGGTAGTTTTAATCTTTCTTTGTGACTATTCTTTGTGGCATCCCTAGATTTTATTTTTCCACTCCATCTTTTTTTATCCAGTTCTTTTCTGCCAATAGCTACTGCAGTTTGCTGACATGTCAGACAAGTCAAAGGACACTGCTGGTTTAACAGTGACCAGAACAGGCCTTTTATCAGGATGCCCCATGTCAGCACCTTCAACTGCCCCAAAGGGGGAAGGGATGCTTCCAAGCCATTCCCAAAAATCTTAGGACTTTTTAAACCATCTTGAGTTTGGAAAAAGAGGAGGAGGAAGAAGAGGAAATTAAGGAGAGTGGTGAAGCTGGGTTGATATTCTACACCCATTTTTTCACAGAGATGTCTCAATTAATCCACTAGTACTTAATTTTGCCCTTTATAGAATGATTTATCATACAACCTAAACAGTAGCTAATCATGATAATAAATATTTGCAAAATTAGCGAGCCCAATGGGACATGCTAGTGCCTTTCAACCATTTATTTTGAATTAAATGTAGTAGAACAGATTTTGTGCATAGCGGCATGAAGCTGAATTGAGGCCTCCTTCTCATACTAAGATTGTCCTCTTCTTCTTTTCTTGTTTAAACATAAAAAACCCACTTCATGCATGAGTGTGCACACGCACGCACACTTACATGACATTCCATCTGGTAATAGATTCCAGAGGACTGTGCTGAGTGGTTCCGGCAAACCATGTGATATTCCCCAATTTTATTCCATTGCCTTCACCTAAGGAGAGGCAACAATCCAGGTGAGAGAGGCAAGGGAAAAAATAATAATCTGCCTCATTCTACTGATGAAGTATTGTCTGTGAAGAAGGCATCTCCAACCCTTGCCCAAAGTAGCATGAGTGTCATGAGCTAAAGAAATACAGTTCTCCATCTGCCTCCCTCCCGTACCTTTGTGAAGCACACCAAACATCTGTCTGCCATTTAACTCCTGCACTTCCCCCCCAGTCAAGTTCCAGCTTGCTGCCCTAAGAAAAAGTTTGCCCTCTAGTTTCTCCTCTGTCCTCTTACCTGCAGCAGTAAAATGATGCTTCCTGGGCTGTGATTATGCCTGCAAGCAGAAACGTCTTTCTTCATCCACCTCCGTCTGAATCTCAGAGCAACTGGGTCTCTGTTCTTCTTTCTCGCTCCCTCCTAGTTGCTTGAGCTGGAGCAGAGGAAGGAAGAGTGGGGGGGGGAGGTGAGAGGAGAGGGAGGAGAAGGGCCGAGCTGAAACTTTAATAGCACAGAGGCCCTTTTCTTTTGCAGCATATGGTATATTTCGCCCATACTGAAGACATTAGCCATCTATATTTTGAAAGGGCTTACTTCAAAAGTGTATATGAAGCCCATGCTTAGCATTCTGAAAACACACTCTGGGAAGGGTTAGGATCTCTGGCAAAGCCAAACAGAGAAGAGAAAACTGGGCAGCCCTGGGATGCTTTGAACGCTAACAGAAACGTTTCTTCTTTTGAATTCCAGGGCTGCATGTGTTCAATTTTATATACAAGCCTTGGTGGATGATCCATGTTAACAAGTTTCCTTATTGCTCATTTGGCCCAGAATCTCAGTTCCAGATGCTTTCCGACAAGGGCTGGTCCTCACTATAGATTTCTGCTTCTAAGATGGGGGTTCTATTTTCCACTCCCCCACCTCACTAAGTCCACGGAACTGACTGTGTTCCAATCAGCTGTACATATCTCCAGAGCGGTGGGAGAGGTGTGTGTCAAAACCCGGCCCAAACAGACATGATGCAGTGGCAAAGATAAGAAATGGAAACATCTGGCAATAATTTAAATATATAAATATTTGCCTTGAAGCCCAAACCCCTTCAAAGCCTACCCTTTACTCCTGCTCTGGCCAAAGAAACTATTTGTAAGAGTCTAACAATGTCCACCATATTCAATTTCTAAACAGCTCTATTTTTTTAAACAACAGATCCTTAAGGGCCTTTCCGTACTATTGCTAGCCACTGAGTTAGCAAAAACATAACATTTGCTCTCATGCTCCATGGCTGATTCCCACCCTGCCTTGGTTCTCGGTCATTGCCAATCACCCGATTCCCCTCTGTCTTAATATTTGATCAAGATTTTAGGTACCTTAAGGGTGCTCTTGAACAATGTTAGAAAATGAGGGAAAAGCTATTGTAACACCAATAAAGGTAATAACAAGTTATTAATCAGGATAAGAAGAAAGCAATATCACAGGAACAAGGCGGGAAAAAAGATGTTTCCAAAGCATGTTTTCCTCAGTGGTTAGATTCAAATAGGGAAAGAACTTAAATACCGATATTGTAACAGCCATGTATGTGCATTTCTAATGTTAATACATATATATATTTCCTTGGTCCTTTATTTCAGCTTTGTGTGCATATGTGACTTTGAGCTATTGTTGACTCCTGGCATCTGCCTGGACTAGTCCCTGCAGTTTTCTTGGCAAGATTTTGATTTCAATATCCAGGACAAAAGTTGCTGGTCTTTAGAAGACAGGTGTGATCCATGTGTAGAATTTACCAGACCATCAGGAAAAGCTGTCTGATAGAAATCAACCAAAACAAATGATCTAAGCTGCAAAATAATGTCCTGTGTTAGCAACAGTCGAAGCGGTTCAACCCATAGAACAGAATCAGATCACTGTAGAGTTAAGAAGGGCCATTCAGGTGATTGTCTCCAGCTCCCTAATGAATGCAGGCATCTAACTAAAGGCATTCCAGACAGAGGGGTTGATGAGCTTTCACTTAAACACATTCTACAAAGGGAATCCCATCCTCTCTGGGTAATTGGATCCACCACCATCAAATTGCTTTTACTGTTTACAGCTCACGATTTATCAATTGTACATATGGGAAATATTAAGAGAGAGGATCAAACTACATGCTGCATGAATTACACAGGGTGCAGCAGCAAGCCCTGTATTTGTTTGTTTAAACTTTTAATAAATATCAGGAGTGTATTGCAAATGGATGCTATTGTAAAAGGAGACACACAGATACCAACACCCTTCTTAAACGCTCATATATGGTGGTTGGAATTTTAGGAATGAAATTCCCGCAGTAAGGAAGTTTTTAAAAACCTCCTTTGCTCTGCAGGCCTGCTCTTGAAAGCTTAAAAAATGAGGATCAGCTGCACAGTACATAATAAACAGAACATGTAGTTAGTCCTGAGTTTCAAATTTGTATGGTAATGGATGAATCCACAGCTGTCAACTCAGAACATATGGGCACTAAATCATTCAAAAAAGAGAATTCAACCACAAGCAAATAATTCAAATGACAGGCAAAACTTATTGGTATTAAAGAGCAGCTTAGCCACAGACTAGCAATTGTCATAAGAAAATGTGGTTTGAGTATAGACTTGATTTCCTTTTATGAATAGGAAAACTTGTATGAACGATTGGGGCATTAGACTTGGATCAGGTTCAAATTCAGTCTTAATTGTGGAAGCTCAGTGGGGGAGACTCTAGGTCAGTTACTCTTCCGTAGCCCAAGCTATCTCCGAGAGTTATTGTTGAGAAAAATGGCAGAAAAGAGCATATATCATCTTGAGCTCCTGAAGAAAAAGACACTAACAGTAAATCTAACAGACCAAATAAAAATGCACATAGAAATTGTCAAGTGAGGAGTTAATGTATTTCAGTTTTCACTTAACAATGGACATCTGCCTGTGTTTCTCACAATTGCATACACATTAAAGATGTAAATGTCTCCCTTGTGCTGATGCACTTCCAGATCTACTTTATCCACCACTAGTATCAAGAAATCCCAAAAGCTATCTTTCAGTTTGCTAATGTATCTGCCAAGATAAGTGGGGGGGGGAGCAGTTCACAAACCAGACAGGTTAAAACAAAAACAGCCCTCCTCATCCTCACTACTAAAAATAGATTAAAGTGAATACCTACATGTAAAGGGTTTTCCTCCTGTGCCTTTAACAGATTAAATCAAATTATATGTTCCTTATTTCCATGTCAAGGAAAGCTTCTGCAAAAAGCAGATGAACTGGCTTATTCAAAAAGCTGGTAACTACCATGAAACTTGCTGGCTCATTTTCAGAAGGCTTTGATCGGTGCCAACCTTCTTGTAATATTTTTTATTGTTTTATATCATACATTTCTTTTACATCTTGAGGACTATGCTCTCTAGGTGTCCAAGGTTTTAACATACGAACAAACATTATCATCATTGTCATTATAATCATATGTATATAAACAAATATACAGTAACATATAAAGAAATATACAATAACATCCATCATATTATAACATATATTATCTTCCATTGTAATATCAATTATATAACCATCCAGTAAGAAAAAAAATATTACCCATCTATTTTCCTTTCTCATATACACCATATTCCACCCAATTTTACAACGACGGTCCATCTCTTTCCATCTCTTCCCTTCTCCCCTCCACTTCTCTCTTGAGGACTACTTGAAGGCCAGCCTTGATTGACCGAGCCATCATGAACTTTGTGAGCTGCCCAGAGTTTGGTCCAAGATGCGTGGCAATCAATAAACAAACAAATCAATTAACCAAACTTTTGGATTTCTATCTTCAGTCCTAAGAAAGTTGTGGAACTAAATGTGATGGTCTTCAGGTTCTCTGTATTAACAGTGGACTCTATTATGCTTGCACTTAGTTCCTATTTCAAGTAATACATGTTTGTCTGAAGCGACAATTGTGGTTGGGAGCTATGAGGCTACCCAAGTGCTATTTTTTTTTAAGAGCTGTGAAATAATAGCATGTGACAAGATGCTCTAGCAGTGTTGCCTTTATGGGAAGGGGAACAGAAAGGCTAGGTTGAAGCCAGGACTAAAAAAAAAAGAGGATGACACAAGAGTTTCTACCATTGAGAAACCAGCTCATCTACCTGCTCTCTCGAGCTTCAGTTTATCAGAAGAAAAATTGCTGTTGAAAGGAATTTTCAATACTCAGCAGCAGGAGCCAGAAATAAATAAACTCAGTTTTTAACCTTGGTTGACATTGTGAGATCATAGAAGTGTGGAGTTGGGTCTTGAATTGGTGCATAATCCTTGGGTGGAGGAGTCCAATGGAACAATAAAGACAGAGCAGAAGGGTAATTCTACACCAACATTTCCATCTCCTTAAACATTCCCCTCCAAAGCCATTTTTGGACTAGCCCATCATTATTCTTAGACTGTCATCCCAAAACCACAAGCTGAGTTTGCTAGCATTTCCTCCCTGGAGATTACTCACTAATCCCACCACAGGGCTATGCCCCCTGTGTCTGTCTTTGCCTTGCCCACTTGCCAACCATGTAAAGCTGAAGAATTTCAGGGAGCAAAATCTTGTGTGTTGAGATCTGAGATTAGCTGAACTGGAAGAAAATCAGTTCTGCTGCCTAAAGATGATGCCAATGTGCTCAAATCTGAAGTGAAAG
Source organism: Pituophis catenifer annectens (assembly GCF_029215685.1). Taxonomy (NCBI): domain Eukaryota; kingdom Metazoa; phylum Chordata; class Lepidosauria; order Squamata; family Colubridae; genus Pituophis; species Pituophis catenifer. The sequence continues at coordinate 96,786,263 of NW_027256882.1, forward strand.
TGCTCAAAGGGCCTTCAAAATATTGAAATGTCCATGTACATTTCCCATATTTTACCAGTGAGACATTCCTGTGTTCTATCCAGGACACAGGACATTTATTGAGGCTGTCTCAATAAATACAAATCTGACATAAAAAAAAGCACACACATGCACACAAAACAATATTCAAAACCTCCAGGGAAAGCACTGAAAATACACTTCAAGTTTCCATATGAGCATTTATTCTACAATTTCTCTACCCAACTCATTCACAGAATTTTATGAAGAATCCAGATGTCATTATTAACTGTTCTTGATTGGTACCGCTAGAAACCATCAGAGAAACGATCTTGCTCTTAATATGAAAGCAAACAACAACAGCAACAACTAGAGATCAGGACAATTTATAATCTATTAAGAAATTCATTTACCTCCCTTCTACTTTGAACTGAACCAGAGTAGACACGATTGCAAAATAAATCTATTGTGAAAGTGTGCAATCAGCAACAATTCTTCTGGGAAAAGGTGCTGCTGAGTTTGTCAAAGTGTGAATCACCTGCATTTTGGTGTCATTAGATCACATTTATTACACTCCTAGTCATCCCTCAGCCATGTTTAGGTACCTCAGGATACCTCAGGATATGCTGAAATATGCTTATATGGCAGGTTTCGGCATATAATGAGGTGAGTTGGTAGGGGAACCTATGAAAAGTTATGATGTAATAAATATTTTATCAATAATATTTATAAATATTCATTATGTAATTAATATTTTTTAAAATTTTCAGTCAACAAGCGTCCTTAACACGCTGGAGTTTCTGAATGATTTAGGACATGGGTGTCAAACCTGATTGCACTGTGGGCCAGATCACAACGTATCGTGATGTTTTTTTGCCTTTGCGGAGTTGAAGTAGGTGTGGCCTGCATGTGACATATCTGGCCTGTGGGCCGCCAGTTTGACAGGCCTGATTTAGGAGGTGATATCAATTAAATTCCTAAATAATTCCTAGTGCTTAGAACTACAATTCCCAGTGCTAGTCCAAGCAGATGTATATAGCAGGTTTGTCACGAGCCAACACAAGTTGGAAAAAACCCTGTAGATCAGGGGTGTCAAACTCGCGACCAGTGGGCCAGATGCATCATGTGCTGGCCGCACCCACCCCAGTTTAGCAAAGGGGGAAAAAGTCATACGTCACGTAATGACGTGACACCTCGAGTTTGATACCCCCGCTGTAGATCTTTTTCTGATAATTTTTCCAGAAAGTGCCTTCCAAACAGTGTTTGCCATTCAGCTAGTCAGTGTAGTAATTGCAGACCAAATAGAGAGAAAATTCTTTCTAAAGTGATTGCCAAGGACAACTGCATCACTACCCAAAAGCTGCCTGTATAACAATCATGCATATGGCTAGACATACCGCATTCACCATAGAGGCTACTCAGAGGCAATGTTTAAAGTAACTGATGTCTGTAAATGTGATTATCATCCAGCACAGATGCTTGCTTTGTCTCTGCATGTCTCAGTCTACTGATGAATGTTAATAGCACTCCACTGGATGCAAGACAGCACTTCAGATATCCTCCAAATGTTTTGAGTGCTAATGATCAGTGTTCCTACACTTGGCTGCTGGTTCTAATGTGGTTTACATATTTTTTTTTAAAAAAAGAAAAGCTGGGTGGTCTCCTACTCAAGTTGTATTCATACATATTGCACTGTGATCATGCAATTTGGAAAGATGGGTTGCCTTTGATTAACAGCGCTTTAATCTTGAAGCTTAAACATTGCTGCAGGCCCGGAATGAAGTTAGATTGACAAGGTGAATGCGGGGGATTCCTGGCATCATTATCATTATAGAACGTGTTGCAAGATAAAATTAAAAAGCAGCAATCTGACAAAGAAAGAGTTATAGAACTTGAAGACACTGCTTTTTAGTTCTCCAATGTATTTTGTTAAAGGGAATTACATGTGACAGAAACAATATTGCTATTAGGCTACCGGTTGTAAGATATGTCTGAAGGTACACAGTAGAATGCATTTCATAAAATGAATCAAAAACAGATCAGAACAATACTGCAGTTAAAGCTTAGTATGTCAACCACTTACATACATTTTTAATATGTTAAAATTGCTCACATAGAAGATGTCACTGCCTGATATTGTTTCCTTCTTATAGGTTGCTTTAGCAGATCATTTGTCCAAAGGAAGCTGATCTAATTAGCACAAAGAATCACATAATACACACATACATTGAAAGAAATCTGTTTCATTTCTGTACCTTTCCATCATGTATTGACAGCCAGTTAAATGCAGTTTGTTTATATTTAATCTCTCACAAGCAGTGCTTCTCACAAAGATAGATTTAGCCTGCTGTGATATCTTTTTTTCCCTTTCTGACTCTGAATGTGTAAACCAGGTCTTTGCTATAAAAATACTAACAAGTTGCTCAGCATTTGTAGACCCTACATAATCCAATTTATAAAACACTTGAGCCTTTCTTGGGGGGGGGAATTCACTGTCAGGTAAGGTCCTCTTTTGGAGTGTGTATTAAGATGCAAAGCAGGAAGAAAAATATTTAAATATTACGGATTTGAAAATGAATGAGAAATTTCAGAATATGCACATACAGGCACACATTCATTAAATGATCCAAAACAAAAAATGGCATTCTTTCTTTTTCCTGTATACTCTGTTTCTCATAAAAGTTACTCAATTTAGGAACATGAAATTGACAAACATAAGGCCCTGGTTTATGTCTAGAAGAATATCGAATTTGGAGGAGGTTGGATGAAATTTGGCCAAAGCTTGAGGGTTTAAAAAGTGACACTGGGCTAGGAGGTCTGGTTAGTGACCAGGTTTGAAAAAAAGAAAGAAATATTTACTTACAGTGGGTCCATTTACATTTCTGTTCTGTTTAAACAGCCAATAGGTTTCAGGCAAATGACATTATATAAAAGCCAAAATGTAACAATGTCGGGAGGTTGTGTGTTTGGGGTTTGCTATTTCAACTACCACTCCTCCATATGAATTTGGAAAAACTTCTGATTCTTAATTTCTGCATAGCTGAGAAAAAACAGGCCCTGCACAGCTGCAGCTCAAAATGAACCACAAAGTTATTCATTTGGGCAGTTGCTGGTGCTCCAATGTGTCACTATCCTTAGCCCTTCTAATTGGTTTCTGACTACAGTCCTTTACAAAAATCCTGGAGAATAAAGTACCTGCTTCTTCCTTAGCCTCTGGTCTCTTGCGTGCAATCCCAACGCTGCATAATTTATGTTCTGTCTGATTTTGTTTCCCCCACCCATCACTTCCTAAACTTCCCTTCAGTGTCCCCTTTGTTTCTTCTACTGTAAAAATATGAATAGTTTATAGCACAAAATGGAAACTAAAAATATGCAATGGAATGAGTTCATAGGGTGAAATGGTAGTTGTCTCAACTCTCTTCTCCTAGAAATCCACTGACTATCATCTTGCCTTACTGTCACTGCTTCACATTACAATTATTGTAGCCACCTACAGCAATAGCACCTAGACTTATATACCACTCTATTGTGCTTTACTAAAGTGACCAATTGTCCTCCTTTAGGGAGCACCGTCCTTCTTTTGTAAGTTCTGTCCTCTCTCGAAAAGTGTCCTCCTACATGTCCTCCTTTTCGATATTTGAAGACTAATCTGTAAATCTCTGTATTCGATCGATGCCGATCCGATTCGTTGCATGTGATGTGACGTATTTGTATTTGACATGATGATTTGTCAAGGCTCAGTACAGTGCGGCGAGACGCGATTATGAGATCAGTGGTGGGTTGCCCCCGGTTCGCACCGTTTCTATAGAACCGGTAGTAAAACCGGCGGGAGGCTCCGCCTACCAACCCCGATGTCATCAAAATGTTTCTGCGCAGACGCAGAAGAGCACGTGCGTGCGCGCGCAGCCCCGTTGCAAACCTGTAGTAAAGGTAAGTAGAATCCACCCCTGTATGAGATGCATGCGCTCCGCACAGGAAAATTGTTTTGAGAGAGTGTGCCACGCGCAAGAGTGCGCTGTGCGCAAGTGGCTTTGTTTACTTCTTACTTCTTTTTTTTCCCCTTCAATTTATTTGTGTCCTCCTCATCGTAAAAAAGTTGGTCACCTTAGCTTTACAGAACTCTGAGCTGTTTACAAATGTCAGCACATCATATTGCCCCCAACAATCTGGGTCTTCATTTTACTGACCTCACAAGGATGGAAGGCTGAATCAACCTTGAGCTGGTAAGGATCAAATTCCTGGTTGTTGGCAGAGTTAGCCTGCAATACTGCATTCTATCCACCAGGGCTCCTATCTTCCAAGATGAAAACAGATAGCATTCTGTTTTCTAACCCTGGGGTCTGACCTAGTTAGGGATCCCATGGTCTGTGCACTTTCATGGAGGAGCGGGTAAACTCTATCATGACATTTTTTTACCTCATAGCATGAGGTATGTGATTAGAAAAATGAGAGTTACCCTTGACCTTTCTGTAAAATCAAACTTTTATTTTTTGAAAAAAGGAAAAGTGACAACTTAAAAATTCCTTCATCACTTTCAATTAAGCACTTACAGTTGCCAAACAGTGCTGGAAGCATTAAAGATATAAAGCTGATAAAATCACGGCATGTCAAAAGAATCTCCCATTAAAAAATAAGAACATAAAACTGAAATAGCTACAAACCTGGTAAAATAAAAACAATCTTATGGAATATATCTAGCTCAAACTTAGTACAGTTGCTGTTACATAGAAGTAAATGGCTTGTTGCAGCAAATATTTCCTATTTGCTTATCTTGGATTTTCCAGATTGCAGTAGATTTCAATTTTTACTTTCACATTTGGGAGCAATGCTCTTAGCTCCTTTCCCTAACTTCTCCCTTGTTGTTGTTGAAAAGATAACAGCTTTTCATCTATAGAATGGGAGAGGGGGGGAGATCTCATGTTGTTACATACCGGTACTAAGGTAAAGATCCTTACCTTACATGGGGCTCGTCCACAATCCTCCCTGTCCTTGCTTTGACCCAGTCCAGTTGCTGATTGTTAAAGACTTTTCCTCACACTGAAGCCTCCATCTTTGGCAACATGATGCTGGGACAATCTCCATCTGAGAGCTGATGTTTTCTACCAGAAATATGCATTAAAGCATCCTATGCTTGGTTCTATGTCATATGGAAGGAGGACCCTGATGGAGATTTATTTATTTATTTAGGGAACTTATATTGCTGCCTATTTACACATGGCAACTCAAGATGGCTTACAGAATATAAAACCCAGTATAAAAACAATAAAACTAATAAGAGCCATATAATAAATTAATATACTAAAATCACCCCACCCACCCCCAGCAACAGCACCTCACACGAGCCATTTAATGGGCTCCATCCTGCTCCGGGTTCTCCAGGCCCGCTGGCAGAACGAGGTCTTCAGAGCTTTCCGGAAGAATGCCAGAGTAGGGGCCATTCTAATCTCTGTGGGGATGATGTTCCAGAGAGAGGGGGCCACCACAGAAAAGACCCTTCTTCTGGGTCCCACCAGGTGTATCTCCCTAGGGGATAATTGGTGGTTGGTGGTCTGCAGGGTTCTGATTGGCCCATTGCAGAATTGTCTTCTCATCCAGCCCCAGGTTGCTGTACTTTTGTGGCTATTTCTTTTCTGGCTGCCTAGAGAACAATACAGTTACTGGTGTAGCTGTATTCCCCACCCCCTTTCCCTCCCTCCCTCCACTTTGGTCTGTGTACTTGATTGCTTCCTTCTAGAAGGTCATTTCCATGAGGTCCATAGGAATGTTGACCTTATGAAGCAAGGAAGCTGATGATTCCCATAGGAACAAAAGGGAGACTGTAGTTCTCTGCCCTTCTATTGCAAAGACAGACTCTCTGAAATCCAAAATGAAAACAACGAAGTTCTCTTAGAGAGAAAATTGCTGATTATTTATCATTGTGGCTTTATTTGCTTGATCTGTTCGTGCTCCTGAGATTTTCTGTCTCCTGTGCCAAAAACATGGCTGACTTTTGGGTCACTGAGGAGAGAAAGGTGGGTGAATGAACCATTAATGACCAAGTTTCAGTCCATGTTGCATTCTCTATATTGCATTTGTGGAAACTGAGAGCAATGATGATGGGCTTTGCATAAGTATTCTTCCTATATTGCCTAGAAAGATTGGAACTGAACTCCAAGCTAATTGCTAATCTGGCAATTAGGGAAAGCAATTGTTTCTGCAGTCCACAGTCTACAAGATACGTTAAGATAATAATTGGTGGAAACTCTTCTATATTTATATTTGTAAAATAATGCTTTTATTAAAAGATTCCATAATCATGAAACAATCATGAAACATATTAAGCTCATTACAATTTCCCTTTGTACTTCACAAACACAATAAATTAGAAGTTAAGCACTTTACCATACAGCTATAAAGGCTTTGATGAGCTTCAGATATTATTATGGATTTAGGAGTTAACACTCCACCCAATTTGCATTGATGTTTGAACTGGTGGAGTGGGTAGGACTGTGCCAGGGCAAAAGCTGAAGAAATGCAGCTACCTTAGCATTTCATAAAGATGCATCTGATACTATTCTTAATGCATGACTACATATCATCAGGAAGACATATGGATGGATATGGAACAGTTGACTTTTTACCTGAAGAATTACTATTGCAAATTGAAAATATAGACTAGAGCTACCATGCAGCTATAAAATCAAAAAGATCACTAGGTGGGCAGCTGTATCTTAACCATTCAGCTGTTTCTATATAGCTATTTCCTTATCCTTCTGCTATAATCTACAGCAGTCCAACCTTGGCAACTTTAAGACTTGTGAGCTGCAGCTTTCACATTGGTTGGCTAGGGAATTCTGGGAGTTGAAGTCCATAATTCTTAAAGTTGCCAACATTGGACAACCCTGCTCTAGAGGCTGCATGGACTTTTGCAACCTTGATCTAGTAGCCCTATTATGACAATTTCATCTATTTTTTTTTCATTCCATTGTAAATTTATTTCATTTTGGCTTGTAACACACACTGAACTAAAACAATAAAGGAATTGGTGTTGATTTTTGCTTAGCCATAGTGATTTGCAAATCATGACTTATGAATTAATGCAGAATGTGAACCAGGCCACAATGAGCTGTGCCACGAATTAAAACAAACTTTGCCTTAATGTAATTGTGAACTGGGACATTTATTCAACTGAGTGTTTGAATCATACAGACCCCAAGTAAAAATGTAGTATTATAGGTGAATCCAGCCAGTTAGGGTTTATTTGGTGATCCAAGTTAAGTTTTAGCAAATTATGTGAACACAGCCAACACTGATCTGTTAGAAATTTGATTCACATTCACTATTATACTTATTTTAAATGACTACATATTGATGTCTAGTAAGGAAACAGATAAACTAAAGTATTTCCTTTTAAAAACATGGAAGTGCTGAAGTCTCCCTCTCCCTCTCCCTCCCTCACCCGCTCTCTTCCTCTCTCTCACTTTCTCTCTTCTCCTGCCTCCTTTCAGTCTGGAATTCCTGATCAGATCACAATTTAGCATGTTGTTTGAATACAGGGAATACGCACACACACACACACACACACACACACACACACACACACACACACAGAGAGAGAGAGAGAGAGAGAGAGAGAGAGAGAGAGAGAGAGAGAGAGAGAGGGAGGGAGAGGGAGAGAGAGAGAGAGAGTGTTTCTATCCTTGACTAACCAGATAACATAAACATGGTTTGTGATCCTTTTAACATTTTACACAATTAATTCAGCCTTGAATAATTTTGGGTCCTACTTTAAGATAAGTTAAATGTTAAACTCAGTTGTAGGTTATACCAGTTGTGGGAAATAGCTAATGGGAACATCACGGTAGACTCATACCAAAACAAACTCCTTTGTGGCTTAGGCAAAACTAACAAATGTGCAATGGAAAGGTGGACAGTGGTATTATGTGTAACCATGACCCAAAGTAAGTGTGATAACTCCAGAGTAGTATCATAACAAATTAGACTGTCAAAAGGAAAGTCAATATGCAGTCTGGACAGATGCTAAAGTTCAAGTTTGGAAATATACTGTATGAATGATGCTGATCGATGAGGCTGCTTATCTAGCATCTGTTTTCTCATAGCTGTCAGTCAGCTGCCTATTGGAAAATGGCTAACAAGCTATGAAGCTTCCTGTTCAGAGGCGTGCTGTCGCTGATCCTCCAGCACATATCACAAGTGTCTCCCTGAATGTATAAAATTCTCTTTTCAAGTCATGGAATCAGAAAGGCATTCCCACATTTTCTGATCATGAACACCCTGTAAAATATGTATAGTGTGATGAGATGCTTTTTAATCCCAACTATGATAGTGTCAGCACTCCAAGTAATATACCCACAGAAAGAGAACTCCGAGGCAGGTAGATTCCTCAAAGAACAATTTATTGGATATATTATATGGGCACAACTGGTGAAAAACAACTCTGAAAGTTCCCGTGGTTTTCACCTGATTAAAAAGTAAAAGTTCCCCCGTCCCCCAAGTCATTAGTCACATTGTCTAATAGAGGTGCTGGTCAGTTGCTTGGTTGCTCCATTCCTCCTCTCCCCAGCCACCTGTTGGAATGTCCTTGATTCCCATAGAAAACCTTTTTTTTTTCTACAAAACCCCAGCTATCTATTTCCCACCTCCCTGTCCCTGTTCTTCTTCCTTGTGGCAACCCTGAAGCCTCAAAGATGGCCTCAGTAGGTTCGCTTCACGGTTGACAGATGGTTCATGGAATAATTTAATATTCTTGTATTATGAGATGCAAAACATGGCTACATCCACTCATTATACATTCCTGTTGTGTTCCTTCCTCTCTGCTGAGCTAAAGCGTTCCAGATTTGAACATGGTTCCTCCATTCTCACAATCATTTTTCACTTTCCTGATCTGCCTATTTTTTCAGCTGCAAAGACATGTCTTAAGTCTTAAGAGCATGCATATTTCAAACATGGTCGCTCCTGACATTTTTTATAAGTGCAGTTGTATTTTAGATCCTTCCCTTTATGACTCCTAACACTGATTTCATCTTTTTAATAGCTGCGGTCCTCTGAACTGATGTTTTTATTGAGCAATCTGCCACAATTACTAAATCTCATTCCTAGTCAATCAACATAAACTGAGACCACACAGGGTGTATGTGAAAATAGACAGATTCCTCCCCACCCGCCTGACTTGCATCACTGTATGCTCATGTCAAACTGCAGCTTTCATTTTTCACACAAATTAGAAAGATCTTTTTGGAACTCCTTGAGAACCATGTTTTGTGTTTTTATCATCCAGATTAATCTGGTGTCATTTACGCATTTGGCCATGGTTCTCACCCCAAAATCATCTTGAAAAGCTTAATCCTGGGTTCTATTTCTAGATGAAAAGAAAGGAGGGAGGAAAGGAAGAAGAAAGGGAAAGAAGGAAGAAACTCATCTCTTAGAAATTTTCTACCTGCGGGTCAAGAAGCAACAGTGAGAACTGGACATGGAACCACTGATTGGTTCAAAATTGGGAAAGGAGTCCAGCAAGACTGTCGCCCTGCCTATTTAATTTATATGCAGAGCACATCATGAGAAAAGCGGGGATAGATGAATCAAAAGTTGGAATTAAGATTGCCGGGAGAAATATCAACAACCTCAGATATGCAGGTGATACCACTCTAATGGCAGAAAGTGAAGAGGAACTAAAGAGCCTCTTGATGCGGGTGAAGAAGGAGAGTGCAAAAGTTGGCTTGAAACTCAACATTAAGAAAACTAAGATCATGGGCATCCAGCCCTCTCAATTCCTGGCAAATAGATGGGGAAGAAATAGAGGTAGTGATAGATTTTATTTTCCTTCACTCCAAGATCACCGCAGATGGGGACTGCAGCCAAGAAATTAAAAGACGCTTGCTCCTGGGGAGGAAAGCTATGGCAAATCTAGACAACTTACTAAAAAGCAGAGACATCACCCTGCCAACAAAAGTGCGTATAGTCAGGGCTATGGTTTTCCCAATTGCAATGTATGGCTGTGAAAGTTGGGCCATAAGAAAGGCTGAGCTCCAAAGAATTGAGGCCTTTGAACTATGGTGCTGGAGAAAGTCCCTTGGACAGTCCTAGAGGAGATCAACCCTGGCTGCTCTTTAGAAGGCCAGATCCTGAAGATGAAGCTCGAATGCTTTAACCATCTAATGAGAAGGAAGGACTCACTGGAATAGAGTCTAATGCTGGGAAAGATTGAGGGCAAAAGAAGAAAGAGATGACAGAGAATGAGGTACTGGATGGAGTCACTGAAGCAGTAGGCATGAGCTTAAATGGACTCCAGAAGATGGTAGAGACAGGAAGGCCTGGAGCAAGGGTCGGCAATCTTAAACACTCAAAGAGCCATTTGGACCCGTTTCACACAGAAAAGAAAACACCAGGAGCCACAAAACCCTTCCCATGCCTGTCTATTTCCTGAGCAGCCACAAAACTAGCATATGTAGTTGAATTAAATGTTCTGTTTTCTTCTGAAACTTTTCTTGGCCTACCGGGGGTTGAAAAGCTCAATAAATCACGTGCCGGTGGGTGTCGCACATTGGCGGTTGTGATATATTTTGAGTGACAGGGAGCTGCAGCAGAGGGATGAAAGAGCCACATGCAGGTCCAGAGCCGCGAGTTGCTGAACCCTGGCCTGGAGGGACATTGTCCATGGGGTCACGATGGGTCAGACATGACTTCACAACTAAAAACAACTAGCTCTTGTCTCCTTCCTTGGAGTACAGGCTTATTAATTCAGAATTATTAAACTAAACCTATTAACTAAATTACTGTTTAGTTGCAGGGAAGTGCCAACATATATCAACACACATTTTATAAAGTACCATCCTTGAGGTGGGCAAACAGGGCCATTGATGTCATGTCTCCCCATTAAACATAACTCATGGGAGAAATGGGATCCCTACATTCAGTGAGCCTTTCTAGCAATTAAAGAGGGAGAAATATTAACAAAGGAAGTAACTTTTGTGGGGTGCTTGGTACTCTCTGTTTGGTTGTTTTCTTGCAGATGTTTCATCATGCACTGATGAGGTCATCTAATTTGGGTAATGAAAGAAAACAACCAAGCTCAGAGGGCACCAAGGACCCTCATTTGAACCCGGAGCTGCAAATATTCTCCTTTATCAAACTAACTTCTATAGTTCCAACTCCTGACCTTATAAGTGTTGAGGTAGGTAGCTAGAGAAATTAGCCTCTTCTGGCTCTCTCAGTTGTAGGGAGGTAAAACAATCTCACTTGAGCTATCAGAATCAAGCTTTATGTGTTTCAAAAGGAAAAAAGAGAATATACAAACCTTCCATTTAAAGAGTTTCACTCAAAATAATCAGTGATGGAGAAAATAAAAATCTGAGCTGTTTACATTGCACCTTAAAAGAACCTCCAATGGAAATATAAACAAGGATGCAAAATGAATAAAACTTTAAAGGAAAGCACAAACCGATGCTGCTTTGTGCATATTCAGAGCAATTTGGATGGACAGAGGTTTCTTGTTGCATAAAACAAACAATGTTTGAGTCCTATAGAGAAAATGATTAAATTAGATTTGAGGCTGATCTTCATGGCCAGACTGCCCAGCATGAGTACAGGCCACTAGCCATTTCTTGAAAGCAGAAACACATGTTGTCATCCTCTATTCACATAGTCCACTAGGAAGGTCAACCTTCTCCGCCTATCATTTCCTGCTATGTGACAAAAGTAATGTTTTCCAACTGTATTCCAGCTGGCTACTGTGCATTGTGGCAGGAAAACGCCTTCTCTTCCAGTCACTAGCCACTGCTTTCCATGGATATTTCATGGATTAGTGAAACACTGAGCTTTTTAAAATTGCATCAGCAGCAGTACAGCAAACATATCTATCCTATCCTATCCTATCCTATCCTATCCTATCCTATCCTATCCTATCCTATCCTATCCTTTGAAACTGCCCAGCATTCTGCCCATTTCTATTTTTAGGCCAATTGACAAGAATAATAGTAAAACTTTGCTTGGCCACACAGCTTCATTGATCCAGGACATGATGACCTATCTTCCTTTCTGTTTGCATTCAGTACTCAGCAGAGTTGTTGGAAAGCAACAACTGTAACCAAATATGCAAGAGAATGCTTAGATGATTGGTGTGCTAGAAGGGCACTGTGGGATTTACTGCAATTAAAATTAATGTAGCGTTTAAAGCTACATTGGACAGAAAAAACCTAGACAAGGCTGAAAGCAATTCAGTCTCCTTCCTTCCTTCCTTCCTTCCTTCCTTCCTTCCTTCCTTCCTCCCTCCCTCCCTCCCTCCCTCCCTGCCTGCCTGCCTGCCTGCCTGCCTGCCTCCTCAGATGGTAAAAATCAAGTAAAGAAAAGTCAGTAAGTGTGTCAATGAGAAAGGTGGGGGTGCTGATAAAAAACAGCTATTGGGGAAGCCATCTGCCCTTCATGGCTCATCCATAGACAAGAAAGCAATTGGGGCTTGGCAAAGTAGGAAGAGCAAAAAAATAAGTTAATCCCCAATCAAAGGCCATGGAAAATGCAATCTAGACAGAACTACCCCCCATTGTGATGGTCAAAGCAGAGGAAGCAGTTGAAATCCAGGAAAGAATAACAGATACACTGGTTTCATTTCCAGCTGTTTGACACCCAGGAGTCCAACAGCATAAGACTAACGAGTGGGAAAACCCTCTAACATACCCACAAAGATATTAAACTTAGTGCAATTCTTAACTATCCTTTTTGTGCTCCTCTGGAGAATAGAGACCTTTGGAAGAGCTCTATGCTAATTTCTTACCTAGAAGATCTTTCTTCTTGCAAATTCCTTGCAAGGAAAACTGACGTACGTATTCAAGCTGTTAATGTTTGAATTAGAAGTTTGAATTAGAAGCAAACAGGAAATGATACAGTTCTAAGTTAGTCAAGGAATTAAAATAAATGTCCTGGAATAAAGCAACAAAGAATTATTATTGTGTCTACAGAATTACCAGAAGTGACCTTTACCACTACAGCATATATAATTTTGAATTGTCTTCTGCATTTTAGACCATCAGCCAATATCTCTTAAAGGTTTCGTGACTTCTCAAGTCCTCATATTCTCAGCATTTGGTTTTCATGTACTGTTGGAAGTTTCTCCTTGCCCATTTCCAGGATTTAAACAAAGAACATGAAAAACTACACAAACTAGGCTGGGTCCCCTTATAAATGACAAGCTAGAGGTCGAGGTTCTGCAATTGATTTACATTACAAAAAGGCAGGGAATAGATGGCTATTAAGATAAACTTCCTAACCATAAGCACACATGGCAAAGGGTGTAAATGTCTAGGCAAGCTGTCAGCAGGATTTCCTTCTTTGCAGATCTCAGAGGTGAGTACCTATAGATGTGGTCTTAGTTGCAGTAGAAAGTGTCTGGCTGAATCAGGGTGGACCAAAAGCCTTTTCAAAGCCACTTGTGAATTCACTTCAACCTTATCTCTATACTCCAACCCTTGGCTTTGGCTGCATTCGTGGAAGTCTGCAGAACTGGCAGGAAAAGCCCAGACAGCCAAGTTTAGACAGAGAACGGTGGGAATTTGGACAGAATGTAAGGAAATGGTAGGGTGTGTATGCTGACTGATCAGCTGATTGGGGAAACCAGGGGCAAAAGAGAGATTTCTGTAAGGACACCCACCCCATTAGCTACAGTGTGAACTTGATTAAAAGGCGTTATCTTTCAGACCATTTTATGTTTTCCTTGAAGAAAAATAGCCTGTCAGAGGAAACTATCTGATAAACTGTCCTTTGGCATTGTGAGGAACAAGAAATGCCTACCCTCAGCCAGCTGCCTGATCACATCAGGGTTCACATATTTCTAGAATGAGCCTCTTTGGTCTGACCCTGAAATATAAAACAGTGGCGCACTATGCTTGGACTGGGTCTCAGTTGTTCAGGAATTGCTTCGTGGTGCTACAAATTCTGATCATTGAGTCTCATCCTTGTTCCCATAGTAGACATTAAAATATAAACTCAAACACCAAGAATTGTTTTTGCCAATAAAACTGCTGTGTTTTTTTAATGCCACTTATAGTCATTTTTTTTTTAGGTATAACCACATAATGGATCAGAAATCCTGCAATATACCAGGTGATATGCATATACACATGTTGTTCAGTCACCAAGTCATATGTCTGACTCTTTGCGATCCCATGGACCACAGCACGCCAGGCCCCTTGTCCTCCACTGTCTCCCTGAGTTTGCCCAAATTCATATTCATTGGGTCAATGTCACTATCTAACCATCTTATCCTCCGCCGTCCCCTTCTCCTTTTGTCTTCAGTCTTTCCCAACATCAGGGTCTTTCCCAATGAGTCCTCTCTTCTCATTACATGGTCAAAGTATTTGAGCTTCAGCTTCAGTATCTATCCTTCTAAAGAACAGTTAGGATTGATTTCCTTTAAGATTGACTCATTTGGTCTCCTTGCAGTCAAAGGACTCTCCGACGTCTTCTTCAGCACCATAATCTGAAAGCATCAATTCTTTGGCACTCAGCCTTCTTTTTGATCTAACTCTCACAGCCATACTAGGAACACAATTGCTTTGACTTGACTTGAACAGAACAGAACAGAACAGAACAGAACAGAACAGAACAGAACAGAACAGAACAGAACAACAGAGTTGGAAGGGACATTGGAGGTCTTCTAGACCAACCCCCTGCTTAACCAGAAACCCTATACCATTTCAGACAAATGGTTGTCCAATCTCTTCTTAAAAACCTCCAGTGTTGGAGCATTCACAACCTCTGGAGGCAAGTTGTTCCACTGATTAATTGTTGTAACTGTCAGGAAATTTCTTCTTAGTTCTAGGTTACTTCTCTCCTTGATTAGTTTCCATCCATTGCTTCTTGTCCTGCTCTCAGGTGCTTTGGAGAGTAGCTTGACTCCCTCTTCTTTGTGGCAGCCCCTGAGATATTGGAATACTGCTATCATGTCATCCTTCTTTTCATTAAACTAGACATTCCCAATCCCAACAACCGTTCTTCATATGTTTTAGCCTCCAGTCCCTTAATCATCTATATTGCTCTTCTCTGCACTCTTTCTAGCATCTCAACATCTTTTTTACATCATGGCAACCAAAACTGGACTATATGGACCTTTATCGGCAAAGTGATGTTTTGCTTTTTAATATGCTATTTGGGTTTGCATTAGCTTTCCTCCTAAGGAGCAAGCATCTTTTAATTTCATGGCTTCAGTCACTATCTGCAGTGATCTTGAAGCCCATGAAAATAAAATCTGTCACTGCTTTCATTTCTTGCCCTTCTGTTTGCCAGGAAGAGATGGGACTGGATGCCATGAACTGTTGTTTTAATGTTGAGTTTCGAGCCAACTTTTGAACTCTTCCTCTTTCACCTTCATCAAGACGTTCTTTAGTTCCTCTTCACTTTCACACATATGCATACACACAGGCGTGTGTGCACGTGTGCGCACGTGCACACACACACACACACACACACACACACTCTCTCTTTTTAAAAATATTCGAGATTCTTTCAGGATGCTGAAAATTTACTCTGCCAAGCAATGTGCTGCTATAGTAGTCTTTTGAACACACAAATCCCTAATAATGTTTTCTTTATTCATCCAATATATTCCCATGTATGGTTCTCTTTTCCCCTCAGAGGCCTCATCACAGCTCATAGCTAGGAGAACTTGGCAGCAGATTCCAGACTCTGAAGAGCATGCTCTCTTTTAATCAAGCAACATGATGCAGTCCATGGAAACTGAGTTGTACTGTATCGTGCTTTTGGATAATAGTAATACATTTGCTATTTTGTGAATATTGGCTTATGATAGCATCATCATTTCTATTTTTCACATGGATAGTCCGAGTACCCTAAAGATGAATGCCTCTCAATACATGGATTATAGTAGGCTGCATACAATGTATCTCTTGTCTGGTACCTTAAGGCTGTTGTTGCCACAATAATAAAATGACAATACTGTAACATGATCTATATACAGTATATATGGTCAAAAACCAAATTGCCTTTCTATGAGCCATTTGCCTCAGTTGGGAAACTGACTGGTAAAGGAACAGTCAATTGAACAGTCAATGAAGGAAAGTAACCAGCTCACTTTCTTGGGGATCCATCAGTCTGTCTGCCTGCCTGCCTTTCCATCCATCCATCCATCCATCCATCCTCCATCATCTGTCATCTACCATCTATCTTCCTTCTGAAAAGATAATTATCAAGACTCTAGAATTGGAAAGTAGATCCATTAAAATAAATCAAACTTCTATTGGTTTCAACAGATTTATTCATATAGGACCAAAACCTAGATTCAATTCTTACAAGGGCAAGTTCTTGCAGATTTATTATGAAGAAGCTGATGGTAAAATATCTGGTCAGTTTACATTGATTGTAGAATGAGCAAATTCAGACTCCATTCAGCTCCAGAGTGCCGTCTTTGCTTGTTCTTTTTTTGCCTTGCAGCCTCTCTGACGCAGATCATGGCTTTTCTTACCCTGGTTAAACCAGCCCAGCTTCCCTTGGGCAGAGGCAGAAAGAAAGCTTTTTTGTTCACTTCAACACATGGGCCTGTAACACTGAATACGCTGCCCCCCCAACACTATTTTTTAATTGATGCCCCCTGTCTATGTGCAGTCTGGGCTTACCCTGATGTCTCACCATTTGCCCCAACATTAACCTCCTGTTTTTATAAATGATTGGCTTCCTCCATTCAGCAAGCACATTGGAGTGAAGGAAGCGCATTAATCTCAGTGTCAGAAAAAAATGTGCATTTTGCAATGTGTGCACAGTTTCGGGGGGGTGGGGAAGGAAAGAACTTGTGGAATAGGCTTTGAAACCGAAGATATTTGGCCTAGGATTGATTATAAAGGGTGACTATTGGACATGACAACCATAAAAATGTATGTTTATGATTGATGGCCAACTTAAAACATATAGATGCAGTAATGAGGAGGGTATGAAAGGGGTGATGATGACCCTTATCTCCCAGTTCGTTCTCCAAGTCTCAGATGTCCCTTCTGATGTTACTATTTGCTCAGCAAAATAAAGTATATGGGGAGTCTATTCCAAGAATAAAAGGAGAAACAGTAGGACGTTTTCAGATGGCTTGGGATATTGGATTTGGAGGATTGAAGGCAGCATGGGAATACCCATTGGAATATGAGAATATAATGAACTGTCTGTATGAACTGGTCGACGAGAGCAAACTAGAAAGGAGAGCAATATTTCATTGTGCGTGAAGTTAAGAATAAAGGGCTTGTCCTGATCTCAGATGCAGACAGGAAGCCAGAGCAGATATTTAAGGTGAAATGGCATATTGTCAGAATGTCAAGAGAGTTTAATGATTTGGGTGGCAGAGTTGTGGATAAAGGCCAAAATACAATGGATATCTGAAAAGATTTCTATAGTGCTTTATAACATGATGAATTCCCTTACATTCTATTGTTTCCAAAAAAACAAAGTGGCAAGCCTTGTTTCATATCCAGAAAATTCAGAGTATTTGCGTTTGTATGGCAATAGTAATGTATGCCTTATGTTCATGTATAGACCATGTAGCCCTACCAAATAAATCAGAAGATCAGCCTTTTCATCTGATACTTTGGCATCACTTATATCCAGGATTGAAAATCATGGGTGGAACATGCAATCATGATAAGCTGAGGCCTGAGACCCACATATATACTCTAAAATATTGGGTATCCTCAAAGTTCTCTCCAAAAGTTGCTACTATCTTAAAAAATTGAATGAAATGGAGAAATGCTGAAAATGTTGACACCGATCATATTAACTGTATTTAATTAATAAGTTTAATTAAATACATTTTAATTAAAATTAAGATTTAATTTTCTCATTTTTGGAAAATACATTATTTAAAGGCCATGGGCAGCTTTTGGCCCCTAAACACTATAGACCTTTGGTCTAAATCAATAGAGTATTTGAGGTTCAATAACAATCAAGAAACAAGATAGTTGAAAAAATATTTGAGTGAAGAAGCAAGCTGATCCTTGGAACTGTTACATCAAAACATCATAAATGCAAACTACGGATGTATTGCATGCTTATGCTAATTTATACCTTCCTGAAACAGCATTAAATATGAGTGAAAAGTTTATTCAACAATGAGAATAGATTCTACTTGGAACTGGTGGACAAAATTGGTACCTATTTCTTTCTATAGGAATTTCTGAATTTGATTTATCTTGTTCAAAATATCATTAGATTATTTTTTCTACCACATCAGGAGAACACATCAATTTACAACATATGGAACTTGACTGCAATGGGCAAGAGTATGATAACTGATAAATTGATGGATTATATTGGATCTAGAAAGAGATGATGGACTTTTAGAGTTCTCAGAGCTCAGGAGATTTATCCTACAAGTATCCGTTTACAAAAATGTGTTAGATTTTCATGATTATGCCGAATGCATCACCAGGAGAATGTTTTGTAAGACAGCATACTTCAAGAAGGGAAACAATGTTTGCTGTCAGTGACAAAACAAAAACCTTTTCTTTGCTTTATTTTTATTTTTTAAAAATACTTTCCTCCATCCATTACTGCAAAATTAAGTCTATGGAGTCTATCAAAAATTAAATAACTCTCTAAGCTTCCTCCAGAATTAAATCTGTCACTTTTTGTTTGAGAAGAAAGAGACAATGTGATTGCTTCTGTGTTAGTTAAAAATGCTTATCTAATTTTTCTGTTCTAGAAGGATGAATAATGCCTGTTGTATGCAGAACAGAAGGCAGAATGAAAAGTAATGCATTTTATGTTATAAATTGCCAATACATGGTATTACTGATGTGCTGGAAACAGTGATATTTTTCTTTAGCATCTGTTTTTCATTTCCCTTGGTGGGAAGTTGCTGTGGGCAAGGGTTGTATTGATATTGTTGATGAAACGGAGGCCTGATGAATACTCATCAGTATGCTATAAGCAATGTGCTATGATTTAATTTTTGACTGAAATACGTTGCTGAATATAGATTGTTTATGTGATGATACATTAATAAGAATATTGTATGTCCTTGTGCCAAAAAAAAAAAAAGAATAAAAATGGTAAACAAGAAACAACTGAATTCTGTGATCAAGAATGAAGTGGACAGCTTACGATAGCAACCAACAAGTTTCAAACAAGGCTGATGATTTGATTAAAGACAATCACTATATCTCTCCAAGAGAAATTGCTGTCAAGCTTGGCATACCAAAACAATGTGTGGATCACATTTTAAAAGTTATTTAATATTGAAGGTTTCTCCAAGATAGTTTTCTTGCGTGCTGCCAACAGATATGAAAGCTTCAAGAGTTGAAATATGCTAGCAATTTTTTTCATGCTACAAGAATGATGGCAAGAAATTTCTTCATAATAGTGTGACATCCAATGAAACCTAAGCTCATCATTATGACCCAAGAATGAAGCATCAGTCCATGGGATAGTATCACAAATCTTAATCTATAGTTAGAAAAATGTCAAAATCCAGGACTTGGGAGGAAAACTTAACGGTTTCAGTTTTTTGAAGTGCAGATACTGTTTTTCATATGGATTTCCTTGAACCCAGCACTATTATCTACTCAAAGCACTACATTGTTACACTCAAAAGTGTTCATTTACAATTATTTGTGTGTTCTACATAAACAACTCTAAGTAGCTTATAATAGTGTGTGTGTATGTGTATTTTGGGTTGACTTTGGAACATATGGGAGTTTTAGTTTTTAGTTTGAAAAAGAATGTTAGGAGGAAAAATGCAGAAATGTCCAATACTAGGTTAAATTAACGGCCCAAAGGCATTTCTCCCTTGAAATGAACAGTACAATTTTTTGAACCAACATAAAGAAGTCAGAAATGTTATTTGAATTCTTTAAAATTCTTTAAAAATTCATAAAGCTACCTTAAGCAGGAGGGAGATATAAAAGTCTTGCCTAGGAGAATTGATGACCAATAACAAGAAACAGCTGAAAACCTGCTCCCCACATTCTTCCTCCTCAATTGCCCTGGGGGTCATTTCACATTTTTTAAAAAAAATCCTGATGGCTGAGAAATTGGAGGCTGCGTGCAGTGAAATAGAAAGGACTATTTAAAAGTGCCAGTCTAGAGGTTCCAGTCAAGTTTGAACATTTGGAGGAGTAAAGGAAGAGAGAAAAAAAAACTTTTTCTGTCACCAAATAGAATTCTTGAGCAGCTGCCGAGCAAAACCTCAGAGACTCCCTGAGTTTCCTTTTACCGAGAAAACATATGGCACTTTGACACATATGCTGCCCATGTGCTCGTGCAAAGATGTGATATGTCCTAAGCCGTTCATGTAAAAAAATGTATGTCTTGAGTAACTGAAGTTTGGCTCAAAGCAGTCTCATAGGTGATGTTTTCAAAGCAGAAAGAATGCAGAATTTCATTTTCATGTTATGTTGAGTGGCAGTACAAATGAGAATGTATTCTTGGCTGTAATAATGGAACACTAGTACTTAAAGTACTGCATTTTGAGACATTCAGCATAATACCCTATTTATTGAGTATAATTTAAACCTTGTCAACTACCATGGCAGCTATAATAATAATACCTCAATATGTAACAGTTCTTATCCCTTTTAACAGGACATAGAATGGGTGGTTCATTAATTGTTATACATACGGATGGATGGGAATGCATTTATTTGGACTATGTGGATCCAGCTCCAAAAATATGGATGGCAGCTGCATGGCAGCAGAGAAGTACTAAAACTGAGGTAGGTAGGATGGAGTTGAGGATCCTGGCACATGTACCATTGCTTAGAATGGGAATCCCAGCAAGATTACAGGACAATTTACACTTGTGGAATGTGGTTCTCCTACACAATTATTCAAGATGTAGGCGCTCCATCCTTTCCTTTGTCTGATTGTTTCTAAGGCGATTGACAATGAATATTTATTTATTTGTTGATTTATTTTGTCACATTTCTATGCCGCCCAACTCCCAAGGGACCCACAATCCTATATAATTCACTTACTTAGGAGCCAGCAATTGAATGACCTATTTCTGAAAATGCAGGGATAGAGTTATACTGAAAAAATAAATTTATAACAGCTGAGAAAAAGCAAGCCAGAACTAATCAAAGGTGGGAACACCATGATTAAAACAGAAATGAAGATGCCTAAGAAATAAAACAATCTTCACTTTGCACTGAAAAAAAATGGATTGCTTTCCAGCCACTATCTCATTTTTGCCACTGAAGAAATGTAACCAATTCTCAAAACTGAAGAAATAGCGTGGATTTCCCTGCAAAAGGAAGGCACTCTAATATTTTGTCCCGGACATGGCTGTAATTGGAGCGTCAGTGGTTTGAAATATAGTCATTCCATCTCTTGATCCAGACAAAATAATATTGACAATAACAACTCAGATAAAAAGAGAAACATAAAAGGAGGGAAATGGATGAGGCATCATTTTTATTTTCATGTCAGAGTTAACTAGCATTCAGTCCTAGTACAAAGTCACTGAGACCACAGGTGACAGTCACCTGCATTCAAACAATATAGCATTCGTAATTTAAAAAGAGAGATTGGTTTTCTAAGCCAATCAGGTTTATTCTGAACCAGAAGGGCAGGAACCTATTACTCAGTAGCTCATTTAAAAAGTTACTGCTAGAGAAAAAAGCACCAAGAGATACTTTCTCAGTGTTATCAGTGGAAATAAACAGTATATTTTGCCTTGATAAGATGAAAGGAGATTTTAATTGGCTAAAATAAAAAGAAATAGTTATAATTTGCCTTTCACATCCACCACGCTTTTCAGATATGGCCAGCCATCCAAGACTGCACTTTTCAGATATGCATAATTGGTTTAGTTTGGAATCACTTGTTTATGGGAACTTGCTTATATATTTATTTTACAGATTTGTACTGAACAAATTCAGATGACTAAGGAAGCAAAGGTTCCTTAGTCATCTGAATTTTTCAGTACAAATCTGTTAGTCCCAATATGAGTAAACCTCTAGGAATACCATACAATTGGATATTTTAGGTGGAAACCATCAACTTCGAGTCCAGTTTGAATTGTTATTTATTGGGAATATCCTTAGATTTTTGTTTAGTGTTTTTTTAGCAGGGCTGTGCATGCATGTCCTTGAAGAGTATGGGATAAATGCTATTTATTGAAACAGAAACTAAAGAAAAAGCTTTCTTCAATCTATTTCCAGCAGCTCCATTTCTCATTTTGAGAAACATGGCTTTAGAGCACACTAGGTCCCATTTCCCATTCCAGTTGGGAAGTACTGGATCCCACCTCACAGGTTGTTGTTGTGGCAGAAGGAAGAAGTATTAGCTGTGTTTGCTTCCTTGAGTTATTTATAAAATAACAATGGTGGGGTAAAAATATTAATTGATTAATTAATTAAATATCAGCAGTGGCATAACAGTAATTCATGCCATTACTTCTGGTGTTGTTCTGTTTCTCTGAAAAGATTAAACTGGAAACGAAGAGCCACAACATAGAGATCCTCACCCTCACAGTTTCCAAGGAACTTATGAAAAAACCCTGAGCAGTGCATTATTGCTAGGTCCCAAGTGCTAGAAAAAAAAGCATCATCTGTTCAATTTCTGTTTCTTGTCCAAAATGTATGAGTTTGTTTAGTCTTAGGGAGGGCCTTTCCACAGTTATGACAAATGGACCAGCCACCACCATCTGTCAAAGAGCAGCAGGAATGTTTCCAAACTGATTTGATCGTCGAAACAACACTTATTATCTCAGTTTTTCCTTTCTCTGTGAGGGGGGGGGAGGTAGACCTGGGAACAGTTGCTGCTCTGTGAAATGAAAAAGAATATCATTATTGCTGACATTTTAGCCATGCTGGATGAAGCATCCAGCACTGGATAATTCAAGGGATCTGCTTAACTGCAACACTCCCTTAAATAATATATATATTGTGAAACGGGGACTTCTCCCTTGCTAACGGGCTTAAGTTCATCTCAGTGGATTCTGGCTACTGCTTTAACTTAATTTAGCTCATCACAACATGAAATGGGACTCATTGTGTTACTCCAAATGAGATTTTGTTTCAGACTTGTTTTTGGGGAATGCTTAAGGGCCTTTTTATTGACCTCTGCAATTGAAGTGACAAGAAGAATTGACTAAGAATTTTCTGTGGTAACAAAATAATTTGCTTATATTAAGGCAATACTTGATATGTGCAAAATAGTAGGCAAATTCGAATCAGCAAGATGGGTGAAAAAAAGATAAAATTAGATCATGTATAAGAACAAAAATACTTGATCTATTAAAAGAGGGAAAGTGCAGCTACATTTTTGCCTTTTCATCCTGCTTTTTAGCATAGATTCAGAACTCAGTTTTATGGACATGTTGAGAAAGTTTATTTATTTATTTATTAAATTTTTATACCGCCCTTCTCCCGAAGGACTCAGGGTGGTACACAGCCAAAAAATAAAAACAACAAATATATAAAAGTTAAAAAACAGTTAAAAAAAACATATTAAATAATCTGGCTGCCACATGTTAAAAAACAGAAACAACCCGTTAAAATTTAGTATTTAGACCAGCCCAGCTTGATGAAATAATAGCATCTTGAGGGCCTGGCGAAAGGTGCATAGGTCAGGGATCATACGTATCTCCGGGGGCAATTCATTCCAGAGGGCAGGTGCCCCCACAGAGAAGGCTCTCCCCCAGGGGTCGCCAGTCGGCATTGTTTGACCGATGGCACCCTGAGGAGTCCCTCTCTGTAGGAGCGTATTGGCCGGTGGGAGGCTATCGGTGGGAGAAGGCGATCTTGTAAGTACCTACTATATGCTTTGTAAAGATCTCTCATATTACTTTTGAATGAAGGAGGCAACCCATGGCTTATGATTATAGACATGGAGGAAGGGTGGCATAAAACAGCAACATTCAAGAGTTCTCTTCTACTTCATCCCATCCCCCTGCTCATACTTAGCAATCTGTCAGCTGGATTACAAACACATGTTTAGTTCTGATTCAAAAAGAGTTTGACTGACACATCTCAGGTATAGAACAGAATTTGTATGCAGAACTAAGGACATTTCCACTCCATTTACTCCTTGCCCCTCCTCTGTGCCAGCAACTTGAACACATGTCTAGGGAAAGAGCACTAAAACCTTATTTGAAGTTAGTCCAGTAAACAGAAAGAAGGTGTGGAAGAGAAGCTTCATAGAATCAGAGCTTCAGAGTTGCTTCCTTTCTGGTTATCCTGCATCCTCCACCATTATCTGACAGTAAATTTGTGCTGCTTCACAACAATTTCTTTTCTTCTGTTCCTTCTCTGCTTCTGCTGAAGTCTTTGGTCAGCTTACCAAGTGCTATTCCTTCTCTTTTAAAATTACAATGGCAGATAGAGGGTTAAGGCCGCCATGACAGTCATTAAAGCCAACTAACTTGGCTATGGACCATCCTTGGTCCTCTCAGATCAATGTACCCTTATTGACTCAATAATATCTGATAACTGCTGCATTAGAAGTCACATCAGGGATGCATAAAAATGTGTTTAGAGTATTTTGCACCACCATAAAATCTCAGGAGGGTTGTACTCTCAGGAATACACAACTGTTTCCATAGCATCCAAAGAGTTTCCTTTGGTTGCCTAGCAAATAGCCTTACTAGCACACTGCAGTACTTACTATAAGGAAAGAGCTCGGTCCAGCCCCCAAATATCACATCTTCCCTTCTAACAGCTCCCTTTTAATGCTGGAAAACTGGTCCATCGTTTATAGTAGGCCATAGACAATCATTACTTATCTGCACTGATAGGACAAGTATATGCAAATAAGTATCTCTACACTCTATGCAGGTTGCAGTAAGAAATAATGAACAGGCATGTAGCTGCTTATGCACTTGGCTCTACTTGTGGGACAAGGAATGATGTTTCTTACCTATCCCCTGGCTGTCTCCTGCTGTTTCTGGTTCATTGTTCAGCTCTGGTGCTTCACCATTTGGGCCCATGTAAGTAAATATGTAGCACTGCATTGAGCAGATGTACATTGAGTGCTCTTTACCTTCCACTCAGTGGCAAAGATACAGAGAGTGCTAAATGTTTCCCACCATCTAACAGAATACTGGATTTTTTTTTTACAGCCCAGATAAGGGAGCTCCGATTTATGCAATCTGGACATAGTGCAATAATCCCGTGTTACTGAAGATGAGAAAGCCCTGAATAGTTCACAACTGAAATCATAATTTGATCTCATACCATGCTGAAACATCATTTGCTTAACCACATCTGCCTAAATAAGAAATCCATGATTGGATTCACACAATTTGCTATGCTATGATGGCTGCGTTCATGCTAAGAAATCACACGATGGACCTATTTGCATGAGATATATGACTTATTTGCTTGCGAATATGTATGCTCCCATGAAATAAAATCAAATAACAAAAAAATCTTTAAGAATGTTAATAGAAATCGGACTCTGAGGCCTTCTCTGCCAATCAAAGGATATTTCTGAACTTTGAGAACTAAAGAATTAGCTATCTCTATATAACTGTAGATTACTATATATATAAAACTATAGATTAATCCCTACCTAAGAGAAGATGTTAAAGTAGAAAAGTTCTGAAGGGTTTTGCTAGAAGACAATAATATCTGACCTTTACCCCTAAAACTATATGAATAAAGCAGGTGGAACAATTGACCAATAAAAGCCTCATCTGGAAATACTCTGGATCTAAGTTCTGAAGATTGCTCTTCTCAATTTTTTCCCCCTTGGATCTGGGATTTCATAATTAATCAAATATGTAAGTTAACTTCATTTCTGCAAGTCACTCATGCATATTATTCACAATATTTCTTTCAACATTCTAAAGTCATGATATTTAATAATACGCTAGAGGCATGGCTTATTAAGCTTTTGGAAGCTGCAAATAAGCTAGATGCATTCTTGATGAATTGTGCACGATTTAAAAACAGAGGGAAAAAAACCCAATATAAGAAATAGTCCAGAGTTTTTCACTACGGGGAAAAAAAAAGACTAACCGTCCATTATTAGATTGTGCAAATAACAACAAAGGATTCAGAGAGAAGTGAGGGGAGAGCTGGCGAGAGAATGGCTCTGGTCAGCAAGATAAGCATGATGCACAGTTATCTAACTGTGGTCAGCAGCTTCATCTTTGTATTGTATGTATGGCAAGAGCAGTGCTTTGCACAGAGGGATTTGAAAAAGAACAAAGAATTGGCTTTGGCTTTATAATGGATAGATCTTATGCTGCAGGATCACAAAAGTAGCCCTGAATATTAAGGCATGTGAAAAAAATGCTTGCATGTAATTTATAAACAATGAAAATTGGAAGCAGCACAGGTTTTGGGGAAGCTGTGAACCTTCTAAATCCAGAGATCAGATAGAGATTATTACACGATTGTTGAATGGATGTGGCTACCTAAACAATTTGGAACGGATTCCAAATTGTGGAATTTTCACTCCTCGATGGTAAGCGAAGAGTAGGTCCTCTCTATTACTGGGTTTCAGATCTGTACAAAATATATTGTGCACTGGGTTAAAGAAGATGAAATACAAAGAACATGCTTTTTTCATGCATGTAGTCTCAAATTTCTTCCTAGGCTAGAAAAGCTCCCTGTCCTCTTGAGGAACTGGAAAGTAATTGCCATAAATTATACATAGCATGAATCTGACAATATATGTCTACGTGGAAATCTTCAGTTGGTTGGACTAGATGACCTACAAGGTCCCTTCCCACTCTGTAATCTGTAATCAGTTCAGATCAATTTCTGCAAATTGAAACAAAGTATTTAAATATGCTAAATAATTGAATTTCCAAAAAAAAAATCTTTTTTTTTTAGTTTATGAATATTGTGAACTTGACTGTTAGCCAAAAGAAGAGTGGAATATACTCTTGTCCACTTCTGTGGTTTTCTTATTAATGGACTCTGAAAAAACTCAGAATCAGAATTTGTTATTAAATGCGTTAGTCAGAAAAAGTGCTACCAGTCTCCTTCTATGGTTTTGTTGCTATTGACTAACACTGAAAAGAAGCAGGCATATATAGCAATAGCAATAGCACTTAGATGTGTATGCCGCTTCACAGCCCTCTCTTAGCGGTTTACAGAGTCAGCATATTGACCCCCAACAACCTGGGTCCTCATTTTGCTGACCTCGGAGGAATGGAAGGCTGAGTCAACCTTGAGCCATTCAGAATTGAACTCCTGGGGTGAGTCTTACTGCATTCTAACCACTGCACCACCACGGCTCTTATAGAAGAAAGATTTCCTGAAGAGTGAACTGAACATCCACATATAGCATATCAAAATAGCCCATTGGCAATTCCCATGCAGGATGCAGGATGAAAACAAACACTGGTTGAGTCAGGGTGCATTTGTAAATACTTGGAAAAGAGAAACCTGATCAGAAAAGCCATTGAGGGGAGCGTGCTCAGGGGAAATATTCTGTTGCTGTTTGCTACTGAGCTCAGACTGGGCCAGACAGCAAGTAGTTCAGTCTGTTTACAGAAATACTTAAGTATACCAAAAATATATCCCCCCGTTTCCTGTTCATTGTAGAAAGCCAAATGTTGAGCGAGACAGAGGAGCACAACTTCTCTATAAATCAAACAAATGAACTTCCAAATTGTTATTTAGTAATACAGAGTTTGTCAGATCTGAGAACCGGAGGGTGGCAAGTTTCCAGACTGAATTTCCCACTACACAGTTTAATTTACATGTTGTGGACTTGTATCATTTATTTTGCCATATCAGAGTACAGGTTATGGAGTAATAATCATCCCATAACAACTTTTGGAAAGTTTTAGAGACAGACATCTGCAATTCATGTAGGTCAAATGTTGAGTTAATCCTGGTTGAAATCCTCATTCATTCAACAGATTCCATATTCAGTGGCAGATATGTCTGAATAGATTCAGAGTACCTAGAAACAGATTTTTATACTCTTATCTTTTAATGAATTTCATATTTTCATTGAAACTGTGCTCACTGAGGAAAGAAGTTAATACTACAACAAGCTTTTTTCCAAATCAGAAAATACAAAATGTAGCCATGAGTCTGTTATTAACTTTTGCACAAATCCTCAATTTTGATATCCTGCTTTAATAAAAATGAAAATAGTGCTCCATCTTTTCCTTTTAATTCAGGGCTCATTTTATGCCAGCCTACTTTGCTTTAAATTCTAGCTGAAAAGCCCGGCTACCTTAGAGTTCTTTAGTTAAAGATTACTCATTGATTTGTCCCAGTTTTGTTAATGTGACCATCTGTCAGAAGCCTTTAAAAATGCTACAACTTATATTTAACAAAATTCATAATTTCCTGCATTCTGCCCCACACAAAGCTGAACTAGAGAGGTGTTAAATTCTGTGAAATATGGAACTCAGCCAGCTATGAAGTTTGGCATTGGGCAGAACTGTTGTTTTCTGCCTCAGTCATCATCAAGAATGAATACGAGGAATTAAAGCAATGTGGAAACCACCTTGTTTCTTTTCAGATTCAAGAAAATTGGTAGGACTGCAAGGTGAAACTTCTAATCTCTAAAGCCTTCTGTTGCCAAACATCCCCTATCCCACACCCACACAAACAACTGGTTCAGCAACAACCATTTTTCACCACTGCTCCTTCCTCATTGTTGGTAGGTCTCATTCTGAAGGGTTTCACTTTGAATCATATTTAGGTCTCTAGTCCGTTAAAATGGGATCATCCCCAGAAAAGGCTCTACCAATGGAAGGGGGGAGGGGATGGAGAAACTATGCTATGTACCAAAAACAGCATTACCACCACCACAGTTGTCAGAAAGGAAAATGGGAAGGGAAGCATCTTCCCCAAATAATCTTTTCAAGACACATATCTCATATGGAAAATGTTGCAGATATCAGGTCAGATCGGAGAATTTTTCTCAGTGTTTCAAATATAGCAATTAGTAATAGTGAGTTTGAAGCAAAAAGGTGGGGTATCTATAGGTAGAGAGAATGTCCAAAAAGTGAAGATGACACCAGCTTTGCTTTTTTCATACCCACCCACACATTGAAGATGCTCTTCCAACATTTTATATATTAGGTGCATGCAATCAGCAAGGAAAAGTGGTTAAACTTTGACCCTGCTCCTTCCCTATACCAAATCATCTCTCCTCTGTTTTCTCAGGTCTTTGCAAAATACTCCTTTGTAATCCTAAAATGATAACTGTTGTTTGGGAATGGAAAAAAGTGATTGATAAATAAAGGTAAGCATCTGTTTCCAAACACCACTGTCCACTTCCCCCCAATTCAAAGCATCACTTCCAAGAACAGCTTTAAAGCTCTCTGAGCTTTCTTCTAACATGGGGACGTAGAGGAGCACCTCCTGTGGACCTCTGGGAAAGGCACACCAGTTAGATTTTTGAAGGGAACAATAGTTCATATGTTCCCCAGCTGCTTGGAACTCTTTCCATGGTTGGGATGATCAGTACAGATTGTTAGAATTGTTTAAGTCTGGTCATTTAGCAAGTTATATTTATTCTGGCTTGCTCTGAGCAATTCAGTTCATGGAGGTCTTCCTGCCTGGTGTGGAGAAACGAATATCTGGAAGGGAGGTATATACATACACCATAATGTGGCCTATATGCTAGTGAGTTGATGTGCTCATGATGCTGGGAATTCACATCACTGACTTCAATTATCATTCTGTGAGAGAACTGGGCCTCTTTTATCTTTTTCCCATTGAAGAGATCCAAGAAATAAACAAACAGGATGAATTGAATTTAGTGGCCTTTACTGAACATGCCAGAGAAATAACATGCTCCAAAAGAAAGTATTATACATGTAAATTAACAGGCATTCATGGACAACTAACTTCACACATTTGCACAAATACCTATGCAGGTATGTCAGTCCCACTAAGTAGACCAGGAAATCAACTCCACAGTTTATTAGTATATTTATTGAAATTGGCTATAATAATAACTCCTTGCAAGTCTAATTGAGCTGGACCACCTCGTCCTTCTTAGAGCTTAGTGAATTAGGAAGGCATCTGTCTGAGCCACTTCTAAATCCTCCTTACTTTTACAGTACAAGAGGAAGACTGGCCTTTTCTATTGGGTACGTTCCAGATATGCTAAAAGTTCAATTTTTCAAGAATTCAAGAATTTCCAGCTAGCATGGCCCAGGGGAATTTTTGCAAACTTTAGTTCAAATACACTGAAATACACTCCTCAGTGGGTTAAAAGGCAACAAAAAAGCTTGGGAAATGGTGGATCAAAACCCAGCTAGTGGGTGAACGAGTGAACCACCATCTGATTTATACTGCTATTCTAAAGAGCTGATGACAATGCAATCCGTTTCTAAAAGCTATGAAGTATTCTACTACCCCTAAGTGATTTTGGTGAAACTTGCCTGCACAGGGAAACTGATGACAGATAAAGGAGAAAAAATCAAGTCTACACACAGTGGGTCAATTCAGGGCCCACGTGGCATAATTTTCACTGGAGCTGTGGAATAAAAGCAATCATCTGTTCAGCACTTATATTATATGGCAGATATTCACAGTGAAAGCATCTTTACACTTTACCACCCAAGCACATTGTTGCTTTGGGGAATTAACTTTGATTAGTATGGGAAATATTCCAGAGGAGAAACTTGGGGCAAGGTCTGGAGCTTAAAAGGGCTAATTCATCACTCTATCAAATAAAGCTTAAAAGGGGAAATGTTTTACTTAGTCCTGTCATATTTTACCCAAACGTTGGGCTTTAGTCATCTATCTGATGGGCCCTACTAGCCCTGATCCTGAATTTAGATCATACTATTCCTGGAAATTCAAGAGTCAAAAGATTCCTATCTTTTTCCCATGGATCTGTGTTATCCAAAGTATCTCAATTCAGATGTAAGCATTTTCTGTATGATGAACTACAGCTGCTCCTTCATCCTTCCATTTCTGGAAATAACTTTCTGCAGACCTAGACAGCTGTGAACAGGCTGGTTTAACTAACTCTTTCTCCCAACCCTTCTCCCTCTGCTGATGCTTTGAAAAACTGAACATCTGGACGCTGGAATCTTTCCAGACCTCTTATGACTAGCTGTGAATCTTCCAATGCTGTGCTTAAGCAACATTGCCATCAATTACCACTCTAAGCTCTGTAGAAGCATGCATGCATGTGTATGAACAACTGTCTACATTCCAGAACATTCAAAAAATGTTTCCCTCTCCATTTACAGACATACCATCGATTTTACTGTTCTAAGGAGTAAGATAGAAGAACTTCAAAGAAGACATCTGTCCAGCTTTCTGTCCCTGGAACAAGCTGGGCTATGTTCTCTCAAGCAAAACCAAGAAAGGCGATTTGACTTTTGGCTTGAGATAGGAAAAATTAATCATTCTGTTTCCTGGCCACTTTTGTGCCTTTAGTTTCAGGCATATTCTGTGAGAGTTCTAAATTAAAATATTCACCACAGCGCAGCCATCTCTTTTTCTCACTCCCACCACTTTACCCTCTTTTTCTTCTTCTTGGAACGTGCTATAGTCAGACTAGCCAGCAAATGTTGGCAACACCACTGAATCTTTATCAGGCCTCTCTTGAGATCTTAATGTGGAAGAGCTTCATTGTCTCAGGCCTCCTAAGCCAATATGGATCCTTTTTCCATGTCGCCAATATCATTTCTCTTGGACTACAGAATCCATGTGGGAGGTCTGCAAAGGAGAGGCAGTCGTCACCAATGTAATAGCGAAATGAAGCGGCCAATTGCACTTATGTGTATCATCTTATGTGCTTTCATTATGAAAGCCATTTTAATAGCCAAATTTATATACACTTTAAAACATGGGTGTCAAACTTGTTGCATCACGTTGCTATCATGTGACATATTGCAACATTTTTTCCCTTCACGGAGCTGGGGTGGGCGTGACCTGCATATGACGCATCCGGCCCACGGGCCGCCAGTTTGACACCCCTGCTTTAAAGGATTCTCTCCCTTCAGGCTTACAGTATTATTGAATGTTAATTGTCATAGTGTTGCTCTTTCTCCTTTTGAAATTCAGTAAAAGGAATTTAGACAAAATTTGTGTCTAAAAATAACTTGGCTGCCAATAAAGCAGAATATTTGTATTATAACTTGTTTGAGAAGATGCAGATCCAGTGGGGAGTGAAGTGAAAGGCAGCAAAAGCCCCTGGATTAGTTAAAATGATGTAAAAATAGGCAATATGGCATTTATTCAACTTATTGAAGGTCCAAATCCAATGGTTCTTACTCTTCATGGTTTATTGACTACAAAGAGGCAGTACCATATGGATAATAAACCTAAGGATTTGCTCTTGGTCCATCACTTTGTTTGCTCTTTGTCCAAGAGATTACTAATTTAAGGTTATTTCCTTCTGTTTTACTTTCCAAATTCCCATACATGGAGCACATGCTTTCGGAGTTTCCTCTGAATGCTATGTAGTTAGATGTTAGCTTTGCCTATCTAGGCAAGTGCATTTTGGGAAATTTTCTTTCTGTTATCATTATAAAACCTTCCTCATGAATTCTTGCCCAACTTAGATTCCCACCAGTGGTGGGTTGCTACCGTTTCGCCCCAATTCAGGCGAACCTGTAGCATCGGCGGCAGGAGGCTCTGCCCACCCACCCGGATGTCATCAAATACGATCTGTGCATGTGCAGAAGCTTCTGTGCATGTGTAGATGGGGCGCGTGCACGAGTGAAGCAAGCGCATGACCAAACCGGAAGCAAAGGTAAGTGAAACCCACCCCTGATTCCCACTCTCAGGGTCTCTCACATGAACCCTTGGAACATTTCCATTTCCAAAAGTATCAAACAAAGAAAACGATAAAAAAATTCACTCATGTTAAGCTCCTAAACTGCATAAACTGTAATTCCCTCACTGAGGATAGAATGAATGAGACAGAACTTGGTTATCTTTCTCAGGTTAAACGGATCTAGCACAGGATTAGTGTTCTCTCAATAAAGTGCTAATCCTGGTTTTCAAATACCATAGGTCCACTGCTTCTCTAAGTATTTTTTTTAAAAAAAATCAATGTTAAAAGAGAGATCGAGTTCACCCATCAAAGAATGTTAAACCCATGTGTCAGGGTTCCAAGTAACACCCCCAACGAAAGAAGACTCCAAGGCTTGAAGTTCCTCAAAGTTCCATTTTATTAGAGATGTCATATTGGCACATCTGGGGAAACCCAAATCAGAAAATTTCCAGGTTTTCCCCAACCAAAGGAAAGTCCAAGTTTCTTCCCCTGCACCCACATGTCCATCACATGGCTCAATCATTGCACCATCCCAACTGGAGATGCCTCCCAGTCACACCTCTCCAGGTGCAGGGCTGAATGTCCTTGACTCTCAGAGAAAGTTATTATGGCTAAATATCTCCAGTGTTCTATGCAATCCCCCCACCCAGTTTCCCACAGCACTAAGTGTGGCAGCCCTGAAGATCCAAAGAAAAAGATGGCCTGAATGTGTAACAGGACTTGCCTGAGAGTTGACAAGCAGTTCAGAAAGCACTGGTCAGACATTACATGCAAATTAGCGAGAACAATTAATCAGTGGGATGGCTTGCCTTCAGAAATTGTAGGTGCTCCATCACTGGAGGTTTTTAAGAAGAGACTGGACAGCCACTTGCCTGAAACAGTCTAGGGTCTCCTGCTCGAGCAGGGGCTTGGACCAGAAGACCTCCAAGCTCCCTTCCAAACTATGTTATTCTATGTTTTAAAACTCAGGGTCAAGGTTCTCCAACAGCCCAAGCAAGAATGGCTTTATAGGGCAGTGCCAAGCAAAAGAAGGGGGGAGGGTGAGTTTAGCAGCCAACAGTAGCAAGTAGGAGCTTAGGGATCCATAATCATCCAGGTCATCTAGGACATTTCTGGATTGTGCCCATGGCAGAAATAACTGTTGCAGAGAGAAGGGAAGCACTATTATAAAACTGGAATTGTTAAAAATGATTTTAAACCACCTCAGCTATAGGTTAGGAATCTCATGCAGCCATATCTGCATACAATTTTTACTGGGACATATTGCCCTCAGGTTAATGGAATGTGAGTAAGAACCTTTAGAGTATGAATTTTGAGCCTGTTATGGAGCCCCTTAATTGCTATGCCATCCAGCCTACTTTAAACACTTGTTAATCAGAACGTAATGGGGTGTTTTGTCGAAAGTTTTGCTAATATCAAAATATATTACGGCATTCTTACAAGCTGCAAAGGAAGTTATCCAATCAAATAATGAGATAAGATTAGTCTAGCAAGATTTGTTCTTGACAAATCTATGCTGACTTTGGCTATCAGGACATTATTTTCAAGGCACTTACAGATACTGTAGATTGCTTTATAAACTGTTCTGGAAACTTTCCAGGTATTGATGCCAGACTGATTATTCTGAAATTCCCTGGATTTGACTTTCCCCCTTTTTGAAAATAGATTTAACATTTGCCCTCCTCTTTCTTTTCTCTTCCTTTTATGGAACACATCTAAAAAAGCCCTTAGCATTCTTTACCAAATTTTTCTGAGCATTAACTTTTCTGATATTCACTACATGTATTTGTTCTTATTTCATTAATCTTTCCCTCTTTCTACATTCTTTTTCGTTTCTAGATCTTCATATTTTTTTATAAAGCTACTTTGTTTTCTTCTATATTCAACACCTCCTTTGCTTGTTTTATTGGAATTATTTGCATCTGTGCTTTTACTATCACCTTTGTAAGAAACTCTTCTGACTAATTTCTCCTGCTGTGGAATTATACTCAGCATTGTTCCGAGTTTATTAAAATCCATTTGTGACTACCATCAGCCGTAGTTTAAACAACTCCAGCATTTCTTATTTTCTCCCAATATTCCCATTATTT
Source organism: Pituophis catenifer annectens (assembly GCF_029215685.1). NCBI lineage: Eukaryota > Metazoa > Chordata > Lepidosauria > Squamata > Colubridae > Pituophis > Pituophis catenifer. The sequence continues at coordinate 96,820,999 of NW_027256882.1, forward strand.
TCATTTATTTCACCAAATCATCCCGAACTCTAACTGATCATCTTGTGCTTTCTCCTATTTGCTGAAGGAAGCCATTGTCAGTAATGCAACTTTAAAATATACTGGTGGAACCATACTTGCCAGAATTTATCCTTCAATAGATATTGGGGAAATTAGGGTCCATTATCACATACCTTTTGGAAAGATTTGTTTCTTTGTAGAAAGCATCATCCTCACCATTCCCTTAGTTGGGAAAGGAAAAGTAGATGCCTCCAATAATATTGCTTTAATATGTTCTCTCCTCTTAGTTCAACATTAGATTCTAATATTGTCAAGTTGGATTTCCGACAAGATCAGGAAATATTTAGCATACACTATTGTTTCTGTATCCTTCAGTTTTTATATCTATAATAGGAATCATTTTATAGGTTTCCATTACACCTATTGTTATACTTGTCTTCCTGCACAGGCCTCATTATAACAACTATGTTACTAGAGCCGAGGTGGCGCAGTGGTTAGAGTGCAGTACTGCAGGCTACCTCAATTGACTGCTAGCTGCAGTTCAAATCTCACCAGGCTCAAGGCTGACTCAGCCTTCCATCCTTCCGAGTTGGGCAGAATGAGGACCCAGGTTGTTGGGGGCAATATGCTGACTCTGTAAACCGCTTAGAGAGGGCTGTAAAAGCACTGTGAAGCGATATATAAGTCTAAGTGCTATTGCTATTGCTACTACTTATTTTGGGGCTCAGACCATCATCCAGATATACAAATCACAATGCCCAAATCCAAATCTCTCTTGTTGACACCATTACGTTCCATTCATTTGCAATGCTCTTCTTTCCCTTTCTCTTCTTCTCCCAAAGACAGAAAGGATGGATAAGAAGACCACCTAAACTGCCAAATTCTTGAGCTTTCTTCCTAGATATTTGAAGCCAATCACGATATGGTTGTATTTACTTTATGCAGTATCATTTCTCCTCACAGGGATTAATAGGAAAGGATAACTGTCAGTGAATTTTTGGAATTTGATTTATTACATCCTTGATCCTTGCTCTTAGCAGAAAGCACACTTCAGAAAGCTTATGTGTCCAGTTGGCGCACAATGGTTTCCATTCCTCATGGAATGAGTCACCAACTATCGCATCTTGCAAGGCACAATTCCAACCCCTCAGCTCTTCAACCTGGTTCCTACTCTGCAGTGTCTCTTTTCCCTCCCCACATCTCTACCCAAAAGCTCAGAGCCTGTTTCTTTTCTCAAAACCTGAAGTAGTTTATATGTTACAGTGATATAGAACAGTGGTCACCAACCATCCACGAGAAAATTTTAGTGGTCCACAGAAAAATTATTTGCATTTTTTTATATTGCACTAAATACTATTTATCTTTTTTAAAAATTCATATTAGTGGTCCACAGGATTTAAAATTATGAATTTAGTGGTCCCTGAGAGCCGAAAGGTTGGTGACCCCTGATATAGAATACTTTCTATGTATCTTAATATTGGTCATCATGCTTGTCCACCAGTTTGCTACTTTGTTTGATTCTTTTTCCTTATGGAGAAAGGCTTCCTCTGTCAGTTTTGGTTGTAACGCATGTTGACTTTGTTATCATAAATTTCTCATAGCGGAAGTGTGGTCATTCACTGCTCCAATCTATAGACTTTACTTCAAGGTCCAGTACAAGTTTGCATTGGCTGCAGACATATACCAGATGGTCTTCAGGCAGGAATTCAAACATATTTCAAGCACTGAAGGTCACAATTGCAGATTATTCTCTGTTTAGCTTCACTTTTGTTTCTTAAGATTCTTTCAGTAGATGGAATGTTTGCTGGACTTCTTGTTTCCTTTTCTGTTTCTCAGGTCAGCCAAATACACAAATTGTTTGGGACTTTTCACTAAATTTCCCTGCCCCCCCCCCCCCATTGGCAAACTCCAGTTTGCTTTTCCTTTTCAAGAAATACTTAATACTAATTATGGGTCTCAGTTTTCTTCAGATCAATCTAGGCAATTGGTTAAAGATTAAAAATTAGATGCTGAACATTGTATGCTCAGTAACATGGAAGAGAAAGAATAATACAAGCTGTTTGAAAGACTAATAAGAACATCTACATTGGATTAAACAGTTTTATTTCTTTCTCTTTGGGCTTATAAAAATACTCCTGTGTTGGACAGCAAATCAGCAGCTCAATTGTTAATGGTGAAATATTTAAGAATAAGATTACCATTAACCATTTTATTCAGGCCTCAAAATGGCCATAGAAGTATACTTGAATAATTGAATCTGTGACCAAATAAAATAAAATAAAATAAAATAAAATAAAATAAAATAAAATAAAATAAAATAAATACCCCCCCCAACATCACTATAATCATATGTCATAGGTTTACAAATGGGAATAAATAACATGGATAGTGGAAATTTTCTCAACTAATTGAAAAATATAAAACGTACAGATCGTTTTTGAGTTCAAAAGGTTGATATATGGAAGAAACCAAAGCAAATCTACAAAAACACAAAAGAGCGTGATAAGGTACATTTGGTATTTAAAAAGCAGAGAACAAAAATATACTTAGTAATACTATCAAACTAAAAATAACATAGACTGAGATTTGGATAATGCTTAATCAGTGATATGTTCAAGGAGACGAGTGGTTCAAAAACTAACGAGATATATAAAATATGTAAGTTATGAGAAAGATATTCATTTATTGAACTATGTAAGATTTCCTTGTGTGCAGAGTTTACTTAGATGGAAATAAATGGCATCCATTAGATTACTCAGTTGTCTACTGAGACCAGTAATTATTTTTCCCGATACTATTTGTTTATTTCTTCTAGTCCCTTAAAGTTTATTGTGAAATAACAAATAAAACAGCTAGTTAATTTTGAATTGGTTTGGTTAGGAATTTAGAAAAATATCCAGTACAGATTGAGAGAACTTTTTCCCCTTAGGATTCTATTTTCTTAGAATTCTCTTCTTGAGAGCACAGACCACTTCTGCTAAGGGATCCTTGATTCAAAAGTTGGCATTTCATGCCAGAGGTGAAAAGAAATTCTGCCTGAGATGCTGAAGAGCTGCTGTCAATCACTGCAGGCATACTGAGTCAATTAATTCTTCTCAATATTGAATTTGAGAATCATAGGACCTGGAGTTCCGTATATCTTAAAGTTGCTAAGATAGATAGAATTCTTTTTTGGCCAAGTGTGATTGGATACACAAGGAATTTGTCTTTGGTCATAAAAAGAGAAGATACATTCGTCAAGAATCATAAGGTACACAAGATTAGATGAGCCAATGGTCACTTGACAAGGCTATGCATGCACAGAGTGGAGGAAGTAGAAATCTGCTCGCATGGCCTTGGCAGTTATATTCAGATATCAACAAGATTTCAAGCAGGCAGAAATCCAAGGCCATTTTTGAAGTCTTGGGGACCCACTGCCTTTTATAGTTGACTGTACTGATTAGGTGAACGGCTACCTTGCTTGTGATCTGATTGGGTGTTTTCATATATAAGATTTAGGCTTGGATTCCTAGTGAATCATTTCTGTTCCGCCATGTATCCAATTTGTCTATTTGCAAAGACAAATTTGAGTAGAAAAAAAAAGCCATCTTCTGTAATTCAGAAATGCCTTCAAGTCTCAGGTTCACTGAAAGATCACTTCTAAGTCTTGAAATCTGAGCCTTCTTCATCTTCCATAAATGAAACCAATTCCACAGTATAATTTAAAATCTCCAAGTACAACGAGCTGACTGTGCTGAAAAACACTACAGAATACTTCAGGCTTGACAAGACTCTGGAAACTTGCAAGTCAATTTGGAACACGCTGTAAGATCATATTTACCTGCTGAGCTAGTTGTGAGTGTCAGGTTCAATGATACTTTTCAGCGGCACGCAGCAGCCTGGTTTTTAACATCAGATGTTTCATAATGTAATGCTCCACAAATGGCTTCAGCCAAAACCATAAAGCTCCATTACAAATGGAATAATAGGGTCTATACTCTGGGGTCTAAAGTTCTAAAAGAACATGTGGTAACAACAACAGCAGCAGCAACAACCAAAACAAGAAAAACCTTTAGAATTCAAGCCACATTCAAACAAGATCCAAGTCACTTAAGTACCTGAGGCACTTCATTCTTCAAATATATAATATTCTTGTTACTACTGTACAGCATATGTTTGAGTTTTCTTTCCAACTTATATATCTTTAGTTCAGCTGAAGAATTTGTATTTAAAACATCTCAGATAAAGGACAGAAATTCCTAGCACTCCAAGGCAGTCTTAGAAGTTCCTACTAAATGCCAAAAACCTGTTCCAATGCATCATCATCATTAACACCACCAGGATTAGGATTCTGCCAACAGATTCTGGTCCAACATTATTCTGCTTTAAACAACAGTATAAAAATGTACTGGTCAGGAAGAATCTACACTGCATTAAATGTTGTCCAACCGGATGGGTAGGAGGGAGGGATGCAACTCATGTCTGTGCTTGTCATACTGTTTATATGGAAAACACTATTAGAATCTCCTCATATTCAGGAAGAATCCAAAACATATGTAAACAGTTCTTTTTGAGTTTAGCAATACTAACCAGATTGACTTGCACATGGTTGCTATGCCACTGGCTCTGTGAGAATATGGGAGGTCTCATGAAAAAGTTGCATACCTTCCAGTTCCCATAAATTCCTGACTGTGACAGAACAAAGATTGTGACTCTTACCTCCATCATGGTAGATGAACAGGGCAGCTGTGAAAGCAAAAATTAAAGCCATTTACATTCTTATGGAAGTTTTGACATGAATATTTATGGTTTTCTGGGGTGTCTTTGAAAGAGAAAACTCATTCCCGTCCAAAACTACATGCACTGTTTAAATAAAATTAAGGTTGATGTTTGTGATATTGTATTACATGGGGAACAAAATATCCATAGAAAATAACATACAAGTTGTTTTGGAACAATCGTTTTCCATTTGTATTGAGGTAATCATTGGGGGGGGGGAAACGACATGCAAAAACTACAGTATGTAGGTGAAAAAGAAAAACATTGGTGGAAGGGGGGAGGTAATTCTCTTAGGAAATCATCCAAACACCTGCTGAAATTAAAGAAGAAATTAAATAGCGGTTAGATCATCTCTCTAATGCCAATGTTTTAGATACTCAAACAGATTTTCATGCCTGTGGCTTGCATTAAAAATGCTGAGGGCTCTAGTCCAGAAATCCGATTATTTCTTTTTGGCTAAATTGTTTTCATTTGGCTAGAGGTGATTGAATCATGCAATGAGAAGTTTTTCAGATATTCTTCTTGGTTTAATAAGCTATGTGCTGTTGTGTAGTGTTTGCTGCATTATTACAAATCAGCAGCAATCAAGTGATTATCATTGGGTTTTGGTAAAAAATTCAGGAAAGATCCATCTTCTACTATACGAGTAGACACACTGTCAACAAATAGAAATGTCATACTAGTACAGTATATATACACACACACATATATGTATATATACACACACAGTGTGTATACACACACACACACGCACACACACACGGATGCACGCACACATACACACATATATAGTATGTGTGTGTGTATAGTTCAGTTCAGTTCAATAGTCCATTTGCTAGAATTCCTGTAACTCCAACCCATTCATCCCAACAAATCTGGCTAATGAGACTGTCAGAATCTTGCTTAGAAAAGAATACTTTCAATTTAGGCATGTACCAAAGAGCCTGTCTTGAATAACAACCTGAGTTATTGGCCCAAGCGAATTTGTAATTAGACTTGCCTATTATTTATAGGACCATATGTTAATCTCTCTCTCTCCCTCCCTCTCTCTCCAGTCCCATCCATTACTTAATAGCAATAGCACTTAGACTTATACACCGCTTATATACTTCACAGTGCTTTACAGCCCTCTCTAAGCGGTTTACACAGTCAGCATATTGCCCCCAATAATCTGGGTCTTCATTTTACCGACCTCGGAAGGATGGAAGGCTGAGTCAACCTTGAGCCTGGTGAGATTTGAACTGCCAAATTGCAGGCAGCCGGCAGTTAGCAGAAGTAGCCTGCAGTACTGCACTCTAATCACTGCTCCACTGTGGCTCTTAAACTACTCTATCCTTTTAATGCCCCCCCCCAGATGACTTCTAAAGAAATATGAAATATGATTCTTGACTAAAAAAGTTATCCAACTCTAGAACAGCAAGAAAAAGAATATTATTTATTTAAGAATGTCTAGAATAGCAAGAAAAATAACGTTATTTGCTAATAACACTTTGTTTTTAAACAGAGCACTTTTATTATTGATCTAAAAATAATTATACCAATGAAATAAGTATCTGGTTAACTTCTGTTTTTGTGTTGGTCTAATATTGCTTATAATGTAGATGTTTTATTATTATTATTATTATTATTTAATTTGGTTTATTATCAAGAGAATTAAGGACAACCTCTCTCCATTTGATTCCTATACTTTCTTTCCCTTCAAAAGTAGGACTTTTTCTTTCAGAGATGCCCTGCTTGGCTCAAATTGCTGAGCCAGGTGATGTATGTAGCAATTCCTGCCAGCTACCCTGCTGGAGTGCTTGGGCAGCAGTGTCTTGGGGTGTGTGTGTGTGTCTAGACTCCTACTGTTATTACAGATGGAGTTAGAATTCAGACCATAGCCTTACTTTGTGCTCTATATTTCATAGTAAGCTGTATTCCCCATCTGGAAGCAAGCAAGCAATGCAAGAGTGCCAAGAAAAACTGGGCGAGTGGTAGTCATGGAAAACTTCTCGATCACATGGCACTGAATTTATGTGGGTTCTAATTTTCAGTGGGTAAATTACTATTAGGGGAGGGGGACGATTGCAAACTCATTCCATGTTTCCCTTGTTAGCACCTGTCCCCTACCTTCTTGCCACCATTCACTATTGTTACCTTTCAAAAATAAAACTGCAGTGACTTCATAGTGATATCCCAGGCCAAGTTCCCAAAGTAATGAAACCACACAGTCAGTCACGATCTGGTTACATTGGGATATTGTTGATACCCAGAAGCTCCTGTTATATCCACTTTGAATCAGTGGTGAAATCCAATTTTTTTTACTACCGGTTCTGTGGGCGTGGCTTGGTGGGCGTGGTGTGGCTTGGTGGGCGTGGCTTGGTGGGCATGGCAGGGGAAGGATACTGCAAAATCTCCATTCCCACCCCACTCTGGGGCCAGCCAGAGTGGTATTTGCCAGTTCTCCAAACTGCTCAAAATTTCCACTACCAGTTCTCCGAACTGCTCAAAATTTCCGCTACTGGTTCTCCAGAACCTGTCAGAATCTGCTGGATTTCACCCCTGCTTTGAATATGATAAAAAGGAAGCAAGACCTAATTTAGTGCTAATCATAGGCTATCATTTATGTTGTGGCAATCACTGGTGAGTCTTTAGTAACCAACTTTGCTGCTCCAGACATGTCCAGATATTAAGGCCCATATATAAAACAGAGACAAGTTAGAACTGAAGATTAAGGTTCCAGCCCCACAAGAATTGCAGGACATCTAGATCAGAAAAGTCTTCTCTCTATAGTTGCCCAATGCTATGGAACATTTTCTTTTGCAACACCTCCCAAACTATTTTATTTTGTTGGGCTTTAGATTGTGAAGCAGGCTTTTGTGGGTTTATTTTATGGTGTCACAATGTTTTATAGCAGGGGTCCCCTATCCCCAGTCTGTAGACTAGCACCAGCATGCCAAAACCCAGGCTGTGCAAACAAGTGAAGCCCCATCAGCTGGATGTAGGCAGCATGTGAAACCACACCCCCTCCGGTCCATGGAAAAACCTCTCTCCATGGAACCAGTCCCTGGTGCCCAAAAGGTTCGGGGCTGCTGTTTTACAGTATATTTTTATGATGTACTGTAAACTGACCAAAGTTGTGGACTTGATTGGAATTGAGTTTCCAAATGAATGCATGCATAAAGGCTGCATAAAGGCATAACATAAGTAGAGATGCTCACTCAGTAACTGGAGAGAATAAAATGGTTACTTTCAATCATGACTCACAAAGCAAAAAGTATAAAGGCACTGGGCTGAATCAATTTCTCATTAGTAGCCCTTCATTTATTTCCTAAACAGTGAATCAGAAATGTCCTTAATTTTAATTTACAATGGACAAGAAGGATTTATGGGCAGTAGTAGGATTATTCTCATAATATTAGCACATTCTGAAAGGCACTAGGACCAGTGGTAGGTTTCAAAGTTTTTTACTACTGGTTCTATGGGTATGGCTTGGTGGGCGTGGCATGGATTGCTGGGAGTGGCTTGTTGGGCGGGTCAGGGGAAGGATAGTGTAAAATCTCCATTCCACCCCAATCCAGGGGAAAGTTACTGCAAAATTCCCATTTCCTCCTGATCATCTGGGACTCGGGAGGCAGAGAATAGATGGGGGTGGGGCCAGTCAGAATTTTTACTACCAGTTCTCCGAACTACTCAAAATTTCCGCTACCGGTTCTCCAGAATTGGTCAGAACCTGCTGAAACCCACCTCTGACTAGGACTATAGAATGTTCCACACCAGGACAGGACCTTATAATAAAAACAGGTAAAATCCCCTTTATGAGAAAACTCAGAGCACTGTAAGACAGACCCTTCATTACTGTTAACAGAGACAGATTCACTATAGCCACCCAGAATTTGATGTGCTACTATATTTTAAATAAAAAAAATTAAATATCAGTTGCATTGAAAATGGTTGATTCAATTCTCTAGCTCTTGAGTTCCTGATAACCCACTCCTTTCTGGGGGTTTCCCAACCTTGGAAAGCACCAGATCTGGCCTATATCTAGCCAGAAATATATTTGAGACCTTACACCTAGGTCTTTTAGGGCCATGATGTTGAGTCATTCCATGTTTGCTTATATTATAATTAAGCTTTGGTGGTGGTGGGGAGCTCCCACTAGTACAACGAGAGATGGTGAGTCAGTAGATGAGAGATCATTTTTCAAACCTACCATCCAAGTTCACAGCCCTGAAAACCCAGTTAAGAAAAAGGCCTATGTTACATTTTTAATTTGTTTTTACAGCCAGGTTTTGCATTTTTTTTCCCACCTCTACAGAACATTGATGTCTTCACATGAATGTAATATATTCCTGGTGTCATGAAAATGCCAGGCAGCTCAGTGGATAACCTCTCCCACCAATGACCCTCAAATGATCAGGTAGCAAGAAGGGCAGAGGACGAAATCTATGCTCATTCCTGCCTTTCTTATGTGTCATCTGCTTCTTTCTGGGCTGCTTCTCATCGCAAACCTGTTGCAGCATGTACAATGGAGCCCAGTCTTAAAATAACACAGAGTACAGGTCACTTTATTTCCCATTACAGAATTAGAAGACAGCTGCAAGCCTCATTGACAGATCAGAGCTTCTCCAGAGTTCAGGGCTGCTTGAGTTCAGACTTTCCTTTCTTTGCCATGTGAAAGTTGCCATGTGACAGGAAAAAGGGAGGGAAGGAAAAGCCACTTTTGCTGTCAGCTACCCCTCAAACCTCTTAATCCAGCCTAAGGTCTACCTGTCTGCAATTATATAAAGAATGCCCTTAAAAGGCAGGCTGTGTGAGACATTGTCTGAGACTGAGGAATGCTCTCAAATGATGACCGAGTCATCTGGGACAAAATACCTCAACCTGGAATATGTTGAACCATTTGCCTGTGGTGTGTATGCGAGTTTAGGTTTTTTTGCAATTGTTTCAGGTTGTTCCCAGGATTCATATTCCTGGATATAAGGTGGTCTAAAAGACAAGTGGTATAAGGACTGGCTAGGTGGCTCAGTGACTAGGACGCTGAGCTTGTTGATCAGAAAGGTCGGCAGTTCGGCGGTTCGAATCCCTAGTACAGGTCTCCTGCGTGAGCAGGGGGTTGGACCAGATGACCTCCAAGGTCCCTTCCAACTCTGCTACTTGGTTGGTTGGTTGTGCAGGGGTTTGGACTAGAAGACCTTAGAAGACGTAGACTTAGAATAACTTTATTATCACTTTGAATGTACACTAATCGGCATACATTAAAATGAAATTTTGTTGCATACAGCTCTCAAAGGGTCAATACCTCCAATATACACTACGATAAACATATCAAAAATATAAATAAATAAATAAATAAATAAATAAATAAATAAGTAAATAAATAAATAAATAATAAATAAATAAATAAATAAATAAATAAATAAATAAATATGCATATACCAACATAAGAGCTGTGGTGGCACAGTGGTTAGAGTGAAGTACTGCAGGCTATTTCTGCTGAGTACCGGCTGCCATCAATTTGGCAGTTCTGATCTCACCAGGCTCAAGGTTGACTCCGCCTTCCAGCACCACACCAGCCTCCTCGCTGTCGGAATCAGCTACTAACTGCACAGGCCACTGACGGGCCACAACAACTTTTACTGTTTTAATGATTTTAACTCTTTTCTAGGAAAGAAAGAAAAAATACGTATTTTAGCATTCCTCTGTCAGCTATTTAAAATGCACTCCAGCATTGGCATCGTCATCAGCCATTCAGTTGTGTCCGACCCTTGGCCACTCTATGGATCAGCACTCTCCATTCCCCTCTCTCTTGCATTGCCTCCTTCAGATCTACTGTGATCAACCTGGTGTCATCCTCTATAGTGCCCAGCCAACGGTCTCTTGCCCTTTTTCTGCTGATCACCCGCAACGTGATTGATTGTAAAACTTTTCTGAAAATATTATTTTTGTGATATGTATGGAGTTCAAAAGTCTTTGTTTTCTTTCCCTGTCCTTTCACATCTTCCCCTCAGAAAATAGTAGCAATGAGCTGGATGCAGGTAATCAGAGACTATAGCGGTGAAGAATTTATATTTTATTTATTTTAATTTATGAAATGTATTTGTTGCCCATCTCATATCCAACTCCAAAGATGATATTTACATGAACAAAAAACAACAAAAAAAAAGAGAGCAAAAAACAAACTACACACACAGGCACACAGAAACACACACAAATTGCAAAAAAAAAACCCTCTCGGTGCTCCCGCAAATACCTCCCTCCAAATCTTAATATTCTCTATTACATTTTAAGGATATCCAATGCCATTCACATTCAGAGTGGCAAAAGTGGGGTATTCCCCAATTTCTTCTCTCTATGTTTGTGTAATTGTATGTGGGAATGACTTTGGGGGACAGGAGGAAGGGCTGCAGACTAAACAATGGTGAAACACGAGGTAGCAGTCTGCAGAAGGAATGGGAGGTGTCTCAGAAAGAACCTAATTTCTTGGGTGTGGTGAGAGAGATGTAATTTCAGACTGCTGTAACCTTACAATAAAGCTAGTACTTCTGTGTATATTTCTTGTCTGGATTACCTTGCAAGGTTGAAAGTCAATCAGAGGTGGAATTCAGCAGATTCTGACCAGTTCTGAAGAACCGGTAGTGGAAATTTTGAGTAGTTCGGAGAACCGGGTAAATACCACCTCGGACTGGCCCTGCCCCCATCTATTCTCTGCCTCCCGAGTCCCAGCTGAGCGGGAGGAAATGGGGATTTTGCAGTAACCTTCCCTTGGAGTGGGGTGGGAATGGAGATTTTACAGTATCCTTCCTCTGCCACACCCACCAAGCCACACCCACAGAACCGGTAGTAAAAAAATTTTGAATCCCACCACTGAAGTTAATGATTAGATGGAACCAAAGTCATGGTCTTATGTTGGACTAGTGGAACACCGTGACTATATTTAGATCAGATCTAGAAAAGCAAAACCATTGAGAATATGATGCATCACTTGACAGAATTAGGGCTTCCTGACTCTGGGACAGCTTAGTTTTGCTGATGGACCTTCTCCATAAGCTGTGCTTTTTCCAAGCAAAGTGAAGGAGAAATTGTTCTCTCCTTTGCTGCAAGGCCTTTCGGAGTTAATGAGCACGCATGACTCCAGGCCCAGTGCCCATTTCAACACGTGGTTTCAATAAGCCGTCCTGGGAGCAACAATAGCTTCTTATGCAAGGAACATATGGCTCACTTCAACGCAAGGAAATGGCAGGTGGAATGGGAAGAGAGAGATGCTGAAGGGTGTGGTGTGAGAAGAAGAGAGAAAGGAGATAATTTTTTTTCTTTCCTTCCCATACATTACATAACCCTATAGAAAAATACATTATTTTTAATTGCTCTTTAAACTTTCAATGAATCCCATTAGGCAGGTCAAAGTCAAAGAACTGGAACCATGAGCCAACTTCAGGCCTTTAAACTAGGACTCTGGGAAGCCCTAGTCAGAATCAATTATTGCTGAAGCAACAAAAACAGTAAAAGACTTGCATATCCACCTACCAGAAACTCAAGAGGGTGAAGTCAGCATGTGAATTAATTTATCTGGATAAAAACTGTCCCTTTAGACTATAACTCCAATCCCTCATGATCAAAGAAGCATCAGCTAATTTCTAAACAATCCTACTTATTGTTTTCTTAGACTGCAGTGATTCCACTGTCACCTGGCCAAGAATGATAGTGACAATATAACATTATTTCACATTTTGTGCCCCAATCAGGCACTAGTTTTCCCTCCTAATTTCTGGTACATTGTTACTCGCTCTCTTCATGAAGTCGGATAATCTTATACATCTGATAAATGAATGAATACAATTTCTTTTTAATAGGGTAAGAAAAAAATCTCAGAATCTCAGCTAATGGAGCCTTCAGAGAGAGAGAGGGAGAGGCCTTCAGGCTTTACTTCATTGTTGAATTAAAAAGTTGTAAATTGACAAAAAGTTGCAGTGGCATAAACTTTGCTGTCCCTGTTGCCAAGCCTTATCTTGCCTTCATTGCTTCTGATTTAACCCAGTGTAGTCATCTGTCTATCTTCCTCTAGATCACCTGATATTCCTTCTTAGTCATGGATGACAAAGACTTAAAGATATTGTCTATCTCAAGAATGCCTTTGAATTTACTCAGAAGAAGCAGGGAAAGTATCATTTGAATTTAGGCGCAATAAGGAGACTTGAGGGATGCGGTGGCTCAATGGCTAAGATGCCGAGCTTGTCGATCAGACGGTCGGCAGTTCAGCGATTCGAATCCCTAGTGCCGCGTAACAGAGTGAGATCCCATTACTTGTCCCAGCTTCTGCCAACCTGGCAGTTCGAAAGCATGTAAAAAATGCAAGTAGAAAAATAGGGACCACCTTTGGTGGGAAGGTAACAGCATTCTGTGCGCCTTCAGCATTTAGTCATGCCGGCCACGGAGACGTCTTTGGACACCGCTGGCTCTTTGGCTTAGAAATGGAGATGAGCACCACCCCCTAGAGTCGGGAACAACTATCACGCACGTGTGGGGGGAACCTTTACCTTTACCTTTAAGGAGTCTTGAAGCTTGTCTCATTGTCTAGAGAGAAGACAAATACGGTGTCATGGGGACCCAGCAGAAAAAGTTGTTGCCAGGACATGTTTGAGCAATATAAATAAGGTCACATTTTTCTTTGATAGTTATGAGAAAGAGACCAGCATTACTCTGTCTAGGTTGATTGCAATAGCTATTTATCACTGGCAGAACTTCTACCTTCATGTCTAAAAATCTGAAGTATGAAAAGTTTGCAATATCGCTTTAGGATAGTCAACTCTGAGGAAAACATGATATCTTCCACTTAATAGTTTATAATAGTGGAATGTGCATTGTGCACTCCATGTGCACAGTTTCATCTGGTGCCCAGAATGTAATTTAAGACTTCAAGGGAGGAAGGGGATTTTCAGACCGTTGTAAACATCAGTCCCAGCAAATAGCTCTGCATGGCTCTTAAGCATCTTAGTGTCAACATTCTCCTTCCTTGTTGGTTTTTTTATTTATTTCCATGATAGGAAAAATCACACATTCTCCTAGAAGCACGAAGCCGAAAACACCAGCCTGAAGATGACGAATGAGACTTCGTCGAAACGTCGCCAAGACACTTCCAATTTTACGCAGGAGAAAACCTGGATAACCAAAGACCTACATATATATATATATACATACATGCAAAAAATTAAAATCTCAAGTGTTTTCCCGCGTCATGTTAAATAAGTTAGTTAAAATGTTTAAAATCCTGGTTAAAATCCTAGCTTAAAATCTTCCAAACTTAAGAAGATATATATATATATATAGGTTTAGTATCGAAGCAACCTGGTCTACCCAAACATATTTTCTTTGTAAATATAAATTTAATACAAAATAGTTTGTCATGAAAGCGACTGCCTGATGACTCCTGGATTGGAGCTGAAAAGTGAAAGGAAGCAGTATGCTTCTTCCCATATTTGGGTAGACCAGGTTGCTTCGATACTAAACCCATTTAATCTCCCCTGGTACAAGCTGACAAAGTGAGGAAAACCTGTGGTTTAGTGGTTAATACATCTGCCTAATATGCAAGCAAGCCCAGGTTCAAATCCCAGAAGAGTATGACTAGCTGATGAGAGCTAAATAGCTTGAAATAGATCTATACTAGTCTCACTTTATTTCTTTGTCAGTAAATATAAATTATATATATATATATAAAATAATTCTCCAACTTTTGCAATGCAATTCATCAGTGCATATATAAATGCATGTGTGAATGTTTACAAAATTACAAATACTCAGAAACATACTTTAGAAATATATTCTAAACAAGGCCCAGCCGCCTTGTTTAGGGTGACCTGCTCCCTCCTCCATCTGGGAGCACGGGAAGACCCCTTGCAAGGGCGTGCTGAGGATTTTGCGTATTATCTGCACGATAAAATCGCTGAGATTCGGGACGGCTTGGACTCTGACTGGGTGGGTTCAGGCGATGTGTCTGAGGCGGGTCTTGAGAATGTCATCTGGGAGGAATTCGATCCTGTGACTCCCGAGGACGTGGACAGGATGCTGGGGAGATTGAATGCAACCACATGTTTATTGGACCCGTGTTCCTCCTGGCTGGTGCTGGCTACCCGGGAGGTTACACGAGGCTGGCTCCAGAGGATTATTAACGCTTCTCTGAGTGAGGGTGTCTTACCTCCCGCCTTGAAACAGGCGGTGGTGAGGCCCCTCCTCAAGAAGCCCTCTCTGGATCCAGCTGTTTTGGCAAACTACCGTCCTGTCTCCAATCTTCGCTTCGTGGCGAAGGTTGTCGAGAGTGTGGTTGCGCGACAGCTCCCACAGTACCTGGATGAAGCTGTCTATCTGGATCCGTTCCAGTCCGGCTTCAGGCCTGGGTACAGCACGGAAACGGCATTGGTCACGTTGGTTGATGATCTCTGGAGGGCTCGGGACAGGGGATGTTCCTCTGTCCTGGTCCTATTAGATCTCTCAGCGGCTTTTGATACCATCGACCATGGTATCATGCTGCGCCGGCTGGAGGGGTTGGGAGTGGGAGGCACCGTCCTACAGTGGTTCTCCTCTTATCTCTCCGACCGGTTGCAGTCCGTGTTGGCTGGGGGGCAGAGGTCGACCTCGAGGCACCTTGTTTGTGGGGTGCCGCAAGGGTCGGTCCTCTCGCCTCTCCTGTTCAACATTTATGTGAAGCCGCTGGGTGAGATCATCCGTGGATTTGGGTTGTGATGCCATCTGTACTCTGATGATACTCAGCTGTACATCTCCACCCCAGACCACCCCAACGATGCCCTTGAAGTGATGTCCCGGTGCCTGGAGGCTATGCGGGTCTGGATGGGGAGGAACAGGCTTTGACTCAACCCTTCCAAGACTGAGTCGCTGTGGATGCCGGCGTCCCGATATAGGCAGCTGGTGCCATCTCTGGCTATTGGGGGCGAGTCATTGGCCCCCACAGAGAGGGCTCGCAACTTGGGCATCCTCCTGGATGCACGGCTGTCTTTAGAAGAGCATATAACAGCCATGGCCAGGGGGGCTTTCTATCAGGTTCGTCTGATACGCCAGTTGCGTCCCTTTCTGGATCAGGACTCCCTATGCACGGTCACTCATGCCCTTGTCACCTCTCACCTGGACTACTGCAATGCTCTCTACATGGGGCTCCCCTTGAGGAGCACTCAGAAGCTCCATCTGGTCCAGAATGCGGCTGCACGGGTAATTATGGGGGCGACATGGCGCTCCCATGTGACACCTTGCCTGCGCGAGCTGCACTGGCTTCCGGTGGTCTTCTGGTGTGCTTCAAGGTATTGGTTCTCACCTTTAAAGCGCTCCATGGCTTAGGGCCTGGTTATTTACGAGACCACCTTCTGCCACCGATAACCTCCCACCGGCCAACTTGGTCCCACAGAGAGGACCTCCTTAGGGTGCCGTCAGTCAAGCAATGTCGACTGACAACCCCCAGGGAGAGAGCCTTCTCTGTGGAGGCACCCGCCCTCTGGAACGAGCTACCCCCAGGAATACGATTAATCCCAGCAAGCTGGGCTGGCTTAAAATTTTAATGGGTTATTTTAAGGGTAATGGGTTTTAATTTTTGGGAAGCCAATTCGATTTAATTCTGCTTTTAAATTATTTTAAATTTTATATTGTATGTATTTTAATTTTGGCTGTTCACCGCCCTGAGTTCTTCGGGAGAAGGGCGGTATACAAATTTAAATAATAAATAAATAAATAAATAAATAAATATGTTAGGAAAATTATATCCAAAAATCAGGTACAGTAGATAAAACTGCAAACAAAAATACTTGTATTGGGAGAAATGTGCCTACAAAACAGGACAAATTTTAAACTTTTGTTTAAAAAAAATAGTCTGCCACACTAGACAAAGAAAAAAAAATTAACTTTCATCAAGAATTGATGAAACTGACCCATCCACCTTTTCAATTCCATGACTACCACTCAGTAATAATTTCTACAGAATAGAAGACCCTAAGAGTAGAACTCCCTAAGTTTTACTGCCTAGGGTTGATGCACAAATTCAATACTGGCTTGAGTTCATCCGTCTCCCAATTCTGCAGTTTGGGAGGTTGAGTAGCTAATGTAAACCCTCTTCAAATTTTCAGTAGAATATTTTGTGTGAAGCAAAAGAAATAATAAAGGTGGTAAGAATGACAGTTAAAGAAAAGGGGTATAAACCATGATGGGAACTTTTTTCCCAAGCTGAGGACAATAACCACCTTTTGAGAATATGGATCCATAATTAAAAAGTGTACAAAGCCAAGATGAAAACTGTATCTGAGTTAACTGTAAATATTAAACAATGAGGATGAAGGTTCATTCTCCGAGCTTGTGGGTTGGCTTCCAAACATTTCATTACCAGGCTAGGTAACATCGTCAGTGGAGTTTAGGGGGTGTCAGCATTCCTCTGTTTATAAGGGCTTCAGGTATGGGTGTGTCAAGTGAGGATCTTGAAACATGGATTTGGAGTATACTTTACTGACAGTAAGAGTGTTCTGTTAGGATTAGAAAACTCCTTCTGGAAAACTCCCAGAAATGGGCCCATTTCCAGACTTCTGCAACTTCCGGGAGGCCTGTTTTTCGCCCTCCCAGAGCTTCGGCGCAGGCTCTGAACTTACCTGGATCCAAAACGGGCCGCATGGAGTCTCCTTGGAGGGGCATGGCGGAGTGGGCAGGGCCAGCCAGTCCTTGCAACTACTGGTTCAGTGTACTAGATTAGCATCCGGTTCGCCCAAACCAGTCTGAACCAGCTGAACCCCACCCCTGCTTGTAGGAAATCTAGTCTAATCCCACACCAAGCAGACCCTACACCATTTTTGACAGATGGCAGTCCAGTCTCTTCTTGAAACTTTCAGTGATGAAGCTCCCACAGGTTCTGAAGGCAAGCTGTTCTATTGGTTGATTGCTCTCACTGTCAGAAATTTTTTCCTTATTTCCAGGTTGAAATCCATTAATCCTTGTCTGGCCTTCAGGTGCTTTGGAAAATAGCTTGACCCCTTTCTTTCTGTGGCAGCCCCTCAAATATTGGAACACTGCTATCATGTCTCCTCTGGTCCTTCTTTTCACTAGACTAGCCATGCCCAGTTCCTGTAACTGCTCTTCATAAGTTTTAGTCTCCAGTCCCCTAATCATCTTTGTTGCTCTTTTCTGCACTCTTTCTAGAGTCTCAACATCTAGACAGATGTTCTGAACCTCTTACTCCACCCATTATCCAGTCACAAGCTATGCTGCCTCTTATCTGATCATTTTCTTGGCAGCATCTTTTTGTCCTGTCGCCAAGGGTCTTTCCCACATACCATCACACTCCTTAATAGAGTACTTGGAGAAGCAAGATGCTCTGAAATCTAAGACTACCCATTAAAGTTTGAAATAAAAAAAAATCTGCATGGGATTACTGTGGTGAAGATTCCAGGGCTGTCAGATTTATGATGAATTAGATTCTTCAATTTATCACTAGAAAATCCATGATTATGAAGCAACCGAAGGGGCAGAAGCAGCAGCTCAGGAAGTGGCCAGTCTCTCCTGCCTACTCATAGTTTCTAACACAAAAACATCAGTTAAGTGAAACAATCAAGCAACTTATAATTAAGCAGTGCTCAAGAATTGGCTTCCATGTGTTTAATATCTCTCCTACCATAATTAAACCAAATGTTTAACTGAGAGAAAATGAACCACAGAGGCTGCCTTAAGTGATTCATCCAGAGTCAAATCAAGCACTGTGTTATTAGCCGAACCAGGAAAAAAAGGGGGGTTGCCTTGAAGTAACAGAGCAATGACAAAAACCTACTGAGCAGTCCTGGTAATTAGCGGTAGAAATGGAAGTGGACGAAGAAAATAAGCAACAAAATGTTTTAGAATTGCACATTCATGTAGACAATCAAAGAGACATGCCCTTCTCCACATAATGTGCTTTGGAAGAAGGGCCAAAACAAGATTTTTATTTTTTGGTTTTGCCGGGGGGTGGGTGGGTTTTATGAAATCCCTACCTAAATATGCATTCTTTTCTTGCTTTCTTCAGTCCTGTAAACAGGGGTCAAAAACTAGTCAAATCCTGCTTTCTGAAAACACCCTGTGGAACTGCTTCCCATTCAGCACTGCAAATCCCTCTGTGCGTCCCCCCCACTCCCCCACCGGGCAGGACATCCTTCTGCTGGCTCTTGTGGAGGTTGCAGCTGAGCTGCCAATATGAAGCTGGGGTGATGGTACACACATATATTGCTCTCATTCCGTTTGGGAAACTTTCCTCAGACGCTGAAATGCATATGGGCAACCATCCCGTAGTTGAACTTTTTTTTTTCCCCTAAGCACTAAAATATTTTCACTTCCCAAACTCTGGACTGGCCTCACCCCTGCCTGGGAAGAAATGACATCCTGTTTGTCCTGTTGCTGAAGCAACCAGCTCTTTTTGTTCCTACCTCTTTCTCAAAGCTTACTTCATGGTTTGAGACTTTTTTTTTTCTTCTGACTGCTCATTCCCAGCTCTGACCTTATTCCTGACAGCCATCCTTGACAAAGACAATTCCAAAAAATGAGATGGGGGGTTCCACCATCTCTCTCTCTCTCTCTCTCTCTCTCTCTCTCTCTCTCTCTCTCTCTCTCTCTCTCTCTCTCTCTCTCTCTCTAAAGCAGCTTATCTGGGAAGGAAAATCCCTGGGCTGGCCATCTCTTCAACTTCTCCTTAATGTCGGCCTTGCTGTCATCACATCCACCAATCTGCCAGCATCCTATCCCTGATTTGTCCTTTTTTTTCTGAAAACAGAGAGAAAACTTGTATGGAAGAGTAAGCAAAGCATGCTGCACCAGAGCAAGTCTGAAATAAGCACGACCAATAAATAAGGAGAGTGTACTTATAAGGTTATTCAGTCATAACAAATCATGTTTAAGGAATAACATTAGAGGCAATCATAACATAATTGAAACTTACAGGTTACCAAAATTGTAGCAGTCAAGATTTAACTCAGATTAAGGTCACTGGTTTCCATGCCAGCATTAAACATATTGATAAAACTGAACTGGAAATAAATATGCCTTTTTTTCCCCTGGATCTTGTTCTTCTTTGATGTTACTTAAAAAAATCTGGACGAGTACAGAATGATGTTCAAGAGCTACTAAAGTACATAGGAAAAACCATGGATCGTCCCACTAAAAAACTGTTTGCATTTGCACCAATAGCTGTTCAAATTGTTCAGAGGCTAAAAGGATTCTATTTTGAAGTTCACTACCTGTAAATCAGCACAGCAAGGCTACTCATTTGCATAGTTTGGGGGGGGGGTGCAGTCTGAAAAATGGAGCAGAAACAACTATCGATGTTTTCAAAATGCAGCATATTTTGTTGCTGGCAGAACAAGTATTTTTGTTTCTGGCGCAGTTTAAAAGAGGCCCCCCTGGGCAAGATTGGGGAAAGCTGGCTGGATCAGAGACAAGATTTACAGGTCTTGGACAAAGAATAGGTATAATGGAATTCAAATGACTAAATAATACTTGGTTGTATAAGAACTAATGCCTGCATTTAATTAGGTCCAATATTGTATTTGATCATTGCTTACCAGACTACCACCATCAAAATATCAGACTACCGCCATCAAAATACCTTTCTGGGGCTTCCAATGCTTTCTATCCTAAATGGAGCAACAAATCCCAAAATGTGTGTGTGTCTGTGGTGTGTGTATCTATGTGTAGGGGAGAGGGAGAGGGAGAGGTGGGGGGGAGAGAGAGAGAGAGAGAGAGAGAGGGAGGGAGGGAGGGAGGGAGAGAGAGAGAGAGAGAGAGAGGAGAGAGAGAGAGAGAGAGAGAGAGAGAGAGAGAGAGAGAGAGAGAGAGAGAGAGAGAGAGAGAGAGAGAGAGAGAGATTCCACTGTATCTTCCTCCAACTGGTTCTAAGTGAAGCTTAAGTTTGAAGTCAACTCTTCCTGACATTCTACCCATTTTTTGGTAGACAATGAGATGCTTTTTGTTGCTTCTTGGTAGCTTTTAGGAAAGCTTTCTTGGTTTAAAAGCCTACCGTTTGCACTGAAAACAGATGCTGGTGAGAATTGATACAACCCCAGTTCCCCCTATGAAATCTCTTTCAATATGTGCTTTCTTTTATTTCTTTGCATTTATTTCTTTCTTTGTTTGTTTGTCAAACATGTACAAGATAGCAGGTATAAATATGAACAGGGACATGAACGAAGGAAATGAATACAAATAAATGGGGACAGTAGGACAGGGATGGTAGGCACGCTGGTGCGCTTATGCAGGCCCCCTTTATGGACCTTTCAGGAATGGGGTGAGGTCCACAGAAGACAATTTAAGGTTGAAGCTGTGAGGGTTTGAGGATGTAACAACAGAATTGGGTAGAGCATTCGAGGCATTGACCACTCTGTTGCTGAAATCGTATTTTCTACAATCGATTATATTCCTCTGCCAAAGATTATATTCTTCTGCCAAGGAAAAACCTTCTACACAAAATAATCCTTCAGATAACAGAACTATGGGTGTATAAAGGTTTGGAATATATGGTATTTGAGAGAATATCTAACAATAACTGCTTAGGGGAGCCTTATTGTCTTCATTCCACATTTGATGGGGCACTCACACCAAGAGGGAATGAAAAAAGATCACATCCATGCTGCAGCCCTAGAGGTTTGTTTTTCTTTTCTTCTCTTTTCTTTTTTCTTTTCTTTTCTTTTCTTTTCATCACCTAAAACAGAACTTTCCTTCTTGTAGCCGAAGAGCAGGAATGGAAGAAAATGCTGTTTTTGCTACTTATGGCAATGAAATGTCTCCTTAGTTTCCACAATGTAGCCAGTTTTATATACAGTATATTAAGCCAACTTTCAGTAATATGATGCCTTCCAGATGTATTGAAACTACAACCTTCAATATGTCCAACTAGCCTTATTCCATAAACATCTGGAGGTTACCTGGTGAGGGGATTATGTAAATTTTAATGATGCTCCATAAATTTCAACGATTTTATAATATTATATGCTGCCCAGAGCCATGTCTCTGAGATGACCAGCCAAATTAATTAGTTAATTAGCGAAATAGAAACTAGTAACCATAATGAGCACTGCAACTAAGATATATCAGGAAATCTATCACTTAAAAGTGGGATGCTAATATTTTCATCCTTCACAAGCTGCGACTGAAGCATGGCAACCTAAACTGTAGAAATTATAAGGAAAATAAGAGAATTCAGCAACATAAAGAAGGCATAGGTGTTAAATGGAAATAGAATATGACTCAATTACTTCTCAGGCTCCTAAAATAGGGTGACTTTCCCCTTACGTAGACTATCAATATTGTAACCATCTGTAAATATCTGGGGACAATTGGGCTGGCTGTCAGTTCCTCCTTCTATTTCCATTTCCTGAGCTCTTTACTGGAATTGTGCTGGCTGCCGATTCATCATTCTCTTCTATTCCAGCTGTGGTCTGTATGCTTCAGACCACAGAACTCACATAAGCCAGCCAGTAAGAAGGTCTGGGAAGGAGTTAGCAGAGAAACAACAGGAATAGTAACTGGAGTAGATGTGAATGTTGCACAAGCCTGGATGAAATTCCTGTGATTTTACTCAGAGGAAAACATAGTCAGACACACTTCTGGAACAGCAGAAGTCTAATTCTGCTTTGCAGCCCTACCTTGGAGTAACATTAACACTTCTCTGTTATGTATTTTTGTGTTTTTGTATGCAATGCATTTTCCAGCAAGAGATTTAAAAATCTATTTATTCTGGTTTATATACTCAAACAACCATGCCACCAGCCTAATTAAAAAAAATAGTGTGTTTCTGGAATTTGCCTCTCCCGACATGGACTTGCCAAGTTTTCCGGCTGCTTGGCCAGTTTCATTTTCTCCCAGTCTCAGTTTTAGCAAATGGCTTCCACACCAAACCACAAATGCTGCAGATGTTTACAGTATGCATTTGCTCCTTCATTCCCTGCTCTCCTATTTTCCATCAAGGCATGAAGCCCTCCATTTGATTATCTTTCAGGCAGGTGTGAGGGGAAAGTAAGTCTGAGTCCAAACATCTTCTCTTTCCAACCTGCCCAATGAAAGAACGTACTGTACCACAGGCTCGATTTCCAGTCGTGCTTGCAACCAGGAGGACTGGGCAGAAGTTACATTAAACAGAACCTTCTCTTTAAGAAACCAGCTTATAACAAATCTTCACTTTGAGGCAAGCTTCATACACCACATAGTTTGCTTTCCTGTGGCTTATTAAAGGAACCACAGCTGTTTACATTCACACAATAACATAATTAGCCCAAATCAAACAAACCGCATGATCACTTTGTACGCTACGAACTAGGTTTGTGGGTCTCTCCTGTCTCTCCACCTCTTTTTTATGCTGTGCTGTTTTCATTCTGATGAGAGTTTCCCTAAAATGGGCTTCCAATTTAGAGGTTTCCCAGCTGCTGGAAGAATCCTGGTACTCATAACTGATATGATGATACATGGCATCATAAAGGGATTTACAGATGTGCATCTTTTTGACACCAGGCCAGAGAGATGATATGACAAAGCAGAAAAGTCACTTCAGAACTGGCAATATATTGCTGCCTGGTACTGGAAGGGGGTCTCTTCTTTTCTCAAAAGAGATTTCTGGCTGGCTTTCCCACACCCACCCACCCACCCATCCAAGATCCTGGGATCCTATCATAGCAACACGCTAGGATGATTAGGAAAACAAGCACAAAGGCATAATGGCACATTATGTGTTTGGAAAGCCACGGAAGTTTGCAATGACGGTGGATGCAGAACCACTAGGAAAATCTATCAATCTGTTGCATTCCATGGGGGGGGGTTGGAGGGTTAGGGGGGAGCAGTGGTGAAATGTAAAATTTGTTACTACCGGTTCTGTGGGTGTGGTTTGATGGGGGGGGGTAATGTGACTAGGTGGGCGTGGCCAACTTTTTTTTTTTTTTACTTTGAAAAGCATTTTTTCTACAACCTCTTCAGTCGAAGAGGTTGTAGAAAAAATGCTTTTAAAAGGCTCTGACGATCAGGCAACTCAGCTGGGATCACCAGAGCCTTTTAAAAGCATTTTTTCTACAAGAGGTTGTAGAAAAAATGCTTTTAAAAGCCTCTGACGATCCCAGCTGAGCCGCGCGATCATCAGAGGCTTTTTTTTTTTACTTTTAAAAGCCTTTTTTTTGGGCAAAAATGCTTTTAAAAATTAAAAAAAAAGCCTCTGATGATTGCGCAGCCCAGCTGGGCATGGGGGGGGCAGGGATTTTTGCTACCGGTTCTCCGAACCACCCGCTGCCATTGCTACCAGATTGGGCGATCCGGTCTGAACCGGGAGCATTTCACCCCTTGGTGGGAGAATATGCTGACAAACAGAGTGGGGCTTTTATGACACTGCTTTTTTCCCCTCCCCTCCCCTCCCCTCCCCTCCCCAAAGGATACTGGTGCTAGAAGACTAGGATAAAATTGCTCCCTAATGAGTAAGCATGGACCAGCTAATAGTTTATAGTTAATAGAGAGAAAAGACAAGTGCCAAGTGGTTGGGGTTTCACTGTGAATTCTAGTGTCTCTGTGTGTTTTGTGCATGCCCATATGTGTGCACACATGCACGTGCACACCTTCAAGTCACTCTTGACTCTGGGTGACGCCCTAAAGAAGTTTCTGAAGTTTGCTGGCAAGATTTTGGAACTGGATTGCCACTGCCTGCTTCCTAGGGCTAAGAGAGAGCGACTGGCTCAAGATCATCTAGCTGATTTTAGGCCTAAGATGGATCTAGAATTCACAGTCTCCTGGTTTCTAGCCTGATGCCTTAATCATAGCAAACAGCCTCCTGTGAATTTCATAGCATTATAAATGTATATGATAGTTATTCTAACTATATCCAGGGTGGGTTCTACTTACCTTTACTACCAGTTCGCAGCGGGGTCGCGCACGCATGCTTGCTTTGCTCATTCATACACGTGCTCTTCTGCACATGTGCAGAAGCATTTTGATGACATCGAGGTCGGTGGACGGAGTCTCCCGCCGGTTTTACTACCAGTTCTATAGAACCGGTGCAAACCGGGGGCAACCCACCACTGACTATATCCTAATTTGTGTATGTTCTGAGATGAAGTGGCGGTGTTTTTTAAGCTGGAGTCAGATGACCAGGAGATGGAGATTCTAATGCAAAGGTAAATTTAATACAGTATTGAGAAACCAAATGTATACTTATTTTAAGTTTTCTATGCTTAGCTTGCTTGGATTTTTTCGTCCTTTTTATTAGTTTATAATATAAAATATAACAGTACAAAAGCAAATAATAGAAAAAGTAGGAGAGGAAAAAGGGAAGAGAAAAGTGTTGAGAAGAAGGGAAAAAGAAAAAAAGGCATTGACTTCTGACTCTCTTTGGTGCAGTAGAATAAGAAATAACATTAACTTTTTACTTTTACTTAATAGTATAAACTAGCCATTTTTATAACAACAAATCTATCTAATCAGTAAAACCCAAAATCAAAGTTTCATTTTTTTCCACCTCAAGCACAAAGTCCAGAAGCCGTTTCCAACTAGAAACAAAAGCACTTGTGTGTTTTTTTTTCTTTCATTAAAGCAGTTAATTTAGCCAACTCTGCTAACTCCATCAACTTTTGCAACCATTCATCCATTGTAGGGATTAAAGCATCCTTCCATTTTTGTGCATAAAGTAATCTTGCTGCCGTCAACATATATAACATCATGAGGATTATATTTGCAAATATTGGAAAATGAAAAAACACCGCGAGATGAAGAGATAATTAAGAAGATACTAGACTATGATAGATTGTCTATGATGATAGATAGCAGAAATGGATAAATTGATACTGAAAATTAAACAGAAAGAAGACACAGAATACTTCAAACATGGAATCTATTTTATCAGTGGTTGGAAAAAAGGGGTGGCGATTAACAATGTAATCTATATTGCTAAGCAAACTAAATACCCAGACAATACAATGTTTATTAAGCACTAAGAAACATAATTAATAGAAAATCAATTTTAAAAAATTTAAAAAAAAAACATATATAACATCAAAGTTCCAAATTTTGTTCCCAGGTCTTTTTCCATTAAATCCAAGAAAAAGGTTTCTGGTTTTATCTTTATATTCACTTTGAGAATCTTCTGTATTAGAATATGACTCTTACTGCAATATTTCTTCCTATGCTTAACTTGCTTGTAAAGACAGCTTTTGTTTTGGGATTTATTTTTTTTAGCATGCTATAAAAGGAACCAACTTGTTCTTTTATAGATCAAGAAATAGGTGAACAGATAGCATGTCAGATGTCCTTATTTATATTTACCTGATCAAATATAAATATGCAGTATTTCTAGGTCATGACTGAAAGTCAATATGACATTTGGTGCGTTCAGTGTGCAATAGGGTATAACGAAGTGCATACGTTTCTCTTCAGTTCACTGCAACCTACACAGAGGTTCATATTTTATAGGGCCTTAATCTTCAAAGCAGGAATATCTCACAAGAGAATTTCTGACTTGCGTCAGGGCCAGTGGTGGGATTCAATTTTTTTTACTACTGGTTCTGTGGGTGGGGCTTGGTAGGTGTGGCAGGGAAAGGATACTGTAAAATCTCCATTCCCACTCCACTCCAGGTTACTGCAAAATCCCCATTTTCTCCCGATCAGCTGGGACTCAGGAGGCAGAGAATAGATGGGGGCAGGGCAAGTCAGAGGTGGTATTTACCCAGTTCTCCAAACTACTCAAAATTTCTGCTACCGGTTCTCCAGAACTGGTCAGAACCTGCTGAAAACCCACCTCTGGTCAGGGCTAGTTTCTCATAAAACAGAGTGAGGTGACTGCCTCAAGCATCAGACTTTCAGTGTTATGAGACCACAGCAAGTGGTGGAGTTGTTTACTCTGTTATTCAATGGTGGGTTCCTCCCGGTTCTCCGCCAAGCCGGTAGCGGTGACGATATGACGTCACCAAACCGGTTCTGCACCCCCGCCCCACCCACACTGGCCCACCACCCGCGTTATTCTTACCTTTTATTTGGCCCCACCCCCAATCTATTGCTGCTTCCTGAGTCCCAGCTGATGGCTAGAGGGAAAAAAACTGTTTAAACTCTTGCCGCGGGGCTTCAAAGGGCCGTCCTACAGCTGATCAGTGTTAAAAGAAAGCAAATGAGTAGATCGGTGCCTGCAAAAATAAATGGGTAGACCGGTGCCTGCAAAAATAAATGGGTAGACCGGTGCCTGCAAAAATACATGAGTAGAGCGGTGCCTGCAAAAATACATGAGTAGACCAGTGCCTGCAAAAATAAATGGGTAGATCGGTACAGCTCTGCAAGCAGTTAAAAGCCTGGTAGACTAGTACCTCTGCTAAATCCTAAATAATTGTCACATGACCATCAAGCCACACCCACAAAATAAGCCACACCACAGAACCGGTAGTAAAAAAATTTAGAACCCACTCCTGCTGTTATTGTAGTATTTTTACAATGGAGAATGGAAAGGGGTTCTAGTAAGATGTTGTGCCCCCTGTTCCAAAATCATTTGGCTAGCTTTGATTACTGTGTACCTTGATTCAGTTGAGTAAAGGATAGAAGTTGTTGCTTTGCTTTAAGACATGTGATGTCTTGGATTGGCCCTGGCTCAGACTGAGCAACCCCAAAGTCCATGGCAGATGGAGAACAGACCAAGACAATTGTTTTTAGCTTGGGAATTTACTAGTTATGGAACCTGCATAATAAACCCAGTCTTCTGACCGAGATATTAAAAGTGGGATAGACCAACTGAAGCTCCAGCAAGCTTTAGAGACAGAATCCAAACATTGCTCCCAAGTTGGAGGCTGACCCGTGGTAGTTTGAAAAGAGTGGGCTTAAACTGAGAAACATGCCAAGAATAACACATTAGGTTTCAAAGTTGGAGCAGGGGGTGGGTGGGTTGGAGAGTGGGATCTCTGTGGCCCAGAAACCTTTAAAACTTTCCATCAGTCCTGTTTTTGTGACTATGTAGGGTCTTGTCCTATTATTCTGGATTAATTCACGTGGCCCCACTTGAGTCCTTTCACCTAGCAGAAGCTTCCCCTTAGAGCCACCGTGTTTATATAGCTAACCTTCCAAAGAAAATATAGCCTCATATGCATAGATCTCGCCTATGATGGAAAACTGTTCTCTGTGGAATGTTTATTTTTCCTTGCACCTCTACTCTGTGGTGTTCTCAGCCAGAGAATAGCCATTTCTTTGACTCCATTAATGCCAGATGTCTCCTTCCCTTCTGTCCAGCCCTGCGTGTAGCACACAAGGCCCTTCTGTTGCAGGGAGGCAAAAGGTTTGCCAAAGTGAACACAAATCTGTCCTTCGGCTCCCATTGACCTCCCAAAGGCACTATTTAATATCCATTTCCTTTCCAGGATCAGGAAATGTTTGTATAATCCTCCCAGTTTCTCCTCTGATCCCAACCAAATGCAAAGAGACAGTCCAAGAAGGCAAAGCAACTAGGAATCCCGGTCCCTGCACATCTAGTCATCTAGTCTGTCACCCTCAGAACAGGACCAACCAGGACAAAGATAGCAATAACAATAGCACTTAGACTTATATATCACTTCACAGTGCTTTACGGCCCTTCTAAGCATTTTACAGAATCAGCATATTGCCCCCAACAATCTGGGTCCTCATCTTACCAACTTTGCAAGGATGGAAGGCTGAGTCAACCTTGAGCCGGTCAGAATCGAACTGCCGAATTGCTGGCAGTCGGCAGTCAGCAGACTTAGCTTGCAACACTGCATTCTAACCACTGCACCACCATGGTAAAGAAGTCATTCTTGTAAATGAAAAGCACTTAAAAGAACCTGAGGAGGCAGTCAAGTCATTAAAGAGGGTGGGTGTGTGTGGACGTGGGTATGGCAGATGGCTGCTGCCCTTCTCCATTTTGTTCACAAAACCAAACTCTTTGAACTGGTACTGAAGATTGGAGAAACAGAAGAGGGAGGGGAGGTGGAGGTATTTAAAGTTTAAAAAGCTTGGGATCTCTTGTTTACATATGCAGGTAGTCCTTGATGTACTACCACAATTGAGCCCAGAATTTTGCTAAGTGAGAAAATTGTTAAGTGAGTTTTATCGAATCACTGCAGTTGTTAAATTAGTAACATGGTTGTTAAGTGAATCCATTGGCTTTGCTTGTCAGAAGGTCTCAAAAGATGGTCACATGACCCCAGGACACTGCAACCGTCATAAATATGAACCAGTTATCAAGCATCTGAACGTAAATCATGTGACCATGGGGATGCCGCAACGGCCATAAGTGTGAAAACTGGTCATAAGTCCTTTTTTTCAGTGCTGCGATAACTTTGAACAGTCAGTAAATCAACAGTTGTAAGTCGAGGACTACCTGTAGTATTTCATGGGGATATTAGTGGTACAGATGCTTTAACTCATTTAATTAATAGATAAACCAGGGATAAAGATAGCTTTATACCCAAAGCTAGAATGATCATCTGTATCTACTCTTAGAATCATTATGAATTCAGAAGACGTTGTCTTCCATTTCTAATCTTCTTGGTTTTGCCCTTCTCCTAGAAATAAAACATTACAGAGGAAAAAACGGAATAGTTACGGGCAGTGGTGGGTTTCAAAAATTTTTACTACCAGTTCTGTGGATGTGGCTGGATGGGCGTGGCATGGGTGGGTGGGCGTGGCTGGGTGGGCATGGCAGGGGAAGGATACTGTAAAATCTCCATTCCCACCCCAATCCAGGGGAAGGTTACTGCAAAATCCCCATTTCCTCCTGATCAGCTGGGATTTGGGAGGTAGAGAATAGATGGGGGCGGAGCCAGTCAGAATTTTGACTACCGGTTCTCCGAACTACTCAAAGTTTCTGCTACCGGTTCTCCAGAACTGGTCAGAACCTGCTGAAACCCACCTCTGGTTACGGCTTGAATTCTATTGGTAGCATTAGACCTCCAACCGGGAGCCCCAGGCAGAACACTCACTGTATCAATGGATTTTTAAATGATAACATTAAGACCGAAGGGAAGAGTTCAATTAGTTATAGATTTATATTTTTTTTCCAGAAGAGAAAAGCCTGCTGAATATTTTGATAGCACTTTTAAAACAGGTAAATGCTACATCTGAGTAGGAAACCAGCCTCAGAATAACGATCCCAAGGAAATCAAAGTCATACATTTTGGGCTTAATTTATTTCGCTATTATACAGGTAACCCTTAAGTTACCACTATTCCTTTAGTGACCGTTTGAAGTTACAGCACTGAAAAAAAATGGCTCACAGCCAATCCTTGCACTTATGACCATTGCAGCATCCCCAGGATTACGGGATCAAAATTCAAATGCTTGGTAAGCAACATGTATTTATGAGGGTTGCAGCATTCCCGGGTCACGTGATTACCATTTGTCCCCTTCCCAGCTGGCTTCCAACAAATAAAACAATAGGGGAAACTGGATTGGCTTAGCAACCTTGTAATTCACTTAACAACTGTAGCAAAAAAAAGTCATAAAATTGCATCTCATTTAGCAACTGCCTCGCATAGCAACAGAAATAAACTTGTGGTCATAAGTTGAGGACTAACTATATAAGCAGAATAGAGGCTTTGTTCAGAAATTGCATCTAAGGCATCTTACAGAAAAAATATTACTTATATCAGAGTAATGGAACCTTTTAATTTCCGAGTCATTGTTATTCTGGTATGTTTTTTCAGATACAAGTGTTACTCTGGTATGCACATCAGTGGTATTTCTTCTGTGTTGGTTACATAAACTAGTTCTTCAGTTCCACACATAGTGCTGTAATTGTGAAGAAATTGACAAGTGTGAAAATTGACATATGTTTTAGCATCTGTCTTTATTTCACGGATTAATTAATGTAGGTACCACTGAGTCAGGTTTGAGCACTGGTGACTACAAGGAAAAATGCTTGGCATATTGAGCTGGTTATAATAACAGCACTTTGCATTTCTGAGATATTAAAGTAATTTCTTTGATCACATCTACCCACTTAATCTCCTTTTTTTTAATTTCTCTTGTCCTGGCCAAGCACAGTTATTTTTTTTTTCTAGTGTAAACTCACTTCATCTCTCAAAATGATCATTGTCTAATTGGGATGAGATAAGGAATGAAAAAAAAATATTCAGTTTTACTTTAAGAAATAGTTCTTTATGTTAATTAAACTTTTCTTTTAACTTTTTTCTCTTTTTTGTCCTTTTTTTCTTTTTTTTAATGAATTTCTTTATTCTGTAGCTTTACTTGCATATTATAATTTTTAACAAAATTGTTAGAAAAAAATAATTGCCTAATGTCAGAATTTATTGAGCCCAGCACTGATTAGTTGGTTCTTGCTACAGTTCATAGTACATTTAGTAACATGGAGCCATAATTTAATGCTCTCTATCTTATTTCTCTTGTTTTTTCTCAGTGTCCAGATTCCATAACCATTATTTTAGTAAGGAAATACCATTGCTTTAATTGCTGTATTCTTTGTTGTTGCTGAACTGCTCTTATCTTTGTTATCTTATCCAAATTTGGCATTGCCTTCTTCCTTAGAATTAACATTAACATGGATATTTCATTTGCCCTTTTTATTTTCATAATGAGTATTAAATTATAATTTCTCTACTCTGATTGCGACTATCTTCTGTATATTTGCAATTATTAATGTATTGACCTCCAGGTTTGATTCTACTTGTCTCTGTTCCAATCCTGGCATTTTAATAATAGTTTCCTATTATAAATTAATTAAATATGAGGGCACTATGCATCCTAGAATCATTCCCTTCCCTTATCTAAAGATTTTTCTTTAAATTCAAGTAGACGTTGCTCAGGAGAATAACTTTGTTGTGATAAAACTATTAACAATACACTAAAACTATTAATAATACACCCATATTCTGGCATGATTTACGCTATCAAAGATCTTGCCATCGTCAAAGAAGATGGATCTCCTTTTGTATTTTCCTGCTCCTACTATGATCCATCTTATGTTAATTACCTGATCTCTAAATTCTTTCCAGCACTGGAATCTTGTAAATCATGTTTTGCTTCCTTTCCATTCATGCTGCCATTTCACTTTCTTTTAAAAAAGAAAAAAGAAGAGGAATCTCATAACTGATTGCACTCCTCTGCAGGAATGCAGGTTGGAAAATAAACTGTGTACTTATCAATAGCTGCATAATCACTTAGACTTGTTAGTGACTACAGTAGTATCTGGTAGAAGACAATGAATTAAAGACTACACTGAGCCAAGTTTAGGGATAACTGCTCCCGTAAATCTATCCAAACATCTTAAGTTAGAATTGAATGAAATTAATGATACAGTCCTCATGAGGAGCTTGTTATAACATTTACAATATTTACAATCTAGTGCACGGGGTGTCAAACTTGCGGCCCGTGGGCCGAATGCATCACACGCTGGCCACGCCTACTCCTGTTTTAGCGAAGGGGAAAAAAGTTGTGATACATCACGTGACAGCAATATGTCATCGCAAGCTTGACACCCTTGATCTAGTGGTTTTCAAACCATATTCCAAGTGAGCCTGATGTTCTTCCAAGAGAGCAATAATTGCAAACTATCTTTCTTGGGGTTGGACAGTCACTTGTCTGAAATGATATAGGACAGTGATGGCGAACCTTTTAGAGACTGAGTGCCCAAACTGCAACCCCAAACCCACTTATTTATCGCAAAGTGCCAACATGGCAATTTAACCTGAATAATGAGGTTTTACTACCTAAAATAATAATAAACAGGGCAGAGTTCAGCTAAATGTTCTAAGAAAAATGTGATAAATGCATTTTATGCCCCTTCATTTTTTTTCTGCTTTTGAAAATATTACATTTAACAACAATTAAAAAGAAAAACTTCTGTAATATCATTTCTTTTTCCCTCACTCTCTCTCTTTCTCCCTCTTTCCCTCGCTCTCTTTCTTTCCCTTCCTCTCCCTCTCCCTCTCTCTTCCTCTCCCTTTCTCTTTCCCTCCCTCCCTCCCTCCCTCCCTCCCTCTCTCTCTCCCTCCTTCCTTCCCTCTCTCCCCCCTGCAGGAGAAATGGAGCTGGGCTGGGGCATGCCCATAGAGAGCGCTCTGAGTCCCACCTCTGGCACGTATGCCATAGGTTCACCACCACTGATATAGGATCTCCTGCTTGAGCAGGAGGCTGGACTAGAAGATCTCCAAAGTCCCTTCCCGCTCTATTCTGATTCTGGTTGTGAGGAAGAGAATGCATATGTACTGGGCATATGGTCAGATGAATTTACTGCCATTATAGGATGATGACAAGGATCAAGAGTTTGGCTAGTGCTCTGCCTTGACTTATTAGTGACCGCAAGACTTCCTCTTATACTGCAGACGTGGAGGAGTCCTTTGAGAAGCAAGTTCCTATCAAAAAGAGTTTTCTGAAATGGAACGCTTCAAAAACATGCCTTCCATTAGTAAGCTCCCAGCCTTATTAATCAAGACCTCATCTGTCTCCTTTTTTGGATAAAAAAGATGAGAGGGGAAAAAAAAAAGGAGTGGGAAAACATGTGAGAGGCATAATTGGGGAATGATAAAGCAGCATTCCATAAATTAAGCAAGAGGATTGCAAAACCAAAATCTTGTCTCAAAGCAGACTCAGTGTCCTAGAGTCAAATGCAAGAGATAGCATGTAACTGACTACTATGATTTAAGTTAAACAACACAATCTATATGAAAAGTGAAGAAAGACAATAAAATAACCTACATCCATTTTTTTTTTTTTTTTTTTTGGAACATTAGATGTAGATGTAGTTGATTGGCATTATTGCCACTACTGCAATGCTCTCTACATGGGGCTCCCCTTGAGGAGCACTCGGAGGCTCCAACTGGTGCAGAATGCGGCCGCGCGGGTACTTATGGGGGGCGACATGGCACTCCCACGTGACACCTCTCCTGCGCCAGCTGCATTGGCTTCCAGTGGTCTTCCGAGTGTGCTTCAAGGTGTTGGTTCTCATCTTCAAAGTGCTCCATGGCTTAGGACCCGGTTACTTACGAGACCACCTTCTGCCTCCGATAACCTCCCACCGGCCAACACGCTCACACAGAGAGGGCCTCCTCAGGGTGCCGTCTGTCAGGCAATGTCGGCTGGCGACCCCCCGGGGAAGAGCCTTCTCTGTGGGGGCACCCGCCCTCTGGAATGAGCTACCCCCAGGGATACGACTAATCCCGGACCTCCGGACCTTCCGCCGGGCCCTGAAGACTTTTTTATTTCAGCAAGTCGGGCTGGGTTAAAAATCTTTTAATTGGGGAATTTTATGGGTAAGGGGTTTTAAATTGGAGAAGCCCAAGATAATTTAATTTCATTTTAATGTATTTTAATATTTGTATTGTGTGTTTTTAATTCTGGCTGTTCACCACCCCGAGTCCTTCGGGAGAGGGGGCGGTATAAAAATTTAATAAATAAATAAATAAAATAAATTATTGGGTTGGCCTTCTCTGAATGAGTTAGACATTCTCCCAAATTAGCATGGCCACAGGTCTAACATATCTGGCACCTGGTTGGAAAATATTATAGTTTCACATACAGTTAGCACAATTTAGTTCTGCAAAAAATGGCCTCTTATAAATTCAGGCCTCAGTCACATGGGACTTCATAGGTGATGATCAGCACCTTGAATTGCAGATGGAAACATACACCACTAGCCAATGCAGTTCTTACAGCAGGAGTGTAGTTTTTCAGTAGCTGGCTATCAGATACACATATAGAGTTTTAAACCAATTCTTGTTCATAACAATAAGTTTCAGAGACCCAATTTGCAAAGTGCACACAGCAAAGCTCACCTTTGTTAAACTTTCAGGAATTCAGCATGTAATAGCCCTGGGCTGGTGAGTCGTCACTACAACCTAGAAAACATGTGTCACCTACATAGGAATGATGATAGAAATGTCAACTGAATGGTATTAGCAAGCAAGCTGGGGCAATCTCTACTTCTTCCTCCTTCATTGGGTGTGTGAGAGTCAAAAGGCCACGTTCTGGATGGCTGATTCTCTTCCGGTTGGAAAGCAGCAATACCAATACATGCTGTTGTTCCAGCTGCTGGCCCTGAGCCGGCAACATTTTGCCTAGTCTGTGGGTTTTCCACAGAGGCAAAAATTGTTGTTGGCAACAGCCTGGAATAAGTCAGCTCTTGCATTTTCAAAGCCACCTGACCCAACCCACTTCCAGAGAACTGCAAAGCAGCCTGCCTTTGGGTTAGGGTAACTTTGTGCATCCTTCCAACACAGACAAGGAGTCATTGAATAGACTCCCCACCCAAAGAGGCTGATTGATTGCACGCTTATTAAAGCCATTTTAAAATACTGCATATGAAATAAAATAATAAACTAAAAGTGGTGCTTATTTGGGAAAATAAAGCAAAGGTCAAACTTTGCATTTCATCGAACACTTCCAAAAGAAATAAATGGTGAAATCCAATTTTTTTTTTACTACCGGTTCTGTGGGCGTGGCTTGGTAGGTGTGGCAGGGGAAAGATACTACAAAACCTCCATTCCCACCCCACTCCAGGGGAAGGATACTGCAAAATCCCCACTCCTGGGGGAAGGATATTGCAAAATCTCCATTCCCTCTCCACTCCAGGGGGAATGATATTGCAAGATCTCCATTCCCTTCCCACTCTGGGGCCAGCCAGAGGTGGTATTTGCCAGTTCTCCGAACTACTCAAAATTTCCGCTACCGGTTCTCCGAAATGCTCAAAATTTCCACTGTCGATTCTCCAGAACCTGTCAGAACCTGATGGATTTCACCCCTGGTCTTTTTTCACATCTGAAGGGGGATCTTTTGGATTGGAAGGGAGTCACCCCTTTGCTATATAAATGTCTTATAAGTAGAGAAAACCCTGATTGCCATCTAGAAATGATCTGGTTTTGGCAGCACATATATGGTATATTTTGCTGATTTGAAATGCCAACCAAACCGAGGTGGCACAGTGGTTAGAGTGCAGTATTGCAGCTACTTCAGCTGACTGCTAGTTCAGCAGATCAACAGATCAAATCTCACCGGCTCAAGTTGACTCAGCCTTCCATCCTTCCGATGGGTAAAATGAAGACCCAGATTGTTGGGGGCAATATGCTAATGTTAATGCAATATGCTAATATGCAATATGCTATATGCTAACTTTGTAAACCGCTTAGAGAGGGCTGTAAAGCACTATGAAGCAGTATAGAAGTCTAAATAATAATAACAGGGATGTAATGAACTAGATGGATAATTCCAAGGTCTATCTATATGTTATATTGAAGCATAAAGACATAAAATCTTAACATAATTTGTGTTTGAAGTAGAATAGCTGAGAAAAGGTGGGTCAATCCTTTTGCCAGCACAATAGTATTAGCTCAATCCACACTCTCCTACTGGGCACAAAACAAAATCCTTATTAGGGCTTTCTATATATGGACTGCAAAACTTCAGATGTCCACTAAATGGCAGCAAAAGACAAAAGAGTTTGGTCACTGTTTGCTGCCATCTAATGGTCATCTAGAATTTTGCAGCCCAAATATAGTTTGTCTAATGTACCTATCAGAATGGCTCCATCCCCAATTTAAATGTGTTTCAAATGTAAGATTATAAAAGTAAAATCTGCATGGGATGTGATATTTTTCTAGTTTAATTACTTAAGCCATCCATTTCAAACTTCATTACTATTTGCTGCCTGCTTGTTCACTTGTTTAGTGAAATTCACCTAACTTCCCTTTGCCAGGATCAGAATGTAATATTTGCCAGGATCAGAATGTAATATTAATTGTATTTTCTTGGGATGTGAAATTATTTTTTCTTCTCTATTTGCAGTAAGATAGGAAAACCAGCATTCCATCCTGCTCCTCTATATTCTCCTCTCTTTAGACTCCAACTATGAAGCTTTAACTAAACTGAACTTCATTTTTCACGCAGACAGGTTAAAATAAACCTCTTTAGAACCCAATCTGGTATTCATTAGGCTCATTCTTAATTTCCTCAAGCATTTTCCATCAGCTTCAGTCTGTTGGGGGTGAAGTGGAAAGTCAAGCTCACTTCTATCGTTTCATCTAAAGAAGACCTTCATTTGAATGTAACACCATAACATTCCACAGTCCTCTGGTTCAGTTTACATTCTGGTGGCCTTTAGGCCACATCACAAGGGAATCTGTACAACCCCTGGCGCCTGATGGAAAGCTTCTCAGCTGGTGCACAAAGAGGGGCAGATCTAAGTTCTTCTTCAGCCAATTCTTTAATAACCACCAGACACATGAACACTCAATTCTCTCTCCTCCCTTTCTCTCTCCTATCTACCTACCTACCTACATGTATGTATGTATATATGAATCTATCTATCTATCTATCTATCTATCTATCTATCTATCTATCTATCTCTACATCCATGTCTGTCTGTCTGTCTGTCTGTCTATCTATCTATCTATCTATCTATCTATCTATCTATCTATCTATCTCTACATCCATGTCTGTCTGTCTGTCTATCTATCTATCTATCTATCTATCTATCTATCTATCTATCTCTACATCCATATCTATCTATCTATCTATCTATCTATCTATCTATCTATCTATCTATCTATCTATCTATCTCTACTTCCATATCTGTCTGTCTATCTATCTATCTATCTATCTATCTATCTATCTATCTATTTATCTCTACATCCATGTCTGTCTGTCTGTATATCTATCTATCTATCTATCTATCTATCTATCTATCTATCTATCTCTCTATCTATCTATCTATCTATCTATCTATCTATCTATCTCTACATCCATATCTATCTATCTATCTATCTATCTATCTATCTATCTATCTATCTATCTATCTATCTCTACATCCATGTCTGTCTGTCTATCTATCTATCTATCTATCTATCTATCTATCTATCTATCTATTTATCTCTACATCCATGTCTGTCTTTCTGTATATCTCTCTATCTCTCTAACTATCTATCTATCTATCTATCTATCTATCTATCTACCTATCTATCATCTTTTTCTTTTCTTTTCCTTTCTTTCCTTTCTTTTCTTTCTCTTTCCTTTTCTTTTTCTTTCTTGCAGGTTTATCATCATTTGGCTCATCAAGAAACCAAGTATGGAACCCTGATGTCTTGTATGTTTAGCTCACTAAGAAGAGATCACTTTCACCTTTAGTTTCTCACCAGTATGCACCACCTGCCACTTCTTAAGCCAAGGAACAATGAAGTTATCCACGCACAGTTCATCGCAAATGCAGCCTTCATTTATGTTTAAATGCTGGTTTTGGTCTGGAGTCATCTCGAGCCCTTCGGAGCAGCATTTTCTTGCAATCTTGTGACAGATTCACTTCTGCCTAGCTAGCACACCTGGCAGATTCCCTGCCCACTTGTTCCTTCCTTATTGCTAGCCTTACAGAGGATCAAAGATGCAACCTATTGTCTTTGCTTTGATTGTTGTTGTATCTGAACAAGAATGGTACAATTAGGGGGAAAAGAAAGGGCTTGCACTGGTCTCAAAGAAAGGTACCTGGGAAGAGAACGTGAAGCCATATATCTGTGCAAACATTTGGGAAAGCAAAGGAAAGCCATGAGGAAGGATCCCTCCAACAAAAGGAATTGGCAGGCCCTGGGAGGCCAGCCCACACAAGGCCAAGCCAGTGAGTCCCACCTTGTCTTCACAGATGAGAAGGACAAGAACAACAAGTCAGGGCCTGTGGTGGTTGTAGTCTGGATTGAGCATGAGTACAACCCCGTAATCAAACCATTATAATCAGAGGTGGGTTTCATCAGGTTCTGACCAGTTCTGGAGAACCAGTATCAGAAATTTTGAGTAGTTCGGAGAACCGGTAGTAAAAATTCTGACTGGCCCCGCCCCCATCTATTCTCTGCTTCGCAAGTCCCAGCTGATCGAGAGGAAATGGGGATTTTGCAGTATCCTTCCCCTCGATTGGAGAGGGAATGGAGATTTTACAGTATTCTTCCCCTGGAGTGGGGTGGGAATGGAGATTTTAAAGTATCCTTCCCCTGCCACACCCACCATGTCACGCCCACCAAGCCACACCCATAGAACCGGTAGTAAAAATTTTTGAAACCACCACTGATTATAATCCAGACTGGATTTTTTTGAAGTTGGCTTCTGGAAAAACAAGAAAAAAGCAGGAGTAGCACAAGAAAGAAGTGCAGGAGACAAGCACTCCAATTAGCATTGGAGCTTTGCCGTATCCTTACATATATACTTACTTCATATCTTGGGTGCATATATCTACAAATATTAACCCGATATCTCTAAACATGTGTTCCTTGACACTGGTTTGACTGATATCCGCTATTTCTGGGCAAACTTTATTAAAGACTCCTCCCATGTTCTGAATCGATTAGAGACCTGTGACCTTCCCAGGGAAGAGAAAACAGCACAAAGCCCTGTAAGAAACCACTCCATTCCCTCTTCTCTCCTTTGGAGGAAAGCTTGTTAAGAAATCATGCTATTTTTCTCCAACTTCCCCCTCCCCTCCGGAATCCATAACAAATATAGCAATGGGAAGGAGAGAGAGAGAGGAAATACGATTTACACAGTTATGAAGACTATGTTGGCAGCATTCCTCTCTAATCAGAAACTGGTTCCGGTACCTCAGACATCAGTCGCAAAAAAAGGAGACAGCTCTGACCAGAGTTAATTGGAGGTATTTCTAATCTCCAGCCATCTCTCTCAGATCCTGCAGCACCGGACATGAAAAGAGTCTAGAAGGACCTGAAGGGTTTTGTGCAAAGCGTCCCGGTGATTAAATTAATGTGGGAGGGGAGCCAAGAAGAGTTTCCTGATACCTCTGGGCTCCCGTAGTCCAGGGTGGATATGGCAGACTTAGGATAGCTGCAAAAATGCCATGCAAAAAAAAAAAAAAAAGATCCTATGCCACTAGCTTGAATTAAGTCATCCTAGACTGTAACAGTTTGAAGGCATATTCCCCTTGGTGCTATAAACCCCTGTCAAGAGCCATTCATCGGAATGGGAGGCATCCAAGTCTAGAATTTTTGGGAAGCAGCCATGAGAATTAAATGAATGCAAAGTCAGTCCTTGTTTTCCATATAAATAGGATCCAATGTGGGGACCGGGGCTGGGTGAAAGCAGCTTTTGATTTTGGAAGGGAAATGTATTTTCATGTGCCCCGTCTGCAGCCCGCAGTGGGTCAAGGCAGAAACAGATGTAATGCATTCCTGCTGCCCGTGAGGATTAGCTCTCTGGTCGTGGAAAAATAAAAACAACCCAGAAACTCTCAGAGCTGTTGTT
The DNA here is from genome assembly GCF_029215685.1 of Pituophis catenifer annectens. Taxonomy (NCBI): domain Eukaryota; kingdom Metazoa; phylum Chordata; class Lepidosauria; order Squamata; family Colubridae; genus Pituophis; species Pituophis catenifer. The sequence goes on from NW_027256882.1 coordinate 96,860,932, forward strand.
GTTCACAGCCGTCAAAATGTTTCATTATTAGTTTTGCTCTATTGTGAGTTTTCATTATGATTTAAACTATATTTTTCAGAAGCCCTGAAAGCAAAAGATAATATAAAAATGTAAGGAGGCTACATATCTGCAGAGCTTAAGATATTGTCTCCAAATAGGCTCTTTTTAAAGAAAATTCCTGGTTCCTTAAAATTCATGATTCTTGTTGACAATACTCGTTCCCCCTCCAGTGGTGCAGCTAGGTAATATTAGACCCTGAACTTCATCTCTATTGCCATAATTGTATCGCCCACAGTTCACCTTTCCTCCTACTAGCCCCCACATTGAACAATTTGCTATGTTCTAACAAGGTTGTACGTTTCTATGATTAAAAAGGTAAAAAAAGAATAACTTGTTTGTCAGCCTTGATAAAATATCAGAAAGAAAAATGTATGCTGAGCATACACTGTAATGGTTTGGAGAGAAATACATATAGTTTTCCATTGCCCTCGTTCTGGGCCATTAGTTGCCTTCCATGTAGTGCAGCAGAGACTGGGAGCCAAAAATCCAGCCCAAATTGTAGCAGTGTCTCCTCTCCAACTAAAGTTAATAAGTAGATCTTCCTTTCACCCTTGGGAAGAAGTATCTATTGGAATTAGACAACTGTACAAAGCCTGCTTAGGAGTACCAGCACCCAGCATTTGACCCTTGACCACACAGCTTTATTGATCCAGGACACGATGACCTTCCTTTCTGTTTGCATTCAGTGCTCACCAACAGCAGAGTTATTGGAAGGCAACCTGTAACCGAATATGTTGGAGAACACTCAGATGATATGTGTGCTACAAGGGCATTGCAGGGTTAGTGCAATTAAAATTAATTACCGGTACTAATTTAAAATTACTAATTTAAAGCTACATTGGACAGAAAAAAAACTAGGCAAGGCTAAAAGCATTTCAGCTACCTTCTTTCCTTATTATTTTCCTCCCTCCTTTCCTTTCTTCCTGCCATTCGTCCATCCATCCATCCATCCATCCATCCAATTATCCATATGTCTGACCATTTCAAACATTTGACTCTAGGTAGCTAATAAAGAATAAATTCAAAACAAAAACTTCATAGGAAAACAATAAGCAACAGATATGGGAGCCAAGATAAAACCAACAACACAAATCAAAATAACCAACATAACCAAAATACAACCATCATCCCAAACAACCCTTTAAATTAGAGATTCTCCAAAACCCTTTTAATTTTGGCTCCCTTTCAAAAAGCAGCACCTATAAATTCTATTTCAGCTGCAGAAATGTCGTAGAATTGTAAATTAGAGAGGGGTTTGTCTGAGATTTTGTCTAAAGTTACTTTTTGGTGTAGACTCAAGCCCCCCTTCTCAATCCTCTTACTTATCTGAACTTTGCCTATCTAGCAGCTCTCTTTCTCAAGGCCATTTCGTATCCTCTCTGTAGGAAAAATGGGCTGTCCAAAACTATAATCTGATACAGTTTTACCTGAGAGCAAACTTGTTAAAACAGTGAGGTAGCCTGCAAAATCATTGGGTATAAAATAACATCTGTCATCCACATTGTATATATGTATGAATCGGGGTGAAAGCCAGCAGATTCTGACAGGTTCTGGAGAACCGGTTGCGGAAGTTTTGAGCAGTTTGGAGAACCAGCAAATACCACCTCTGGCTGGTCCCAGAGTGGGGTGGGAATGGGGATTTTGCAGTATCCTTCCCCTGCCACGCCCACCAAGCCACACCATGCCTACAAAGCCACACCCACAGAACCGGTAGTAAAAAAAATTGGATTTCACCACTGGTATGAACAGTATATCTGTTAGTTCCACCCAATCCAGTAGACTTGCAAAATCCAAATACACAGTTAAAATAGTTTTAAAAAACATTCCAAAAAACATAAATGACCCCAGACTAAAAGCAATCCTAACAAAACATGAGAAGGGCCTCCCAAATACAGTGTCCCAGACCTGGGAGTAAAGCTGGATCTTCACGGCTTTCTGGAACCCCAAGAGTGAGAGCACCATGCATATCTTGAGAAATGCTGTTCCAGAGGGCAGGGGCAGCGTCCTTGAACGTTCTTCAAGATGACAACATTTAATTGAGGGGGATTGGAGTGCACCCAGTGTGCCCAAATGTCCAGGGTAAGCAGAAACAATTGGAGATAGGTGGTCCTTCAGATAGCCAGACCTTCTACCATAACGGGCTTTATAGATGATGACCAGCACCTTGAACTGCACCCAGAAGCCTACTGGCCACCAGTGCAGCTTGATAGTAAGGATAAACATAGCAAGAAGTGCCCATTACTGCTTGTAGCACTACATTTTAAACCATCTGTAGCTTAACATATTTTAATGTTATTTGTTTATTTGTCTGTCTGTCTGTTTCTTTGTTTCATTAAGGCATTTTTCTATAGTTCCTTTCCTGGGATTGCTCAACTCTTCAGAAATCTTTCCACTTCTTCCTGCAATCATAAATTAATTCTGGGAGAACAGAGGGTGTGGCCTCTTTCTGACTGAAATCAATGTTCTGTAGAAATGTAGAATTAGAGTCTTTTACCCAGAGCTCTGGCAATCTTCCCAACCTGTGCTAAACCTGAGTATTTAAGGAATCAGTAAGACCTGATATGAGCTTTGGAAAGTGTTGGTTAGACATCACACTTCTCAGCACTTAGGTACTGTTACAGTGGTGGAATTCTTTTTTTTTTTTTACTATCGGTTCTGTGGGTGAGGCTTGGTGGGCGTGGCAGGGGAAGGATACTGCAAAATCTCCATTCCCACCCCACTCCAGGGGAAGGATATTGCAAAATCCCCATTCCCTCACCACTCCTGGGGGAAGGATATTGCAAAATCTCCATTCCCTCCCCATTCCTGGGGGAAGGATATTGCAAAATCCCCATTCCCACCCCACTCTGCAGCCAGCCAGAGGTGGTATTTGCTGGTTCTCCGAACTACTCAAAATTTCCACTACCAGTTCTCCAGAACCTGTCAGAACCTGCTGAATTTCATCCCTGGTACTGTAACCCATGTCTTTTAATCAAAATGGCCACAGAAGGCAATCTCTAACAGAGGGGATGCACCATATCTGCAGTAGTCTGATCACAAGGAGCTGAACTGACTCCAATCCCTGACTGTAACATCAATCACATTATCAATGCTGGACTCTGTCCAGAGCAAAAATGATGGGAAATTGTTTTAAAAATGGAACAGCTAAAGCTGGTCTTAAGTTTCCTCAGCTGTGGGTTGGGGTGAAATAAAGGAAAGGCCATGAGGTCATATCATATAAAAAATAGTACTGGAGCACATTCAGGCTCCATTTAAAGTGATAAGAGGATGAACCCATTAGGATATTTTGTTGCAGCATCCATTATTGATTTCCTTGGCCAACTGGCAACTTTTAAGATCCCGAAACTAAATTTTGCTTCAGATTAAATTCTGGAGAAGACCAGAGAAAGACATGTTAAGTAATCCAAGTTGCTCATTGAAACCACTGCTTTGTGAACAGAAGGTTTTATTAGAGGAAGCATATCTGTTACACAACAAACAAGGGAAGAAAAAACCAAAACACATTAGCTGAAACTGTATCCCGGTTACGGGATCTGGGAACTCTATTTATGTCCTTGTCATCTGACCTCTTTGGAGAATACATTCCAGCAGGAACAAGCCACAAGCACCAAAACACTCCAAATGGCTTCCTGGTAGCTGCATAGCAGGAGTTCTGTGGAAAATACAAAGAACCATATCTGGCACCTGAAGCCATGCTAACTTAGTAGGAGCCACTTTGGGGAAGCTTTCTCTGGAGTTGCAATATTAGAAACCTCTAACTTGCATTGCTCTGTTCCCTCTTTTAAAATGTTGCTGGCAAGTTAGTGAAGAGGTCTATTTGTGGTGATGCTGCAAATAGCTCACGAATCCACCCTGTGCTATATTAGCGTGAAAACTGAAAGATAGGTCAGCTAAAGTTAGATTTTCAGTCCCTATGCAACAAAAAAACACTATGATGGCATAAATGTAGAAATATATAGATTACAATCTGTACAATGCCGTATTCCCACAACTGTCTTTTCTTCATTTATGCCCGATTTTTCAATAAGTTCCTTATAGCACTTTGTATGCTAGCTCTAAATTACCTAAATAGGCGGGGATGTTTTATGTCAGCTTCACCATAGAAGAAAATGAAATCAAAAGCCTTATTAAGTCCAGGGTTCAACCATATGAAAGTCACCACTTATTTATCAAAGTAATAGTTTCTTCTGTGGCTAGGAAAGCTGCCCTTCCCCCCAGTAAAAGTGAAATTGCTCCTAAATGTGTACAAGTTAGGGGTAGTTTTTCCTTCAAAGATAAAATTAAGAGACACAGAATCACAGAATTGGAAAAGCCCCTAGAGGTCATTTAATTCAACCCCCCTGTTCAATGCGGGATCCATTCAAACATCTCTGATAGATGGATATGGAGCCTCTGTTTGAAAACTTCCAGTGACAAAGAACTTACCTCTTTGCTCCACTGGCTGACAGCTTACACAATTCCTCCTGATATCTAACTTGAACCATTTCCTTGTAGTTTTATGTGTGGATTCTGATCCTGCCTTCTGGTGCAATATAGAATAAGGACAGTCCTCCTACTTTTGTGAGAACCTTTCACACATTTGAAGACTGTTATCTAGTTTGCATAAGTCAAATAAGGCAATAAAATTCTCAACAAGGAAGTGCTAAGAAGAATGGAGTTCTCAGACATACAGAAAGAGATACAGCAACCAAACCTAAAGAACTCAGATGTTGGTACACCAACACTTGGAATATGAACCAAACAGGTAAAACATGAAGTCTTTGTAGTGTGTGTATGTGTGTGTGTGTTAGAGATGACATTGGTGATGTTGGTATTACTGAAATCTAAGTCATGATTAAAATATGGTGCTAGAAGAATGTAATTTGTTCAAAAGAAACAGATGCAGCAAAAGGTTTGCCTCATATGTAGAGAAGATTACATCTGTATGGAAATCTGTGACACCAAAGATGAAAAGCCCACTGAAAGCATCTGGATGAATATTAAAGGAAAAAGAAATAATAATTACACTGTTGTGGGTGTGTACAATAAGCCATTCAGCCTACCAGAAGTTATAGATGAAGTCTTTACAAATCAGACGGTCAAAGTATCTTGGAATCACAGGTCTGTGATAATGGGGGATTTCAACTACTCTGATATCAACTAGGAATCGAACTCTGCAATAGGTGGGAAATTCAAAAGGTTCTTCTTAGCCTTGAGACAATTTTATTGTCCAGAAAAGGAACTAGAGAATTGGCTGTATTGAGTTAATACTTTCTAACAGCCACTATGTGAAATGGGACATTATACAAATTACAAAAAAAAAAAAAAAGAATCAGGGAAGAAATGGTTGAAGAAATGGACATTGTAGAACAGGGGTGTCAAACTCGCGTCATCACGGCATTGTCACGTGATGTATCAGGACTTTTTTCCCCTTTGCTAAACTGGGTGTGGTGTGGGCAGCATGTGATGCATCCAGCCTGCAGGCTGCGAGTTTGACACCCCTGATGTAGAAGGCATGGGAGAAAGTGGCCATGTGATTCTAGACTTCACTATATTGCAAGTACAGAGAACTGAAGACAGCCATATTCTATATTTAAAGAGTGTTGTCCTCTATAAACTAGAGAAAGATAGGGAACATTCCAAGAATGGAAATCCTGAAGAGAAAAACTTTATAAGGGATTGGGAAATTCTGAAACATGAGATAATTACGGCTTAAGCACAAACATTTCCAAAGAAAAAAGGAGATGGCCAATGAGCTCAGCTTGATGGATAGAGTTCAGGGATAAACTGAGAAACAAACATGAGTTTGTTAAAAAGCATAGGCTGCACCAATCTAATCTTATTGTTTCTTTTTGTTTTCTCAACGTGACAAGATTGGTAAATCAAGGGAATGTTGTTGATGTAGACTACCTAGATTTCAGTAAGGCATTTGATAAAGTTGATAATAGCCTCCTTCTTGATAAAATGGAACAATGTGGGATGGATGGATGGATGTGTAGTTGGTTGAACAATAGTGCCCAAATTATGATCCTAATGGATCTATAGCTACACGGAGAAAGGTATGCAGTTGGAGGCTCAACATTTTTTCTTGACCCAGAGGTGTTCAACATTTTTATAAATGGCTTAGAAGAGAGAATTGAAAGGATGCTCAGCAAATTTGAAAATGATATAAAGCTGCTGCAGTTGGGGGAGGGAGGAGTGCTAACATCTCAGAAGATAGAGTCGGGGTTTTAAAAGATCTTGATAGATTCAAATATATTTCAGTAGCAAGAAAAACAAGTTTCTGCATTTAGACAAGAAAAATCAGATATACAGATACAAGTTGGGTGGTACCTGATTCAGTATTACTATTAGTGAGAAGGATCTGAATATCCTGTAAACCACAAATTAAACATAAGCCAGTAGTGTGCTGCAAATGCCACATCTGGAATACCAAAAGGATGTTGAGGAAAGAATGCAAAGAACAAGTTGATTGGATTTGGAGACTAAGTGTTATGAAGAAGACTAAAAGAACAGGATAGGATAAGCCTAAAGAAGAGAAGGCTAAGGGAACACATCATAGCAATCTTCCATCAGCTGAAGCTTTGTCACAAGGAAGAAGGTATGGATTTATTTTCTGTAGTGAAAGACAAGAAAAAACAGATGTATCTCAAAGCATAAATAGAATCAACAAGAATAGATAGTTAAAATGCCATACCCAGACAAGAGCTCAGTAATTTTTTTTTAGAATGAGAGAATCAGCTCATCTACTCTAAAAGAAAATAACAAACACCAACATTTGCACACTATATTGTTAACACACTTATCAATTCACCTGATTCCCGCTTAATCCATGCTCACATTAACATGCAAGAAATCAATATAGGGACAAACCTATAGATTCTTTTCTGCTTACTGGCTAAACAAGCTACATGGTCTGTGCTGGTTTCTCCGAGATAGATAGAAAATCAAATGGGGACATTTTTTTGGTTTGTTTTCCATTACATGACTGAGCAGTTTATGATGCACTACAGAGAGATGACATGATATTCATGTATTTGTTGGCTTATATAATTGAAGTGCCTCCTATTCTAAATGGTACCTAGCAGTTTGCAATCTCTGGTCTGTTTTGCATCAGGAAAAAATCCACAGTCCTTAAATCAAAATTCCTGAACAATGATTTCCTTCGAGTCAAGCCTCCCACCTTCATTCATTGGTATATACATTGTTTAATAGTATCTCCACAGGGTCAAAACAAACCAATTGAGACGATGCTATTGATAAACTTGAGGATGTTCATTATCAATTGTCCTTCTCTGGTTACTATTTCTAGATTATTATACAGTATCTCTAGATTTTAATTCAAACAATGGTTTGCCTCAGCAGCTACACAAAGTAAACATATACCAATGGCTGAACTGTTTAAGTAGCCATCACCACAGTTAAATGCCTTCCTAGAGGAAGTAGAATAAATTTACATGCTATTTCTAGCCTCATGAAACAGCAATAATTCCCTTGCCAGAGCTGCTTATAAGATATCACCAGTGCATACTTTGTCTCCATCTTCCACAAAAATAGGGTAGTGCAAATTAGTTGACCGATACGCTGGACGAAATGGGAAGGCCTATTTGACAGTTCAGTCGCATCACTGCTTTAAGCATACCTTGACTGTTCAGGAGCATAATGTTCCTTCTACAGACTTGGAAAGGATCCCATTTCCCCACATGCTACTATTTGTTGGAGCAGTGTGACTTGAGCCTTAGACCCTGCCTTTTCTACCTCACTAATTAGGAAAGCAATCATTTTATAAATTACAATTACATGTCTCCAAAGTAATAATATTCTTTCTTTCTTCCTCTGAGCAAGAATAGCTTAACATCTCTCTTCAAAAGCAGGGAAATCTGTTAGGACTGTGCTATGCCTTTGATCAAGTCAGGAATTAGCACTGAAGCAGTGGTATAAGGAACCCCTCGTGCTGGCAGAGGAGACATGGTGCTGGTCCCGTCAACCCAATTATTTTGGCTGGCGGGCTCCAGGAGGAGGGCCTTCTCTGATGTTGCTCCTGCCCTCTGGGACATCTTGCCCCTCCCACCAATGTGAGGTTGGCTCCAACTCTCTTATCTTTTCGTAAGGGCCTAAAGATGTGGCTTTGCCAGTCAGCTTGGGGCCCCAGTGGAGGAACAGCGCAATGGAGATGGCTAACAATAGATCTCAGCTCTTCCCCACTCTGCCCCCCCTCCCCATGTGTCCTTGGTTTTAATGTCTAATTTTAACTTTTTGTTTTAGTTTATATGAAACTGTAAGCCGCCCAAAGTTATAGTAAGATAGGTGGCTAATAAATTTTATAAATAAATAAAAATACCATTGCTTCATGGCATAATAATTTTATCGCTTTACAAAAAATTAGGTAAATCATATGATTTTTATTAGCTGATACTGATAAGAATGTATATTATGTCTTATTTACATTTGATTTCTAATTTCCAGTTGACCTCACGAGGCTGGGCAGGGACTGCCAAAGGGCCGGATGTGGCTCAGAGCTATAAAATGTCCAGGTCTGCAATGCTGACATGTTTTTTGTGAAGAAAATTTATGATACTGAATTGTTCTTAAGCCAGCCGCAAGCTGATTTGATAATATATTCCCTTTTGCAGTGGAAGAAAATATTTTGTTCTCTCTGCAGAAACCAAGTCACAGAAAGTGCATCCTTGCCAATGATTGTGTGTGGAATTCAAGACCTTTAAAAGACGCCCTAAATCAGAACTTATGCAGTGTCCATACTATAAGTCTCACACTGTATTAAAACTTTTCCTATTACTTCAGGGTTAAATTTAGATGGAAAATGAGCTTGTGGCTAATATGATTCCTTTCAAATAGTTGCCTGTATGTATTTGGTATGTAACTGTGAGAACACGGAATACCATAAAAATTACTCTTTCACTTCATTTTAATTAATCTGAATTTCATATTAATCTGAATTTCCACTAGAGATGAAAAGACCAAATCTTCGTGTGAGGCTCCAGCAGTGAAAACCTGCTAAATTCAAAAACAAAGACTTTGGGAAATCTCCAGTTAGTGGAGCAGCAGAGCTCCAGCAGAGATGGCCTGAGCCAATGATGGCGAACCTTTTCAGCACCGAGTGCCCAACCCGGAACATCTGGCACGCGCGAAGACCAGCTGGCCAGTGCGCATGTGCCAGCTGGTCTTTGTGTGCACTGGAGCCCCGGAAACCCAAAGATCAGCTGGCCGGCACCCATGCGTGCGCCAGCCACCTGCTCTTCGGGTTTCCAGCGTGCACATGCATGCTGGCCAGCTGGTCTTCGCGCGTGCCAGAGTGCCAGAAACCCGAAGACCAGGTGACCATGTGCGTACCAGCCAGCTGGTCTTAGGGTTTCCGTGGCTCCGGCACGTGCAAAGATCAGCTAGCCGGCGCGCATGTGTGCGCCGGAAACCAAAAAAACAGCTGGCGACAGCATGCGTACCAACAGAGAGGGCTCTGTGTGCCATCTCTGGCACACGTGCCATAGGTTCACCCTCACAGGCCTGAGCTAAAACAAGCAGAACACATTCAGTGATGCCTGGAAGCAGATACCACCTTCTCCTCTAGCCAGGAGGCACTGCAAAGCCAAAAATATACCAGTCTCATTTAGAGACTGTTCAAAATTACAATGGCACTTATGACTATCACTCTTACGACTGTTGCAGCATCCGCGTGGTCACACGAACAAAATTCAGACTCTTGGCAACTGACTCATATTTATGACGGTTGCAGTGTCCCGGGGTCATATGATCACTATTTGTGACCTTCTGATAAGCAAAGTCAATGGGGAAGCCAGATTCACTTAACAACAGTGTCACTAATTTAACAACTACAGCGATTCACTTAATAGCTGTGGCAAGGAAGGTCGGAAAATGGGGCAAAATTCACTTAACAGTTGTCTCACTTAACAACATAAATTTGGGGCTCAATTGTGGTTGTTAAGTCGATGACTGCCTGTACACTTTTTCATATTGGTTGGTAGAATGTTATCTCTTCTCCAGTAAAAGTAGCTGTTGGTGTCATCATGTGTGCAGATCCATCTAATTCTTTTCATGCCCTTCAACTAACCCAGGGGTCGGCAACATGAAACACTCAAACAGCCACAAAGGTCCTAACCGGAAGCCCCCCATTCAATTCTGGAGCCAACCATAAGTCCAGTTCCCCCATCATAGAGTCTCCTCCTAGCGCCATTTCCTTTTTCCTCTGCCTAACCAAAAGCCCTATCAATTGTGGAGCTGACTGGTAACGGAGCCGCAGCAGAGGCATGAAAGAGCCACATGCAGCTCCAGAGCAGCAGGTTGCTGACCCCTGAGCTAACCGATTACTATAAACCAGCATCAGTGTTAGCCGTACCATGCACATATAAACTTTGTTAGCCTTCCTGATCAAATGATTTGGGACATTCAATATTCTGTTTCCTTTTCCAGCCACATCCATCTGACCAGCAGCAACCACAATCAGGTCTTCTTCATATCTATTCCCTCTAAGTGATGAACACATGTTACCTGCTTAGAAATTTGGATCTTTGAATATGAGGGGCCTTCACGGTATTGTCCTCACTGGACAGCAGCCTCAGATCCAAATAAAAGTCAGCTAGTATTTAGAATAACAACATCTACATTACCTAAATACTGATGGAAATGCAATAGGGAGATAGAAAGAGTGCAGTGATGCCATTTCTGTGGCTGCTATAATTATCTGGCTGAAAGCGTTGCAACCACGCAGGGAATCATTTCGCTCAGAACAATTTCTACACTCCAAACAAAAGCTAAAGCCAAGCAGCTTTATTTCAATCAGTTTTTCATATCTCCAAAAATGAGGACAAATACAACTATTGTAGAAACTTCATTTTTATCTGCCAATTGCCAAGTTGTTTCTAGGCAGATGCTGCCACCTTCTGGGAAAACACTTTATTATCAGGGAATACACTGATGTTGGTGCCATCACATTTCTTTTTCCTTCTACTTTATGTGAAATTTGATCTGCAGATGATTTCCCCTCCCCCCAAAGTTTTTTAAGAGGGTTATCTTAAATTCATGGTTATTTTTGTGTAAACAGTCTTCACAAAATGCCTGTTTATGGTCTGTCACAAATGTATTTAGAATCACAGATCCCAAACCATTGGCCAAACCAAACCGGTGGTCAAACAAACCCAAATAAAAACCAAATGGAGTACAGACCCCAAAGATGAAAAATGGTCAGTTACATAATACTTTCATTGATTGGTGATCATTGCGCCACTATATTCCCTCCGAGATGAGTTTCTTTATGGAGGCTTCCTGATGCCTTTATGGAGATTTCCAGGTCATTGCTTGGCAACAATACATGAAAGTTTACCCCTTATTTTATTCTGGTAGAATCCTTCAGCTTCCTCATTTAGTCTGCAGCACAATGAATTCCCTCCAAGTACTTAGTCAGGCTGTCTGCAAATAGGCCAAGCCAGCCTTGATCCCAGTGCTAAGTGCTGCCACCTGGCAAATGTTTCTAGTGGTTTTAGGGTTAAATAAATCATGAAATCTTGAATTCCAAGGAAGCAAATCCGAGCTAAGAAACTCAGTGTTCTTACATGTTTGGCATCAAGTAAATGGCAGCCAAACCCAGTTCAATGAACATGATTATTCCTTTGTTTATTTGGTTTGCATCGTTATGCAACTTGTACATATTTAAAAGATTAACTACAGCCATGGTAAAATGTTAGAATACCATCTTTTGGGCCTTAAATAGTGTACAGATGAATTTAATACCAGGGGGGGGGGCTGTCTGTCCAGTCCCAAACATGAGCATCTATCAAACTGTTGCTTGTGGTCAGAGAAGGCTGACAGAAATGTCTCATTGTGTAACTAAGCCATCTTTTGGGGAGGGAGGTTGCTCAGAGTCACATTTGCTGATCTTGAGACAGGTGCTGGAAGGAAAATTAAATTGGTACAAAAATCTAAATTGTAAAAATATAACTGAGTAACAACTTCTGGAACAGCTTTGGAATTGTCCCAAGATTCTGGCAAGGGACTACATCAAGTTTGGGAGCTTCATATTAAAGAGTCAGAGAAAATCTACAGATATACAAAAATAGGCCACAAGATTAACTAAAAACAGACAACCCCATTTTATTAGCAGTTAGTTCACCAGGACATTACATTAGTGACACAGTTTTCTGAACCCAAAATGAGTTCAAGTACAGATTAAAAATACAGGAGAAAGACTTTTAAAAATATTCCCTCCCCTTTCCTCCCTCCCACGACAAAATAATCCCTACCCTTCCCAATGGGAAAACATACAGAATCTCATGCAAACATGACAAAAGGAATTCCCAGAGTTCTTCCTTTTAACAAAAAAAAAAAAAAAAAAACTCAAACAAAAAAATAAAAGTGTCCTTCTTCAAATTCAGATTTTAGTTAAGTCCTCTGTTACTCAGAGAGAGTGGCGTTTTCCATCTTTTGCTGACCAACTTACTAAGTGAAAAGGCAAATGTTTTCTCCTCCCTCTAGTGCACATTAAATAACACCAGCATTTGGGAGCAGTACAAATTAATACTTTCGTTACACACATCCTACGTTTTAATTCTTTTTTGCATGTCTCGCTTTTGGCAGCATTCTACATCATGCAGACTGCTATCTTGAGAAGCCAAACTTTAAACTTTGTATATCGTTTTGTTATTTAAGACAGGGATAATCGTAATATTCACAATGAGAATGATCCTTTAGGTAGCAGCTACCTGCCTTAAAACAACTTCCTGAGGGCCCTCATACAGCTAAGCAAGACTGTATTTTCACATTCAAATGCTTAACTTGGTAGTTTGATTCAGGTATCCTGATGCACAAAAGATGCACAGAGAAACTGCACTCAACAACAGGAGTGAAAAGGGGGGGGGATGTAAATCCCTTGTTCTTAAATTGTGAAGTTGATTCTATCCACAAAGGGCAAAGGAAAATATATTGTTTTGCAGATTATAATTTCAGAGTTTTGTTGTTAGTTTCTGCATTGAAGTCTACTCAGAAATCTGAAGCCGTAGTAAAATCAACCCAGTAACTGGAGGGCCTTTTGTGTGCTCCAAGACAAAATTTCTCAAAACAAGCTTACCATTTCTGATGAATGACCCATATCCCAAATGGACCAATACAGTCTTTCCATTACCACATTTCAGTGGTCACTTTTTTTCTTGATTCTATTTTACAATGGCTTGGAAGGGACAGTCTGTCTTTGTGTCTTATTTCATAAGGCTGCAGATGTCAAATGCTAAGAACTTGTCATTCCAAGTCTGTCACTACATCTTTTCTGCCAATAGCCTCCTTCGACATCCATGTTTTTCAAACGTGGCGGTGTTTAAGATGCGTGGGCTTCAACTCCCAGAATTCTCCCAGCCAGCCAAGACCTCTGGATGATTTGCAACAAAAGGGCAAGCTAAATTTGCCAACAGATGCAACTCTGCCTCCTGCCCACCCCCAGCCATATTCATTCTACCTTAAAAGAGAAATGTCCAACTAATTAGAGGTACTGGGAAGCTTGGAACTCTTCAACTCTTCAGCACACTTTGCTTTCAAATCTGTTCATACAGAAGGCTGCATGTAAAATACTGTATTAAAAGAGTTCACAAGACAATGGCATCTTCCCACATTTGGTCTTACACAGGCTTCTGTCTCAAATGTACATTCATTACTGGCATAGCTGCCTAAACAAATGGGGACAACAAACATAATGAAGGTGAAAAAGAGTAATCAACTCAGAGAAGAACAATGGTAAGAACTATAAAGAGGGATTGAAAGAATTTATAATATTAAGATTTAGGGGGATTTGATCTCAGTCTTCCTGTATCTGAAAGCACATCACGCAGAGACGTATTATCTACAATGCAAGACCGCAGGCTGCAAAAGAATGGATTAAGATACAGAAAGGCAGATTGTGATTATCAGAGGAATATTCAGGGGAATTTGAATTTCAGTGGAATAAATTATTTTACTGGTTATCTTCAAGTAGAGGTGAGGCGAGGCAGTCAGCTACTGGGCATGTTTCAGTTTAGATTGCTGCACTAAATGGTTATACACTCTGTGGCCTAAAGTTCTCTGCAGCTTTTACTCTTATTTTACTCTACAAATCTATGGAATTTCATGATCCACTAGATGGTGCTCACACACAGGATGAATGAAAACAGATGTGTTGAAGCTATAACTAGATTGTGATGGACTTTAGCAGAACTGGAATTGAATTCAGACAGTAATTGAAGAATTGCCGACACTGGTGTGAGAATGATGTTTGTCCTCTTCTCTGACCCAGAAGAGGCCTATAAACTTTTGGCAGCAATTATGGGCAGTCATGATCTAAGTTAAGAAGAAACCTTTTTTGCTTCTTGCCTTTTGTCCAAATGTTCATTCATAGAACTGGTGCTAGTAGGATTACAGCTTCAATGAAAACCAGAACAAGAAGACTGGTCTAGCAAATCACTTCCAATAGTTAGAAATCATTAAGCAAAACAGGAAGATATTCTGGGGGGGGGGGGGGGGGGACACATCTACTTCCAAATTGAAAAAGCTTGGAAATCTTTTTGATAATCTACTGTTGAATTTATAGTAAATGTTTCCATTAGCAATACTAACAATTTTTTTTTTTAAAAAAAATATCATAACAACTCTCCAACTTTGGATCAAACAGTAGTCAGACCAGTCCATACTCCAGTGCCTTTAATTCCTCCACTGAGGAATTAAAAAGGCTTTTCAAAAGTCTTTGACTCTTGTCGTGACCTCTGTTTTCCCAACCCCCTCTGGACTGCAAGTTTAACATGCCTTTCCTATGACACATCCAATATGTAGCAGGACAAGACAGAATAAGCCAAATGGGGAAGAATGGGGTCTATTTACCTTGTTAATGTAGCTCCAAACACAGACAGCAATGGGCAAGTGTGTATATGTGTGTGTGCATGCATGAATACACAATACTATTAGCAGCATATTTATAAATTCCATACATACACATATACACACAAGGGAACTTAGTAAACTAGAATAAGTGGGTTATCGGAAAGTCTCAGTCACAGCTCAATAAGACACATTGGACAGGAGGAAATAATTGAAAAATGGACAGCCACTGGCTTATCCTAAAATGATTCTAACAGAAACAGACATTATGATGACAAATCAACCAAACCCATGGGTCATTTTTCTCTATCCTCTATAATAGCAAAAGGGTGGGAAAATAAGAACCTAATACTTGGGAATACCAACTCTAATATGTATCCCCTATCCCACTCCAAAATGATCAAAACTGAAAACTACTAAAATACTGTTTGTTCGGTACTCATGAAGATCAATTCTCTTAAGTTGTATTTAGGATGACCATTAGAGCAAAGTTTACACATGATGCTAGAATGTCATCCTCTTTCAAACAGGCAGGATATGTGCATCAGAAATTAAAAAAAAAAAAAATACTGGATTCAATTTATTGAATCTTAAACCACATCTCACATAATTGTATGTTGAAACCAGAGACAGGGCTATAAGAAGGACACAAATTAAAATATCTCTTTGGAGCAAATTCTCTTGCCAACATTGTCAGATGACTATGTTGCTCACGCTTGGTCATTCCATTCCTTTCCCAATATATTTCTAAATAAGAAGACAGGAAAAAAAATCCATCTGGGATAATCTAAATATTGCCAATACCAAAGTCCTCCAAAGTCTTCCATATAAAAACAGAGCATTTGCTTTAATTAAGATCTCTGCTCCAGAACACTATCTCAGTCCTATCTCAGTCTGAGGCCAAATTGCATAATTAGGTCCATGCTTGGAGCATGGCCTCCCTCTGGCTCCATGTTCATATTACCAGTGATGTTCTTTTGCAAACTCATACATGTGCAGGACTATTATTCCTGATCCTTGGTGAATTCTTGATCCTCTCGTGTCATCTATCCAAAGAGAAGGAGTCATTTTGTTGTAATACTATTCCAGATATTGGAAATAATGTGTGAGGAAAACTCAGATCTTTATGAATCTTCTTCACCGAAACCTGGCATTATAGCCAAGGAGGCACAACTTAATACTTTCGGTAAAGCTGGTGTCTTGAGCAATCTGGCAGAAACAGATGTAATAGTCCTGGCTTGGCCCTGAGGCACTGCTTGTACATCAATTCCAGTAGTTATTCAGATGGCTGCTTTCTTCCAAGCTTCCAGGTTTAACCATGTTGGCGGTTTCCCACTTTTCCTCAAACATCTTGAATGGATATTGCTCAAAATGCTTCTTCTCTGTTGAATATCTCACATCTTATCACGTCCTGTTGGCTTGGAGTAGAGGTTTGAGATCCTCCCCATGGATCCATTCTACTATTGCTTAATACAAGAGATAAGAAGTGGCTATCTAGTGTTCTGGAGTTCTTCCCGCAGCCAAGTTGGCAGTGTCTGGCCAATTTTATACAGTAGCTTGGATAACTCTATGTTGTGGTCCCTATAATAATCTCTCAAGAATGCTCTGGACTGCATAGGGAAGAAAGAAAAGAACAAAGAAACATAATTACATGTTATGATTAAATATAAGATGGTGTTAAACTTAGAGGGACAGAGAACCCTGGAATGTATGAAGCCACAGGAGACATCTCCTCCACTAGCTGCCAACCAGGGCTATCCTTACAGAGCCACGACAGCGTGCACCAATGGTAACTTCATCTCTCTGAAAGCTGCAGAATGCAATATATTAATGCTATCATATCTTTTTCTCTGAAATCAGTAGTTGCACTATAATTCACAAAAAATGTTGGTGGCTCTGAAATGGAAGACTGAAGAAACGCTATATGACGAGTATGAGTAAATACCTGTGGGTGTCTGCACATCCTACTAGTTTATATAGGGTGGCTGTTCTCCAGGCCCCCCGCCTTAAATGTTGCCATCTGATGGGACCTCTTGGTGGCCGCTCCAACCCTTTGGAACAGGGATCAGACCTGAGATCTGATAGATCCCTATCCTATTAGACTTACAGCGGGATATAAAAACCTGGCTCTTCCCCCAAGCATAGGATGGGAGTTGGGCTGCAAGGAAAATTGATCTGGTGCCTGGGAGTAGTTTGTTTTTAACCATGTTTTATCAGTGGTTGTAAACTGTCTAGAGTCACCATATGAGATAAGCAGCCATCAAAGTCCTATAAGTAAATAAGTAAGTAAAAGTTCAAGCAGAATCAGGGCAAACACCCAATCAAAATAGATGTTTTCCATTTGGATTTAACTCATAAATTATGGAGGATTCTTTGTCTTTCAATAGAAAATAGCTATAATCCTAAAACTGCAAAAATGTAAGATAATTCTAAAGCATTATTCTATAGGGGATGGGGGAATCAGTTGCCCCCGGAGATAAGAAGAATCCAGGACCTCAATGCCTTCCGTCGTTCCCTGAAAACCTATCTTTTTCAGCAAGCCGGGTTGGCTTAAGAAGAAATTTTTAAAATTTTTAAATTCTTTTAATTAGTCTGTGATTTTTAATTTTTTTGGGCCAAATTTTATATATATTTTTAAATGTTTTAATATTTGTATTCTATGTTTTTTATCTTGGCTGTACACCGCCCTGAGTCCTCAGGGAGAAGGGCGGTATATAAATTCGAAATTAAATTAAATTAAATTAAATTAAATCAGGTTTTGGTAGGTAATATAAGAAAAGCTCAAAGGCAACATGTTATGTTGATTTAACCACCCATACTCTTCCTCCCCATATATCTACAAGATTTCAAATTTAGGGTCTATTTATTATAAGCATCATAGAAACAGCATCAGCTATGCAGAGATCTTACCTTTCAGCAGGGTAAGGCTACAAGAACTATCCCAGCAAGGCTAATATGTACAGTCTAAGTGTTCAACTGGGAAAGATTCACAAGAAATGCATAAGTAGGCCCACATCTTATCTTGCAACAGTTTATGAACAATGATTGTGGGGATAAATCTAAGTGACTGGGGTGCATGTGCTTCATAAATTCATAGCCTTCAGGCAGTGGCATAAAATCTCACCATGGAGAGGAAGCAGCTTTCATTGAGTACAGAGCAAAGGTTAGTGGGGTTTCTGTCCTTACAAAATCAGATCGGCTGGCTACCCAGCGCACAACTGTGCCAGTATCTTCTAAGAACAGCAGATGAAAAATGCCCTCATTTTACATACTTACATCTAAATCCATCTCTGGGTATTTTCTTCCTTTGCTTTTACCCAAGCACTTGGTCTTCCCTCCCTCTAATAGTTGGCACCAGAATCCTTTTTTGAGATCAAACCTATCACAAATTACAAAGAAGATGATATCCAAATGATCCCCATTTTGTAACTCGAATTATTTTATACATGCAGTAATTACATATAATTAAATATGGAAACCAACTTTCCTGATCAAAATGAGATCCGTTTTATCAAACATATGGACATGACCATATCGCACTATTACTCTGCTACAAAACTCAATAGCAGTGGAAGAGAAAGAATAAACTTCTATCCTTTCACATATCTCTGCTAATCTATTCATTCCAATGTTTTAAACTGCATTGTGTGGTGATCCTGTAGCTAGGTATAAATGGCTTCTTGTCCTAAATTTAGATAACTCATACACACATACACACACACACACACTAAAAATGGTTCTTAAGTCATGCACTAGGAATTGCACTAGCCAGAATTGTTTAAATATATGAATGCTCTGAAAGAATGAATACCTATTGATTATAAATTGTTCCACAGCTTTGAACAAGAGAATGATAATTTCTGCGGATTTCAAACGACACACTCCACACTAATGCACACTGAAGTAGACTGATATCTTGTTTTATTTGTGCAAATGCTTGTAGACCTCCCCCTGGATATATCCTCTTCCCAAAAAAGTAATGAGGCATGGAGAAGTGAGCATGGTTATCCTCTCCCCTCCCCTCCCTTTCCCTCCTCCTGTCCCCATAATTTGTTTCTCTGCAGGAATTCAGATTCACATGTTTTAAACTCTACCAGAAAAGAAACGCCTTGTGAAAGTGTTTGCAAGAAGGTAAACAGGGAAATTGATTCCTGAAACACATTACCCGGAATGAAGATAGAAAATATTATTTTCCTATTACATACTTACTGTATGTACATAGTATTTACTTGAAAGAAAATGCAGAGTGTTCTGTTATGGACAATCAGTCATCTATGCATCATAAGATATGTTCAATGTAATGTTTATGCATTTGTTACAGAAAACAGTATTTAGTATTCTGCATTTTATTGCTACTGAAACCAGAGTAGAACACAGTCTTATTCCTAACCACCACAATGATCCTTTGTGATGAAGGATTTCAAAGCTTCAGAGCAGTCTTGATGTCTACAAAATGAAAGGAAGCCAATTCTATAGTCCTCCAATCAGCTCTTCAATTGACAGGGGGGAAATGCACACAATGCGAGGGATGCAAGCAAGTAGGATCCAATGCTGAAAATATATTCAAAGATTATATTCAACAAAAGCAGATATGATGAACTCACGCTAGAGTTTTATGATAATCTATGGTGTTTGTCACTCCAAGAAATTTCTGGACTGTTTCCATTACTTTGGCTGGTTCTGTGCGTAGTCGCTTGCCATCCAGAACAAGAATCTGAAAGACATTTTTAAATACATATATATGTTAGGTTCCTCTCTTATACTAAACATACACCTTCCTAAGTGCAATATATTGCATCAGGAACAGAGACAGTTTCGCTCCTCAGAGGTAGTAATAGAGCAAATCAAAATAATAAATAAATCCACTTCGCCTGTTTTTGTAGAATTTATATTTCAGTTCTATTATATCCTAACTCAAAAGCACAGGAGAGCCAAATAGCATAAGAAAGCTATACACTGCTTTAACTTAGTGAATAAGTATTTCTAAACTTATAGTACCATAATGGGCACACATATACTCCCTCAATGACCTACCCATCTATTTTTCAACCTCCACTAAAATTTGTTAACTAAATCAAAGTCATTTTCTTACATTAAAATTTCCTAACTTAAACCTAAGATGAAGAATCATATCACCTGTTCTATGTGGTTTAAAATTCATTCAATTGATTATATTTACCAAAAGGAGAATGACACAAGATGATTCACCCAACCAAAGATGAGTAGTCAGAATAAAAATAGCAAATGCAAATAAAAATATTGCACAATGCCTACCTTCTTCAACCTTATTAAGTTTCGGCCAAAGCCAATCCTAGACACTTCCCTCTGTCAAATAAAAGGGTGCATTTATTTATTCAATTTATCTCCTGCCTTCCATCCTGGAGTTCAAATTGGTTATCTCTCTTCCCAGTTTACCACACAGCAATCCTGTGAAATAGATTGGGCTGATAGAAAGTGATTGATCCAAAATCACCCAGTGAACTTCCTTGGTTGAGAGTGGACTTGAGCTTGGTTTCCTAAGTGCCAATCCAATTTCTTAATCTCTACACCACACCAGCTTTCTCATATTTATATATGTCTCATATGTCTAACACACACTCCTGTCTGGTATACACTCAAAAAGTGTACACCAGAATAAAAAAAGTAATCAGTAATAGATTAAGATTAATTTATTAATGGTACTGCATTTGAAAAAAAATAAGTAATGCCCACCATCATATGTAAACTATTCATTTAGAAATAAAAGAAGTAGGTATACATACACTCCATCCTTCCAGAGATAACAGCCAAAAAGAGATGGAGGGAAAAAAACAAACAGGGTGAACAGGGATTATGGGGAAGGGATCTTCAAGAACCTTCCAGATTTATCCTGATGGAAACAAACCAGGAAGCTTCTTAAAAAATTTTAATCTAGATCATACTAGATTATACTAGATCATTTCCCACAATATAATTATTTTAACATGAACATCTCAAATGATAAGATGGAGCACTTCCATCATTAAGTTCACAATTGATGGTGCTAGCAAGCTACTTAAATTAAAACTATTTGTTATTGTTGATGACAAGCACATCCTTTTCAGTGTTAAAATAAAAGGTTTTCCACCAGACCCAATTATTAGTTACAGCCTCCAATCAACATAAGTAATATTTGTGTACTAAGACAGACTTAATGTTAATCTCAAATACACTATGTCTACAATATTAAGACAAAGTCCCCATGAGATTATGATTAGCAAATTAGTTAAATGCTGGCTGGACAAAGAAATAAATTGAGACACAGCTAGTTAGAACATTGTACTAAAACTGCATCAAAATTCTCACTGAAATTGAGTAACATACTGATTGGCAAATCACAAGGTTCAACCCCATCAGGGTTTTTTAAAATTATTTTGATTTTTTTAAATTATTATTATTAATACCTTTTTAACTCTTTTTTAGTTCTTTTTTAGCTCTTTTTAGCTTTTTAGCTTTTTAAGTGTAAATTGGGTTTTAATTGGATTGTTTTAAATTGTGGGCCAAAGCTGTATAATTCTTTTAATTGATTTTAAATTTTGTATTGGTATGTTTTTTATCCTTGGCTGTGCACCGCCCTGAGTCCAATAGGAGAAGGGTGGTATATAAATTGAATAAATCATAATAATAATAATAAATACCTGGCTTAAAAGAAAGCAATAGCAATAGCACTTAAACTTATATACTGTTCCATGTGCTTTATGGCACTCTCTGAGCAGTTTACAACATCAGTATATTGCCCCCAATAATCCGAGTCCTCATTTTACTAATCTCAGAAGGATGGAAGGTTAAATCAACCTTGAGCCAGTCAGGACTGAACTCCTGGCAATGGGCAGAGTTAGCCTGTAATACTACCTTCTAAGCATTGCACTACCACGGCTCACTGTCAGGGGTGGGAAAGATGAAGGAAATGATTCTCAATTTGGCAGAAAGCATAGCTATCATTTAAGAAACCAAATGCACAAGGGTAGGATAAGGATCCCTGTCTTGGCAAAAAATAAATCAAGAATATTTAGAAAAAATATTTCTAAATAATAAAAATAATTTTATATTTGCTGATCCCACCTACTGAATCCCAAAATAGAAATAATGTAACAGAAAATAATATATCAGATGACTGTATTCATAGTAATTATCACTCACCTGATTTAAAGGCTTAGGCTTCATCTTCAAAATGGTCATGAATTGGAAACTAGTTACTGTTTGTAAAAATGCAATTTACTAGTCGTATGTCTAGATCAGGGATGGGCAATTATGGTCCTTTTGAGAATTGTAGACCTCAACTCCCAGAATTCCTGAGCCCATGCTGGCTCAGGTGTTCTGGGAACTGAAATCCAGAGGTCGTAAAGGTGGTATAATTGTCCATCTCGGGTCTAGAACTCAAGACATCCCATGCTTATTGATTAGATTTCAGACCCCAAAGAAACTTTACATGCTTTCTTGGTTTCTGTCCAAAAGATTGGATGAATAGGTGGCAATATAAATCTAATAAATAATAATAATAATAATTTTCAGTAAAATCCTAAATTCAGTGAGGTTTATTTTAGCCAACTCTTCTGAGCTAGATTATTTCTGTCACTAGTTTTCCGATTTGAACTGTTTTGTACTTCATTTAGTTTATTATTAAGCCATTCCACATGGGTTTTTGAACCACTCTAGCTCTGTTCCCATGTCACAATGTGGGTTCAACATCCAAGTTAATTTATTTCTATCACATCTGCAATGATCCTCAAATCACTAAAATTAGGCACTTTGTTTTGTCACCATGTAGGGACCTGCAGAGTTTGTAGGCAATTTGCTTTCCCATTGTTAGGAATGTGTCAGGTGCCAGAGAAATCAGGAGATCAAGGTAGTTCAGAGGAATATAAAGATTTATTATAAGCTTAAGGTATCTACAAAAATCTGAACTACTAATGGTCAAAGCAATTTGGCCCTAGATAAGAAATTCATGGTGAACTTAGATCTCTTGTGGGCACGAAGAGACTCATGACTGATGACGCATTCGACCCCTCCCTCGGGCTCAGCCTGGTCGTCTCCTACAGCTTCTTACTAGCACGGATGTTACCTAGTTAGGGTAATGAAATGTCTGCAAGAAACAAGCAAGCTCAGAGAGCACCAAGGACCCCTCATTTCAACCCTGAGCTACAAATATTCTCCTTTATTGATATATATCACACCTACTGTATGGTTGTATGCAAAATGAAGCAATGACACAATAAATATGTGAACAACCAGGCTGCTTCATTTGTTTTTCCCTTAGCAACTGTTCCATGCACAAAAAGGTGCTAGCAATTTATTTTGAGGTTTTTTTCCTTTCGTGGGAAGTAAAAAGTGAGATTTCTGTTGTTCCACAACTGTGTGTCTGCTGCTCCCTCACAAGCAACCATCAGCGTCTTGCTCTTGTTGTATCATTTAAAAAGTATTTTCTTTCTTCTTTCACTCTAGCTTCTGTAAAAATATATATTACTGAGAAAATGCCAGATTGCTTTCAAAATGCAATCATGGCATATGTTTTTAACTGAGAATATTTGTAGGGCTCACTTGCTTTATTCTACACATGATCTTTGAAAGATGTTCTGGAGGTGAGATCCATCCCTACCAGGTTTTGAAGGACCTTCAAAACCTGGTTTTGCACACTGGCTTGGGGCCCTGATGGGGGCATTCCATGCTGGAAGTGGCTAATGGACTAATGGACTAAGAAGATCCCACCTCCATCCCACCCATGTTCCAGTTCCCAGAGTTTACCCAATTTCTGTTCATTTTAATTGTTTTAATATTTTAATATTCTTGTTTTTATCTGTTGCAAGCTACCCAGAGCTGCTCAATGGTGAGATGGGCAACATATACCATATGATGTATAAGATGTACCGGAGTATAAGACATATCTGTTTTTGGTGAGGAAAAGAAGAAAAAGAAATCTGCCTCTGCCTCTGCGCAATTTTGCCTCGTTGCAGCAAACAGCAGCCTGCTTTACTTTCATTTTCATTTTCAGCATAACTTGATTAGCACAAGGAAAAAAAATCTGCTCCAGCAATTTACCTCTTTGCAGCAAACAGCAGAGCCCTGGGCAAAACACCTGAGAGCAAATCAGCTGAGAGTCGGGAGACCGATCCAATCAACTTGTGCTAATTAGGTTGTGCTGAAGCTGAAAGGAGCTGCTTTTTCTTGCTGTTTGCTTGCAAGGAGGTAACTGCTGTGAGGCAGAGGCCAAGGGGTGGGGGCCAGTGGGTGGGCAGGGCTACATTCGGTGTATAAGATGCACCTAAATTTTCACCCCCTTTTAGGGGGGGAAAAGGTGCATCTTATACTCCGAAAAATACAGTAAATTTAATTGAAAAATGAATGAATGAATGAATGAATGAATGAATGAATGAATGAATGAATGAACTACCAACCAGAATATTACCTGTCTCTGACAAATTGCTTACTGTATCCATGACTGTAAACTTGGCCTACATATATACTGACTCTAAATTGCAATACTGACTGCAGTTGTCACAGGCTGAAATAACAGTCTGCTTTTTAAGTACTGTATCCACCCACGAAGGAGATCAGCATTTTGTGGCCAGAAGCAAGATTTTTTGGAAATGTTCACCATGTCATTAATGGATTTTTTTCTTAACGTTATAAAAACCATGAAGATAACGTTAGAGTAATAGGATTTTTAATCCATCCTGACATTGGCCAGCTGACAAACTACACAGCTGCATCTCTCATTCCCTTAACTTCAAAATAAAATACAAGTATGGTGAATTTTTTGCTGCCCTATTCTCAAATAATCTCACAGGATAACATTATTACCATTGGAAGGAACTACGTGCTTTATCCAATTCTCAGGGAACCTCTTTACAGACTTTGCAGAGCGAATTAAGTGAATTCCAACATTCCAGAAAACATATGCATTTTCCACAAGAAACAAACAGCATTGGATATATGGTTGTATATATAAACATTCCGCTTCATAAAACCCTCTCTCTGGTTTGTTTTTTGAGAAGGTAAAACTAAAGATTCGTGACTTGCTTACCTGATTGGTGTGGAAATTATTCAACCAGCGTTCAATATGGGTAGCATACCAGCCTGGTACTAGGCAACGGTTCTGTAAAGTCCGAAGCTTCTGAGAGGTCTCAGGTCCAGCTGTAATCACCTCATGAAAAGTGTACTTCAGGGCAACTGGATCATCATGTGCCCGTTGATGCTATCAAGAAAAAAACGAAACAATTGTGCGAGTCCTTTGCTAAACAGGAACAAGAAACATTCAAAGAAGCAGAGAGGAAATAAGAAACAGGAAAGTGGAGGAAAGAGAGGAAGGCACAAACAGAGAAACAAGTAGCAATTAGGGAACACATTAGGGTCACTTGAGATCTAGGACAAATTGAGGCACCACAATCTAGAAAGCTGAATTCTAATGGTAAAGGGAAATTGTTGCTTCAGAGAGCCCTGCAGACTGGTGGGCAGGCAGGAAGAGCTTCTCTAACGACATAAGAGCTGCTGTTATTACGTTTAATAGCTACATTGCCTTTCCATTAATGAATAGTGCTTTAGGTCAAGAAGACAACACTGCCGTGGAGCAGCTTACCTGATACCAAGAGTAGGCCCGATCTGCAGGATTGATGAGGATGGTGATTATTTTTGCCTTGGAAAGCAGAGCAGCAGCCCGCCTTGGTGTGACTTCTGAATCAAAGTAATTGGCACTCTTCTCAAAATAGAAATCAGAAGTAGTGTTGGAAGGAATGGGGAAAAACTCCATATACCTTAAAAATATCAGCAGCAGAAAGGGAAAAATAGATTGGGTGAAGCAATGCAGAAATATGTTCAGGTTCTTACTCAATGTCAATTGTTTATGCCACTTTAAACAGAACAAGGATTAAGACACATCAAAGGTTTCTTTCCAGCCCCAAACCGTATTAGTCAAGACATTCATTAGAATGTAGCTGATTTTAGAACTTAAGCCTGAACAACCAATGAAGCATTCTTCTGGATCAAAGACTTAACAGACTGCAATTTATTACATTTATGGAAAAAAGATTAAGCATACGGCAAATGCAGCATGAACTACTGAACACAAGACAAACAGACCAGCTGTTGATCACCGTTCTTCCCAAGCAGACAGATAGGAATAAATGGTACCATTTTGAGAAAAGAGGGGGAAACATTATAACAGACATTAAACAAAAAATCTTTTTTCCTCATTCACATTTTCGCCCAGTAGGATTAACACATCTTTGCAGGGCATCACTGCAGAAACCCGGTACGGGAATCAGATAAAACGTGTTTAACAATTCTATGTTCTAAGCTTACAGAGATGATGGTCTGCTGACAAAGTAGAACATGCTACCTGGCTCCTGCCCTTTGAAATATCTTACCCCTGGGGGTGAGATCAGCTCCCACCCTTCTGACTTGCCATAAGAGCCTTAGGTTCTGCCAGATGGCTTGGGGTACCAACAGGGAATATCCCACTGGAGGTGGTTGATCAATTAAGAGTCAATCCTACCTCCTCTCCCCCACCCCCACCCATTGCACCTGGCTCCCTCCTTCCCCATCTTGTAACTATGATTTTACTTTGATCGTACTTTATTTTATTGTGTCAGGAATATTTACTTCTGATTTTAATGTTTTCATGCTGTAAACTGCTCAGAGCCGTTTTGAAATGAGACGGGTGGCAAATAAAATTAATTAATTAAACCTTAAGAGCTAAATATGTATATTTCTTCCACAAATATAAATCCAAACAGAAGTTTGCCCCTTCCTTGCTAGATATGTTTGGTTTTCAAAACATTCCAGCAAAATAGATTAGAGAAATTGCAAAGCAGTTCCTTCATTCCTTTGCAGTGTCATTATGAGCCAAAATATAAGTGGAAGGGGCAGCTCCTCATGCACCTACCCCAGCACAAAACTTGAGAATGAGGCCTACCAGTCAATGCCTTTTTGGTAATTATGTCCATTGAAGAATTGGATCTCTTCAAAGGTCTCCGAGCTGGGATAGTTACTGCTCAGGTCAGGGTGCATCCCCAGGAAGAGATAAAGGGCAGTGGTGCCTTTTCAAGGAAGAAGAGAAGAAATAAGGCAAGGGGACAACGAGTTAAAAACCGCTTTTTCACCAAGGTTCTGACAGAATTTTACACTCTCGATCACTGTTTCTCAACCTCAACATTGTTAGGGTCTGTGGATTTCAACTCCTGGCATTCTCTGGCCAGCATATTGGATGGAGAATTCTGGGAGTTAAAGTCCACAGACTTTAAGGTTGCTGAGGCTGAGAAACACTGGTCTAGATTATTCCAGGGATAAGCGGATTTGATATGTTCAGTCCTCAATAAAAATGTAAAAAACCAACGATTAACCCAGTGCATTTGTTAATTATGGCATATATGATATTTTATCCTACTACATGGCATTTTAAACAGCTATCATCTCACAGGCAGGGAAAAAATAACCCCTCTGACGTAAAGCCTGGGACTTTAACTTATATTTCCTATTTCTGTCAGCTTTGCAGACTTAGCCTAAATATTATCAGATTTCAATTGTGTTAAATGTTTTTGGCAGTTGCTTCTCCAACTCTGAGTAGGAATTACATTGCTGTTGTAAAAACAAATCTCTCTCTCAAAAAAAAGAAAAAATTGGGCGAAAAGGTTTTTGTTTTTTTAATTTATTAGTTTCCTATGTTGAACCGTGAACACTGATGGATGATGACAAATGGCACCAACAATAACTGTTCAAATTTTACTCACCATTGCTTGAAACAGCCATTCTCCCTACCCTGACAATAAGTTGAAGAAACCGCTTATTCTAATACGCCTTAATATGATTGGTTAAGTTTTGGGGTAATGGATTGTACTTGCTCAGTCAACTGTGGTTTAGTTCATATATTATGGTTTAAAATGATATTGTAATCTAATCATTGGGATAGTATATTTCAGCAGTATAGCATACATCAGTTACTACTATACCTGTCTTCTGAGGACCAATAATTAGCAGCTTGGGGAACCGGTCGCAGGTCTTCTCTTTGGACCAAATATCCTTGTGGCGCTTGTCCTCACAAGGATCCTAAAACATGACAACATGCTGGGAATCAGCCAGCCCATCCATGAGAACAGGATTTTTATAGCCCAACTGTTCTTACTGAAGAGGTCTCTCAAAAGCCAGCAATTTCAAGTACAGATAGTCCTTGACTTACAACCATTCATTTAGTGACTGTTTGAAGTTAAAACGGCAATGAAAAATGTGACTTATGACTGCTGTAGCATTCCCATGTCATGTGATCAAATTTGGGGGGCTTGGCAACTGGTATGTATTTATGACAGTTTTGCTTCCACCAAGCAAAGTCAACGGGAGAAGCCAGATTTGCTTAACAACTGCATGATTCACTTAGCAACTGTAGCAATGCACTCAACAACTGTGATAAAAAAAGGTCATAAAATCGGGCAAAACTCACTTAACAACCAACTTGCTTAGCAACAGAAATTTTGGGCTCAATTGTGGCCGTAAGTCATAAATAATAGAAGGAAGATATCATCTTTTACTTCGCTACTACACTGAGTCTGCACCGTTCTTTTTTTACTTTCACCCTCTTGAAAGGAAAAAAAAAATACATATTTCAAAACCAGGCTCACCCTTCTTCATGGGGCCAGTATTATGATCTATAATTATCAGAATACTCTTTTTATAAACACATATACAACTGAATGAAGTGATCAGACGTGGATAGAAGGAAGTAAATCTCCCTGAATACTGTTTCAAGTCTCCAGCCACTACACATTTCACAGAATGTTATTTCACATCTGCCACTCTTCCTGGAGAGTATTAAGTATCCTACTGGTCTATGACCGCAATTAACTGAATTGAGTATTATATAACAGGCAACTACTTGCCCAGATTTTCAAACCAAGAAAGAGACAAAACAATAAAACACAATGGAAATTTTTGTGACGCAGGCTCAGGGAGGCAGTGAATGCACACCTGCCAAAGGGGGTCTTTTTCTTCAGAGAATATCTGGAAATACTTCTGTGCCAGCTGCACAGGTGGCAACGTCTGTAACTTCAAGTTAGTCCAGGAGTTCAGAAAACGGACCAAATGCCTAAAGGTGTACAAACCCAGGCGGTCATTTCCATAATTGGAGAGGTGGGTCATAAAGATACTGATCTGTGCAGAAGAGGGAAGAAGAAAGGGTGGGGGGGAGAAACCCCATAGATTAGAATGGTTACAGTAGTATTCGGGGAATTTTTGCAGTGAAATATTAAACATTCATTTGCAGATGAACAAAACATGCAAATGAACTACCCTGTTTTCCCCAAAATAAGACATCCCTTGATAATAAGTCCAATCAGGCTTTTGAGCGCATGTGCTAAAATAAAATCTCACCCACCCAAAAATAATCCCTCCCCGAAAATATTTAAATGCATGCACAGCCGGTCCCCGCCATTTCTTCTGGTTAGGGTTAGGGAGACAGAGCTGGAGATCAGGTAAGACGGCAAAAGGAGCCCCGTCTTGCTCCACATGCCCCAAAATAAGACCTCCCCAAAAATAAGGCCAAGCATTTATTTCGGGGTTCAAAAATATATAAAACAGGGTCTTATTTTCAGGGAAACGCAGTAACTAAAAACCACAAAAATGCTTTCCTGCATTAAGTGCCACCATGTTTCTCTCCCCTATCCAAACACCCCACAGAAGTTTCAAAATTTAGCCAGGATGGAGGAAAAAAATCTTTATATTTAGGATAAGAAGTAAACTATCAATAATAAAAGTTACATCTTCTGTTAATTCACTTTTTTAAAAGATTCTCCTTACTATTTACCTACCATATTTTCTACAAAGAACAGAGGCATTTCTGCCCGTTTAAAAATATCCAAGCTGATCCAAATATCCAAGTGGATTAAATGCTGAGTCAGAAATGCAGAGTCTACAGCAAGAGCCTGTAGTGCAGTGGACTAAAGCACTGTTATTAACAACTGCTGCTTACAATTACTGCAAGTTCAAATCTCACCAGGCTCAAGGTTGACTCAGTCTTCCATCCTTTTAAAGGTAGGTGAAATGAGGACCCAGATTGTGGGGGCAACAAACTGACTTTGTATAAATATACAAAAGTATGAAGGCTATTGCTTAACGCATTGTAAGCTGCCCTGAGTCTCCGGAGAAGGGCAGCATATAAATTAAAGCAAAAAAAAAAAAAATGCTTTCATCTATTCTAAATTTGCTCCCAACTTCAGTCAGTTTCTCCCCAGTTTTAATTTTTGGACTTCAGGAAAAAAACGTTTACTTGACAGCACTCATAATTGTGTCCACTTAATGTATTTCACTGTGCTCATACCATGTAATAAACTTTGACCAGGCAATTATCCAAATGATATTACTATTTATGGCTCTTGCTGAACTCTTATGCCTAAGCCCTTTCAGCTTCTTAATCACTTCTAAATCATATTTATCTATCCATTCCCCAAACACATACACACACACACTGTTTCGCCTACATTACGCATATACATACTTTTTTGAAAACTATTCAGCTCTAGAATTTATCAACTCCATAACCTTTCAGTAGCTAATGGATTTTTTAACTTAATCATTCTATTTATATCCTGCCTTTGCTTTGCTGCAAGGATTTCAGCCCATTGGTCCTTGAAGTAATACTTACAGGATTAAGGAGAACAGTCAGAAAAAGCTCGCCTCCATTGATGATTTTATCCAATTCACTCGAGCCACCTGGGTATTCATTATAGAATATGGTATGTGTAAATAATCCACAAGTTTGCCGTGGAAGAACCTAGCAAGAAAGTGGGTTGGGGGAGAGATGGACAAGTAGCAAATTAGAAATTATTAGATTTCTATTATTAGATTAGAAATTAGATCTGCTCAACAGATCTCCCACAAATTCATCCCATCAAATTTAGAAAGTCAGCATTAATTTTTCCATTTGGCTATTGGGGTCTTGTTTTGAAGGCTTCTAAAACCTAATCTCTTACTGTTTTGTATTCACTTTTTACTGACTTTGGAGATGGATAAGTTTTTAGTAAGGATAAGAACTGATCCTGTACCGTGATATTGGAGTTCATATTTTCACACATAAATACAGTCATTCATGTTAGAGAAAAAATATTTCTATTTTTTTTTCTAAAAATTAAAAATATTTCTTAAACTGCTAGGTGAGATCATCCGTAGTTTCGGGGTGAGTGTTCATCAGTATGCTGATGACACACAGCTATACATCTCCACCCCAGACCACCCCAATGATGCCCTTGCTGTGATGTCCCGTTGCCTGGAGGCCGTGCGGATCTGGATGGGGAGAAACAAGCTCAGACTCAACCCCTTCAAACCAAGTGGCTGTGGCTTCCGGCATCCCGGTATAGTCAGCTGGTACCATCACTGACAATTGGGGATGAGATCTTGCTCCCCACAGAGAGGGCCCGCAACTTGGGTGTCCTCCTGGATTCACGGCTATCTTTAGAAGATCATTTGACGGCCGTGGCCAGGGGTGCCTTTTATCAGATTTGCCTGATCCGCCAGTTGCGTCCCTTTCTGGATCGGGATGCCTTGCGCACGGTCACTCATGCCCTAGTCATCTCCCGTATGGACTACTGTAATGCTCTCTACATGTGGCTCCCCTTGAAAAGCACCCGGAGGCTCCAACTGGTCCAGAATGTAGCCGCGCAGGTGATTATGGGCGCAGCTCGTTGCGCCCATATAACACCTCTCCTACACAAGCTGCACTGGCTCCCGGTGGTCTTCTGGGTGCGATTCAAGGTGTTAGTTATCACCTTTAAAGCGCTCCATGGCTTAGGACCTGGGTACCTATGAGACCGTCTTTTGCCACCAATAGCCTCCCACCGACCAGTTCGTTCTCACAGGGAGGGACTACTCAGTCAGTCAAATTATGCCGATTGGCGACTCCCAGGGGGAGAGCCTTCTCTGTGAAGGCTCCAACCCTTTGGAATGAACTGCCCCCTGAGATACGAAATATCCCTGATCTCTGTGCTTTCCGCCATGCCCTCCAAACCCTGATGTTCCAACAAGCGGGGCTAAACATATGAACATGTGAATGTTTTTAAAATGTTATCTAATTTTAGGTTCTATTTAATTGGGCCAAACTATGTTATAATAATAATTTTAATTAGCAATTTTATGATGTTTGTGTATCTATATTTTTCTTGACTGTACACCGCCTTGAGTCCTATAGGAGAAAGGCGGTATAGAAATAAAATAAATAAATAAATAAATAAATAAATAAATAAATAAATAAATAAATAAATAAATTTGGGGTAGCTGCTTCAGAGGCTCATTTGTTTAAGTAGAGTTTCATAGAGATAGAGGTTCATGGTTTATTGATTTATTAACCTCCACAACAATTCATATAAGTGCATAACTGTTCTTTCTTTCCTTTCCTTCTCCCTTCTTTCCTTTCTCAGGGAGAGAAGCAACGTAGAAGTAAAGAGAAATTTCCTGACAGTTAGAACAATTAATCAGTGGAGCGATTTGCCTCTAGAAGTTTGCAAGTTTTTAAGAAGAGACCAGACAACCATTTGTCTGAAATAGTACTGGGTTTCCTGCCTCAGCAAGGTGTTGGGCTAGAAAATCTCCAAGGTCCCTTCCAATTCTGTAATCCATCCATCCATCCTTCCTTCCTTCCTTCCTTCCTTCCTTCCTTCCTTCCTTCCTTCCTTCCTTCCTTCCTTTTCTCTTTCCTTCCTTCCTTCCTTCTCTCTCTCCCTCTCTCTTACACACACCTTCAAGTCCATCAGCTCAAACAAAGGCAGACTGTCTGCCTATTTTAGTACCTCTCAACTTTAAACAAAAGAATAATTTCCAATCTGCTCCAGAAAACAACTATGTCCCAATTCCCATCCCCACACCGAGCAAAGATAAGCTAAATGGAAAAAATCAGAGTTTCCTGGTATCTGATTTATGTCAAATGTATCAGACTAAAATATGCTTCATTATGCTTCAAAGGGAACACTAGGGTACAAAAAGCCTCTGACGCTTTTTGGTTGATCATAAATACAAAAATGCATTTTTTTTAAAAAAAATCATTTTTATCTAATTTAAGGAGAACCAAAAAGAGGTATCTTTCATCTGCTGAGGTTCTCTGTTTATGCATGATTTTTAAAGTTTCACTGTATATGTAAGCTCTGCTGAAATACTACTATGCTGAAATACTGTTTTATTTTATTTTCGCTTGATATAAGTCCTGTCATGCTGGGTCTGCACAGTTTGCTTCCTTAACCTAATTTAGGATACCCTATGCAGAATCCTGATAAGTGGGAAGCTATGAAGCAAGTTCTATCCTGTGCTCCTATTAAGGAGTGGACACTGGAAAAACTAAGAAACATAACTGACATCATTTGCTTGGCCTTGGCAAAGTCACTGCCTATCATAACCTGGCTTACTTCAAATGTTGCCAAAAGACTAAATGTACATGCTGAGACAAAGGGTACAATCTGCATCTGGTACATGGATTTCGGATGCAGGGTGAGGACAACAGAAGGAAGAAACTTTGTTCCAGTTCCTTCCTTCCCAAGGGAGAAAAATCTCTTCCTATGTTGATTTTATGCTTTTTCATGAATCTGAGAACAAAGGCAAAGTACACAGCAGCTGCTCCTTTCAAGTTGATTAGACTATCTCAGGAAAAAGAAACAATCACCAATGGCCATCATGAACTTTCATGAACCGTATGCAGCCCATCATAACAACCAAGGCAATCTAATAGGTTTGCTAGGAATTATTTAAAAGACTAGGCACCTAGAAATTATAAAGGTCCTAGAATTATCTGTCCAGCTAAATTTTATTTTAATTTTTATTGTAAAGTAATATGGTCTCTCTCTCTCTCCCTCTCAACATAAAACTTCCGATGATTTTCAAGTTGCTATTACAAAATTCTAGTTGAAACTAGCAATGTAACTAAATAGAAGTCTTCCTTTACGATAACCCATATTAAAGACGTCCAAAGCATGTTCTTGAAGTTATGTAAAGTTTCTAACATGTGCAATTAGTTCATTTTCCTAAAAGAGTTATACACTGGTCAAAAACATGCAAAACTCAGAGTTCAAGATTGTACGAATGGTTTTGTAATAGAATTTCCTTGAATAAGTTATATGAAATGCTCCAAATATCCTTTTCCCTTCTTAGAAGGTAAGCTTGGCCATCTCATTTTAACTATGCTGTTTTCTAATTAAAATTCCTAGTTACAACTTCTTGGAATCTGGATTATCCTGAATACCCCCCTCCCCATTTCTTTATCAACAGACTTCTTACAATGTATACCACTTTCCATTCTTAATACCTACTATTCTTTAATGTAGTATTATCTTATTTGCTTTTCATAAGGTATTTATTAGTATTATTCAAAATTTAGATGTAACTGAAACAGAATCATCAGCCAATAAATATGATATTGTTCATTATGAAGACAATTTTCTAGAGGTAATTCTGGACAAACTAGTGCTTTAAACCTGTATGAAGTCTCAATCTATATTTTTAAAAAAATCCCTAACCTTTAAATTGCTTGACAACTGACTCATATTACACAAATGGTTGCAGTGTCCTGGGATCATGTGATCACTTTTTGCAACCTTCTGACAAACAAAGTCAAAGGAGAAGCCAGATTCATTTAACAATCATGTTACTCATTTAACAACTGCAGTGATTCACTTAACAACTGTGGCAAAAATGGTCGTAAAATAGAGCAAAACTCACTTAACAAATGTCTCACTTTTGTTGGGCTCAGAAATGTTAAGGCTCAATTGTGGTTGTTAAGTCAAGGACTACCTGTAATAGAAAGGTATTCAGGGGTATAGTGAATAGTATTGTTGTAAAATAAACTTATTATTATTTCTTCTTCTTCTTCTTCTTCTTCTTCTTCTTCTTTTCTTCTTCTTCTTCTTCTTCTTCTTCTTCTTCTCATCTCCTGCCTTTAATTTCTTTTGCTTTTTTTTTTTAACCTTTCTATCTGTTATGCTTTGGGAATCGCACAATGGGCAAATATGTACCTACATATGTAAGAAATGAAGAGCATCTTTCTCTGCCTTAAAATATGTTTGGAAACTATAGGCAAGTGGATATGTTAAAAAAAAAAGTTTGAAAATGAATCCAGACAATATGGTAATCATTCTAGTGATGAATGCCATCTTTTTAGAAGAAATGCGCCTCCGTTAAACCAGAGAACCTCTGTAAATCCTTCTGATTAGATAACAACCTTGACCATAACCTGGCCCTGGTACTTATTTTTCTGAAAAGCAGTTAAAAGCTATGGATAGAAATGTTGTTTTCCAACTGCAGCTCCCCCGCTCACTGCCCACATCAGTGGTAGAAGACAGAATGTTCTACCTCAGTCCTGACTGCCATAGCATTTACTGATTTCCATGCTGCAATTCACTCTACGTGAGAGTATCTTTGTGGAGCACTCAGAAGCCTCAACTGGTAGCACACAGCTGTCCATCTTGCATCAAGGGTTAGAAACAGGTGCAAATTCAGCTAATTTTGTGCCAATTACATGTGGCTGCCAATTTGCTTTTAGGCATAATTCCAGATAATATTTTTATTCCTTAAAGTCCTACATGACCTGGGACACTAATGTTTTGAGAACTGCCTTTCCTAGAAGAGTCTACTGTTGCATCCTTACATAGAATCTCACAACACAGTCCTGTTGGAAAATTCTGTCCAATAATTCATTAAAAAATGATCAAATCTGTTTTTTTTTTTAAAATTTGGTCATTGGCTGACAGCTGGGTTAAAATTTAAAAAATCATGTAAACTACTTTAAACTGTATTCAGAAATAGTATCTGTGTAGGTTGATGAATATATATATATATTTAATTCATAAAGTTAAAAATAGCTAATGATAGTGAAGTTTAATTGTGATCCTCAGACAAATTCTTATTATGAAATTAGGAATATATACATAATAGTGAAATCCAAATTTAAGCAGATTTATTATTTGATATAGTTTGGGCTTATTCTTTTTTATTTTTTAGTAATACATTTTATTTTATGGTTATAAAACACAAATGATACATTATTTTGGTATTTATATAGTATTGACTAGAGATTAAGGCTGATGATTTAGATAATTTAAATCTTTAAAGATAGAGAGAAAAAATATGTCAACATTAACTATCATCTAGAGCTGACCATAGCATTGATAAATAACTGCAAAATTCATTAAACTGATTGTTACTGTATATAATAAAGGTTTTGTACGAGATGACCCGGCTGAGCCCGAGGGAGGGAGGGGTCAAACGTGTCATATGTCATGAGTCCCTGCACACCCACGAAATATCTAAATCCAGTCTACCTTGAATACCTGTTTTATTTCCTTTGACCGCAAATTTGTCAGACTCTTATAGAGAGCTTAAGTTTGCAATAAATCTTTATACTCATTTGAACCTCCTGAATTTCCTAATTTCCCCGGCATTTCTATCTTAAACTTAATGCAAAGATTCCATTGTATTATTACTTATTGTTGTTTATGCTTATTTAAAAAACAAAGGAAAAATAAGTAAAAAAACCTATTTTCTAACTTTCTCCTTCTTTATATCTTGACCAATTTGTGGTATAAAACGTTTATTCCTTGATTTATGTTTAGTATTCTATAAAACAATCTTGGGGGGAGTGGGGGGTGGGAGCAAGCTGTTTGCATTCATTACCATAGATCACAAGATTGATATGTTTTCTACTGACCATGATTCCACTGTGAATAAATCCTCTTCGGTAGCGGGCTGGTTTGAGATGAGGATATTCTTCGGTGCTTGTTACTTTGATCCCCCACACCTGTTTCCAGGCCTCATAGAGTTGCACATGGACCGGGTACACCCCTGAATGATGAGGGGCCACTGCGTATCCCATATCTGTAGGGATGCCATGTTCCTAAGAAAAGGCATTCATAACTGTTATCCTCTAACGCTAACAGAGGAATTTTAATGAAGTAATTACACTGCAAATGAGAAGAGCCAGACATTCATTTTATTTCTTTATCTTAGTCTAATCCAGGCGGAATTCTAGTTTAAGACATAGTTCAAAGTGTATTTTTTGCTCTTACTGAATTAGTCAGACCAGGGAGTGGATTGAGTAACTAGCATTATATAAGTCTTATTGTTTCCTGTTTTTCTACAGGCTTTTACGCTCAATTTAAAGCAGGTTTTGTACAGAACTGGCCTGATGACTTTTAATCATCATGCTTCACAGTTTTTCAGGAGATAGTTAAGTGAACAAACACTAAATTTCTACCCTGCTGAACTGGAAAATATTCCACTTCACATCTGAACAATTCTTTTATGGAAATGAAGAAATGCTGTTAAAAACACATTTGAATAAATGGAAAAAAAACAACCCAATGCTGTAACATATGAACAAATCCCAGGCAACAATCCAAAGTATTGCATTACAGTATGTGTGGTCCTCACTTAGTGACCACTTCTTTAGCAACTGTTCAAAGTTGCGACAATGCTGAACAACAGGTAGTTACAATCAGTCCTTAAAATTGTGGCGTCAGTACTCATGTGTCACAAGATCACAATCTGCGCTCTTGGCAACCCGATGTTGATAGCTGCAATATCCAATGGTCACATGATTGCCATTTGCGACCTACCCTGCTGACTTCCCATGAATAGGGAAGCCAGCTGCGAGTTGCTCTGGTAAATCCCCCCAGTCTTCCTGTGCTCATGAGGGGCTGCCACAAAGAAGAGGGGGTCAAATTATTCTCCAAAGCACCGGAGGGCAGGACAAGAAACAATGGTTGGAAACTAATCAAAGAGAGAAGCAACCTGGAGAAGGAGAAACTTCCTGACAGTGAGGACAATTAACCAATGGAACAGCTTGCCTTCAGAAATCATGGATGCTCCGTCACTGGATGTTTTTAAGAGAAGACTAGAGTCTAGACAGTCACTTGTCTGAAATGGATATAGGTTCTCTTGCTGGAACAGAGGGATGGACTAGAAGACTTCCAAATTTCCTTCTGGCTCATTCATTCTATTCATGCCATGCCATCCACCTCCACGGTCTTCCTGCGCTCGCACTCCTTACCCCTGGCCCTCCTGCTCTTACACTATGCTATCCACACCCAGGCTTTCTTGCACTAATGTGCGGCCTGCCCTGGGCCTCACCTCACCTCCAACTCTCATGCACCCTCCCAACAATTCCCCACCCCCACCCCCGCAGCAACCAGTGTTCCTTATTTGGGAGTGTCATCACTTCTCACTTAACAACCTGCATCTCTTGGGATAACAACATCAATAGGGATTGTTGTCTCTCTAAGTGATGTGGTTACTTGACTTCGTGCTTTATGACTGTGTCGCTTAGCAACAGCAACAACAATCCCAATCCCAACTGCCATTGTAACCTGAGGACAACCTGCAGTTTAAGAAGCGCCTTCTGCAAAATTTCAATATTACGCTTTGTTTTCCTCGCCCTTTTAATTGAGTTTTTGTTAATTAATAGTGTGAATAACACTTCCAAAACTTCATACCTCTACGAAGTATCTTTTGCAGGCTCTTTTTAAAAAGAAAGTAATTTCACAAGGTCAGGTAAGTACTGTGCTGAAAGATGTTGGGAATTATCTAGCAAAAGCACTGATTGAATAAACTGTGTTTAGGTTATTTTTCAACTGAAAGTAGTGTAGTAATATTTTAACATACACTTCCTAATGTCAGTTCCAAGCCCAGAGACAGCAAGGCAGCAAGATCCAACCAAGTTCAATCCTTTATTTGCGTACATGTAGTGGACAGAATCTTGCCGAATTAAAGCTATAATTTTCTAAACTACTAATATATCCTGAGAGATTCTAGGGTGCCATTACCCTGAATTTTTTCCTCACTCTTCCCTCCAACTTTGGGTCATGCAGTCTCTTGGTCTGGGCCTCTCTCTGGGAAAGCTCTAAGTTGGCCAAATTCTCCCCCTATGCTGCTACAGGTGCACATTCCAACACAGCTGCATCTGGATGTGATGGAGTAACATGAATATGCTTAATGTTAAAATTAGAACAGTACATTAGGAAAAATTTGGGGAGCACCAGGAACGAATCACTACTAAACTAGAAAAAAATGCTAATGTGGAACTGAGCCACTTAGAAATACTTGAAACACTATTCGTCTCTGTATGTCCTTACTAGGAAAAGGAACCATCCAGGCAACCCCTGTATTGACAGCAATGTTGAGAGCTCACATGCAACACAACCAACCATCAGTGTGGTTCTGGAGATACGTATTAAGCTTTCAGGAGAGTAGCTACTCAGTAACAAAATCCCAATTTAAATTTAAAATAGAGACTTATGGGCAATAGTATGATATTTACTGGAACCATATATTAAACAGATATTTGGATGGTGTCATAGGAACCATTATTTGTTTTTGGCATACATGAAAAGTAAAAAAAAATGCAGCTGTAGATCAATAGCTGCAGGAGACACACACAAGGACAAAAATAGCAGCACATAATTTGGGAACTACTAGGAGCACCATGAATTGAAACAATTTGGGAATCTCTGTTAGTCAAACCTTCCACTCTTCATGTATTCAATGCTTCAGGTTGTATTACCTGAGATAATTATTCAATTGGTTACAAATCCATAATATTTAAAGACTTTCTCATTTTAGTGGTTTAATGTACAGTCACACTGTTCTGGCAATTCCTGTTTCATTTTGCAATGATAAACTTGTTATAGCCACTGGTTCTAGATGAGAAGTAAGCAAACTAATAATTCTACATAGTCAAACTATCCTCTGTTTTTTCTTATAAAACCTACCCTCCAGCAGTAGTCCTGGGCAGCATTTTACTTACCACGGCAAATTTCTTGTTCATGGCCATTTGGTCTGCCAACACGGATTGATTGTGAAAAAGGTGAGGCTGCATGTGACTCCACATGTGGGGGAACCACCAAAACTCCTTCACATAAGAGAGCAGAAGGTCATCTCCCTCGTCCTCCGCATCTGTACCTGCCAGGACCAAAGCATCATCATCATCACCATCACCATCATCATCATCACTAAGCAATCTTTAAGCCACAAATGAAGGCAGAGCTTCACAAAATCATACCACGCAATCTGACAGCTTCTACCCTGAGCAGCATTAAATGGAGTACACTGCATGGATTAAGTTAACCCAAAAACCTTAGATCTCCCCAAGTAGAAAGGAATAGAAACTCTTCTTTATTAACCAGACATACAACACTATCATTTCCATGTCCAGAACTCAAAGCAGAGGTGAGATCCTGTGGCCTTTCAGACGGTTTATAAAGTACAAATCTCAGCAGCCTTAGACATCATAAAAGATAATAAAGGATGCCTGTTGTTATAGATTACATTTGAGGACTTCAGGTTCTTACAGTTGCCCTAATGCTTTAAGACACTTGCATATTCAAATTATATTAGGTAAATTTTCACCAGTCACCGAGATTAAAAGGTTTGAGGAGCTACAAAGAAAACTTTGCCAATTGTATTCTTACCTGTGTGGAAAAATTTCCCTGAGTAGCCCAGATTGAAGGTGAAATTTGGGATATGGGTACGTAGTTCATTCTGAGTATCAAACAAAGCCTACAGGATGGAGAAAAGAGAATTTAAAGAGTAGCTCACAAAAAAGATTGGATCTACATAACTAGGTGGTACTTGCTCAATAGTAGTAATTGTAAGAAGGATCTTGGAGTCCTAGTGGACAATCACTTAAATATGAGCCAGCAGTGTGCTGCAGCTGCCAAAAAAGCCAACACAGTTCTAGGCTGTATCAACAGAGGGATAGAATCAAGACCACGTGAAGTGGTAGTACCACTTTATAATGCCTTGATAAGACCTCACTTGGAATATTGCATTCAGTTTCGGTCGCCACATGTAAAAAAAGATGTTGAGACTCTAGAAAGAGTGCAGAGAAGAGCAATAAAGATGATTAGGGGACTGAAGGCTAAAACATATGAAGAACGGTTGAGGGAATTGTGTATGTCTAGTTTAATGAAAAGAAGGATGACATGATAGCAATGTTCCGATATCTAAGGGGCTACCACCAAAAAAAGGGGGTCAACCGGGGTGAAATGCTCCCGGTTTGGACCAGATCGCGAGATCCGGTAGCGATGGCAGTGGGTGGTTCGGAGAACTGGTAGCAAAAATCCCTGCACCCCCCCCCTCCCCCACCATGCCCAGATGAGCCGCACGATCATCAGACACTTTTTTTTTTTTACTTTTAAAAGCATTTTTTCTACAACCTCTTCCGATGAAAAAAATGCTTTTAAAAGTTAAAAAAAAAATCCTCTGATGATCGCGCGGCTCAGCTGGGATCATCAGAAGCTTTTCAAAGCATTTTTTTCTGCAACCTCTTGGCCAAAGAGGTGGTTAAAAAAAATGCTTTGAAAAGTCTCTGACGATTCCAGCTGAGTTGCCTGATCAGCAGAGGCTCTTCAAAGCATTAGAAAAAATGCTTTGAAAAGTTAAAAAAAAAAAAAGTTGGCCACGCCCACCCAGCCACATTACCCCACCCCCCCAACAAGCCATGCCCACAGAACCTGTAGTAACAAATTTTACATTTCACCCCTGGGGTCAGCCTATTCTCCAAAGCACTTGAAGGCAGAACAAGAAGCAATGGATGGAAACTAACCAAGGAGAAAACCAATCTAGAAATAATTTTCTAACAATTAGAACAATTAACCAGTGGCATAGCTTGCCTCTGAAAGTTGTGGGTGCTCCATCACTTGAGTTTTTAAGAAAAGATTGGACAGCCATCTGTCTGAAATGGTATACGGTCTCCAGCTCAAGTAGAGGATTGAACTAGAAGAACTTTTAACTTTATTATTCTGTTAATTCTGTTAATTACTGAACTTCCCATTCTCTTTGCCAAAACCCCATATATAGCATAGCAAAGCCACATATATAGCACAAATTTCTGCATTAGTATGGATTACTGCAGATAAAACATACCTTTGTCCAATTATTCACAAGATTGGAAGTTTCTGGACATTCTATCACAGATTCTAAATTTGATATTCCTGCTTTCTGAAAAGCTGACCATCATCTACTGACTTTCAAAAACATTCAACAACATATTCAAGACAGCAGCCTATCTTCTTGAACTGTTGTTGCTAACATTAGAGTTGCAATACTTGACTGAATGTCCTAAGGGCCAGTCTACAGTTCTTGCTGCAACTTTCACTTCCAAAAAGTGAGAGGAAGGAGCTTCTTATATAATGAAAAATATTTTAGTACTGCCCTAGAGGTTAAAAAATGAAAGCTAGGCATCATCAAATTCCATGCTACCATAGAAAGTGAAACAAGTATGTATGCTAGTTCAGATATTTCTTTTCATTAACATGTGTTAATACATGCATTTCATTAATTCACATGCCATACTAGAAGTTTACTTTTACAGGACAGCTATATTGTAAACTACAGGTGTATTCTGCAATATCCAAGTTTAGAGATCACTATTAAAAAAGCAATCTTTGGACTCTCATATCGCCTTTCTGATAGGAACAGATATTTAAATTCACCTGAGATATCTTTTATGAACCATGCCCATGTTGGGTATCCATTAGATAAATTCTAGTTAGAAGTAGGGGTATTTAAGGGAAAAAAGTTAAATATTCATTCAGTACATTTAGATCTTGCCAAACTGGGTCTTTAGTCAGGAAGCACCTGTTATTTGAACCTTTGACTGATACATGTTTATTAAACTTAAATGACTAGCTAGAGGGTTCAGTAGCCATCTCTACTTTTGTTGAAATATGGAAAATAATGGCCAATAATTTAAAAGGCAATTTATTATATTTATTTATTTATTTATTTATCAAATGTATTATCTGCCTACTTACCACAGGGTAATTCTGGGCATATAGTATGATTTATGTTTTTCCTTGTTCTTCTAAAAGTAGCTAATGACATGAAATAAAACTTTTCAAAAAACATCTTGCTGTAACTAGCAACGTCTGCTATATGGCTCAAAGGTTCCCCCCTCTCCCCTTCCCTTTGGTGATTAACATTTGACCAAGATCAGAGTCGCTTATAAAATACTCTCCTCAAAACAAATTCCTTTCAAGAGAAATTGTATTTTTCATAAGATGTCAAAAAATTGTCTAGTACCTCACATACAAAACTTTCCCATTTTATGCAAAGTGTTTCATGTTAGTGCATATGCACCCATCTATAGCTAAATCAGTTTAGGCACCTGCAATCCAAACTGTATGCTAGCAGATAGAACAAGCAACAAGAACTCTGTGATCTAGGTCACTGATCTGAGCATCAATGAAACCCATTTAAACTTTTCCTTTAATGAAATGAACTCGAGGGTCAATAGGCCCCACATCAACCCACAACCATAAAACAAAGAGCAATAGGCCGGTCTAAGAACAATTACCTTGACATCATCCACCTTCATCCGTGTGCCTTCCTTGCCAACAAAGATATCATCAATGTCGACTAAGATGTAACGGTCAAGGGGAAGTGAAAGCCTCTTGCCAGTCAGGAATGAAACAGCGTCCACAAAGACCAGTTTGTGTAGCCAAAAGTTGAGATTGTTGCCAAAAAGGACTCTCTGGATGCCATCATGGAGTCCCAAGTCTTGTACGACGGTGGTATGGAGTGCGGCATCAATGCTCATGTGTGGGATGGATTCAGCTGACTTGGTTTTAGCGAGGAGGACTGGTTCATATGTGGAATGGTTTGACTGGAAGACTGTCCAGTCCTCCCCTGGAAGAAGTCCCTTCTCTACCTCACTGGGCCGCGTGATGTACAGCAGCGGTGATTTGGGATTGATGCTGCAGTCCTTCAGTGCAAGGTTGGAGTGGAGAAAAAGGGGGAAACCTTTCAGCTGAGCACTCAATAAACTGTTCTCGTTCGCCTGTAAAGAGATCACATGAACTGAATGACAATTTCAGACCGGAGGTTGTCAGGTGACAGTAAATACAAGAACAAGCGAAGAGAATTTCAGCTTACCGTCAGGGAGATAACTTTCTGTTTTACTCTTCAGAAAGCACAATGTGTCCTAGTTGCTTGGCAAGTCCAACTTCAGGACTGAAAAGCCAAAGGACACTAAACACTTTGAGCAGAGATGTATAATTCAAAAGCTTCCCCATTCAAAAGCTTTCATGCAACATCCAGAAGCCGCAGCTGAATTCTTGTTTGTAATATAAACTGGTAGGGAAAGTTATTACAGGCATGGAGGGTGACCTTACTACTGTAACTTTAAGTCTGTGGATATTTTCAGTCATTCAGGTCACTCAAAGGTGCTTTTTCAAAAGGCAATTGGACTGTTTTTTTCTCTGAGGAAGAATAATACTTTTCGCTTCTCATCCAAGAAGCTTCTTAGGTTCTGACAGGATGGTGTGGGCAATGGAAGGATTACTTCTGACAGGATTTTTTTTTTTTGGGGGGGGGGGGGGGGGAAGGGTGTCTCATATTTCTTTGCAGTTATCTGGTTGTTAGAACTCTTCTGGTTGTGAGAGCTCTTGAGGCCACAGAGGACCAGAGTGCAAATGGAGGTGGCAACTTCTTGGAACTGCTGCATGATAGACAGGAGATAGGTGGTGTCTTATCCCTCCCCCTCTGTTGAGAGAGGGCTGCTCAATCTTAACATAAATGGCCTCTTGTGCCCCTTTCAAGCCAATGGTCCTTTCTATCCAGAATGTGGCCTTTGTTTCCATTGTCCCCCACCATCCTGCCAGAACCGATGAAGCTTCTTTAATGAGAAGCTAAA
The DNA here is from genome assembly GCF_029215685.1 of Pituophis catenifer annectens. Taxonomy (NCBI): domain Eukaryota; kingdom Metazoa; phylum Chordata; class Lepidosauria; order Squamata; family Colubridae; genus Pituophis; species Pituophis catenifer. The sequence goes on from NW_027256882.1 coordinate 96,905,495, forward strand.
CGTCTTCTTCCTCTTCCTCAGGGAAAAATAAGTCCAGTTGCCTTTTGAAAAAGCACCTTTGAGACTATTGTAACTTTAATTTTGATTTAGTTTAATTTTAATATGGTTGAAATCATTTTACTTATCCCACCCAGATCCTTCTTTTAGAAGCACTGAGACTTTGCTTTTGATTAAGCTATAAATTAGGTTCCTAAAACAGTCAACATGTTTACTATCTTCAGTCATAAGACTGACATAAGACTGTCATTAGTATATACATTTCAGCAACCAGAGGATCCAGTTCACAATGGAATATGGAACAGTTTATTACCAATTTTAACATGAACCTCTTCTTAGGAGAAGAATCCAGATTATATATAGCTCAAGGAGACAAGCATACAGAATATTTTGTCTGCCTCCTATTTTCCCACAACAACCCTGGGCAGTGGGTTGGGCTAGTTAATTGTATAAACTAATTATTTTACAGGTGTCACCATATTAAAAAAAATCTTCTCTGAGCTGTCCGTTATAAAAGGGGAAGAATGGAATCTAGTCATTACTTATCTTTAATTTAAATATCAGCAGACTGAAGGGAAGGAGAGCACCCAGAACAGAAATCCTGAAGGCGCTTCCATGTGACACTGAATATGACAAAACAACAAATCTGGGGGTGGGGGTGGGAACTGCTCTCTAGCATTCAAACTCCAGATGGCATTTTTCTCTGAACATACACAAGCAACCTAATAAGAAATGAATAGGTTACTTGTTTCAAGATTTGTTGCAGAGAGCAAGAATCCAGTGCTCATGCACTCTGAGAATTATAAAATGTCAGGATTTAAATTTATGATGGTTCATTTAATTCCTCACAGAGTCCAGAGCTGCTCATAGCATCTGGCTGCATGTCTCTGCCATTAAGCTAATGCAAAATAAATAATGGCACTGCCCTTGATGCAAAATATTGTGAGATCTAGTTCTACCTTAGACACAAAACCAGTTGGAAGTTTGGGGAAAGGTTACTCAGAAGATGGTTGGCTTACAACTCCAGAAGGTTTTATAAAAAAAACAGATTATCTGGTCAGGATTCAATCCAAGCCATAGCACTAAAATGCCATTGGTTATGCTTGGCAATAACTTTTGGTGGGTCCAAGATAGAGGTTCTACATTTATCTTGTATCTCCTTAACCTTTCAGTGGCCTTTGAAACCATTGATCATGATATTCTTCTAGAAATGGAGCTCACAGTGTTATGGGGGTTGCCTCTTTTCTCTAGGGCCGATTCCAGGCCTCTGTTTTGGGTACCTCGAGGTTGCATTTAACATTCACATGAAGCAGGTAGGGGAGGTCATCTGTATGCTGATGGTACTCATCTGTAGATCTCTGCCTTTGCTAATCAAGTAATGCCATCAAGCTCCTTTCCCAGTAATTGGAGCTTGTGAGGGTCTGGATAGAGGAGGACAGACTTTATCCCAACCTTGGCAAAATTGAGTGTGTGTGGGTTTTTAGGGTCCATGGTTCTGGAAACTCTCCATCTTTAATTTTGCCTGGGGTGACTTCCCTAGTCAAACCAGTGAGTAATTTGGGTGTCCTCTTGGACTCACAGATTCCCACTCTTCCCAGCAACCATAACCATGCTAAGTAGATGAATGATTCAGGCAGCAACTATGGAGACATCCGCTAGGAGAAAGCTTTCTTACACTGTCTTTGTATTACCGTCTACTTTTATGCATAAAATGTGAAATAAACTAATTTCAGGACATTTTGTAGATACAATAAATATCTGATTAGGATATACAATATTGTGTTGCATGCCTCTGGCCTTTTAAAAATCTCAGGCGTGAAGCAATTCTCTGCCTCTGAGATGTAAAGACAAACAAAATTGCATGTCAAAAAAATAAAGGATACTTAGCTACTCAGTTCACTTTCTTTTTGCAGAGAAGCACAAATAGACCTTGGGGAATATTAACAAAGAATCATCTCACAAGAAATCAGGAAAGGGAACTACAACCTGAAATTTCATAGTTCCCCTTTGATAACTTCATTTTGCAATAGGAATAGGTTAACATATACTATTCTGCTTTTCACTGTTGCTCAAATCTTATCTCCAGAAGTCAGCGTATTGCTTCTTCTCTTCCCATCATTTCAGTAAACACTTTCTCAAATTTGAAATACCTTGAAAAAGCCAATGATGCCTACACCGTACTCTACGCAGTACTTGTCCAAGAGCTCACGGTTCCAGGCATCCAGGTTCACATACTTCAGGATGTTCTCATAGATGATAAGTGCAAAGCGCCCTCGGTCCTTGTCAGTCAATGTAGGCATGTCTCCCTTCCCCGGAGCGATCTCTGTCAGATATTTGAAACGACTAGATTCCAAGATGGCCACAATCTCCTGTCCCAGTTGAGAGTAAAGGCTTTCCACAAACACAAGGACCAAGGGGTCAGTCCGAGAAGAATCTACCACTTTGATGGGTTTTATTGGTAGCAGGCGTGAAGGAGCAATCTTCGGTTCATCACAGTCTGGGCTCGGGATATCCCCAGAGGGTTCCAGTCCCCTCTTCCACCCATATAAATAATATGCGGAGACAAAAACACTGAGCAGGCAGAAGGCAAAGAGCAAGAAGAGCACCACTTGAGGAGATACCTGCCGGAAGCTCCTCCGGATCCTTACTAAAGTCATCCTTGCTTTGGAAAAGAGTTTTCAGGTTCCTTCCCCACCCCACCCACCCTTCCCCCCTCCCTCCCTCCAGGTCTCAGCTCAGGAAAGACTGGAGATAGTTTCACAAAGAGGCCATACATGTATGGAATTGCCCCTGTGACAGTCCATTATCCATCCTGGTCCTTTTTCATGTCACCATGGCAAATCCATTCAAAGTTCCTTTCTCAGATAAAAATACCAACAGTTTCTCATCGTCACTGTTTTATTAGGATGGAAATCTGACAGCCTTGGCCTTCAGGAACTGTTCTCAAAAAGCGGGACCACATGGTGATTCCTTGGATCTGCGAACAGAAGCAAAAGGGGGAAATGTTAGCAGTGGGGAAGAAAAGCCTCATCTCCCAGTTCAGAAGCTCTGCCTCTTAACACATTTGTTTCCAAACAGAGAATTTATGGGCCTCTCACATCTACTTGGCTTCTCTTGCAGCTGGAGTGGGAGAAAATTCACTATACCCATAGATAAGTGTTTTTTCCTTTTGTTTTTTTTTTCTTAATTATTATTCCTTATCATGTACCATGCAGTGAACCTTTTGCCACTATTGCATAATAAAAGCTGGACTTGTTAAGCCAATTCTTTGGGAGAGCAGAATATGCCAGTGGGTGGATGATTAGGGATGCTCTTTTTTTTTCCACAGAGTATTCAACTCTTTGCATTCTTTCTTCTTTTTTTAAAAAAAAGTTTCCCAGGCTATTTAAGCCCACATAAATAGCACAAGGAAGGAGTCAGAGAAATAGCTAAGGAAGATAAAATGTAGGCTCGTGCATAAAAAATATATATATGCAAACTGGAACTTTCCGAGGCCTTAATCTGCAGAAGGGAGAAAGAGAATAATAGACTAACTTCAACCATGTTCAACGAGCTTTATAGAGAAACTATAAATGTAAGATTGTAGTAACCCCACCCTCAATTCAATCTCAGGGCATCGATTTAAAAAAAGCCAGCTGCCCTTCAGAGAACCATACATGCAACAGTCTTAGACAGGACCCATAGTTTGTTTTCCCAGTCTTGCTGATCACTCCCACGTAGCTTTGAGGTAGCCGCCACACTCTGCACCTGCTTCAGCTTAGTGTCAATCACTTGCCAACACACCACAAGAAGCCTTTAATACTTTGACAGTGTAGAGGACTGTAAGAAATGCTGCCATTGCTTTGTATGCTTGGAAAGGCCAGAGGGGGCCCTCAGCCCAGCTTTCACTCGTGGAACAAAAACATGAAACAATTACAAATGTTCTCCTAGTCACTGAAAGAGCCATTCCAAGGCTTCACTCCCAAAGAAGAGAACATTATTCAATGCAAATGGTTGGGGCATTTTACCTGTATCTTAGAACACCTTCAAAGCACACATCGACACAAGAAGGAAAGCATAGAGAGGTAAAGAGAAAATGTGTATTTCCCCCATCCCAGTTTTGAAAGGCAAACCCGCTTTCTTTATTCTCTCACTGCGGATCAGTGCAGTAAGTTTTCCAGTTTCTCAGTCAACAAGTAATCTTACGAAGCTTAAAAGAATATTTGGGAAGTGACCTTTCCAAGGACCCAAGCTGAGCCAGGTGTAAATTAACCCAACTGCCAAATAAAGATGACAGGAGTGAGGAAACAACTACCTTGTATAGAAAGCATTTCACATAGGTATGGTCGTACTGCCCACAAAGGCGAACAGATTTGACTTGCATACTATAATGCCAGTCAGCTCACAGCTAGATCAATTATCATATATGTGCACGTTCAAATTTTCTTTAATCACAGTATTACTTTTCCCATAGAGGTAACTTTTGGCATTCCTGCTTCCAGGGATGCAAAGAATGGACAAAATAATAGTACCAGCTAGCAAATGTATCCCTAATGTGTGGAGCATGTTAGATCACGACAATTCTTGTCGTGATCACGACAACACAGTATTCTTATTCAGTAAAAGCCAATCTTTGAACATCCATCTGAATTTTCATTTAGGACTAAATGAGACATAAAGTTAAATCTAGCTTTGGCTTGAGACTGATAATAATCCAGAGCACAGCAGGTATATGACATGAAACATATTCTTCTGTGCCTCTGCTCTTATCCTAGGAGAAAAAAAATTCTGCATTTAATATTAGCACCAGGAAGAAAATCCCCACTGTTACAGATTATGAATTTCCTTGCAATGCAAATAGCAGTGCTTGGGGGTAGGTGGGAAAAGAAAGGATACATTTCACTTTCTTCATATCTGCTTGATCTGAAAAAGATCAATCCCTGCAGCTGCAGAATTTTTTATTTCCAAGCTATGGCTCACTAAATGCAGATACTGTAGGTTAAACCATTATGTTTAGTTTAACCATTAAGGTTGAAGTTTAATAGCCACAATATTTTTTCCTTACTGGTTTTTTTTTAGTGACACTTAATTATTACAGCTGAGGACAAAGCCCCCCTTCTCCCCCCCCCATTCACAGTTGCAAGTTGAGACATCTGGCAAAATTTCCAAAATGTGGTTGTGAAGTGCTCAGTCTTGTATTCTACTCTTCATTAAATCTTAATCAGACATTACTCAGACTTTTTAAATCACGAAGAATGAATCACAATTATCGTTTTCCCACAAGCTAAAGCTCCCTAGGGTAGATGCTCCATCAGTTCACAGAAAGACACTACTCGGAATCTAAAGAGCTTTTCCAGTATGCTGGACAACAGCTCTTTCTCTACACAGACTGGACAACCAGACAGATCAGTTAGGCATGACATTTATATCCCTGATACGTGAGTGCTACTAGTAGAACATTTTAATCTGGCTGGCCAACAAAGACAGCCTGCCAAGTAACTACCCTAATGCGATACACATTTTTTTATAAAATGAAAAGGTGAAAAACATTGAAACAAAGTTTAGTGTAGGATAATCTCAGACATCAAGAGTATCATAAGAGGGAGAACATCCCTAGTTCCATCTATCCAACTCCTAGACTCTTACTGTATCTCCTACTTAAAGAGCAGATGGCAATCATAACCAGAAGGGCTATATACAAATCCATTTTTTTCAATAAACAGGAGTATACAGTCCTTGGTGCTCTCTGAGCTTGGTTGTTTGCTTGAAGACATTTCATTACCCAATTAGGTAACATTATCAGTGTGAGTGAGTGTGGGATTTGCTACAGTAGCTTGCCCTCCCACTTTTGATGTAAGTATGGTTTTCTCTGTGGTACAGGTAGTCCTCAATTTACAAGTACGGTTGGGATCAGAACTTCTACTGTTAAGAAATGCAATTGTTAAGTGAGTCACACCTGATTTTATGATTATTTTGCCACTGTCATTAAGTGAATTTGGTTCCCCCCCCCCCCCGGATTCTTATTGGAAACCCGAGAAGATCACAAATGGCGATCACATAATCCCCAAAATGCTTTAACCATTGTAAATTCATATCAGTTGCCAAGTGCCTGAATTTTAATCATGTGACCACCAAGGTCACTACGACAATTGGTTGTAAGTCACTTTTCTTGGCACCGTCATTAATTTCAAACAGTTGCTAAATGAATAGTTGCAAGTCAAGGTCTACATATATAGTTTCTTGATTAGGGTACTGTTTCTTGCTTGATTACCTGGTATTAATCCTCGCATTGATGTTGGCTTCTGGAGAGGATATGTTCTGGCCTTTTTGTCTCCTCCTTAGCATTTTTATTGACTCTTTTGTATGGTGTAAATGTGGTTTATTTTTGAGTGTCTATTGATAGCTGATTGTCAGAATGCCAAGCTTCCAGGAATTCCATAGCTTGAAGCTCACACTGTGAACTTCAGTTCCAGCTGAACAGTTCCAGCTGAAACTGTGTTCATGTGTTGTGAGATTAGGGCATAGTGTCTTCTGACTGCTGGTTGGTGTTCTTTATTTGTATTTTTTATCTTACATTGTTATTTTTATAAATAACTCAAGATTATAAACATACCTAATACTCACGAAGGCAAATATACATGTCCCAGGAGGACAATATACTTCTGGCACCGATAACCTCACACCAGCCAATCCGCTCCCACAGAGAGGGTCTCCTCAGGGTGCCGTCGGCCAAGCAATGTCGAAGCTTGAAGGAATAAACCTTTGGTCTCTCACTCACTTCGGTGACTCACTCAAATTGAATCCTGCTTCTTCTATTCCTTCTTCCTTCTATTTTTCCCCACCACCATCCTGTGAAATGGGTTGCACTTAGTGAGTGACTGACCCAAAATCACCCAGCTAGCTTTTATGGTAAGGAGAGACTATGGCTGGTTTCTAGCCTGGTACCTTAACCAATAGATCAAACTGGCTCTTATAACTAGCATAATAATAATTTTATTGCCATTGTACGTATATACACAGTATACCCATACAACGAAATTCACTTAACACCCAAAGACTAGGCCCAACACACATAACAATCCCCAAACACACCCCCACCCACCACAAATTCCCCGCCCCTAAACCACCCAAACATCCACACAACAGACCAAGTAATGCTGTCCAACAGTTCACTGATGGTGGCCCTTTAGTTCATTGTTGAGTGCAATTATAGCTCTGGGATAAAAACTATTCAGAAAACATGTGGTCCGAGGTTTAATTTTTCCAGTCTTTACACTATATGTTGTAGATCATTCCTGTTTTTTCTTCTTAGACAACTAGGACTTTTGGTTTACTTACGATGTTTTGGAGGACCTTAGTTGGTTTCTGTGCTACTTTGACACTGTATGGTTGTAATGGTCTATTGATTGTTTCTAAGTTGTTTTTAATGTGTGCCAATGTTATCCTTTTCCTAGCTTGTGTTGGTTGTGCTGTAGTGATTGCATGGTCAGGGATGTTGTTGCGTGGGTATCCCATTTTATATAGGCAATTGGTTTCCTTTTTTCTGGTGTTCTGGCTTGCTGCAGTGTGTTTGTACTCATCTGAACAATGTTCTTACACAGCTCCTCTTGTGGGAGATAGGCTTGTTACTTTGGTAACAGAGCACTTGGTTGGTGTGGGTTGTCTTTTGATAGACTTATTTTTAAAATTTGTGATCATTTGCTCTGATGAGAATACACAAGAAGGGTTCTATGTTGTTGCTGTTTTCTAGTAGGCTTCTGGGAACAATTCATGATCCTGATTACACCTTTATGGTACAGGGCTGGGTTAGTTGCACGACTGCCAATCTCCAACTGAGTTTGACTGTCCCAAGAGATCCAAATGAATAAGATGTTCTAGGTCCCCTCTGTAGGAAAGTATCATCTGGCAGAGCCAGAAGGCATGCTTTCTCTGTTGCAGCATCAGCCACCGGAACAGCTTACCCTGTAAGATTCAAAAGGCCTTTAATCTACTGGCTTTTTTTGAAGTCTTAAAGAACTGGTTTTTGCCCCAAGAACTGGACCGGGATGGTGGATGAGTCCATCTGTAGGGAGCAGGAACTCCCACAAATATTGGCTGGCTACAGTTACACTGTCTTTGTGTGTGTTTTTAAAATCTTGTTGATGTTGGCCTGGTTTGCAAACCTATATTAACCTCCCAGAGCAGTAAAATTTGTGGGTTGAAGTGAATATTAATTGATCAAATAAATACATCTAGGTTCAGATCTATGAATTTCAGTGATGATTTGAGGTCACTCCGTCACTGTCACTCCAATAACCTGCAGTATAAAACCACAGTGAGGATAAAATTGGTAGGCAAGCACTGCAAATATTTTAAACTGAATTTCTAAAGAAAGAATGAGATTCAAACTTAACTAACAAATGAGCTGAAACAAAATATTGCTTGTCTCTTTTAGATATAACCGAACAGTAAAATTTCCATCAGGCCAAATTCAACTCCTGGTAGCTCCTCTAGACTTTTCCATATAGTTTTCCAGGCAGGAAAGGCTTTGTCCAAATGCAAATAATCTTAATTTGAAAAATAGAACAGGGTACCGACACAAACTAGCAAGGAGCACATGGTGCAACAATTCTGGTAGAAAATCATGAGCCAGAACCACCATGGAAAAGGTAGCAAGATCTGTCACCACCAATGCACCATAGGAAAAGCACAACTAGAATTCAGTAAACCTTAGCTAAGATGATGACCCTCAAGATCTCCAATCAAATTACACCCTATCTCATGGGTTTTGCTCTCATACACCTGACGCACATCAACTTCTGCCTTATGTAGGTTTTAGGAAATGTTCACAAGGCCTGCCAGTCACTATTTGTTCTATCTATCTGCATTCCTTTCATCACCTGCAAGTGCTTTAAACATTCTTCAACTCTCCCATCTTCCAAACTGGAGCTGTTAAGCCTTGCTGAAAGCTAGAACAGAGACATCTAGGTCGCCAGCAGCAGCCTTTGAATTGAGGCTGAGCAGCAGTCGATGGCCTGCCGTTTCTCACCTTGACATCTTAGCAAGGAAAGCAAGAATATTAATAAATGCCAGCGTGAGTCTCCAGCTATTCAGTGAAGGCTTTTCTGATGGCTATAGCCGAGGCTATAGTTAAATTAGCCTCTGGTTACACCTTACCAAATTCATGGTCAAACGTGAATTTGACGATTCTGATATTTTTCAGCACTTAAGTGCATTTGGTTATACCATGCTGCAAAGGCCAATTATCTAAAATAATTTTTAAAACAATATTATTAAAGCAATCTGATTGAGATGAAATGAGATTATACCTAACTTAATCCAGTTATTTTTGTCCCTATCTGAGATAAGGGGATAATGGCCTTACATATAGATTACATATACAAACAAGCTATAAATTAGAACTACTATACCTTTGATTTTTTTAAAAGTTTATTCCATTTTCTTCCTAGAGTAAAATCCAGAAATCAAAGATATAGTAATGAAATGGGCTTCTTGTGCGGCCACCTTTCTTTTTAAAACAAAGAAGAACATATAACACACACAATACATGCACACCTAATATGATAACGGTCATTCTATATAAAGACCCAGGTGTTGAAGCACATAAAGGACAAAGTTAGAAGTTGGAAGGCCATGAGTTCAAGTCCTGTCTTTGGCACAAAGCCCATGGATGACCTTCGGCCAGTTACTCTCTCTCAGCTCTAGGAAGCAGACAATGGCAAATCACTTCCAAAACCTCAGTACGAAAACAGCAGGGACTTGCCCAGGCAGTTTCCAGAAGTCAACACTGGCCTGAAGGCATACAGAACACACACACACACACACACACACACACACACACACACACACACACACTGATGTCTGTACAGAAAGCAGCAGGCTCTAAAAAAGATTTTACATAGATCAAGAATAGACAAGAAGAAGAATGTTAGGACTTCCGAGAAAGATGTTTCCTTGCAGCCGCTGAGCAGAACAGCATTTTGTTCCCCTACACTGAACTCAGCATCTTCCTTTGTCAATCAGTAATTTTCCCAGAGGCAATCGCTTGGAATGACAGGAGCACTGCCACAGTTTCAACCACTTCCTTTGCTAAAGCTCCAAACAGCCCTTTTAATCTCCCAAAGTGCTTACTAGACGTTAACCATTACATTTCCTTTTTCCTCTCCATCCACAGAGCACACCTCAGCACTTTTCTTTTGTTGGGAAAATGCACACTTGTGATATGTACAGGGTACGGAAGGCAGCGGGCGCAAGAAAAGAACTATTTAATCAAGAATTCCACCTTAGAGCCATAAGATGGTTTTCTTTTGTTCTCTGCCATTTTCAATCCTTCACATTGCACCGTCCAGGCACCTCCTGCCTTCACTAGTCCTCCCGTTCCTTCCTGCACAGAAGAAAAGTCACAAGCTCTCATTAGTGACATCAGAGTTCCCATGGCTACATCCAGAGAACTGACAGCCAACAGATTTAATGGCAATGCATGGAAGGAAAGGCAGCGAGGCAACAGTGACTGACAGGGAAATATCACCTCTGCTTCTTTAATCATCAGTGAGCCCTAAGAAACTGGGAGCACAAGACACTGATGACTTTTCTTTTAATCACGAGTCCTCTCCATCACAATCACCCTAAATATCTCCTTGCCCTTCCTTCCTTCCCATTAGGAAAAAAACAAACAAAATAAAACAGAGGATGGAAGAAGCAGAAATTCTATTCCACTTGGTCAGAGGCTAAATGATGCATTCTTTTGAATTTAGCACATTTCTTTTTAGGAGCTAGTGACTCAAAGGTCAAGAACAAAATAACTCAACCCAAGCAACTCAAAGATACCCAAAGAAAGGGGAGGGAGGGAGGAAGGGAGGGGGGAGGGAGAGAGAGAGAGGGTGGGGGAGAAGTTTAGATGAAGTTTATAAACTTCATAGCTTCCTCAAAACTATCTAAGCATAGGCTTACATCAAGTTCCACTAGTCCTCAATATTGACAATCTAAAAGGAGGAGGAGGAGGAGGAGGAGGGAGAAAAAAGGCATATTAGACTTCCATTATTATTTATAATTTCCAGAATATAGCCATGTCTCATACAGATCCTAAAATTTTTTTTAGAAAATGATAGACAGATGCAGCCCATTTAGGTTTTATTTCCCCTTGGGGGAAAGGTTTCCACTTCTATTGGCTTGCTGTTATAATTGCCTTCTTCCAGGATGCTTTTGTTTTTATTTTTCAGTTAAACCAACTTCTAGACAGTATAACCCCAACTTTCTTCAGCCATCATGGATGGCTTGAAAATGAGATACAGACATGTAGGATACAGCAACCATTTTAAGGCCAGCTACATAGAAGTCCTACAAGTCATATACAAGCGTTGAATGAAATCTGGCAAAAATAGACTCTCAAAAACAATAGGAAGCATGTTTTCTTGGACTACTGTAAAATAACTTCAATTTGGTTCTTTCTAAGGTTGTGTTTATATACTGCGATCAGCAAATCTTTTAATAGTAACAGCAATGGGCAAGTTTTCCCCTTTCCAACTCAAAACCTCTAAGGCAGCCGTCACCAACTGGTGGTCCATGAGAAAATTTTGGTGGTCCTCAGAAAACTTATTTCCATTTTTTATATTGCACTAAATCAGGGGTCCTCAAACTACGGCCCCTGGGCGGGATACGTGCAATGAACATTTATGTTGCTTCAGGGAGTCTCCCCCTTTGGAGACTTTTTGTGTGGGTCAAAGGGGGGCAGAAATTCCAACTTGGGGTCTGCTTCAGCCTCCTGGTGCGGGGCTTTGGGTGAAGGCTGGAGGGAAGTGCCGCTGGTGGCAAAGAGCCGGAGGGCCTTGTTCCAGTGGGACTGCATCATGGCCTGGAACTGGCTGACCATCTCAGCCAGCTGAGCCTGCAGGCGCCGGTACCTGGCCTTGCACTCCCACAGGTCTTCCCTCTGTTTGGAAAGCCTATGCTCCTAGTCCTCAGTGAGGTGCTTCTGATGAGCCCTTCTCAGTCAGATTCAATTTGAACTGAGTCAGCTGTTTTGCCAACTCTTACTCGTGGTGGCTGCTTAGCTCCAACAACTGCTTCCTGCTGGGGCCCTAAGGAGCCTAGGCGGACAGGCAAGAAGTAGCTGGGAGGGGAGGGGCAAGTAGAGGCTGGCGAAGTGCCCCTCGACGCGAGTGACATCGAGTTGGCAATGACCACCCAGTCACATGACCACCTAGCCACGCCCACCCAGCCGGTCATTAGGCAGATCATATTAATGGTCCGGGGGATTTTAAATTATAAATTTAGTGATCCCTGAGGTCTGAAGGGTTGGTGACCCCTGTTCTAAGGGAAGGGATGGGATAGCACAGGAAGGCTGGGGAGGGGCAAATTGTCAGTTGGTATGCCACACATAAATTAAAATATTACACCAAAGATGCACAGCTAAGGGGAAACCAAGGAAAGGATGGGCACACCAACAGGCCAAATAGAGGAAGAGAGGAGAGGGGGGCATTATCCTACTTGCCCTATAAGATCCCTGGCCAGCTGGTCTGAATCAATACCTGGAAGAATTAAAATATTTTGGAGTCCACCAGACTGAGATTCTCTCTGGAAGAATCTTTGAATATGATTGAATTCTAAGCCACATGGAACTGAACACATTTTTGATTGTATGTTATTATCTACCTTTAATTTGAACCACTCGTGCAAAGCATACTACTTAACAGTCATATACAATTACAGCTGCTTCCCTTTTACTGACCATAGCTCTTAAGCGCTAAACTATTGTAGTATTTTCTTACCGAACCATAACACTGTGAAATATTTGTCTGACATAGCAATATTTATGTGGATGAAAAGAAATATTAAAAAGAAAATACCGGTGGTAGGAGAACTTCAATATCTCTGATAAAGTCATTCTTCCTGCTTTTATTGCTTACATCAATTGCAAAAAGAGGTTTAAAAAATAATCTCCTCTCCTTAAATTCCACTCATAGTTTAAGAATGTAGATCCTGGCTAAAGCAATCATTCATATTTAGGTTTTGACTACCTTGTGTCAATGCCTAATATGCATGCGCTAATTCAGTACAGTAGTGTTGCAGACTTGAAGTTTATCAGCATGGAAAACTGAAACAAGGGAAACAGTTGCCCATCTGCCAACATACCACTATTATTTAGTGCTCCTTCCCATCTACCACTGACCCACAGAATTCAACAAAACACATGTAAAAGCATGCAACCATACACAAGATATGAGATCACAACAGTTTCCAGCATGAAAAGACATTTCTATGAATTGATGATGTTCCGCACTTCAACCTACAGCTTAGCGAAGAAGAAGAAGAAGAAGAAGAAGAAGAAGAAGAAGAAGAAGAAGAAGAAGAAGAAGAAGAAGAAGAATCTGCCAGATTGTAATTAGTCGATTATTAGATTAATATGGGAGCGATATCTTCTAAAGAATAAAATTTAAAAATGATTAGCTAAAATAAGTAAGCATGGTGCTAGTCTACCTCACGTGTTCTCAGAGAAGGTTTAATTCGTGGTTGAACTTTGGTCATCAAGATCTTCAGGTAGGGAGGAACAAAAACATGTCTTGAGAATTCTTCCAAGCAATATTTTTAATTGTTAAAAGCAATGTCTTCTTTGTGATATATACCCTATTTCCCTTAAAATAAGACCTATCCTGAAAATAAACCCCAGCATGTTTTATGCATGCGCCTAATATAAGCCCTATCCTCCCCCAAATAAGCCCTACTTAAGAGCCTGCGTAGCCGGCTGCCCGCCTATTTCACCTGGTTGCTCATGGTGCCATGACTACAAGGTGAGGTGAGGAGTGGTGGATCTGCCCCACACTGGCTTACCTCAGGGCCCCCTCAGTCAGGCCATCCATGCACCGACACCTGCCTTGCAGCAGCAGCAACAGCAACAGCAGCCATGTGTAGCAGGAGCCCACATGGCTGCCTGCCCACTTCTTCTACTTACTCATGGCCACAATGAAGCAGGAAGCTGAGGCCAGGAGATAAGGCAGGTGTCAGGGCATGGATGGCCTGGCTGCAGAGCCCTGAGGAAAGTTGATGTGAGGTATGTGGGACAGCTCTACCACCACCACCACCTGCCTTGCCTTGTGGCACTGGTACTGGTGTGTTGCTCAGTCTCCTGCTCTGTTGCAGCCACAAAGAAGCAGAAGAAATGGGCTAGTGGCCATGTGAGTCCTGCTGGACGGGGCTGCCAGAGCTGCCACGAGGCAAGGCAGGTGTTGGGGCATGGGTAGCCTGGTTGTGGGGGTCCTGAGGTAAGCCAGTGCAGGGCACATGGGGTAGCTACACCCCCGCCTCGCAGTAGCAGCACTGGTGCACCACACGAATTAGCAGAAGTGGGTCTCCCAAACATGGGGGAGAAGATAAGACACCCTCAAAAGTAAGCCCTAGTGCTTATTTTGGGGCCCAAAACAAAATAAGACCTGGTCTTATTTTCGGGGAAACTTGGGTTATATAATTTCCAAATTACTGTGTTACTCATTTATAATCGTCCCATATTTTCCAACTAGCACCTATTTTCAGTAAATCTGTAAGTATGAAATGATAAAGTTGCAGTACAATTAGGAATAGGAAAATGTGAATAGGAAAATACACAACATATACGCAGTAAGAATGTATAGGGCAGATTCTACATATCTCTCCATCAATTCACTTGTATTTCTATTTGCAGAATATTTTTTTGTCATGAAAAAGTCCTTTTAAGAAAGTGCTTTCCAGCTGTTCTGGTCTCCAAATCTCTTTTTTATAAAAATGTGAATGAAAGCACTTATGTCTCAGAAACAGTTCCTGCCTTTTCTTTCTCTTTATAGATATCACAAGGCTTTAACGAACGGCTTCCTAAACTTTCTTTTCTTCTGAAATAAAGGAATTATCTTAGCCTTGTATCCTCCAATTAGTTACTTAATTATGGGATTCAATATGCTCTTTCTTTCATTCTTTCGGTATATACATGCATAATTCAGCAAAGTAAATATTTTAGGGAATAACTAAAATAGGAACTACTTTGCGCTCTGACTCTGGTGATTGGATCCTGAATTATTTTTTCTTAACACTTGGGTTCCCCAGCCAACCAACAGGAACAATTGAGCCAACAACTTGTTTCATGAAATTGACTAAACTATCAAATGAGACCCTTTGTCAGAAAGTAAGAACTCTTAATTCTCTGGAGAAATCTATTAAACTTGTTCCCATTTTTTAAAAATTTATCAGGAAACAAGCCTGCTATAACTGTTTAGTTTTATATTACAGCCGGAGTCTGAAGGAACCTCATCTTCTCTGTGGGGGCACCCGCCCTGTGGAATGAGCTGCCTCCTGGAATACGATTGATCCCGGACCTCCGGACCTTCCGTAAAGCCCTGAAGACGTTTTTATTTCATCAAGCCGGCCTAGCCTAAATGGTTTTTTAATTGGGATTTTAAATTTTATGGATTTGGGGTTTTAAATTTGGGTAGCCAATGATTTAATTCTTTTAATTATCTTAACTTTTGCATTTGTATGTTTTTTAATTTTGGCTGTTCACCGCCCTGAGTCCCTTCTGGGAGAAGGGCGGTATACAAATTAAATTAATAAATAAATAAATAAATAAATCTCTCAGGACCTAGAAGGCACTCACCTTTTAAAACATCCTTTCTCCCCCCGCCCCCCCGCCCCCAAAAAATCAGAGTGGACCCAATCTTTTTGGTCTTCTGAAAGGGCTGAAAATATGGCTTTGTCATCTGGTCTACTAGTGGTGGTGTAGAGTCAGAAAAATCACTGCTGCACAGCTGCTTCATTTTAGAAGATTCCTTGGCTCTACTTATTCCCAGGATGTGTAATAGAGATAGAGGGCAAAGAACATAGTGCATGATTGATGAAAGGCCATTGCAAACGATTGCCTTCTGCAGAGCTATAATTCAAGCCCTTGAGTAGTCAAGATTCTGCATGTAGCTCCACATCTTTACTCCAGAAGATGCTGTCTAACCGGGCAACTAACTGGTCAACATTGGGACATGATTGTAATTCCATTAATCAGGCTCACACAGGTACAATTGATGGGATCAGTTATAAATATAAACACTTAAAGTTTGGGAAAAGATGTGGCAGGAACACTGCTGACTTGGCTATACCTTTCTTCTGTACAAATAGAACATAACAAGGTACAGATACAAAAAAGGTGATAGGACCTGATAAAACAATTGCTTAAGTTTTTATCTGGAAGAAGCCCCAACTCCAGCAAACTATCAGTCAGGATAGGAAATGCCAAGCTAGACAGACAGATGACTTATCAGGATAAAGCAGATTTCTAAAAAAATCTCTATCTGTAATTATGATTTTAAAAATATTATCCCAAGAGGGCACACTGGAGGCAGTAGAATAATATTTCCATATTTATGCTTATACTTGTGATTTTTGTAGAGAGACAATTCTAGAATTGTGTGTCTCTAAGAAAAGGTGCTTTCTGTTCTCAGAACCAGTAATTTATTAATGACCAACTTATTATCTTGAATTTTGTACTTTTTTTTTACTAAAAAAACCCTTTTATCCTCTCCTGCTGACAAGATTGGAGCTTCAACTATTGGGAGGGCAACCTTGAGTCAACTCTATTCTGAAAATCTTGTTTAATTTTTATCAGTCTCCATGAAAAAGAAATTACTCTTTGGTATGTTAGCTGATAGTATTCAGTCCTTTGGGTATCCATCCTTCAACAAATACATCAAAGACCAGAGTCCCCAGACTGTAAGGAAGCTTTCAATATATGGGGGCAGGATGAGACACTATAGAAAAAGACAGAGCCCTCTCTACCTCCCAAAGAGCTTCTGTTACTGTTCTGTACAACAACAGTTAAATCACAGAACATTCTTTTTTTACTGCTAGAATATTTTTCCAGACCTTCCTGCTTTTCCCACAATACTTAGGATCCTAATTCATTCTGTATCCTTTGATATTGGCTTTAAACAATCAACTTAAATACACAGGGGTTTCATTGCAATTATTGCTGGAAAAAAAGTATTGCTTAAATATTTGAATGATATGTTTATTTGCCATAAAATCAAAATTAGGAAGCAAAACAAAACACAAAACAAAAAGACAATTTTGCTTTTAAAAAAATCTAACTTCATCTGGTGCAATTTTCTATACTCAAAAGTAGTTCAATTTAATAGGCTACTGGGGAAAACCTTTCTGATACAACACCATTTTAATGTGTGTTTAGGGCTGCTTCAGAAATGCCTATTAAGGTATTTTCTTTTTGGCTTGGTTCTCATTATCCAACAACAGAGTCCAATCAATCCTTTGATATTCTCCCTCTATTGCCATCCCTTTATCCATTGCCAAGCACAGACTTGGGTGGAACCTATCACCAGTTTAGAAAATCCACCTGCATTATAACATTAAAGTCCAGGAAATCTCTTATCTTTGTAGCTTCAAAGACAATAGATATAATTCCTCCAAGCATTCAGTCAAATTTATTTTGTTTCCCAAAGTAGAAGCAAAATGACTGGGGGAGGCTGGGGAGAGATTATCTCCACATTTGGCATACAAACAAGAAAAGCTCACCTTCCAACTATGTCCCAGCTCAATTGCCTGTAGGCTGACTCTCTGTACTTAATGCAGCCTCTCCTAATCTGAGATCCCTGACAAACAGCATTACAATCAACATAGCTTTCTAGGCAAATTCTCTCTACACACACAGGTCACCTCCAACTCACTAAGCTTCAGGAAATATTTCTTCTTTAGTTTGTTTTTTCTTCTTCTCACACAATCTAGGAGATCACCTGCTGAAAGAAATATACCTTTGAAAATCCCCAGGGGTAGAGAATGCTTAACATTTCCTACTAAGGTCAGGACTGAGCAGAGTCTCTAAAAAGAACATTAGCCAAACAAACTGTAGAGTTTGGGGGTGGTGGGAAATTTTAACACCAAATGAACACACACATTGTGCAATCAACCATTATTATAAGTGGCATACGCATTTAAATTTCCACTAAAGATTGTTTTCAACAACTCTAGCTGGATCCAAATCTAATATTTTTTTAAATAAAATAAAACATTAAAAAAACAAATTTTTCAAGTATGCTTAATTCAAGTTGGTGTAAAACAAAATGCAAGCTATTCAAAAATTCCCTATTAAAAAAAGAAAAACAAGCATAAATAGAAAGGTTGGTTTTCTATCTAAGAATGAACACAGAAATTTTAGAAGCATAATTAGAAATAAAGATAGTGATTTTTTTCACAGTTTTTATCACAGAAGGAAAGATTTGGAAATCAATAGCTTGTGACAGGCCTGTCAATTGCTGATTTTAATACAGAGATCAATGGATCTACTCTTGACTAAACCTCAAAAAAGTAACTCTACAGTTAGTCCTCAATTAATAACCGCAATTGGGATTGGAGCTGCCATGGTGCAGTGGTCATAAAATGCGAAGTCATGTGACCATGCCACTTATAAATGGCAATCTAAGTTGCCATTGTTAATCAAGGACCACATGGATTGTGGTTTTATATTTATTTTCAAAGTAATACTATATAATATTCAAATCAGCAAGCTGAAGCTGAGGGTAATGCATATTTAACTAGTTGGATTTACTGCTGTATGATGTTGTAATGTTTAAGTTCACTAACTTGAAGGGTTTAGCAGTAGACTGGATACATTCATGGATGACAGGTCTATCAATGGTTATTTCCAAGGGACTGACAGGACATGTATGTTGGAATACCAATTATAGAGGTTCAACAATAGATAGGCAGGTCTCCATCTTCTGCTTGTAAGCACCTTAGACCAAGTTGCCCATTGTGAGAAACTACATTTCGGATTAAAATGACCCTTAGCTTGATTCAGCAGACCTTTTCTTACCTAAAAACTAGACTGACTTGCCCCTCATCTACTGATGAATCTAGAGCACAGAACTACAAGAATCTGGGTGCCTGGTGTGTCCTATATGGCTTCTTCCACATACAAGGTTTGGAAGCAATTCTAGGGATCTGCCAACTATCCCCCTAGATCAGAGGTGTCAGTCTCACATTGTCATAGCAATGTCCACATGGCGTATCTGGACTTTTTCCCCCTTCGCTAAACAGACGTGGGCGTGGCTAGTATGTGACGCATCGGCCCGCGGGCTGGGAATTTGACAGCTCTGCCCCAGATAATTACTATACTCAAGGCTCTAGTATAAAACTGGATGGTATCCATAGAAGAATCAGCCATAACTCACAAAGCCCATCACCTATTTCTTTAGGCTAACATTACCAGTGCTGAAATCTCAGGATACAGAAAATTCATCTGCAATTTGTAGACCTTGGCCATAACTGAATTGCTGCTCTTGCTCAAAGTGACACACATAGCACATTAGTGTTAGTAGCACATTAGTGTTGTTTTGGCTACCTAGTCATCCACTTTGACAGGAAATCCCCTCCCATTCTTGCATACTATTGACTTACAGGATAGAGCTGCTATGTGTAGTAGTACCACTGTTTCTTTTGGGAGCAAACAGAGTATGTTGGCTACAGCTGGAGTGTGGGCAGCAGCTTGGTTTAGTGTCTCTATTCCCTGAAAATCAAATTAAAGGAGAAACTGTGGGAAAGGCACTGTTGGATCGAATAATCTCTCACTTGAGAATACCTCAGAAGCTTGTAAAGTGAAGTACAGGGTTGGGAATCCTTTTGGCATCTGCTCCTCAGTTAGAGAACTCCTGTTGTCTTGCCAGGAATACTGACTGTATCTCTGCCTTAGGCAATTTGTAATGCCGAGGGGACGGGAGAGGAGGGGAGGGAGGGAGGGAGCTCTTTCAGTGTATGTTCACCCATTTCTCTTTCTGAGTCAACCACTGACCATATGTCAAAGGGAATCCCAGAGAGAGAGTCAAATTATTATTAAATGCATACTTTGCCCTTCTCTGCATACAAGCTTACCATAAATTGGCTTATAATCATAAAATACCAAATATAAAATACTGTCGTCATCCAATACAATTAAAATAAAAATTGAAATCACTATCATTTCATATCTCCCCTTCAGTGATCCAAATGGCTCCCACCTGGATGATGTTCAGGAAACTATTAAAGATTTGGCTATTCTCCCAGGCTTTAGGGCAGAATGATAGTTGAACCTGCATTGGAATGAGGTGTTTTGTTTGCAAGTTTGTCTTAGGTCACTCGTGATTTCTTTTGGAGTTTTGTATCTTTTTTCTTGCTTTTCACTGTAAACTATGCAGAGTCATTGAGAGTTGGGCCCCTAAATTGTATGTAACTTAAGTACCGTATGTATGTATGTATGTATGTATGTATGTATGTATGTATGTATGTATGCTGAGTGATCGGTCCTTGGACAAAGAAATTTACTCCACGATCAGCAAGTCCAGTCAGACACTGGAGCAGCTGCATACTAGAGTTCTCAATCAACACAACATCCATATCTCTGCAAAACCAAAAGTCTACAGAGCTGTGGTCATCCCTTCCATCTTAAATGGATACAAGTCATGGATTTTGTATGGAACATACATAAATGTTCCATCCAGAATGGATGGAATGTTCAGAATGCGGCCGTGCGGGTAGTTATGGGTGCAACTCGTTGCGCCCATGTAACACCTCTCCTGCGCGAGCTGCACTGGCTCCCAGTGTCTTCCGGGTGCGATTCAAGGTGTTGGTTACCACCTTTAAAGCGCTCCATGGCTCAGGACCGGGGTACCTACGAGACCGCCTTCTGCCACCGATAGCCTCCCACCCACCAGTTCGCTCCCACAGAGAGGGACTCCTCAGGGTGCCATCAGCCAAATTATGTCGGCTGGCAACACCCAGGAAGAGAGCCTTCTCTGTGGGAGCCCCTGCCCTTTGGAATGAACTGCCCCCGGACATACGCAAGATCATCGACCTCGGAGTTTTCCGCTGTGCTCTTAAGACCCTGCTCTTCCGACAGGCAGGGCTAGCTTCATAATTGAGTTTTAAATTCGGAATTCTTAAATTTTTGGGTTTTTTACAAAATTGGCCTTAAATGTAATACTTTTAATAATTTTTTAAATTTAAATTGTGATATTTGTATTGTGTTTTTACCTGGCTGTACACCGCCCCGAGTCCTTCGGGAGAGGGGCGGTATAGAAATAAAATTATCCTATCCTATCCTATCAAACAGCTAAAGAAAATTTGCATGTGGGCTCTCTGCTCCATCCTTGGCATTTATTGTCAAGATGGTACCGAGAAACTGGAGGGCAGAGTCTACCAGCATTGAATCTCTGAATATCAGAGCCCAGATTAAATGGATGGGACACGTCATCAGAATGGATGACCACTGTATGCCTTGCCAGTTGAACTAGAGCCGTGATGGCGAACCTCTGGCATGCAGAGCCCTTTCTGGGGGCACGTGCGCCATCGCCCCAGGTCAGCCAGCTGGCCGTTCGGTTTCCGGTGCTCTGGCCTGTGCGCACCTTCTGATTTGGGTACTCTGTGCCTAACAGATTCACCATCACTACACTACATGTACTAGAGTCTGGGAAGAGACCTCAAGGTCAACCATGCAAGCTCTGCAAAGATGCTGTGAAAGAATCCTATGCCCCTGTGACATCTAGCAAAAGGAATTAGAAGCTGCAGCTGCTGACAGAACTTGCCATTTTATGAAGACTCCACCGGCTTTGAAGACACGTGCTCCCCAAAACTCTTAGAAAACCATGACTAGTGTCCAGGATAACACTCACAATTATTACAGCAATGGACTTCCAGTTCCCCAATTGTGCTAGACTCTGCACTTCTAGACTGGGACTACAAACCATCTCCATGTCCACAGATGAATTGCTCAACAGCATGTCTTCTTCAAACCTGAAGGGTTACTGTATGTATGTAAGTATGCATAAACGTAAACGTTTACTTCTTACTATCAATTTTGTTTTGTTTGTAGTTTATGTGTGTGTTTTGTATTCTCTTTCTCCAATTTTATAGGCATAAAAATTAAATAATTAAAAGCCTCACTGGCCTGCTCTATGGAGTCAACAATAAAGACAGAGAAGTAAATTATCTCTCCCTTCATCTCTCAGCCAAGTCTTTGCAATACATGCCGCATCAACACTTTCATCCAGGACTAAATCCCGGATAATAGATATTTTAATAGAATTTCACCAGGTATTACAATACAGGACTTCTTTTAAGCTGGAAGGCCCATTTTTGCTTCACCTTGAAGTCTTCAATTACAATGCAGCTTGATTGAGTAGGGGTGATATGATAGCAACTTTCAAGCAGATTATGAGTTGTCCCTAACAGTAGTATATGGAATAACAATATTTCGTTATATAAGAATACATATTTTTGTTGTGCATTAAGAAAATTCTCTAAAAGGCAAGAGCAGTTTGACAGTGGGCCAAGCCTATTTCTCTGGGGGTCTATGACAATTTGCCACTGCCAACTCGCCACAGCTAACACGCCATAGCTAACTTGCCCCGGAGCCACCTTGCAACAACTCACCGCAGGACAACTCATGGCAGGAAAAGAGTTACACTAATATTAAAGAAATAGTGGAATGGAATTCCAAAAGGAGGGACAGACTGAAATGTGAATGGCAAAAATTAAAATATTTATTTATTTATTTATTTTAAATAATTAAATAGAATTGTTAAATTGTCCCACAAGTTGTCCTGTAGCAAGTTGGCCATGGCAAGTTGTCCCATTTCGTTCTCTGGAGACTTCAAGCAGAGATTGGATAGCCATTTGTCAAATATGCTTTAACTTGGAACTCTGAACTGAGAAGTCTCTCTCTTGAAAGGACACAACCAGTTTATCCTTCCCCATTGAATATTTAAGAAATGTTACTCCATTGTCTCTCTTAATACCGCATATATGTGCATTCACAGTGGTTTAAGGGTATATGGCACCCCGATTGTGCCTTGTCATGCCATTCCAAAGATTTGCATTTTTAAAATGATTCAGGAAGAGGGAAAGCATTGGTGCAAGCTCAACATTGGTACACCAGGCCATTGCTGATTGGGCCATCGCTTAAAGCTGGCCTCGCACTTTCAGGTTTATTTTAGTATCTATTCTCCTAGTATATGGCAATCTTCACTATTAATTAGTTTCTCTGAAAAATCCCCCAACTTCTAAAGCCATTGCTTCTTCACAATTCATACTGTGTCATAACATAGGAATTAACTCTTTTAAAATGTGAATGCTAATGTGAAGATGACTTGAACATTACTTTCAATTTGGCACTTTGGGTGATGAACCATTTAGATTATGAAGTCTCTGTCCCAGTTTTTAAGCAAAACTGGAATTATATTAATTACTATCTGTCTCTTGGGAAACTGGGTTCTGATAAGAGATTGCAGACATCCAACAGTATTGGGTTGTTTATCTAATAGGCTGTCTTAAAAGAGTCTTAAATGAAAACAAGGTCCAAGATCAGCTCCATGTCAATATCACAAACTGTACATTCCGTGCAGGGCTGGATTTAGATGAAAAGAGGCCCTAGGCTATTCCACTTATGAGGCCCTTTCACCTATAGTGAAAGTGTAATTTTAATTTTGCTAACAATTTGAATGTAGGCCCCTCTTGATCTTGAGGCCCTAGGCTGAAGCCTAGTTAGCCTATAGGAAAATCCGGCCCTGATTCCGTGACAATCTCTATGGTCATCAACAAATAGCTGCTTGTCCCCAACAGAAAAACTAAACGCTGAAACAAGAATAGAATAGAATCTAAGCCAGTAAAAATACATTTCTACTTACTTGGCAGTATTTGGATTTGTCTGAAATGTTGCAAGGGAGAAAAATGAAGAACAAGTTATCAGCTACTGCTAGACAGCCCACTCTTGAGCTTGCAAGCAAAGCAGCTGATGCAAGAAACATTTTTTCCTGAAATTGCTTAATTCTACCATTTTTATTTTGAAATACAATGACCGAATCCCTGCCATTCCCATAAAAAGTAGGCATTAAAAATAGAATGATAACACAATTGACAAAGAAGGACATACTTTTCTAGCTCTCATATGTTAGCCACCATTTGTCAAAGGTAAAAATAACATCCATTGAATTTATTTCATATCATTAATAATATTCATTTCACTGTTTCATTTCAACTAAATCCCAAAAGAATGTATCATGTGGGTATTTAGATGCCTTCTTTTTTATACTGAGTCACTTTATACCAACTAGAGGGAAAAAAAAAAAGATGACCGAAATTGAGTAATTGGTCCTCTCTATCCCTCTCCCTGTGTCTCTGCCTGTCTCTCACACACAGAGAGAAAGGGAGAGGGAGAGGGGAAGAGAGAGGGGGGGGATATAGTGGACTCAATGCAGGGGTGAAATGCTACCGGTTCCTACCGGTTTTGGTGAACCAGTAGTGGTAAAGCTACCGGTTCGGATGAACCAGTAGTATTTCCTACAATCAGCTGTGCCACGCAATTATAATTCGCAGAAAATCCTGCTTTCTAGCGAATCTAAATTGCGCGGCACAGCTGTTCCCCCCTCTCGCTGTTCTACTTACCTTCTCAAGCCTCCTTTTTCTGCACGAAGCGCACGTTTTGTGTGCACTGCACATATATGTGCAGTGTGCATTTGGTGCGCATTGGGCATGCATGCATGTACATGCATTTGGCATGCACTGTGCATGTGCACGCACAGCTTGCATTTGGCACGCACTGTGGATGCACGTGCGCAGCGTGCGCGCAGCGTACACCACACATGCACATTTTCTTTTTAAATACAAATACTTTCCATACCAATGCTATCTACAGACTGCACTTGCTTCAAAGGAGAAAGCAAAGCTGAGCAAATAGTTTGTTTCGGCGTTATTCTTGCTTTTCTCCTTTACAGGAGTCTGTTTAATTTTTTTTTTTTTCAATTTAACAAACAAAACAAGTAACAACAACAAAAACACCTGAAGGAAGGCAAAGAACCTGGAAAGTAACTATTAATCAGTGCATCACAAACCTCCCTGTTCTTGGTCCCCAGAGCAGGGCCTCCTCCCAGAACAATAGAGATGTGCTAATCACTTGAAATGTGAGCAAAATGTGTTCCCTCAAGTCTGGCAAGCATAAGAGTGATAGTTTCTCACATTGTCATGAAAGATCTGGCTCTCAGCACTTGCCCTTTTTTTAAATGTTTCATTTTGCTATGGTTTAAATTACATAATAAGAATGTACTGGGGAATGCTACATACAAAATATAAGCCTTAAATCAGCAAAAGCCTATTTTATACACAACAGCTTTTCCTTTGATTATTGCAAATTGCCAAAAAAACAAACAAAAAAACAAACCCTCATTAATGATCATGGCAAGGTTCAGAAAGCCTTTGCATTCATTTTAAAAGATAAATTTCAGTCTCATAATTTAACAATAGGTTTCAGTGTGAAAAAAACCAGCACATTAATGAATGAATGAGTCACATACATTTGTATGCCATCTTCTCTAGACAGCTTACAATGATCTTGCTTACCACCAGCAAGATCAGAAAAAAAATAGCATAATTACAATTCAAACAGCATTATTCCTTTACTCCTATACAGATGACTCTAACTCAGTGACACCTCCTACTCCAAACCTTTTACTACTTTTTGAAATGTGAGAAGGCAGAGGGTCATCCTAACCTTGGGAAGAGGCGGTCTACTCCAAAGGTTATTTATGGGTATCTTCCCTATAACTTCACATGAGGATATACCTTAGTGAAATGGGTGGTAAGCAAATTTAATAAATAAAAATAAATACTTATCTCTATCTGACCCTCTTTCAAAATGGCAATTTTCCTCTTAGCTAATACTTCCTGGGCTAGCTGTGAAGCAATTAAGAGTTAAATCAACTTATGCATAATTCTACTTAAGATTTGGGAAATTAAGTAATAAATGGTTCTCTCTAAAACAATTCATTCACAGATGGGGTTGCGGTTTCAAGGTCTTTCCTTTATGCTTTTCAGGCAAGAGAACAGATATAAAATTCTCAGATGATATGGCCACGTAGAAATGGGATACATGCTGCCAACAAAATTTAGAGATTAGCAATTGTTTAAGAAATGCAAGTTGTTTTCTTAGGTTTGGAAAAAAGAATTTTTCAATACCACCATGATGGGCCCAAACCCAAGAATGCTTGAATAAGAGAGATACACAAAAGAAACAAGAACTAAAAATTTCTATTTCCCAAAGAGCCTTTTAAATCAAGGATAGTAATTCATTCCTGGAAATAACGTTTTTTTTAAAGCTGTTAAAACTATGCTATTGATGCACTGTAAGAAATTGAGAAATGCTAGCATTTTTTAAAAAAAAAAGCATTACTAGGTGCAAATGGTCTACAGATGTGTGGCAAAAGTTCATGACTTAATCTTGGTCTCAGATCTTCTTAACATCCAGACCACCATTCTGCTCACATAAAACAATGGAAATAGAAAGAGTTTGTTAATGTAATCTGCATTTCTACCATGGATGTGAAGTGCTATATAAATGTTAATAGGTATTTAAAAATATAATCTAGGAGTCTAGGGGGACCTCTTAAGTCATGGGATAAAGACAATGCATACTGATCATTTTCATACTCAAAGGGGGTCAAGGGGAAAAAAGGAATAATTCTCCATAGCAAATTTGTTTTGTACCTGGCATAAAGGAAGATCAGATAACATGAGGGAAGGAGGGAGGGAGAGAAGACCCCTTACATATTTTGCATCTTAATGACAAACATTTTGAGTTAGCATTAAGAATTTGCAAAAGAAATAACCTATTATTCCGTCACAGCAAACCCACAATGTTTTATAGCTCCCTAAAGACTAACATTAATTATGGCATAAGGCTTTCTTGTCTATGCAGCAACTCTCACAACCTGTATGTCTTGCATTTATGCATACAGGTAGTCCTCAAGTGTAATGGAGCCTGCTTATGGTCATAGGCCATGGCAGTGGTTATGCAAGGCTCTCCCATGTGATCTTGCTTAATGACCATAATCCCCTGCTGTTGTGGTCAATAACTACATGGGTCATTAAGTGGAGCATGAGGTGCCTCAGGGAGTGGAGGAGGCCCTGGAAGCTTGGTGCAGGTCAAGGTCCTCATTACAGCACCTCCACAGCTCACACGAGCCTGCCCTAAGCCCAACCCCAAGGCACCCTGTGCTCCACTTGCCACCCAGCTGGATCCCATATCTTTGGGCCTCTTCCCACCATAAGTGGGACCCATCATGCATTGGTCCACTTATCTTTTCCAAAGATCACCTTCAGAAAGGAGAATCATCAGATTCTACCTTGTCGCCTTCCTATATGAAATCTGTATGGCGCAGTCCTGAAATCAGGCACTCGTTTGGGAGCAGCCGCAATTCCCGGATCATGAGAATTGTGGCCACTCCCAAAATGATGCTTGCTTCTGAGATGGCAACACATGGACTCTGTATAAATGATCTCCTGAAAAGGTAAGCAAGGGGAGGTTTAATGGGGAAGGAAGGTGTGGGACCTAATGGGGCAGGAAATGAACCTAAGGCCTGATGAGGACCCAGCCAGCTGGGAGGTAGGCCCAAGGTAGGCCCAGTGAGGCAGGATGGAGGGAGGGAGAAGAAAGGTCAGGGGGTGCTGCAGCATCCCTGAGGTTAATCCTAAGGGCGGGCAAATTGCCAAGCGCTGGGATTTTGTTCATGTGACACTGCAGTAGCTGTAACTTCAGGAATAGGCCTTAAATCCCTTCATTCAACACCATCATAATTTTGAATAGTGATAAGTTGTGAACTCCCTGTATTAATAATTCAAGGTTACTTCCCCTTCTGCAGCAGGCATTGTAGTTCAGATCCTGTTCAAAACAACAAAATTAAATAAACTGGTAGTTTCAAATGCTACAGCTTGATGAATTCATTTAAGTCACCTTACTGGATCATAAGTAAGAGCTCAACAGTCATGGCCACCTGTTAACCTTTTTAAAGCAAAGTTCTCTTAACTCTTAAGAGAACTTCAGCCAAAATTTGTGTTGTTTCTCTATACAGTACTAAAAATTTTCATGTCTGTTTAATTGTTTGTAAGTTTTAATTGGGCAAAACAGTGCATTATAGGGCAACAATTTTTTAATCAACCTACTTGGGCTAATTTACAGAATGCATCCAAAATCTGGGACCCATGACTCCCATGGCACTGAAATTTGGCAAAGTTGTGGCTGTTCTAGCATTGCCGCACTTAGCTCCGTTCATGTGACCACCATTTCCAGCACTATCTGTTAGCTTCCTATAAGAAAACACAATGGGGAAGCTGGCAGAAATCAGAAGTGCTTCCACTGGTGGATTGTTTGTTTGTTTGTTTTTTGTCCACCCATGTGGTAAGAAAATATCTCTGAAACAATGACACAATGGATCACATGTTGTGTAGTAAACCAGCCACTAAATTGGCTTCTCTTTCCAGAAAATAAATTGCTAGAATATTCTTTACTGTGCCAAAGGCAACAACAAAGAAGTGTTATATAGTTGTAAGATTTGTTCAACCAAGAGCATAACATACGCCATCATCTTTCATTAAATAATATGAATAATAAATGCCTGGATGCAGCTAATGGAAATTATTCTTCCCAAATCTAGAATCTATTTTTAAAAATTGCTGCACACACAACTAACTGTTCTCTTGAGTCTGGCCAGGTTTTCTGCTTATTGTTAACAAGTGAAATCTGTTCTCTAACCAGTTTAACTATTCTTGTGAACATGCGGAAGTTGTGCACCATGTCCCCAACTCTTTGGAATGAAAGCAAAGCCAGGACAGCAGAGGAAAAAGGGGCTAATATTCTATTTCCAAGCATAAAGCAGCTTTTTGGTTCTTGCATAATACAGTGTCTGCGCTTTCTGAATAAGCCCTTGACAAAGACCCTCACAAACACTGTTCCGTGCAAGACAATAATATCCTTTCAGACCGAACAAGCAATAGAGACCCCCACAACCTAGCCATGTTCAGAGCTCTCTGTGCCGATCGTTAACAGCTAGGCCACAAGCCTGTTAAGTTGTTCTTCATAAATAATTCAGGTCTTCCCCCTCTTCCTCTGGCTGCTGACTACATTCCACGTCCCGGTTTGCAGTTGAATCCAGCAGCACTGTGTCAATAGAATCGAAAGCCAAATTACACAGCCCCAAGACAATCAGAAAAGCCAAGAGGAAGGGGTGGGGGGGAAGCAGTGTTTTTCTTGCCCACTGAGATCTGGGGGAGGGGATGGGGAGGGGGAATTTGGGACACTGTGAAGAGAAAACTTCATGTGAGATTTCAGAATGCATTCTTCTTTTCAGTGGGCCAAAGAGATCACATGTCATTATTGATCCGTGTGAAAATGGAACAGACACATCAGAAAACAATTATCCTTTAAAATTTTTAAATTATCCCCCTTTCCCAAATATGTGAAAAGAGCAGGTGTACGTACTATCTAGGGATTATCTTCGCTATCAAAATTTCTCTTTATAAAATGTACTAGGGTCCAAGAAGAAAATGCAAGAAAGATTTCAAAGAAGTCTTTGGCTATTCAAAAGGATCAAGCAGTGGTAAACTCCAAATTTTTTTACTACCGGTTCTGTGGGCATGGCTTGGTGGGCGTGACAGGGGAAGGATACTGCAAAATCTCCATTTCCACCCCACTCTGGGGCCAGCCAGAGGTGGTATTTGCTGGTTCTCCAAACTACTCAAAATTTCCACTACCGGTTCTCCAGAACCTGTCAGAACCTGTTGGATTTCACCCCTGGATCAAGGGCCTTTCTTATAATTAGGCCATTAAGAGACATACCAAGATGGCATCCAAGGAGATTCCCAGAATTAGGCTGTATAAAAGCTCCCACCCTTTGGCCAATCTGAAAAATAGTGTATGTACAGCCTAGGACCGTGATGGCAAATCTATGGCATGCCTGCTGGAAGTGGCAAGCAGAATCATCACTCCGGGCACGTGAGCCATCGCCCGTTGCTCTTCCAGGTTCCGGAGTGCCAGCCACCTGGTCTTCACAAGCGCGGGAGCACCAGAAACCAAAAGAGCAGCCACCCGGTGCGCATATGGGTACCAGGAAGATGATCTTCCAGTTTCCGGTATGCGCATGCACACCAGCCACCTGGTTTATGACACACATGCGCACATGAAGACCAGCTGGCCAGTGTGCATGCGCGCACCAGAAACTGGAAGATCATCTTCCTGGCGCACGCATGCGCACTGAGCGGTTGCTCTTTCGGTTTCTGGCATTCCTGCGCCCGTGAAGACCAGGTGGCCTGGAACCCAGAAGAGCAAGGGGAGCAGAGCTGCCATCCAGGATGGGCTGGCCAGCGCTTCCCTCCCTCCCTGCCCGAGCAGGCTTCTTGTGCAGCACCAACGCGTGTATCCAGTCCGGAGTGTCTGGCTGGCTCGGGCGCACAGGGCAGCAGGGCAGTTTTTGCTGGCTGAGTGGCCAGTCACCCTGCCCACTGCTTCTGCACTGTGAGGGGCAAGGGGGCAGCACCGGTTCGTGCGCTACCACTTCTGAATGGATGTTGGAGTAGCCAGGAGGAAAAGGACAAGAAGTAGACATCAGGGAGGCGAGCTGCCGCAGGAGAGTTGGAGGAGAGTGCAGCACGGAGACACTACCGAGGCATGTCGGGCTGGCCAGGAAGCAGGAAGCCTTTGCCAAAGGATAGGGGGGGCTGTGCTGGCTCTCCCGCCTGCTGGCCCCCCCAAGCCGAGCCCCAGGAACGCCGATGCCCCTTACCTTCAAGCCCGGGAAGGGGCTCTGGCTTTCTAGCAGAAGGAGGCAGCATTCCCTGCCCAACTTTCTTTCCCTCTCCGGGGCTGCAGAATCAGATCCTCAGTGGGGATGTCCCGCCACCCCCGACAGGGGGGTGGGCAGGGAGGCACAAGGACCCCCAAAAGGCAAGGCAGAGCAAGCACAAGTGCACTGGATAGCTGGTCTTCGCACACACATGCGCGCCAGAAACCAGAAGATCATCTGCTTAATCTCGGTGCCGAAAAGGTTTGCATATGCTCCTGTTTCAGCACTTGGTGCTGAAAAGATTTGCCAACACTGGCCTAAGAGAAAGATCCATTGAATATCCTAAGATTTTTTGTTTGTTTGTTAGAGCCAACATTTGGAATAGGTGCACATATATCCAATATTCTGTAAATCTTCTATATATTTTTCAGTTATATTTGAGAGAGAAGCTCATATTTCAGATCTACGAACATAGGATTATTCCAGCCAACTGCTTGCAGATTTTCCTGCTCAAAGGAAAGACCCAGTTCAATCAAACTAGGCACTGCTTGACATAAATCCACACTATCACATTCAGATAAGTATTTAAAAGCAATACTCAACAGAAGGTCATTCTTATGCAATCAGATGTGATCACTTTCGTCATGGATTGCTTGTGGAATGCTAGCTGAGCTGGCCAATATTTAGGCAGTCTTGCTAATGTGCAGTCAGACTATTTTAAAAGATGGCAGCTAGGGACATCCGATTTTCATTTGGGGAGAAACTTGACCAAGTTTAATGATCATAAACAGAAGCCAATAATGCCATCTTCACCAGTATTCTCACTCTCCTCACAGCAATAAGATTGCTTCCGGCAGGCTTTGAAGGAGTTTTATAAAACGGAGATAAGGAACATCTTAGCAATAGATTACACAGCCTGCTTAAGTGCTTAGCAAACAGTAGTCACAGGGTTCAGGGGATAAAACAAACAACATCCAGGCAGGGAAAAGAGCAGAGAAGGAGAGGGCATGTGCTTTAACAAAAGAAATGCTATGACTTTTCTGGTCCTTGGTCTTTTTCTCTCCCCTAATACCATTTGTCTAATAAAGACACAGGAAAGGCAAACAGATGAATTAAAGGGAACACTTGTGGGGGAAAAAATAAATTCCAGGCCATTATGTCCACAACTCTGATTAAGTCATTTAGCCAGAGCTTTCAAATATATTACCGTAGCAATTACTTAGAAAATATCGTGCAACCCAATTGAATCATTCGGAAAACCCTGAACAAGCTCAGTCTTACTAGATTCTAGTAATTTTTCTGTATGGTAAGAAAGATGTATTTTCTGAAGCTAAAAAAACAGGTTGTTTTTCTTGATTCTTAATGATGTATTTCTTGCAGTGAAGTCTAGCTGAGCACTGACATTTGTAAAACATATTTTAGAGCCAGAAAACAGAATGTAAGTGCTTAAACACTACAGTTAATCTTACACTGGGATGACAACCCCTACTCCCCTATACCATATTGACTGTTGCTCCCTCAAAATACCTAAACCAAGACTGCTTAGAAGAACTGAAGCAAAAACATACTTGTAATTCTAAGGAATATCCTTAAAAAGTGAACTATTTTTATATGAGATAGCACAATAGCAGAGATCAGCTCCAACTCCCACCCTCCATTTAAATCTCCTCTCCTTCACTAAATCTTGTTTCAGTTCAGTATCTCCTTAGAGCCCAGCCACTTCAGGAGTACACTGACCTCCCTTACTAGATTGCCTTAAAAATGATGTACTGGAGGGTTTCAAGTGTAACATAAACCATTTGACAGATGTACCACCAAGTCAATATTGACACTTAAAGACCATATAGATGGATATTCTCCAGGAAGATCTGCCCTCGGCTTGGTCCTTCAGGTTTCACAATTGAGTATATTCATCTTGCTGCAGGTTGCCATTATCCTGTCTTTTTTCCACTTTTCCACCATTGAACAAAGACAGCGAACAGCAAACATTTCAGGCAAGCACTAAAACAATTTCACAAATCTGTGGATAAAATAGTCCAGGTCTTCAACATTAACCTCCTAGGGCTTCCAATCAAATTTCTTGAGCGCTTTAAATCTAAATCTGATTCTTGTCCCTCCATGTTAATGCCAGATCACATTTGTTAAACATCACATTCAGGAAATATTTCTTATTACTATAATAAGATTATTCATGCAACATGGTATTGCTATTACATCAATTCTTATAAAAATGCTACAGTCTGCACAATTGTTGAAAAGAATTTTGTAGCAGATGGCTGCTCTGGTTTGTCTTGTGAACTGCATTTTTTAGCTTAATTATTTCTGCAACAGATCTACCTTCCAGAAACTTTTGTTTTTACTATAGATGGGAGAAAAACATTTTTATTCTTGAAAGTGATCACAAAATTATGCTGATCATCATTACTATAAATATTTATTATAATTATAAAATTATTAAAATTATTGAAGCATTAAATAATTAAAAATTATTCTAGCCATCCATATTTGGATATTATCTCCATTCTAATAATTATTTCAATTACTCTGAAATTAAAAGTTACATTATCACTCTGTTGATTTATAAAAATGAACATAGCAATAGCACTTAGACTTATATACCGCTTCATAGTGCTTCTCTAAACGGTTTACAGAGTCAGCATATTGCCCCCAACAATCTGGGTCTTCATTTCATCCACCTCGGAAGGATGGAAGGCTGAGTCAACCTTGAGCCTGGTGAGATTTGAACTGCAGCTAGCAGTCAGCTGAAGTAGCCTGCAGTACTGCAGTCTAACCACTGTGCCACCTCGGCTCTAACATAAATACTAGTCTGCGTGAACTAGCTGTTACATAATCTACTACCTCAATGTGACAAAGTTATTTTTTATTTTGCTTATACTCTAGCCCAAACAGCTCTCTCTTATAGGTGGGTCTTTTGTTATAGTAATACTATGCAGCAAACTACCTTCATGGCTGAATGGGAATTTGATCTAGTGGTCATATCCAACATGCTGGTAAATTCATCTTTCCCACCTTGATAGCTCTTCCCTTCCTTTTCTTACTAATTCTAAACTTCCTTTAATCTCATACACAGAAATCTAGAGATCTATGTTTTTCCTCCACTACTACCCCAAAAATTGAAAATGCTGCAAACTAATTGTGTGCTATTATGCATAGTCTAACCAGGAGAAAATTTGAGGTCAAGAGCTGTATTGGCCTTCTCATTTAGTCTTAATTTAAAAATATATGTCCATTTCCTATAATACAATAGAAAGGAAATAAAATAAGGCAGAGTGCCAAGCAGCAGCTACGCCTACAATTTAGACATCCTACAACACTATCAGTAAACCACTATAAGAGAATCATTAGAATAATCAGTCTTCTGAACCTTTAGTTTTTCTTTTCAACTTGTTCTGTAGAAATCTGTTTCTTCCCTTGTCAATGACCCCAGGGACAAATTATTTTTTCTATGTGCCCATACATGCTCGGCCTTGCTTCCTTCCCCCTTCACCTATCAATCCACACAAGTAAGATAGGTTTGCAAGGCACAAGGTTTAACAAGCCTCTCAAATTCCCTTATCTGTCTGGTTAACCTAGAGAATACAAAAATGTATTGCTCCTTTCTGGGAAAGGATGCAAATTAAAGATTATCGAAAATTGCTAGAAATGGCGTGTAAGAAATGCAAATGCAGTACTTCTCTTCTTGATTTAAAAATGCATTGTGATCTTGGCTGCAGCTTTTTCAGTAACTTAATCAGCCTGTATAGTCCATTTGTGTCTAAGGCTCTTTAACTAGTATGAATTGCTCGCCAGAGAGGCCTGAGGTGCTATTGCAAAAAAAATCCTCATCAAAGCACAAAGATGAGAGAAATAAAAAACAGAGCAAAAAGAGTACAAAGAGGGAAAAAATGAGTTTACGCACAAAGAGGGAGACCTGTGAACAGACATACATAGACACACATGCGCACACACAGTACAGAAACTGAAAATAAAATGGTCGAAAGATAAAATAGAGATTTAAAGAAATATCTAGCAGCGCAGAAATGGTAGAATGAATGCTATGGGGAGAGCAAAAGAGGCTAGAAGATAATGTATTACAAATACAGAACACTAAATTAAGCTGTTTACTGCTGAATGAATGTTTTACATTTAACAGAGAGATTTCAATAGGTAACTTTGCTCTGGAAGTAGCCTAAAGTGTGATCTGAGTTGCATACCTTTAGAACAAGGCATTCAAGCGGCAGGTGCTCTGATCCATAACAAGAGCTCACCAGTAGTGCTTAAACAAAGAATTCAAAATACAGAAGAGACAATATCAGCACATGCAGCCACATGGAAGAATGGATATACAAGGCTACACTCACAGACAAAAACCTAATTCAAACAGCATTATATTCATGAGAGCAAGTAAAAATCCTAAGATTATTCACCCCCAGTCTAATATCTTGCAGTTATAGAATGCCTGACCATAATGCTCCACAATCAGAATAAGTCACTGTAAGTGTATTGATGATTACTCAGTGAGCTTGACTAAATAAGCACATAACACCTGTAGAAAGTTAGCACCCACCCCTCTCCTAGAAGAATGAAATATTCCAGGAAATATTAAAAAGGCAGAATATTATACTTCCCTGGATGAGAAAAGGAGAAACATGCTCTTGGAAAGCAGCCCCCACCTTTGTTAATAGCCCCAGAAAGGCTGGGCCAGCTTATCTACAATACAAAAGACATTCACCCTCAGGACATAATAGGATTAGTCCTCTACCCATCTCACCACATGACACCACCCAGCAAGATTCAACCAAGAAAACCTACAAAGTTACCCCTGCATGGCCTCATGGGAGTCTGACAACCAATCAGAATACATTTCTTTCACAGGAACAGGAAGCTCTAAGGCGGGGCCAAGAGAAGGTATATATCTTCCATGTCTTCTTTTTTTGCCCAGGACCTCAAATCATGTGGTCCTGTCCACCATTAAACCATCTTTCCAAGCAGTCTCCATGTTTCCAGTGTCTTTCTTCCCACTGAACCCAGATGGACATTTTTTCCAACACACCTTAAACTCATTTTTAAAAAGCCCTCTGATATCTTTTAAAGATTAAGCATTCAAGCTTATGCAGCACACTTTTCTACTGCCAAGTAACCAGAATATCATTTTTTTTAATTTCTTGATCCCTGCCCATCTGAACTGCATTCTGTTTTCCTGTATCCTACTTTAATCTAAAATCAAGAGCCAGATATTCTATTTCTTTTGTTTCTTCAAAGTCTCAGCTGTATCTCATGCAGTCTTTCTCCTCCTAAAACAACTTCCTGGACAATTCAAAAGCTCATCTTTGTCTGAAATAATGTAAGTTAATTGTCACACTGGCACTTTATATACAGCGTACACACAATAGGAACTATCAGAATAGCATAAGGCTTGTCTTCTGTATGCATCAAAAGAAAAACAGTCATTTAAATACATTTGTGCCACCTGCAATTAATTCCCCCATACAAATCTTAAAACTGTTGAGTCACTGCACCTAAGTACAAAAGGGGAGCATGAATAACCCCCCAACGTATTAATATCTGAATCCAAAGAGTAACTGAAATAGTTTTTATATTATTAATTAAAATGTAGTTATACTTGGGCTTCTAAATAAAACTAGATTTTAATCAGTGGCAGGCTGCAGATGAAAACACATCATTTCATTTTTTTTTTCAGTTGAGATATATGGTTAGATTATAATTGAGAATTATGGAGAATTGAAACAAGATGCATCAGTTGAAATATTTATGGACAAACTTCATGTTCTTATTAACATTTCTTAAGTATGCCAAGCACTGAACTTTCCAGATAAGTCAAAAAGTACAAAGAGGCAAAACAAATTTCATTGCAGAGAGAGTATCATGGAGCTTCACTTATCAAAATTTTTCAATATCATTGGGAAAAATGAATCATTATTATCAGGAGCAGCAGCTTAAAGGCTATTAAAATAACCACAGACTTCTGTTCTTAGTATTTGACTGGCAGACGGCATGAGAGAAAACACAGGACAGATGGGAATCAAACTGTTTTGGGATTTCATTTTCCTGTCAGTTTTTCAGTAAAGTTTTCTTTCCTAAAAGAAAGCCATTCTAAAATCAGGGTCAATCATGTTAAATAATATGTAAAATATTCTCCCCTAAATTGTTCTATACAATTTCACAATTGTAGAAGATCAGACTGAAAGATTGCAGCAATAATTTATCTCTGTTCCTTAAATGGAGATCCTTAACATTTCTGTAAGATGATGATGCACGAACCTAGTACTTTCAAAAACTGGAAGAGTCAAATAATGCAAAATAATGCATGAATCCCGAGAGAAGTTACTTGCCCACCCCTCACCAAAAAGAAAAAGAAAAAAAAAACCAAACAAATCTTAGTACATGAATTTAATATATATATATAAACAGATTGTTTTAACATCAAGTTAGTGATTAATTCCCTAAAAAAGAAAAGTGAAGAAAAAAATTATAATAAAGTTTTTTCCTTCCAGCTTGACAACTTCTATTGGACTCATTATTAATACCACTCATTCTGACAACTATGGTGTCATCATCAAACCATAGCTTTATAATATCTTTCCCCAGCCCAATGTTCCTAGTACATCTATAATAAGAGCTTCTAGGACTTCCAGCCAATATGACCATTAGTGTGCTATCTTTTTATCAACTCAAAATTGTGGAAGTTGTAATCATATTTCTTTTCAGAATGTGGCAACTGGTAATGTGGCAACTGGTAATGAAACTGCACAAAGGCAGTACTGAATTGAAGATCATTAGCAGAAGCATCTGGAACTCAAATCTACCTTCCAAGATTGGGTTTAATTCCTTCAGAAAATATATTTCTTTTAAAAATGCAATTGTTGTCTTCTATAAAGCCAGCATTTCCCACATTTAATTAAAATTAAAGAAAATCTAAATAAGGCTGACAGGAATACCAGATGTATAAAAGTATGCTACATCTTTTGTAAAATAATAGTTATGAAAAAAATAATGAGATACATTGGGAAGTCAAGTGTTCACAATGTGTACATGAAAACACATTAATTCATTTTAAAAGCACATGTCAGAATTTATTTAAATAGCAGATCTTTCCAAAATAAAATTATTTATATTTCATATTTCTTAAGTGCCCATCTTCCTTGGGGAGGGGCTCTGGACAGTGGAAATGTCTATTTCAATGCTTTGCAAGCAAAGATGGCAATCCTTACCTCTGGACACACTCTGTTTTATCCCTGAACTTCTCTTAGCCTATACTTAAAACTGAACTTGTTGGCTGGGGTAACACCATGGTTTCTTGATCAAGGCAGGTAATAGCTTGATTGATTCATTGTGCAGACCATAGTTTAGAAATCACACTGGCCATCCACAGATCATATTGACTGACATAATATCTTAACATAGTTAGCTGATAAGCCCAATCAGCAAAAGCAGGGGAAAAGAAGAAGTATCAATAGGAACTTGCAAAAAGCTCACAATCTTTAGAAACAAAATACTATATCTGCATCACCTTTCGTTACTGATCACTTAAATTCTAGGATGGGATATACAAAATAATCAAGTATCTATAATCTATAAAAGGGATGCGGTGGCTCAGTGGCTAAGACGCTGAGCTTGTCGATCGAAAGGTCAGCAGTTCAGCGGTTCGAATCCCTAGTGCCGCGTAATGGGGTGAGCTCCCGTTATTTGTCCCAGCTTCTGCCAACCTAGCAGTTCGAAAGCACATAAAAAATGCAAGTAGAAAAATAGGGACCACCTTTGGTGGGAAGGTAACAGTGTTCCTTGGGCCTTTGGCATTTAGTCATGCTAGCCACATGACCACGGAGACGTCTTCAGACAGCGCTGGCTCTTCAGCTTTGAAACGGAGATGAGCACCATCCCCTAGAGTAGGGAACATCTAGCACATATGTGAGTGGGGAGCCTATAATCTACAACACTTCACAAAAGTCAACAGAAGTTCTCATTGTCCTCCATAAAAGTTCCATCACATTTAAATTCAATTTGCTCAGAAGAACCAAGGCCATAAATACTTGGTCCCTGTATTCTTTCTTTTAATTTAACCTTTAATTTTTTTTTCAATAATACAAATGTATTAATATCTATCTAAACTAAACTAAAATCTTCTATAAACAATTGCCACAGATAAAAGACTGTATTGGTATTTCACAAAATTCATTTACAGGAGGAAACAGGAATTGCAAAGTAAATCGTATTTATTAGGACAAGAAGAATCTCAAGAAATTTCTATTTGTTTTGTATTTCCTGATGTTTAATGTTAAAAGAAAATAAAGTAAATAAGAAAAAAGAAATTCAACAGCATATAAGGAAAATTTGTATAAGATGTTTTACAGGTGGCATCTACCCCCGACAAGAATAGCCAGAATGTTCAAGAATAAATCCAAAAAGTATTGGAAATGTCATCAGACACCGGGCTCAT
This sequence comes from Pituophis catenifer annectens, assembly GCF_029215685.1. Classification (NCBI taxonomy): domain Eukaryota; kingdom Metazoa; phylum Chordata; class Lepidosauria; order Squamata; family Colubridae; genus Pituophis; species Pituophis catenifer. The sequence continues at coordinate 96,944,528 of NW_027256882.1, forward strand.
ATTACCATATGTGGTAGACATGTGTAGAAGCCAAAAGATACTGGACTAAAATCCACACATGGTTGGAAAAAATGACAAAAAAACACATAGATTTTAAACCAGAGATTTTTTTATTAGGGATTCTGCCAGAAATATACAATAGAGAATTGAGATATTTGATTGTGAATGTCTTAACAGCGGCTAGAATTGTGTTTGCTAAAAACTGGAAAAATGAGAAAATACCAACGCAAGATGACGTTATTAAGAAAATCATGGAATGTGCTGAAATGAGTAAATTGACATTTGAAATTAGAGAACAAGAAGATAAACAATATTATAAGATATGGGATTTATTTTATCAATGGCTAGATAATAAAACAAGGAAATGAAATATGAAACATGAAATGAATGTTATAAATATAATATTTGAAAATTATTTTTATGAAGTGATAAAGCCATAGTTAAATAAATGATAAATGAGGATATGTATTTGTTTGATAATATGAGAAATTAGACAATTAGTAAATTTTGAATATGGGGATGAAGCACAAAAGACTTGTAACCGACCGACACACTGTTTGCAGTTGTAATGGATGATGGATTTATGTTTTATGTTTTGTTTAAAAATAAAAAAAAAATTCAAAAAAAGAAAAAAGAAATAATTATTAAAATATGTTCATATTACTTAAAAGACAAAGAATGTTTATAATTATTTCTCAAGCTATAAAGAGATAGCCAATTTACTGTAATTTGTGAACCACATTATAGGTTTCGGGTTATTTGGCAGACAACTAGAAAACTTTCTGAATCTAAAGGTCATTTCATTTCAAGAACCAATATCAGACTATGAGTGCTTAAGAAGCTAAAATTAAATTGACTCAAATTAAACATCTTAGTATAAATCACTCTGAAATGTCATGGTTTTAAACTATATTAATTTTCTAACAGTTGACATTCTAAAGTGATTCTAAATTAGACAATTAGGCAAATTAGGCAAAATTTGATTCAACCGCAACAATGTTAACATTTTATTTCAAATATATATTTATCAAAAATTTGAAAGAGAAATCCAGAAGCAAAGAAAAATCAAATATAATCATACAATACATAATCATGCTCTGGTTATCCAGGACATAGTATTACACTGAATTATTGCAATGCATTGAACAATAGCTTGAAATTACCTTGGAATAGGTGTTGAAAAGTGCAATTGATTCAGAAAATAGCAGCAAGAATGCGGGAGGGCATTTAGAAGGGGGCACTTAGAAGCAGGACACTATCACAAGCAAAGTCCCACTGATTAATCTGTACCTGGAAAGGTTTGGTAAAGTGTTGATGATGACTTTCGAGCAATAAAAAATATGGATCCAGGATATCCTATGTCGTTGCATCTTTTTGTTGTGTTAGTTTGTTCACATCAGATGGAAAGGGCCTGCTCTGCATAGTAAAAACGGTGGAGACAAACAGGCTTTTAACCATGACTACACCAAAATTATTTAACTTCATGTCTCAGGAGATTCGGTGCAGTGGCTCAATGGCTCAGAAGCTGGGCTTGTCAGCTGGAAAGCTAGCAGTCTAGGTTCGAGACCTGAGCGCCATACAATGGGGTGAGCTCCCAACCTCATCCCAGCTCCTACCAACCTAGCAGTTCGAAAGCATGCAAATATGAGTAAATAAATAGGCACCACTTCGGGGGGAAGGTAACTGCTTTGTGACGTCATGCTGGCTACATGACTGCAGAAATGTCTTTGGACAGCACTGGCTCAATGGCCTTGAAACAGAAATGAGCACTGACCTCTACAGTTGGCAATAACTAGCTGAGTAAAATCTTCAGGGACTTCCTCAATAGACTAGGCATAGAATAGGCATCTTCTAATATTTAAGAAGGCATTGATTTCATATGAAATGTAAACATTATTTCATTATTTATTTTGTCTGCTATACCAGTTTACTTTTACCATATGATCTTTCTTTTTCCTGAAACGGTAATTGTATATTTGCCTTGCACTGGCTGTAATTGTCCTTATCTATACTGTATGTAAATAAGAGCATTTAGTCACTCTAGTCATTTGTCTCATCAGCCTTCTATTTTGCTTAGCACAGATCTTTATCTCCTTCCATATACTCCTGCTGGCTCAGCTAAAGCCTAATTCCATGTTAACCCAACACATGAAAACAAGGCCCAGGAATAAGCAAATGCTTTCAGAATGAATAGGATTAGGATTTTGCCTTTCAACGCCTGGCAAAAATCCCAGGGAATGCATCCTACCTTGCCAATACAGTTGTGCCAAGATTTAGCTATGAATATTGATGTTCATGTCATACTTTCCTTCCTCAAAAGTTTGCTATTAATGCTCACAGAAAGAAATTGAGCCAGGAGAACTAAGAAACAAGAAGGCAAGCTCAGGATCCTCCAACGATCTGAAATATTAAACAAACAAGCAAACAAAAACGCCAAAGACAAAATGTGTACAACAGCCTCTGAATGTTGAGTGTCAATTAAAAAAAGAAAACAAAAAGTGAGAGCAGAGTAAAGAGTAAATTGGCTTCTTGAGCTCTAAGCAACTGATTGAATAGCACTGAAGTATTTTCTATTAGAAGACAAGAATATATAATCCTTACTTCTTTAAAGTATTGGTAGGGCACATTTCAGGTCAACTTGGAAAAGAAAATCACAAAGTTATTATTCACTTATGGAAAAAAATAAGTCAGTTTCTAATATGGAATATGTTTGAACAAAACTTCTATTTCTAAATTTGCTGATTACTGACAATTATTTCCAGTCCTGCTATTTACAGCACCTTTCCAAGCATGAATCTGTTTCCTTGCTTGCTTCCCCTATTTTCAGCCAATTTTTGCAATCAGTTCCATACCAGTGTGAGCAAAATGTTTAACTAAATACTGCATCTACATTGCTCAGTTCTCATCAAGATGTTTTTTTCCTCATGAGAAGAAAAGAAAGGAAACATAATTATATTAATTTATTTTGAAATTAAAGAGATAACAGAAGAAATAATTGCAGTATAATTTAAGGCATTTCAGTTAAGATGCTCCAAGTGATCAGGTTAAAGGTTTTCTAAAATTGTAAAATATTTTTAATAGAAGTTACAAAAACACACATATCATAGGTTCTTTCCACACAAGGAGGACAAATTAATTTCTTCTGTTCTTCACTACTCATCTCTGGCTTTCCTACGAAATAAGAAAGCAGAGTGGGTTCAACCAGATGTCCCTCAGTCCTACCTACCTGCTGTCCATGATTAGAAGCCTAAAGAATGGATTGATTCTTACTTGACCTCTCCAACAAGTTATGCAAATCAATTTATTTATTTATTTATTTATTTATTTATTTATTTATTTATTTATTTATTTATTTATTTGATTTATATTGCCGCCTATTCACCCATGGCGACTCAAGGCGGCTTATAAAATGCTCCTTCTTCAAACAATAGTAAAATAAGGGAGGGGCAGATCAAATTATGCTGGAGGTGGAGTCAGTGGTTACTATCCTATTTCCTAAACTTTTTGGGAACATAAACTAGGCCAAATGAATCCATTAAGATCCATTGTTGCAGCAATGTAACATTTTAAAAAACATTATTTTAATATTTCAAACTACTGCAGCACTTCTCATGGAAATATATCTTAATAAAGATATATTTTGCTTGCTTTTTTGCTTTGCTTTGCTTTTTTAATTTATATTGCCGCCTATTCACCCATGGCGACTCAAGGCGGCTTATAAAATGCTCCTTCTTCAAATAATAGTAAAATAAGGGAGGGGCAGATATTCTCCGGAGACTCAGGGCAGCTTACAATACGATAAGCAATAGCCTTCATACTTTTGTATATTTATACAAAGTCATCGTATTGCCCCCACAATCTGGGTCCTCATTTTACCTACCTTTAAAAGGATGGAAGGCTGAGTCAACCTTGAGCCTGGTGAGATTTGAACTTGCAGTAATTGCAAGCAGCAGATGTTAATAACAGTGCTTTAGTCCACTGTACTACCAAGGCTCTTGATTCAAGGTAGTGGTTATGTGCGACATCAGGGGTATCAAACTCGCAGCTTGTAGGCTGGATGCATCACACGCTGGCCATCCCTACCCCTGCTTTAGTGAAGGGGGGAAAAGTCTCTATACATCACATGATGACATGATGACGCGAGTTTGACACTCCTGCAGCTACATGGCATTGGGGCCAGTTATCTGTGGGACTGCTCATCTCTTGTGTAGTCTGACTGGCTGCTAAGAGGTGTCAGAATGGGTGTAATCTAGCCTCCCTCTGCAATGAGATCCAAATGGCTCCCACATTGATGGTATTCCAGAAGTTCTTAAAGCCATGACTCTTCTCCCAGGCCTCGTGGTAGGGTGGATGGAACACTTTGCTAGATGTGTTTGTATGTATTTCATATGTTTTGAGGTTAGATGTCTGGATTTGCCATTTAATTTATTTCCCTTACTGTATTTTTATTTGTTTTATGGTATTTGTGTTTGTTTTTTTTATACTGTGAGCTGCCCAGAGTCAGGCTGGAGTTGGGCAGTGCTAAAGTCAAATTAAATAAGTGAAGAAACAAAATAATCAGTCAGAAATTATGACAATTTAATCTAAAGTTACTTAACTAGGTGTCAGCACCAATATAATTAGCCCAAGATGAAAATACCTTTTTAGATGCCTAAATTATTCTCCTAAACTCAAGAGAACTAAAATATTGACTACAATTTAGAAGTCAGAATGTTCATTACTCTACAAATACAAGAACATCAGCCACAGCTGCACAACAGCTATAAAACAGAAGCTGCTTTAATAATAAAGCTTACAAGATATCAATAAATATTACATCTAAAGGAACTTCTTAGGGTATCAAAACAAAGGTAACTATTAGCCGTTATTTTCTTCGGTAATGCATTTTTCAGAGATTAACTGCAGCATTTCTGCGCAAGGGAGAAATATTAGCAAACTTGGGACTTCCCCAAGATTTCTAAAGCTATAAAGGGAAAGGGGAGGAGGGGAAACATCCTCCCTCCTCAAAAAACATTTAAAGGAAAACTGGGCATATTTAGTGCCCCTGGAACACTGAGTCAGTTGGGGGGGGGAACATGTGCTATAAGAAGAAAAGAAACTGATTAGCAATAGGCAAACTGCTGATGAAGGAAGTGGGCATCCTAGATAGGCTACTGGATGAAGATGTAAACAGAGGATATATTTAGCTATTTCTCCAAGACAGTCCAACAAGGTCATTAGATGCCGATATATAGGGGACAGAGTCTCTAATCTTCCTTCCACCAAATGGATGCATTTTTTTCTGAGGATGTGAAAACTGCCCAGATAATTCAAACCAAACTTTTACAGGTAGTTCTTGTTCCAGTGATCATGTGATCGTGATTCAGGTACTTGGCAGCTCGCATGTATTTACAACAGTGGCAGCATCCCGAGGTCTTTGATCACCATTTGAAACCTTCCCAGCCAGCTTTGGACAAGCAAAGTCAATGGAAGAATGTGGATTTGCTCAACAACCATGGCAAAATAGATCTAGCATTGGGCATAGTCATCTGATGGCTCACTTAATAGCTGTAGTGCTTTACAACAGAAGGTCCAGGTCCAATTGTGACCATAAGTCAAGGACTACCTGGAACACATCTATGCAGTTTAAAAAGTCTTCATGTTTTTTTAAAAAAATCTTTGACATCAAATTACCCTTGATAAATCCATATTCTTTCTAACACAGAAAAGGAACTGGAACATATACAACATCCTATAAACAATAGGAACTAGCTACTACTTCTATACACTTTAGAAAAAACTTCTATACACATAGAAAGAAAATCATTTTGATCACATAGAGAAATGACAAACTGTGGTCTTTGCTCAGTGACTTAGAAAACACATCCAAAGAGCATATTTGTCATCCAATTTAGAAATGCTTGCCTATAGGGAGGTCCCAATATTAGAAACTGAAATAACAAACAGGTATTGGATAAAATATATTGCTTCAAAACTATATAAATCTGGATTCATGATGCTTAAATTCTTAAATATTCTTAAATATAATCTCTTAAATGAACTCAATAAGAGGAACTGGCCAAAAACACAATCCATGGAGACTCTAATTTTACATTTTCAAGTATATGGTTTGGGCACTTTTTCAGAAAGCGAGGAAGACAAACACCAGATCTTTATTCATAAAGCCTCAGGTTATGCGAGAATAGATAGCACAAGCTTATGAAGCTACTTCATTACAACTTTGTTCTAGGTTATTTAAATGTTTCAAATTCCACTCTTTCTTTATGAAGCCTAATTATGTCCCATTCACTATCGGTCTTCAATTCCAAAAGAACCTTCTAGTCACGTAATGTTAAAGGTCTGGAGAGAGAAAAAATATATACCGTTACAAAGAAAGAGAAATGATGAGGTTTCAATTAGAATATGTCTTGTCTGATTTTATTTGATGTAGATCAGACATACACACATACAAAAGGAGGTCAAAGGTTGCAGCACTGGGACCCTGGAATTTGGAAACAGGACATTAAAACAAAGAGGGAACTGATCTTCAGAAATCTAAGCAGCTGTAGCTCTCAGGAACTGCCTTTCACTCACCACTGGGGGAGGGGGAAGCTGAATTCTTGTATTTCAAGGAAGCCCTCTAATGCCCTGCATTGATTTTCAAATGATCTTTCTCCCCCCACCCACCCACCCCCCACCCCAAGAGAAAGAAAAGTCTGCAACTGCACTCGGCAACTGACAGTGAGACACCCATTCCAAAGCTAGCCAACCAGCTGTCATGTGCTAAATGCATCATTGGTATCGATTCATCCCTTCAGACCCTGTCAGGGCTGTCGCTGGCTTTTGCAGCGGAACAATGCAATACAGAAGCCGGCCATGCCCTTGTCTCATAAACATTCTGTGCATTGGAACCACAGGCCACTCTCGGATGTCTCCTTAGCTGATCTGAACTTTAGAATAACTTGATCCGCTTCCTCTGTTCAGACAAGTAATGAGAGACCGCCAAGAGAAGGCCACGAAGCAAAGGGGGAGGAGAGTGGCGAGGGAAGCTTTAATTGCCTTCATGGTTTCCCAGCCCTTCCCCCTACTTTTCTTTCACATGATTGCCTTTCATTGGCACCAGCTTCATTACACTCTCAAGAACAGTCTCTTAACTCCTTTGGGATGCAGGTTCACATGCAAACATCCTGACAGACAAAACACAATCCTCTCCCCATCTTCATCTCCCTGATATACAAAGATAACAGAAGGCCTGTATCCCACAGCTCTATTGTTTCAGAATACGAAAAATGTGCAGTATTTGTTTTACAGTTTGGAGATGGGAAATCTGCCCATAACTTGTATAGAATGGTACAATCTGAAACTAATAATTGTTTTACATTAAAATTGGGTGCATAGGACATTAGGAGTTTGAATTAAATGTATGTTGTAATAAGATTTCATGCCTATATTAAAACAGGGCATTGACACTACTACATTCTGCTTGAACTGTAACCCTCCTAGTACCTCAACTACAAAGTTGCTTAACGCTGAATGCTTGCAGGAGTAGCAAAGGAAAGAGAATGTCATTACTCTGGGTCTGAAAAGAGTAATTGTGTGAAAGTCATAACATGCTTTTGCAAATAAACCAACACGTTCTTTAGCTAGTAAATGCGGGCAGATTAAAAAAAAAAATACCATATCTTATACTGTACACAAAGAACAAAATTTAACACAGGTATGGCAGATCATTGCTCACTATCTTCCATTTTGATGCAGAGTCCACAACACATTGTTATGCTAATCCTTTACATATTATTTTCAAAATAAACCCATTACATGATCATCTGGAAAAGAATTTACACAAGAATAGGCTATACAAAGCCAGTTATACAAAACAGGAAATTTGAAAAGTAAACAACTAAATAGGTAAAGTGGAATATATAACTTGACCTCTAATTTACACAAAGAAATCAGCAGAAATCCAGCAATTAACAATAAACACCATATAAAAACTGGATGAATTGGATTTAAAATCAAATTCCACCATTTTAAAATACACAATAAGTATTATTTCAGCAATTTAAACATATTGATTGGTAGATAAATAGAGCCATTAAAAAGCTTTGGAGCATAATTTAAAACTTTTGATTATTATGCAAGCCCTTTAATATTGCGGCTATATTTCTGTTTAGAGACAAGGGACCCGTTTCTGTTTCTGTTTCTCATGCACACACACATTCACAGAAATAAGTAAGACCGCTTGTAAGTAAGACAAAAGACACAATTCTGTCTGGAAGGCACAGAAAAGGAATACAAGGTCATCCTTATTGGCTCCATGGTCAAAGAGAGAGAACAAAAAACTGTGGCAATGGCCATTCCTTGGGTTCAATGAATTATGTGTCATTCATGTTGCTTAAGTAACAGGATATGTATGTTCATTATATACCACTGAAATATACTTATATGGAAGTAAATTCCACTCCACTAATGGGACTGACTTCTCACTAATTCAGTACAACATGGGATGAAATTAAAAGGTCTTTTGCAAAATATAAAAGGCTGTGCTGAATTTTTTTACTATAAGATATATGACTAGCAAGCAGCTCAGTGAAAGTTATTTGCCTGACAGACTGTACAGTTTCTCTGGTGGATAATTTCAAGGATGTGATGGAGGACAACAAGAAAAAGGTAAGTAAAATTAAAGTAGTAAGCACAGAACTCTGTTGGCTATGCCACCGTGTGTAAGGCAAGAAAATGGAGAACCCATCATAACACAAAACCACCTGTGAATTGCAATAAGGTTTCAATATTCAGAACAGAAGATTGAATGATCTACGGTCATTTGCATATTTCAAAGAAAAAAATGGAATAGCCAGATCCTTGCTTTATAGATGAACTGAAGGAAGACATAAAACATATTCTGTGCATTCTTGCCAGTAGCAGGAATATGCCTTTGCCCTTCTACTTGTGCATATTGGGAAGTGTCATGCTTCCACCAATACACTTGATCAGTTTTTCCAGAAAATTCTTAGCTTACAATTAGAATGTGGTTTCATCTTTGACAAAAAATATACCCATAAGTCAAGCTGAACTGCTGCTGATTACTCAGATATGTCCATCTTTGTTTGGCAACAGCATGGAAATGTCTTTCCACTACTTTTGTCCAAATTTTTAAAATCCCCCCATCCTGGCTACAACTTTAGAATTTCCCGAGTTTTCCATCTAAGTACCAACCAGTGTGGCCTTCTTCACATTTTCAAGGTCAGACAAGTTTAGCCAAGTATTGTCACCTGTTGCGGCATTGCAAAAACTATAAAAATGTTTGATGGACTCAAAGAAACTTTAGCAGTTAATATATATATATATTATGGATCACAATGAAATTTGAATGAAACAGGAAAATATTAATCCCAGATTTAAATACTAGCAATCTTAAGTGAGCAGGGCAACCTTCCTTCTCCATGAATTTCAAAATTCAAATTCACAGCAAAGACTTATGATAATCAAAATCCTACATATCTATCTGTTCACCTGATATCCTTTGTTCTTATAAGTGTCAAAGAAACATATTGCCTGTCACATTCAACAGATTAAATCAAGCCCCCATGACTCTCCAGATCAACTAGGGTTGGCTGGAGATGATGGCAGCTGTAAGCTAATACGTATGAAGGATACATATGCATTGTTACAACTAAACCTATTTTGCAAGTATCTAATTAGAGATATTCTATGAGCAAATTGCCCAAATTGTAACTTTATCAGAGTGTACATTTAAAATGCTGGTTTATATTTATACAAAGAATGATGTACTTTCCCAGGTTTTAAATGTTTGACATTTTTCTTCTATATGCCATTCCAATAAAATAGGGAAGCATATTAAAACCAATACAATAGTTCTATATTAAATTATGCTGTACCTTGTATCATCTGCCACTCTCTTTTAAAAAAACTTTTAAGAAAATGAGGAGCCAAAAGTAGAAAAAGATCAGATTATTTAAAAGCATTTTGACTGAACTTAATAAATCCTGATATTCTATTTATTACTTTTGGTTCTTATAAATGTGCTAAAGGAGAAACTGTAAGCTCAGCTACAATTTATTTGATTTGATTTTGGTTTAGGATATTGTGGCAACCCAGCCACTGTGATTTGTAAACCATCACTTACAGTTTAGAATATTATGAGTCCAGCCAACTGTAGTTTATTCAAACCATGACTGACTTACCATGGACTAATATAAAATGTCCACCCAGCAGAGATTCTTAATAACGTCTCTTATTATTTCCAACTAAGGCCATTCAACTGATTTCAAGAAGGGTTTCAACACTGGCACAATTTTGTGTATTCCACCATTTTAGCAGGATGGAATTGCAGCCAATGATATCAAGCTGAAAACAGCTGCCTCGGGAATAATATCTTCAGAATGGACCTGGCTCACAAGATTCCACAATAAATTTTTAACATTATGAATGTACACAATTCATATTGCTTCCACAGCAATGGCCATGTTTTCTAGAATAAAGTAAATTCCTAATTTTTTTTAATTTGGTTGCTCAGTTTTATTGTTTTGTTTCTTGCTTACTGTTTCATTATTATTAAAATATTCAATCTGTGCTTCTTTTGCCCCAGAACAAACAGCGGCCATGGCTGAGATGCTAACATCGCATTGTTGACCAGGGCTGAACATCTGACATTGTCTTTCATCAATGATGGTTATGTGGGAATTCATGGATTCCGGTATGGAGGTTCCACAGTGATGGAGGCCGCCTCCTCATCTTCAACTGGTGGTTCTGGTGATACATGCAATACCTTGAACTCAGAGGCCAAACCAAACATAGACCCCAAAGACGAACTATTTGTTGGAACAAGATATGATTGAGGAACAAGTCAAAGAAACGATGATAATTTGGAGTAAATATTTGGGACATAGTATTGATTTGGACAATTGGCAAACTCTATGGGAAAAAAAATTAAAAATTATGTTAGCAACCTCATATAAGGAAAATTTATACAAGATGTTTTATAAGGGGCATCTGCCCACCACAAGATTAGCACGAATCAATAAGGGAAATTCTTCGGCTTGTTGGAAGTGTAAGACGCCTTCGGGGGATTTCTACCATATGTGGTGGGAATGCCCAAAGGCAAAAAAATATTGGAATTGAATAAATTTAATTGAAGAAATTTTATTAATAAATATAGAAGTCAAGCCAGAATTTTTCCTTTTGGGAATGACAGAGGATAAATATAAGAAAAATATAAATTATCTATTATTGCATTTACTCACAGCTGCATGGATAGCCTTTGCTCAAAAGTGGAAAGAGAAGGATACCCCAACTGAAGAGGAAATATTACTAAAAATTCTTAACTGTGCAGAAATGGACAGACTTACTTACAAATGGAGCTCAAGGATGTAGTACAGTGGACTAAAGCACTGTTATTAACATCTGCTGCTTGCAATTACTGCAAGTTCAAATCTCACCAGGCTCAAGGTTGACTCAGCCTTCCATCCTTTCAAAGGTAGGTAAAATGAGGACCCAGATTGTGGGGGCAATAAGCTAACTTTGTATAAATATACAAAAGTATGAAGGCTATTGCTTAACTCATTGTAAGCCGCCCTGAGTCTCCGGAGAAGGGCGGCATATAAATTAAAGCAAAAAAAAAAAAAGATAAATGTGAAACACGATATTATATAATCTGGAAAAATTTTTACGAATGGCTAGACAAAAGGAGGATAGCCGAGACAAGGGTGTAGTGTTAGATGAGAAATATATAAGTTACGATGGATAAATATGTATGTAAATTGCATAAATAGGTACAGGTATAGATTAATAGACAAGTATGTATAATTGTGAAGAAATATGATAAAGATTGTTAGTATGATGTTATGTATAAATAATGTATAAGGTTAAAGAATTATATTATAATATTAACTTTAACATAATTTGTATTAGTTTAAAGTGTTGGAAGTTATTTAGAGCCAGTGGTGTCATATCTATGTCCGATGTTTTTAATTTTGAATTATTAATAAAACACTTTTTTAAAAAAACAAAGTTCCTTGGAGACCCTGGAAAGTGACATTGTTCATCTTTGGGGTCTAAATTCCTAGTTTTTTCATGTAATATTAGTGCCTTCCACATACTGAAAAAAGACATCCCAATAAAATTAAAGAGATCATCATAACTAGCAGGCAAGGGGTCTTATATTGATCTAATCAATATACACAGATGGTATTCAGTAGAAAGTTGCACATTAATAGTGTGTCGGTAACTGACATTACAAGTAAATCATACTTAAGTATATTTCTACCACCTGAGTTATAAAATTCATGACTATCCAATCACAGAAACATTCATTTTAAGCCAAGAAATCAGTGGGAAAGGATGAAGGACAAACTAATAGGGCTCTAGCCAGGAAATGGGCTGAGCCAAAGAGATATAGATACATATGAAGGACAGTTGGGCTGGGCTTGCAGAAACATGCCAACATAAATACTTATCGGAATATGGAAGGAAGTACAGCAAATGCAGCAAGGGTGCAAAAAAGACAGGCGGAAATTAGCTGACATCTAACCGATAAGAAGTACAAAAACTACAAGGCAGAGAGTAAAGCAAAGATACAAACTAGGAACTGGTCAACAATTCCTAGGTAACAAGCCAGCCAATACAGTCATTAAATCACTTCCTGCTAAACCTTAATATAGCCTCAGGATGGTCTGTGGGGAAACATGTTGTGTCAGCCAATTACACTAAAAGCAGAATGACCTACTAGCATCAACATTACCGATCCAGTTACATGGACAGCTCCCTGTAGCACAGTAGTCAAAACACACTCTTACATTCAAGGCTAAAATCAGGAATCCACCAAGGATTACACACACCAAATTAAGGTTGGCAAAGGTAAGACCACTGGCCAATTTCTAATGAAGTGCTTGGCATCTGGTAGATGCTGGATTCTTGGAGAATAAAGTCTAAGCTGGTTATCCTAAGGAACCAGCACCATCTTGTATAAGATAGTTCTATAACAATGCACGCCATTAGGTAGAAGGCAAGGGACTTGGCTTGCTGCTAGGCCTATTGAAATCAGTAAATGACCTCTTAGATGTTGTCCAGTTAACCAGGTAACTTTTACTGGGGGCAGGAATGGATCAGCACATTTCGGAAAATACTATTTTATTTTCTAATAATAGCAACAGAGCCCATATAGATGCCAGAGACATTCTTGGAAATAATGATTCTGGAGGACGGTGCTTTGTTTTGCAGCATGCCATTCTTTAAAAATCTAAAAATAAACTTTAAAGGAGTATTATCATATATATTAGACCTGACAGGCTATACAAGGAAGTGTCTAAGGACATTATTTTGACTGTAGAATTTGGGTCTGTGACAAATTACAAAAAAGAGAAAGACAAGCAGGCAGACGCATTAAAAATTTAATTAAATAAATAAATAAATAAATAAATTAAAAGGGAGAAATGTTTGTCTATCCATAGCTATTATAAAAAATTATGTCTTAAAAGTTGATGCTAGTGTATCTTCAGTTAGCAGACAGAGCTTCCTGTCGGCCTCCTGCTTAGAGAGGCCAAACAGCTGGAATAATCAGCCTTTCCTATGATCTAGCATATCAACTTTATAATTTTAAGAGTACACGTTCAATATCATTTGTCACAGATTTGTTAAGCCTTAAATAGAGATTCCAAAAATGTAACAGAACATTCGCAATGTATGTCATTGAATTATAACAGTTGGATTCCCACAGCTGGTTACCTTCAGATGTATTTTGGTTTATAACTTTTTGAAGCCTCATGCTGACAGGAAACTCTGGAAATTAAAACACTCAACATATAGGTAGTCCTCACTTAAGGACCATGCTTTATGATCATTCAAATTTAAAATGAACCTCCCCAGAGCTACTTACAACCTGGTTTTGATGACCACACACACCCTTGACTGGTCATGTGACTGCATTTTGGGTTCTTGGCAACCGGCTCACATTTATGTTTGCAGCATCCTGCAGTCATGTGACTGCAATTTTCAGCATTTTTTTTTTTACCAGTTTTAGGCATTCAATTCCAGTTTTCGATACAAAAACCTCCATTGGATTTGCTTTATAACCACAGTGTTTGCTTAACAAGGACTAAAAAAGGTCATACTATCAAGTATGGTCACATGGTGACCCACTTAACAACCACTACAACTTATAACCATAATATTGGACTCACTTATGGTCATAAGTTGCGGCAACCTGTAATAATATCTAAAAGGCATCGCTTTGAGAACATTGGAATATGGTAGGAGTAGTAGAAGCAGCAGTAGTAATACTAGTAATGCTTAAGCATTGGCACATACACATCAGCCTGATTACAACTCTGCCACCATTTTCTTTGTTCAAATAAGGGGGAAAAAATCTAAAATAATCAATATGTTGCAAATTGGTATTAAAAATGGACCTTAGGTTGAAAACCCCTTTCCCCACACATAATAGCTAATTATTGCATTAGACAACTGCTCTTAAGAGAGAACATTTTTACTATTTTTACTTAGATAACTAAGATTTCAGACAGACCAGCAAAGGATGAAGATACGTTATTTAGAATCATAGTTCAGGATTGGGAAACACACTGTGCCTTTCAAGGATTGCAAATCCTATCAGTTCTAGCCAACATGTTTGATGGTGAAGAATGTCAGAAGTGGTGGCTTTAAGAACATCAGGAGGACCAGATAAGCTACTGTAGAGCTTGCAAAAGAATTGCTTAGGGCAGGGCTTCCCAACCCCTGGTCCATGGATTGGTACCGGGCTGTAACATGCCAGAAACTGGGCTGCGCAAAAAAGCAAAGCCCCATCCGCAGGATGCAGGCAGCATGTGAAACCATGCCCTTTCTGGTCCATGGAAAAATCTCTCTCCACGGAACTGGTCCCTGGTGCCCCAAAGGTTGGGGGCCACTGGCTTAGGGAATGTACCCTGGTTCTTTTACACAATAAAACAAATTTAAACATCTGCATGAATTCAGGTTATTATTTCTGAAGTTACTATTACTAACTAGCTTAAATCCAAGAACATCAGTTTAACTAGTTTTTCAGTTTGGCTGAGTTTAAATAGTTTTTAGTTCCTGGAATCCTGCTCCTATTTCTTCCATTCCTTCAAATGATGTATCTTAAACAATAGGAGGGGGACTATATACTAGCTGTCTATTAAGTATGGAGTTATTAGCAACAGTGTCTATTATAATCACTCATCAGGTGTGAACAATCAGATCCACACATTAGTTCAATTAGCTATTTTATTGCTCAAGCCTACAAGCACAGGAATTTTCTCAGAGTGGTGGTCAGGAATTTTCTCAGAGTGGTGGTCAGGCTAGAGAAGGTTCAACAGTATTCAAGTGGGGAGAAGGTCAGACTTCACCCTCTTGTGACCATGCAGGGATTCTAGACTAATTCTCCATTTGATTCCGCCCCCTGGTTCGGCCAGTTTCTAACAACTGTCCATCCATCTTCTTGCTGAACATCCTTTTCCTCTTATTTCCTTCCACCTTCCCAAGCATTAAAGCCTTCTCTAGAGAACTAAGTCTTTGCATAATGTGTCCAACATGGGATAATTTGAGCCCGGTCATTCTTGCCTGAAGTGAGAATTCTAGACTGATTTATTGGACAGCAAGAAAATCTTTTTGTAGTCACTTAGCAGTATGTTTTCAAGCCCCAATCAAAGTACTGCTTATACCCCAAAAGGTCCATACATTGGGGCAAAGGAAGACATTTTTGTTAGATTTATACCCCACATTTCCTTTAGGGGTTTGTAGAGACAGACAGACAAACAGACAGGAATTTCCACTGCTGAGGCTGGACTTAAATTCTTCAATGTGAGTTCAACTAGTCATTATCCCTACTGACTCTTTTGCTTATGGTTATGGACATTAAGAGGCCCAACTCAAGATGCCACCATCAAGAGATATAAGGGCCATGGAACAGAAGACTGGCCTTCTCAGCAGTAGGCCCTCATTGTGACCTGTCCCAAAAGTGAGCCTACCCCTTCAATTATAGCATTTTGGATCAAGGAGGATTCAAGAGATATTTGATTTGTACAGTAGAATGAATCAAGGAATAGCTGCTGACTTTATTTCTTTCATTTATGATTTGTTACCAATTAATTTACCTTAATGCAGTTTGAGATAAGAGTAGTTTTAGTGTTGTGTTTACGTACGGCACTATTATACAACCTATTCTATTATTTCTGTGCTATCCAATCATGTCCAAAATTCACCATAAATATTTGTATCATTAAAATGACTAGATGATAAGCAATGCAATGAACTGATCCATAAGAAAGCATAAAAATCAAAAACTATTAGTGAAATGACATCATTAAAGAATGGGTTACAAAAAAAGTACTATGAACAGATTGTTAGCTTTTACAAAGAATGCAAGAGGTTGACTGAGATATCAGGGTATTCCTTGAATGTCTACACTTCTACAGAATTACTAACAATTGCACTGTTATTCAGTATGCTGAATGAATTTCTTCTGAAGAATAAAAGAACACATATTTCCTTGTTTTTAATTCCTTTTCAAACAGCCTTTGCAATGCAGCTTAGAAGCCACAAACTTATTGTTACAGCGGCTGAATACTCCCTTTTTTTAAAAAGGGAGAAAATCAAGAATCATCTGGAATACAAGAATTTATTTTCCAAGCTGATGAAATACAGAAGCATCATATTGTTTATTTTCTTATTTGTAACCAAGACTTTGCAAAGACTGTGAAGTTCATGGAAAAATTTTGAAACAACCAGAATTATAAGCCAGATAAATTGCATAATAGCCTTGGTCTGCAAATTCACAAATTTAATTTTTATGGTTTCTGAAGATTTTCTAGTAATATTTAGATTCATTTGCAAATTAAAAGTAATTATTGGCAGAAGCATACGTCAGGAACAAAATACTGACATAAAATTAATCACAAGCAATGCTAACCTAACTCCCAGAAAACAATGACATGCTGGGTTATCGTTTCAAGTGATATTTCTGTCCTTCTTCCTTCCTCCCTCTTCGATCATTCCCTCTTCTTTCCTTCCCTTCCTCTTTCCTTTCTTTCTCCCTCTTTATTCTTTCTTTCCTTCCTTCCCCCTTCCTTTCCTCGTTTATCTCTCTCCCTCCATTTTTTATTTATTAAATTGATATGCTGCCCATCTCACTACTGAGCTCTCCTTTCTCAGTAAACAGGGAAGGGCCCCCTCCCTGTTCCTTCTTTTCTCCTTCTCTCCTTTCTCATTCCGTCCTTCCTCAGCAGATAAGTAGCTACTGCCAAGTAGGGGAGAGAGTGCATGAGTGGCCAATGCAGGGCATGCTAGCAGAAAGGAACTGGATCACTTTTCCATTGACTCTCCAAAGACATTGGTAGTGGGAATGTGGCAAGGATCACAAGAGTGTCAGCAATTATCAATTCCTTCAGGATTTCCTCTTGTGGGATGTTGTCAGCTATTGAATATGAGAATCATGTGAATGCAGCTGACCGTGCACTGCAGCAGCAAAAAAATCCCCAAATTTCGTTCCCTTATTAGTAATAGTTCTAACATATTCTGTAAATTAACCCATTTGAGGTACCTTTGTTGGCAAACTTTTGTCTTATGATGCAGCATTTCACCCAAATGAAAGTTACAAAGTATCAAACAGACACCAGAGTTTTACTACTATGTAGATACTGTCAACCAGTTCAGGCGAAATATCAAGACCATGATTTGTTGTGAGAAGAAAAATAGGTGTACAAAATCCATTTTTGAATGATGCTCGGGAGCAAATTGTAATTTGCTATTTAACTAAATATAAGAAATTGAAGATTTGTACAAGCCACAATTTTAAAAATAGGATATAAATTATGGTCTGCAGATGTCATAATTTCCTACATATGAAAAAAGGGGTGGGTGGAGGTGGAACTAGTTTGTTCCAAACTCAAATATGAGTTTTAAAATGGCTGCCCTTGCAGAAGAAGTTGGAAGCACAAGTCCTAAATTCAACACGAAACATCCAATTGGTTATGAAATCTGAATCAGAAATATGACAAGAACTATTGCTAAGACTTTCCAGAGATCTGAAGCTCAGATTTAGTATTTTTCCACAGAGCATTCATGACTACTAAAAATATAATATATATAAAACCTAACAAGATCTAATATAGATCTATGCAAGTAGTCCTTAGTTATCACTTAGTTGCTTAGTTATCTGTATCAGTTATCACCAAAACCAACAGAGTAATAACTAAACACTCCGCTCATGTACCTTATCACCTTATTCCTTCTATCGCCCTCTCTCAAGTTAAGAAAACAGTTACCTACAATCAAAGATTGTAGCTTACAATGGCCCAATGCCAATAACCAATTTTAAAAATATTCTGGCTTATTAAATTCTGTTGAGCATGCATGTCCATGAAATCCACTTATTTACAACTAGGTCTATTCCCATTACCAGCAGAAACAGCTAAACAAACCATGAAAGGTCTCTCCATGGTTTATAAGCCATTTATGAGTCATGGTGGCACAGTGGTTAGAATGCAATACTGCAGGCTAACTCTGCATTCCACTGCCAGCAGTTCAATCCTAACCGGCTCAAGACTGACTCAGCCTTTCATCCTTCCAAGGTCAGTAAAATGAGGACCCAGATTGTTGGGGGTGATATGCTGACTCTGTAAACTGCTTAGAGAAGGTTGTAAAGCGCTACAATGTGGTATATAAATCTAAATGCTATTGCTATTAGTCTTGCATCCTGGACATAAACTGTTTCAACTCCTATCTTCAAAATGACGCTATAGAGCACTGCACACCAGAACAACTAGACACAAGAACAGTTTTTTCCCAAACGCCATCACTCTGCTAAACAAATAATTCCCTCAACACTGTCAAACTAGTTATTAAGTCTGCACTATTAATCTTCTCATCGTTCCTATCACCCATCTCCTCCCATTTATGACTGTATGACTGTAACCTTGTTGCTGGTATCCTTACGATTGATATTGACTGTTTTCTAATATGATTTGATTGCTTATTTATACCCTATGACTATCATTAAGTGTTGTATCTTATGATTCTTGAATGTATCTTTTCTTTTATGTACACTGAGAGCGTATGCACCAAGACAAATTCCTTGTGTGTCCAATCACACTTGGCCAATAAAAAATTCTTCTCTCCTCTCCTCTCCTATTCTATTCTCAATCAGAAGCCACAGGCAGAAGTTCTAAAGTAGCCATTCAAATTAAATCCAAAGAGTTTACAACATGGAAATAAATATTCCAGGGTAGTTCCTTTGTTGTTTTTGCTTATTTAAGCAAGGGATAAAGAAAAGGGAGAATTTATTTGTATATATAGTCTAAAGCCATGATGGCGAACCAGTGGCACACGGAGCCATATCGGTGGGCATGTGAGCTCAGCTCCGGCGTGTGCCAGCTGATTTTCGGGCCTTCTGGGCCCATGGAAGTCAGGAAACACACTGTTTCCAGCCTCCCCAGGGCCTCTGAGCGGGTGGGGAAGGCCATTTTCACCCTCCCCAGGCTCTTAGAAAGGTTCTGGAGCCTGGCGAGAGCAAAAAACAAGCCTACGGGGCCCATCATGCCATTGTGTGCCAAAAGTGGGTGGAGTACAGGGGGTCGTGCATGCATGCACAGGGGAGCAGAGTGCATAGAATTATGGGTGTGGGCCCATGCACGCACGACACCCCCCCCCGTGCTCCCCCCGTTTTTGGCACGCGATGGCAAAAAGGTTAGCCATCACTGGTCTAAAGACTACAAAACAAGAAGCAGGGCTTCTAAGAACATATTATCCCCATTCATAGAGTAGATCACTCTCTCCTTCCCACCTTTTATTGCCTCTTCTCTGCATATGAGCACATTCTTTCCTTTCTTCCTTTATTATTAAAAGGATTATAGTCAAGCAATTTGGCAGAAAGGAGGCTCTATACATATCTTACTGTACAAAGTAATAAGTCAGTCCTTCTCCCAAATTTAATCTAAAATATGAGATGATAAAAGATTGTGGTGGACAAAGGAAAACAAAACAAAACAGGATACTACATTTTTGTTAATGCATTCTTGTAAATATAATGGTTGAACAGTTTAAATATAAATATTTCAACAATAAAAATGCTTAAATTACAAGAGTACCCAACTCTTTTTCCTTACATCTGAGTCAGGTGATTGGAAGTGATGAACAAGTATCTGAAATTCAAAAATGGAATGGATTAAACCAGTAATCTAGAAATTTTGACAGAAGTTTTGAAATAAGTATTTTGCTCAAACTGATAGTATTTAGCCCGAGTGTATTTCCCCACAATTACAATGATTTTACATTGTACTATGCTATTATTTTGTCATCCATAATGTGCTGACAAAACCAAGATGGATTACACATTAAGCAAAATCATTGTTCTCAAAAATACATTTAGCAAAACCAAGCAAACCATATTATGCCTCATTGTAATGCAAAGCGGTACTCCAAATCCAATATTTTGCTATTGGAGGCAAAGGAATATATTTCACTGTATGAGACCAGTACATCTGTTAGAGCCTTTTCTGAAAGAGATAATCTGACCATAGCAATCCATAGTTCAATAAATAAATCACCAACTATTCTAACAGTTCATACTGTATTTGAGATTACTTGAAGACTATCCAAAAGCTACTTCGTTCTAGAAAATGATTACTAGGCTGCCAGATATTGAGAATATACAACAATGGGTCCTAAAGAAGAGTAATGAATAGAATTCAGTTTCTGATCTTTGAAAATTCATGTTTTACTCCTTTTAGGAATAACAATACTTAAAGGAATGGCTGCTGCCAAAACACAGGTAGTCCTTGAATTATAAACACAATTGAATTTCTGTTGCTCTATGAGACAGATGTTAAGTAAATTTTGCTCCATTTTACGTTTTTTTCTTGCCACAATTGTTAAGTGAATCACTGCAATTGTTAAGCTAGTAACATGGTTGTTAAGGGAATCTGGCTTCCCTGTTGACTTTGCTTGTCAAAAGTTCGCAAAAGATGATCATATGATCCAGGGACACTGTAACTAACATAAATATAGATCAGTTGCCAAGTGTCTGAATTTTGGTCAAGGGGATACTACAATTATTGTAAATGTGAAAAACAGTAATAAGTAATTTTTTTCAGTGCTGTTGTAACTTTGAATGGTCATTAAATGAACTGTTGTAAATCAAGGACTACCTATAATTTATCATATACTGAGTCATCTGTGAAGACTCTCCTCCAGATACCCTCCCCATCTGAAAGGTCACAGAAGACAGGGCAGTTTCACCAACAATACCTTCCTTCCAATTACGGAAATTGTTGCTTACTATATTATAATATATTAATCTTACTGTTGTTTGTATTATATAGTAAAATGCAGAGGAGTCATCTGGCAGAAGGCAATATGCACATAAAAGGTAAGTCATTCTAAAGATGAGAATTAGATTATAGCAACACAGAGACCTGCTACCTGTTAATTCCCCTTCCGTTCATATTAAGATCCCTATTGCAAGATAAACAATCTTCTCTAGGTTCGTTCAACAGAATATCTCTTTTTACACCCATTCATTAGCCGATATGCAAGCAATCCCATCAAATAAAAATTTAAGAAGCAAATTTAGTTATCCAAGGAAAAGTATCTGGTGTTAATAATGTCCACAGCATATTATTTGCAATAATCAACCACAGGAACTGAAATTATTATATAGTCTCAAGCATCACACTTCTAGCTATATATATATATCAGTCATCTCCTAGGTTATAGAAAGTTTTGATTGCTAGATACTGGAACCACAATTTTTCAGGATCACTGTATTCAAATATTACCAACTCAATTAAAAATTGCAAGTTGTAATGTAATAAAAGTGATTCACAGGTAATATTAGTCCTACAGGTTTTAATTGGGACACACTCTAACACTACAGTGCACAATTAGATGTCAGCAGTTTGACTTTCATTCATATAAATGGAGGTTCTCCCACAACAAAACCTACAATTTTATACTATTTTTGTAGCACAGTGATATACATGGATGGGTGTTCAGAAATCTCTTAAATTCAAGTTATTTTATTTCTTGATGAATATAGATTGTTAGGCTTAATTTTCCAATGTAAATTATTACCCAACCCATTCACATCAATCAACTATGAGATTATTTCAATATTGAATAAATCAGGAGCTTTAATCAAATATTCAAATAAGCTGTCAGAAAGAATAATTTTTGGAAAAAGCTGTTGTCCAGGATGATATAAAAACTCCTGCCCTGGTCAGGAGGTTAGACTAGAAGACCTTCAAAATCCGTTCCAGCTCTATGATTCTATGTTTATGGGAAAAAGTAAAACTGTAAAATATAATAAAGCATGTAATTTTCTAATGATGCTCTAAATAGATCATCAGGACTCTGCACATTTTTAAAATTTTGAATAGGGATTCTGCTCTTGAAGAGCATACAGAAAAGCTGGGCCTACAATTGATCACAGCCAAAGTAGATCTATGTAGAACAAAGGTGGGTTTCAGCAGGTTCTGACCAGTTCTGGAGAACCAGAAATTGTGAGTAGTTCAGAGAACTGGTAAATACCACCTCTGAGTGGCCCCGCCCCCATCTATTCTCTGCCTCCAGAGTCCCAGCTGATCTGGAGAAAATGGGAATTTGCAGTAACCTTCTTCCACCAAGCACGCCCACCAAGCACGCCCACCAAGCCACGCCCACCAAGCCAAGTAAAAAAATTTGAAACCTACCACTGATGTAGAACTTCCAAGGGCAGGACAGTGTTTATGCATCTGCCTCACGTGTTGCACTCCAACTGCTTTCTCCACACCAAGTTTGAAAATAATACTTACTATATATTAAATAAACAGATACCAAAACATATTCATACTTTTTTGTCAACTAAGGCATTATAATGCCTTAAAATTATTATACACGTACAGTATTTTTATTTTGGTACATAAGATTAAAATTGGAAACCTAAGCAAGAGACTTCCAATTCAGTTTTCAGAACTGGGTGGCAGCACCCAGTTGGACTTGGAAACAAAGAAAAGATTGGCCCTGGTCAGTACTTAAGATGGGTAGCTAGCAGAAATTCCAGATAGCTAGCCTGGAAAGGGAAAGACTATCCTGAAAGAAGGTAATGGCAATACTTCCATGCTGCAGTAAGAAAACTGTACAGACATGTTCATTAAATCACCAGGAGTCAATCTCAACTGGAAAGAGAATTTACATCCCCATGAAGCAATACGCATTCTAGAGTTACCATTAACCAAATTTTAAAAAATAAGAGAGAGTTCTGAAAGAGCAGGCCCATAAAAAAGGGAAACGAAGAAACACCAGCAGCAGCTTATTATTGGCTAAATGTTACAGCTGTGCTGTAAATTCAGAAGCTAAAAGGGGGCCTTCCAGCTGGGATTTATAAAGTGCTTTGTTTAAGGCTCAAGCCAGAGCAATACAAAGACTTGCAGACACAGAACGTGTAGATTGCTAAACCAATCCACATCTGCAATTTGCTGATTTTCTTTAGTCCTTTCTTTTAATTAATGCAATTTCTTTTCCAAGTTCTTTCCCTCTCTCCTACCCAGCAGCATGGGGTAAGATCCTCATCCGAAGCTATTTTCATCTAGGTGTTACTGGAACCACTCTTTTCTTTTGTGGCAACTACTTGAAACTACCTGAAACTACCTAAAGTCTCGGTGGCTGAAAAGATACCAAAGGAGGTCTGTACTCCAGCGGTTTAAGTCCTTACCACTGCATGACAGAATGAGCAGCTGTCACTTGCCTCAGCTCCTGCCAACCTAGCAGTTTGAAAGCATGTAAATGCAAATAGATAAATAGGTACCGTTTCCCCAAAAATAAGACATCCCCTGATAATAAGTCCAATCAGGCTTTGGAGCGCATGCACTAAAATAAGCCCCTCTCCGAAAATAAGCCCTCCCCGAAAATATTTAACCGCCTGCACAGGCGGTCCCCACCATTTCCTCTGGTTAGGGAGGCAGAGCTGGAAATCAGGTAAGATTGCAAGAGGAGTCCCATCTTGCTCCACGTGCCCCAAAATAATAAGACCTCCCTGAAAATAAGGCCAAGCACTTATTTCGGGGTTCAAAAAAATATAAGATAGGGTCTTATTTTTGGGGAAACACGGTACCACTTGGGTGAGAAGTTAACATTGTTCTGAATTTCACCGTACGCTTTGTACTGCGGTGTGATGTCATATTGGCCAAATGACCTCCAGAAACATCTTTGGAGCGAGCTGGCTCGATGGCTTAATGAAATGGAGATAAGCACCACCTCCTAAAGTCAGCTATGACTAGTAGGTTAGCCTACAGAGACTCCTTTTACTTTTGCTACTGGAAGGACATCCCTCCACCTGTTTGTTTTGTGGCAGCTATCTGAAACCTTTGATTAGATCAAAATTAGAGAACAAGGGCCATTCTATTACTCTAGTGATCTTCAATACTGAATTCAATTCTCATGTATACTTCAACTTTTTCTTGTCCATATGTCCTATGAGAGCACCTTTTGAAAGAAAATGACTTGGAAAGCACAAAGGGCTTTATGCAGTTAAGGGATGTCTCTGAGGAGGAACAGTGCTTTTCATCCTTTTTCATCCTGCTAACTATGTGGGAAAGGAGAAAAAAGTACTGTAGCTTTAGTACAGTTATAGTATGAGATTTATGATGAATCCAGATCACCATGAGACGGCAGCAAAGAAACTTTTCTGTATCTCTTTGCTGCTCTCTAGTGATCATGTGAATGTCTGCAGCTAATATCAGGTAGGTAATAACTACAGATAGTCCTTGATTTACAACAGTTCATTTAGTGACCATTCAAAGTTACAATGGCGCTGAAAAAAGTGACTTATGACCATTTTTCAGAGTTACAACCTTTGCAGCTGCCCCATAATCGTGATTAAAATTCAAATGCTTGGCAACTGGTTCATATTTATGACTTTTGCACTGTCCCAGGATCATGTGATTCCATTTTGCGACCTTCTGACAAAGTCAATGGGGAAACCAGATTCACTTAATAACTTTGTTGCTAAGTTAACAACTTCAGTGATTCACTTAACAATTATGGCAAGAAAGGTCACAAAATGGGGCAAAACAAATGTCTCACTTAACAACAGAAATTTTGGGCTCCATTGTGGTCATAAGTAGAGGACTACCTGTATAGGGCTTCTGACAATTTCTGCTAATTATAAAGGATTGGGGAGGAGGGGAGGAGATACTGCTTCTGAGTGGAGTTTTCCTTGAGCAATTCCAAGCCAGTGTTTAGATTTCCTGAAGGAAGTGAGGATGTCTTACTGCACATCATCGTAACAAATCCATTCATCACTGCCATCAATTTCAACCTATGTAAATACTCCAAAGAATCTATAATATTTGCAAATCTAACATGCATCTTCCAAAAGGCCTTTCAGGATGGCATTTAGAAAATTTCCCTTTTATAAAAATGTTTAACTTGAGCCATCTTAAGCAAAAAATGCAGACTACTAGTACATGGCAGCAAAGAGTTAGCATCTCATATATCTCTTTGCTCTAGTTTAGTAATTTAGATTTTTATAGCCAAGATATGGCAACCCTAGCTTTAGAGTTGTATTCAATCTGTAATCTTATGTGGAATATAAACCATACCATTATTATTTGACTACAGCCTTTATACAGATACATCCTTCCTAGGTACCACATTGTTCCTTTGTTTTATAAACAACTCTTTCTAGGAGGAAAGAGCCAAGCATTATTGTCAACCTGCTTCCTCAATCATGCATCTCTGAAATACCCAGAGTAATTTAAGAGCAGCAGCAAGACAGTGTGATTATTTGGCACAGCTCTTGCGCCAAAGCTCAAATGCCAGCACAGAAAGAAGGCAACAGATGCCATCTTTTGAAGAAATTCTTAGTTGTTCCTATAATGTTTGAAGAGAGGAGTAAAATGTATAACAGCTGTTGTTAATTTGTGACTCCTGCTATCTCCTCCCAAATCAACGCAAGCACACTATTTTAAAGTTATAAAAATGCATTCAGTAATAAAGCAGTAACCCACAAAATATTGCATAATATAATAATTTTACAAAATACAATTAGGAATTTTAATTTAAAATGTCTTACTAAATTAAATGCTTGGCCCCTTAAAAAGTCTGGCTCTCAGTTTCCTTATAACAACCTCACTGCTAACTATTAGCTTCCAGATTTTAATTATTCTTTCAAACAATGGGTGGAAAATCAGGCATTTTCATTCCAGCTGTTTGCCTTTTACTTAGTGGTCTCCAGCATTAATAAGAGCAACACTTTTATTTTTTTTTTTATGTTTCATCATTATATTGCTTACACATTCTCCAATGTGCCTGGTTTATGTAATTAATTCCACTTTTTATTAAGGCACTGTTACAACGATTTTACCAAGATGGGACATTCTGGACCAATACTTGGCACTTGATGTTTTGTGGTTTGATTGTTGTTGTTGCAAAGAGAGGGAGGGTGGATTTTGTATTTGGATTTTACTTCTGCAAGCCACCCGAAGTCACCATGAGTAAGTTGGGTGGCCATGTATATTTTTTCTTAACAATTAAAAATATTTAATTGTTTATTAAGGCAAAAAAATATCCTTAATTGCCTTAATAAAAGTTAGATACCCAGTGCTGTTCCACACTATCATCGGTGATGCCCCTGCATATCAGCATCCTGTTTAGCAACTGACATGCTAGAAAATGCCATAGGATGTGCTCATCTTTTTTCCATAGCGTGCTATGGAAAACAGCAACATAACTGTCACTCGGCTCAATCTTGTTTTGTCACAAACAGTATAGGATTTTGTAATCGAGTTATTTGCTTGAAAGTAGAAGGAAATTAGTTTGACTGCCTTGTTTTCTTCTTTCTTTTAACATCCCTATTAAACTATCATTGATCTAGAAGAGGAGAAAATTCCTGGCCATTTTTCCATCACCTGTGTACACAGCCACTATGCCATTTCTTCTCTAATCTTCAGAATTGGGGTGCAGCCTTTCCTGACATAAAGAAATTGCAGCTTCAGGCATGAGCTTACCAAGGAAGAACAAAGCAAGACTCAGAAGCGCAAGACAGCATTAGAAAGAGCTCCCTTTGATATTCTATATAAATCATTCCAGGTTAAGCCGCCATCCAGGGGATGCAGAGATTCAGCTAATGAGTGTGAAAGCACTTTGAAGATGAAAAGCAATCTAAGCACCAAGTATTTTGAATTGGTATTTACGTATGCTGGGTTTTCATATTTTTAAACTGTGCCTTGGCAGCTAAGGACCCTCCTTGTCAGATCTGCTGGTGGAAATAAAACTGGTGAGGTTAAGAAGCACTAAGAAAATTTGGATTTGGTGGTATGACAATGTGTGTGTACACGCATTTCATCAAGAAGGTAATCTTCACCTAAGTGGTTTTCAAACAGGGAGAAACCAAGGTATCCACACAGTGTCTATGTTTGAACCTCACAGAAAACTACATATCAACTACACTGGAGTCTAGCACATTATGCAAATCCACAATCACTGCTCAGCTTGTGGTCCAGGGTGTTGTGGGAAGGCAAAAAAAAGGGGGGGAGGGGATAAATAATTGGGTGCATGAAGCAAGTTACTTACCCTATTCCTAACCACACAATCTTTTTAAAAAAATAAAATAAAATCAAAGGAAACCCAACCACAACAACAGCAGCAGCCAATCAAGTTCTCCACCCTTCAAGAGCCACCAAGAATCACACTCTTCTGTGGGATGGCTCCTTTGGCTCAGCACCCCACATGGGACTTTGTGGGAGACAAAAGTTTTTTTTTTTTAAATAGTTCTCAGGAAGTGGGGGAAGGGAGGCAGGAGGAAAACCCCTTCCCAGGATTAAATGCCTCTCCTACTCTTGCTCTTTCAACTACAGGATCCACCCCGACCCCCCTTCTCCTCCCGAAAAGCTACAAGCGAAGGGGCAGACTAAAAAGGGGAGCGGGAGGCAAATCCTAAATCACAAGGAGAGGAAAAAAGAGGCTGTTGCTGCTGCTGCTCCTCCAGCTCGAGGCCCTTCCTCTCCTCATTCTGGGGTTGCGCTGAAGCCTTGCCAGCTTCCCCCCTCCCACCTTTTGTCCCCAGCCCCCCCACTCTTCTCTCTCTGCCCTTTTCTTCGGTCCGGGGAGGGCGGGGGTTGAGATGTGGAGGCCTGGGTGCACCAATCTCCCCCCACCCCCTCTTCCCAACCCTCGCGCTCGACTTCCAGTGGGGCCTGCACGCGCTGCCGGCGTCCTCGCGCCCATTCATTAGCCGGCAAGAGCAGCAGCGGCTCTCGCTGCTGGTCGCCCATTCCCGCCAGCCTCGTACCTGTTGTTTGCAAGGCTCCCGGCTGAGTGCAAAGCGTCGCACCTGAGGAACCCGGGCTCAGGGTATATCAGCTGAGGAAGGCTTGTTTGCCTCCGTCGGTTCCCGGGCTCTGCTCGGTTAAGGCAGCTGGGCTCGCAGGAAGGCTGCCACGCTCGGCTCAATGCCTGCCGCACAAGCAGGAAACCCCAGTGGCAGCCCGAGAGGGGGCTGGTGCGGGATGCATTAGCGACGTCTGCTTAAAGGCCATAACAGGCTCTGCGGGGAGCACCGGAGAGGAACTGCCGCCGCGTTAACCCTTGCCGAGCCGGTTCCCAGTTTAGCTCAAATTGAAGCGATCGCCCGACCGCCTGTTAGCTCCCTTCCTCGGCTCTCCTCGGATCCGATCCGCCCCTTTCCTCCCTCTTCCGAATCCCCACCCACTCGGGCCAAGGTTGTTGTAGCGTTCGCACGATGGGGTTTGATTTATCTTGAGGGGATGCCCGGGGCTGCGGTTCAGAAATCATGCCCTCGCTGGTCGGTTCTCTGTGGATCTGCTGGGCTGAGAGATTAAAAAGTGTCGTAACCAGCAATCCCAAAAGCAAAGCCGCGACGCCACGATTTCTTAGCCGCCTCGGGAGGGAAAAAAAAAGCCATCACACACAGTAGGGCCTACTTCCGAGTAAACGAGCGTCAGAGGAGTCGGGATGATTAGGGTGGCCTTTACTAGCGGCTCATAAAGGCACCTAGGATCGCAAACTTCATTAAAGCGCCTGCAGGTCTCCAGCCATACCGAAAAAGTAAAATCGGGTTACTGTATTTAAATAGTCCTGCTCCAAAGGGCTCACTCCTTTCTTGGGGATAGTGAGATAAACTTACAGATGTATTTGCACATGAGACGTGAGAATATGCAAAAGACCAAGGTCACGTAGGTGACTTTGAACCTTGGCTGATTTTTAAAAATAAAATAAACTGCCTGAAGAGGAGACCACTAAGAAATCCCAGAGCCATAAACTACAATGGGATGTGGGGAAAAACATTGCCTAAAAGAAGGCAACATTGTATTGCTGCCAAGGAAAGAAGATGAACATGCCAATGCAGTCACCAGAAGTTGCTCAAAGGGGTTTCTCTCTAGATCAGTAATTCTCAGCCATGGCAACCTTTAAGATGCATGGACTTCAACTCCCAGAATTCAGTGAGTTGAAGCCCACTCATCTTCAAATTATCAATTTTGAGAAACATTCCTCTAAATTATTCCAGTTTGTTGGTCCCATAAATCAATTGAACACATAGCCACATAAGAGTAACAGTATTTGTATGTACATGTTTGTAATATACAGTGGGTCCTATCTGTGTTATTAGAATTGCATTAGTTATACTTTCCTTTTGAATCTCTTTTTAACTTCTAACTTTCTCTCTTAGCAGAATTGACTTTGATGCTACAAGGGGACAAGGAGACACCATTTTGTGTATCTCAGGAGTATCTATCTGTATCTCATAGTCTTACTTGAGGTTGTGATTAAGGAGCTACTTTTCTTTCTCTTCACAAGGGACAGATTAATTGTAAACAAATTTATCAAGGAGGTTGGAAAAATCAAACTGGGACAAGGCCTCCCCACAGTTTTAACAGTGGTGGTCTGGAAATCATTCAGTCATCCACAATCAGTGAAGAAACAGTCAATGAGCTGTTTGGGGGGAAATGGAATTAATGGGTTTAATCATAAGTAACTGTCTGCTCTCACACAAGCAATTTGCAATCCAGGTTTGCTGTTGCTGAACATATTTTATTCTGAGGCTTATAAAATAAGTTGGATGGAATTTTGCTTCCAAGTAAGCATATTCAGGACTATAACCTCACAGCTTATCTAAATGCATTGATTCAGAATATCTGTCACACATTTGCTCTTCATGTGAAAGTGACATTTATAGTGATATACATGGCAATTTGTATCTGTTCTTTGACCAGATTTGATTAGTGTCAACAGAACAGCATGCTCTGGAATATGCACTGAGCAAATGGGCTTTACCTCTAGAAGAATTTGGAATTTGGCTGAAACTCTGGTCACTCAAAATTTAACCATACAATCTAGCAACATTGAGCGGCTTTATAATTAAGAAGTAACTCCACTTGATAATAAAGGTAATCTTTCTCCTAAAGTAGAATTTGATGATAACAAGCTGGAAGATACTGTAAGCAGATAAGAAGGAACTTGGCTAGAGGCTTCTGCATAGATTGTTTTCTGTTTATTTAATGTAGAAAATTTGGGTTTGCTTAGCTTTAGTTTCCTGACAATGCCCCCCCCACTTCCCTCCCCCCCCCTTTGTGAGTCTAAGAGTAACAGGACAGTTCAAGAAGGGTAGCAGTGACTGAGGTTTAATGCTGCTGTTTGTCACAATATTTTTTACTCACTTGCTAAATAGGGAAGCCTCCACAAGATTAACTTTTTGGCATGGTGATTTATCCCCTGAATGCTTCACTAGTCTGTGAGTCACTGCCTCCTGAACAAATCCACATTTTAAAATTTTCCAAGGTAGAATGAGACATTTTTAGATCTCCCCTAAAGTCATCCCAATGTGAAAGTGTGAATGCCAAATGGGTTTCAAGTGAACGATGCTGGGAGTCAGCTGAAAAACATTCTTTGCTAGTTTGAGTTCCTTTGATGTCCATTGGATAGGAAAGTGTCCGCTCTTCTTTGAGTATGGACTGAGCTACTTTTCAACAATATATGTAGCCAATGACAATACACAGTGGCCTGGTTTACATATAACACAAATCCACAACATAGCTTTTAGCTCAGCCCCAACCATTATATGTTAATAGAACATCCAGATTCAGTCAAGTTCTGTTCCATACAGTATCAACTCTCAAACTTCCTCTTTCCGCTATTTAGGATGGGCAGTGATTAATATTTATATGTAGTTATATTTTTAGGGTTTAGGTATATACATACAAAGGTAGTATGTATATAGAATGTCTATATGGGTGTTATGTGTATACTTTTGAGAGCAGGCAACAATTTAATTTTTAATATGTCAGTGTGTGCTCACAGTAAAACAACATGACAATAAAGATTATAGTATTTTAATCAAATTATTATGGTTTGTTTGACAATTCTTTAGAAATCCTGGCTTAGTGCAATGTATGAACCTAGTCATATATAAAAGTCTGTTTTTCCCAACCTGTTTTTCTTCCAATAACCCTTGTCATCCCCAGGAAGTATAGTACATGAAGTAAGTCATCCTTATCTAGAATATGTCAGTCAGTATAAGAAAATGATGTTGATTATCATACTGTATTAATAAATAAGAGGTGAAATTACACCTGGAAGTGTAATTTGTTTCAGAAAGCTTTGCCAGGTATAATAACATAAAAAAGAAAACCCATCTTAATTTCTATATTGTACACAATGGAAGTAGAACAATCTAAGCATGCGATCCAAATATATGTACAGGTAATCCTTGATTTACAACACCGTTTGGACTAGAATTTCTGTTGCTAAGTAAGGTGGTTGTTAAGTGACTTCCACTTGATTTTATGATCTTTTTTGCCACAATTGTTAAGCAAATCACTTTAGTTCTTAAGTGAATCATGGTCATTAAGTGAATCTGGCCTCCCCCATTCACTTGGCTTGTTGGAAGCCAGCTGGGAAATGATGATCACATGACCCCAGGATGTTGCAACTGTTAAATTAATGCCAATTCCCAATTGCCTTAATTTTGATCACATGACTGGGAATGCTGTGACGATCGTAAGTGCAAAGACTGGTTGTGAGTAACTGTTTTTCAGTGGTGTAAGTCTGAATGGTCACTAAAAAAATGGTTGTGAATGGAGAACTACCTGTTTGTGATCTTGTAATCAAGAATGATCATGTTATATCAACATTCTCAGCAATGACTGCTATGAGTAAATCATTTTCCTATTGTTCCATCACGAATCCAGTGGTGGGTTGCTCCCAGTTCGGTCCGGTTCCTGCAAACTGGTAGTAACGGCAGCGGGAGGCTCCGCCCACCCAGACGTCATCATCGTGTGCGCTCCCGTTGCGAACCGGTAGTGGAGGTAAGTAGAACCCACCCCTGCGCCAATCCACCTAGTAGAACAGACACTTCATTTTGCTGGGAAATATCCATCTCGGCAAGATGATTTTGACTAATCTTAAAAAGTTGAGTAGGATTAGATATAATTGAATGGGAAACTTCCAAGAAATGCCAAGACTGGGAAGCCAGAAAAACATCTTGAGTAAAGACAACAACAAATCACTTTCATGTTTTTGTCATGAAAACTACATATGAACATAGATATGAATCTGAACTACGTTTGAAAGAGACTTGCAGTAGTCATCCATTCAGTAAATCTATCTAACAGTGCAGCATTTCTTTTAAAAACAAAAAGACACTTTTCAATTCAGGACAGCAGAGTGTTGTCTTGAGTGTTGTCTGTTTAGAAAAATCAGAAAAATCCCCAAATCTGCTGCCAGTTCCCACTAAGCCATGGCATGACACATTGAGCAAATTCATAGGATACTTAACTATAATGTGGTTTGGCTTAGCATGCTATCCCAACATAGATTGGATACTACTTTATAATTTAGAAGGAATACCTTAACCACGGTCTCTAACCATTGCTTGTTTTTTATTAGCTTATCTTAGCAAGAGTCTTGTGCTACCCTACAGGGAAATTAACCTTTAGTTATTTCCATTTTTTGGCCCGGTGACATAAAATCTAGTTGGCAAAGCAACCAAATATTAAATTTGCTCCTTCAGCCGGCAATGTCTACTGCCCAGCTTTGTTTTCATTCTAAAAAATCTAAAAAAGATGTAGTGACATATGATGATTCTGACCCTAGCAAAGCTGCTGTATATGTTTAATTTTGTTTTAGAAATTTGGCCGGATCATCCACTACAAAAGTGCTTAGATAATAGCTATAGAAGCAAAGTTTGACTGACAAAGAATTCAATGTCACCTGGTAGCATTACTTTAG
Source organism: Pituophis catenifer annectens (assembly GCF_029215685.1). Classification (NCBI taxonomy): domain Eukaryota; kingdom Metazoa; phylum Chordata; class Lepidosauria; order Squamata; family Colubridae; genus Pituophis; species Pituophis catenifer. The sequence goes on from NW_027256882.1 coordinate 96,977,759, forward strand.
ATCAGGGGTGTCAAACTCGTGGCCCACGGGCCAGATACATCATGTGCTGACCCCAGCCCCGCCTGGTTTAGCAAAGGGGAAAAAAGTCCCATACGTCATGTGACGCCGACATGATGCTGTGATGCTCATGGAAAGGTGTTCTGTATAACAACATTGTGCACTAGGATTAAATTCATAAGGGAAATAAAAAATAACCTAAGGCAACTTACTAATTGGAAGGACTTCCCAACCTCAAGAAACAGCTATTTCTTCAGCAAAGTAAGCCAAAGGATCCTTCCTTGTGTATTGTACTTCTCTGTGTTGGCATTCCCATATTACAGATTTGTTTCAAAGATCTGATTTTATTATACTACAAGTAAGAAGTTTCAAACAACATATTTAAAAAGTGAAGATCAAAACTTCCGGTGTTATAGAGATATGTGAATGGCTTTGTTTACAATATTTCAAGAAAGGCCACCAAGACAGTAAATGGAAACATTAAAAGGACCAAAATACAACTAAAAGAAAATATTAAAAATCTATTTGAAAACCTAATGCAATGTAAAGTAATAGTTTTCAATATGTGTCTGAGAGAAAGCTGAGATTCCATAGAAACCTGTTAAAGCTTCCTCTCGTAGAATGTAATCATGCAGTTCAAATTCCTGGATTTACAGCTTATCCATTATTACTCTTCCTTATTAGGCACACAAGATCAAGCATTATTGCTGTGGTTCTAGCCGAACCACCAGTACTTCTCTTTCTCTGAATTTCTCATGCTTCATAGGTAAGTCTGAGAATACCATTTTCATTTTTCCAGTATTCCCAATGTGATATCACTTCAGATCATTGTGGGAAGTATAAACAGTAGTTCTCTCCTGCCTTGATTAGAACATGGGTGTTCTCAAGCACCAAACCCAGAGGTATTTATTTATTAAATTTATATGCTGGTACATCTCCCCTTACATGGCCAGCAGGAAGTAACTGCCATGAAATAAATATGCAGGAGTTGTTTCTTTGTGTAGGGCAGTTTTCTTCTTCTTGAGCACCTTTCAGATATATAGCACTCAATTGCCAGAATTCCTTAGTCAATGTGGCCATGGCTGAGAATGCTAGCATAAGGATAGTTTCTCCAAGCTTATAGCAGCATTATTATATTCTTCAGCTTGTATGGCTCTATTTGCTACAGACCATATTGTTGCCAATTGAATTTGTAGAATAAGCTACAGTGGCTGGTTTGAAATAGAAAAACCTAAACTGAACGATTCACATTTCAGCTTAGCCTTAGTGCAATTTGGCAATTGGACAGAGAGACATAAATGCATAAAACACCAGTATCTTAACTAAGAAAGTAAATAATAGGCATAATTGTATTTTGTAGCAATTGGGACATCAGTAGTAAAGACATTAATGTTGACTTCAAAATTGATACCAATCAATACATCAGACATCAACATATTAATATTGATGTCAATATTGGAGTCATGTTAAACATATCATTTTTAAGTTTGCTCATTTTTTAAGACATGAGATAATTCTGACCATTTTCAGAAACTGCTGTTCTGTCATTTTAGTAAAATAGATCATATGCCACTGTGAAATGCAATAGGTCAGTGATAAGCCTGGACCTCTGAAAATGATTACCCATATCATATTTTGATCATAATGTTAGCACCTAATCTAAGCTTGTACAGAGTCATTTTCTCTCATCAAGAAAGGAGTATTTTTTAAATAATAATAATAATACAATGAAGTAGTGCTTAAGGGCCAAGTCTTCCTAAGCATATACAAAATCAACTACCCTGATGCCCTCTTAATGAAGCTGAATTGCAGGAGGCGTATATACTATAGGGTCCATCCATTTTCATTTGCAGCATAAAGTCTTTATGTTCTATATAAGCACTAGGCTGCAAATGCAACCTTCACATTATATGTTAGGGCACTGATGGTTAACTGTTTTGCAATCATGTGCCAAAAGCGGGGGGCACGGGGGTCGTGCATGTGCCCACACCCATAAAACAATGTGCCCCCCCACGCATGCATGCACAACCCCCCCGCTCCCCCCACTTTTGGCATGCGATGGTATGGTGGGCCCAGTAGGGCTGTTTTTCACCCTCCCCAGACTCCAGAAGCTTTCTATGAGCCTGGGGAGGGTGAAAACAGCCTTCCCCATGTTCTCGGTGGCCCTCTGGAGGCCAGAAACAGCCCGTTTCCCGACTTCAGGTGGGCCTGGATCAGTTGGCCAGCGAACGCATGTGCACTGGAGCTGAGCTAGAGCAACACTCACGTGCCCACAGGTATGGCTCCGCGTGCCATCTGTGGCACACGTGCCATAGGTTCGCCATCACAGTGATAGAGTGTATTATTCATGTCTGATTTTGTGTTAGTATATACATGTACTTCCATGACAAAATTTTCCCTGTCCTTATAACATTCAATCCTAATCAATGACCAAAAGGAGAAAATGTGGTGATTTGATCTAGTAGGTTTACTTCATGAGTAAACCTTTTGCTTTCCTTCTTCTGCAGTTTTTGTAGAAACTGGACTCAATAGTTTGGTGGTAAAAGAAAAGAATGTTTCTGGAAAGACACTCTGACCTTTTTAGGAGATATTTCTTCTAGGTCTGCAATTCTGCTCAATGGTTTACTACTCTGAAAAGAAGAACTGTTGTTGGGCTGGTCTTTGTTTAATCAGTCTAAATCTTGGATGAATTATCCAGAGTTCTGTGATCAAATTTCAATGAAAGGGTTCTCTAGCCCTGCGATTAGCCATCAAAGGCATTTGTTTGATGTTCTGTTCTGTGATGTACATCCATAAGATTATTCCCCCACCCCCTCATCCCAGAGATAGAGAGGCAAACTTGGTGGGATGCCCTAAAGGGCTGGATGCTTTGGGGTAATTGGTAGGTCTGGCTAGAGATCTTCTTAGAATAATCCCTTTATTTTTCCAGTTGGTACACTTGTGTCTTCTTATGCATATCACATTTTTGAAGCCAATTAACTACAAGATTTCCCCACCATATAATAAGAGATTGAGAAGGAAATGCTGGCTCATCAAATAACTTCCACTTTTCACGCTCTAGTTGGAAGATGAGGTGCAGACCAGCTTCTGCCGCCAGCTGCACATTGGACTTTCCCTAGTGACAACTTCTGCTCTAACCTGCAAAGAATTCTCCTCATTCCTTGGCCTGGAAGGGAATTGGAGGTAGAAAGAGAGGCCTAGTTTTTATCAGTTCATAATTTCTCCCTGCCCAGAGGTACTTTAGAACTGTAAAACAATGTACAAACTCAGAACAGATACTGATATCCGAAGTCCTTGTCAAACTACAGCAGAAATGTGTACATCCTAAATACTAACGCAAAGGTCTATCTAAAAGAAAAATAAATGGCAAAGGACATGCTGCATTTTTGACGGAACAATCTCTTTTTAGTCCCAGATTGGAGGGGGGGGCAGCAGTTGAAGGTTATTTACAGCTGCTCTGAATGAAAAGAAACAGCCATTTCTTTGGTAGTTTGGAGTGGCTTTTCTCAATTTGGTGAGCTTGGGGGAAAATTGGACCCTCCTATCACTGCTTAAGCCAGCATTGCTTGTGAAGGATGACAATCTTCCCCAAGAGAGCATTGTAAGCCCAACATATCTAATCACACCAGACTAAAGAAATCTTTCATGTACAATAGTGAATTGCCAGTGTCAAATAAAAAATTATTCTAAAATTTATGTTTTAGTAAAATTTGGCCATCTACTTAGTAGTAAAAAAAATGGCCACTCATATTATATAAAATAACCATAGGCAGCTCGCAACCAAGATATACAAATAACAAAATACATAAAGTGTATTTATATACTTAGGTATATGCAGTACAAAAAGACTCACATCTTGAGAATGCTGGGCTCCCCATTTTTCAGGATGGAGGCTATTCTACAGGGTAGGTACAGTCAGATAAAGACTCTCTTCCAAGGTCCTGCCAGGTGATAACACTTCAACAGAAAGGACCTGAAGCAAGCTCATCCTATCCAATCTACTGGGTTGGGTAGGTCTCCTCAGGGAGAGACAGGCCCTCAAATAACCTGGCTGTATGCCATACAGGGATTTTAAGGTGACAAGCAGCACTTTGTATTGCCCCCAGAAAGAAACTGAACATGTGAACCATGGGGTTCATAACTTCATACACTATTGCATTCTGGACCATGCTTTTGGGTGGTCTTCAAGGGCAGAATCATGTAGAACATATTGCAGTAGTCCAGACAGGAGATAATTAGGGCATGAGTGACCATGAATAGAACCTCTTGGTCCAAGAATGGTTGTAATTGGAGTGCAAGATTAATATGTTCCCTTGCTGCAACTGCCACCTGCTCCTCAGTCAGAAGCTGCAAGCCCATGAGGATTTCCAAATTGCACACCAACAGTTCAAGGTAATGCTACTCCATCAAAAGTTAAAATTACTAACTCTCCAAATCCAAGGGACACCCAAACAATAGGGCCACTGCTTCTTGCTAGAATTGAGTCAGAACTGATTCCTCTGTCCAGATTCTTAAAGCCTCCAGGCACTAGGTCAGCACCTGAATACCTCTACTTGTCAGGCTGGGACAGAGATGTACAGTTGACTATCATCAGCATTCTGCACCCAAGCCTCCTCACCTAGTGGCTTCACATAGACATTGAAAAGGAGACATGAGAGAGCTGACTAAAAAGGACACAAATAATTTTCTTCTCTCAGGGTCTACTGGAGCTGAGTGCCTACCACCCTCTTAACAACCCTTCCTAAAAAGGGGAAAACTAGAGACTAGACAAAAGTTATCCAATGGTGTCAAGCCCAAAGATGTCTTCTTGAGAAATCAAAGTTCAAGGCAGGCAGCAGCAGCCTTTCTGCAATGAGATATTAACCATCACTTGGATCCAATCACGTGCTACTTCCTGGAAGGTCTTGACCAGACAGAAGGAACACGAGTCCAGGATCCAGGTGGCCAGACTCACAGTCTCAAGAATCTTATCCACTTCCTCGTATATTCTTTGTCAGTTCTAAGGCTATTCTCATTCTCTCTTCAACTTCATGTTCTGACTATAAATTTACCACAGATAATTAATGGAGCAAAACTAAACACTTCTGAGGCTCAGTGTGGTGATACTTATTTCCTGAAAAGTATGTCTAAGATTTCAGCCTCTCAAAATATTAGCATGAAGTTGTTGAGTCTGGTTGCCTTGGCAATCTCAGAGCAAAACTGCATTTGGTTGTGATCTTGTAATATACAAAAATTGCCTTAGATTGAACTGATCTGGTTTTATCTAGTATCTAGGTAGAAATTATGTTCCCATTACCTGTAATGTCATCCTTTAATTGGAGATGCCTAGGACTGAACCACAGCTGTTTAACATGGAAACATAAGTTCTGTGTCACTATTCAACAAATCATATAGTTCTCATGCATATAGTGAAAGATCTATTTAATTAAAAAGTTTCTAAAATTCAGATGGTCAAGCTGTCTCCAATGCACCCTGCTCCATACATGGTCAGGTTCTAAAGTTTCTTTTCCTCCCATCCTATCAATATGCAATCATTCTTGTATCTTGACTGAAAATCGTACTGCAAGGTAGTTCATTTTGATTTATTTTTCTCAGCCCCACTTCCACAAAAAGCTCAAGAAACCATATTACCTAGAAGAAATCCATTTTAAAAATTCATATTAGGAATATTTTTTAAAGGGCAGTATATTTTTGGCACTTTTTTGTTTTTACTTGTAGAGAAACATCTGGGTTGTAAATAATAATTCAAGAGAGCGAAAGGAGGCAAAATGCATTTATTCTTAGGGATTCTGGCATGTTTTATATGCCAGAAATGTATATATTTCTCTTCCAAAAGAAACATGAAATAGCATTGATCAAAAATACTTCAGCATAGTATCAGTGGATCTCTCACACACATCAAACCAGTATACAGTATAACACAGATATATTTAGAGGATATAATACTAAATTTATGTTGTAATCCTATGTAGTTGAATAAACCCACTTTAGTACAGAAGGACTTAGTTTTGAGTATGGCTATAATAGATTGAACAGCAGAATCTTAAGAGAGTTGCTAATAAAATACAGGTAAAATAAAAAGCTGCTAAACAAGCAATGCCACCTTAAAACTGTATTATAAAACTGATAATAACAAATAAATTTCAAAAGCTGACAAGTGATATAGCTTATAAAGGCCATTTAGCTTATTTGCAGGCATGAGGAAGGAAAATGTACTTTGACTAAAGAAAGATCAAATGATTAAAAACAGCATGCACCATCAAAATAGGTGGGAAGTAAAGCTACAAAACGTTTAATTAGCTACATAGGATGGCAACATTTGTCAGGATATGAAGGGGTCTATCAACCATTGTATGTTCGGGGTGCACAAGAAATACTAGGATTTTTAATTTGGTAATCCTTCTGAGACTAATTTGGAAGAGCATTAGGTCCCTGAATGGAAATAGTGGCTACTGTATATTGCCATTAAAAAACTGCACTCCCAGTGGCGGATTAAGGCTCACTGGTGCCCTAAGCACTGACAAATCTTGGGTTTTTTGTTTCTTTCTCAACTTTGTGGTGCCCCTTTGGGCCTGGTGCCCTAAGCACATGCTTAGTCTGCTTAATGGTTAATACACCACTGCTCCCAGGCATGTAAGCACTTGACAGTAAGCCCCATTGAACTGAATTGAGTTTAAATTTGAGCAAAGATGCAAAGCATTGTACTATATGCCACAAAAGGGATGCCATATATGACCCTCCTAGTAATTTTCTGTGGCCCACAACAGTGGTTATGAGGGAGTAGGTCAAAATGATGGCAGGTGTCTCATTTGCAAGTGCAGTGACAAGATAGCTGCCAGGGGGAAGGTGGTGTCTTGGCAGTTTCTGTTTGCCATGGTAGATCTTCCCTTGGTCTGAGACTATGGCTTTGTTCCTGAGTGAGGAAGGCCAGGCAGGGCGTGGCTAGACTGCCAATTGATGAAGTGGGCTCCAGGGCCTGGTCCCTTTCTCCACCACAGCTTCTCTGCCTTTGGGGTTGGGGGAATGGTTCTGTGCAAAGAGCATAAGTCATGGACTAGCCACGGGACAGTTCCACTCCTGGCACTTCAAAAGGGCACCACTGAAAGCCAGGAAGACCTTCCTACAAGGAGGATTTTAAACATGGGTGGGTTGCTATGGATTTGGCCGGGTTTGGGAGAACCCATAGCTAACGTTGGCCGCTTATCCCACCCCGGTTGGCCCCTCCCACCCCACCCCTCCCAGGAGTCTCCACGCAGCCCATTTTGGATGCAAGGTAAGTGCAGGGCCCGCACGAAGGCTCGGAGAGTGGGAAAAAACGGGCGTCCCGAAAGCTCCAGAGGGCCTCCGGAGCCCGGGCCAGGCAGTTTTCGCCCTCCCAGAGGCTCGAGGAAAGCCTCCAGAGCCTGGGGAAGGCAAAAAAGCCCCCCACCGCGGTGCAGGAGGCTAACTAGCCCACACCCATCATGGTATGCTCACTCAGCAACCAGCCACAGAACCAGTTGCTGAAATTTTTGAAGCCCACCCCGATTTTAAAAAATCAAGATGGTGGCTGCAATTGCACATTTCAAAGCCCGCATACATTTTAAGTATGCAGCAATGCACATAAAAATGGGGTGGTATTTGAAGGACATGGTTAAGGTCCATCATATTGACTTGACCTTTTTGCCCCCTGTCCTCCCTCCCATTGCAGTTGGCCTAGAAGTCGTTGCTGTGACTCGCTATCAGTGGTGCGAACCTGTGGCAGGGACAGGGAAGTGGGAGACTTTTATAAATTGTAAAAATCTAACACATTTAATGAATAGTATTTCAGAGGTACAGATTTCCAGGGCAGTTTGGGGTGAAACAGAGCCCCCATGGCTCTGTTTCACAATACAAGCTCCCCTCCCCCCCTTCCCTCTTTTAGCTTGATAAATGTGTTTGAGGAGTCCTTGGTGCTCTCCGAGATTGGTTGTTTTCTTGCAGATGTTTCATTACCCAAACTAGGTAGCACCATCAGGGTTGCATGCTTCATTTTTGTACCCTGGAGACTTTAGTACTGATATGGGAGGGGGCTTCGGTGCTGTCACCCTCAGGCTAGCAGGCTGGTTTTCCTGCTGCACTTCTGGTGCTAGGAATTGGAGACCCCTGCTCTCTAATGCATTGCCTGTCTTCAACCATAGAAACCAATTGATGCATTATGCAGCAAGCATATCTGGAGTGGAAAATGCTGTTAAACTGAAACAGATACATATGTGTTTGTAAACATGCAGTGGGATTTTTTAGGAAACTATGGCAACCAAGATTTCCTAGCGCACACCCACACTTTGATATAAACACCCATTTTTGCTGCATATTTTACATTCCAAGCGTCAGTTTTTCCATGGCAAATGTCCTTGCTACCACAAATGATAGATTCCCCCTTAGGGATGTCTACGTTTGTCGAGCTCCATGCAGCAGGGCAAGTTTGAGGAAGCAGGAACTGCACAGGTTTGAATAAAGTCCCTTTAATGCTAGTCCAGGGTAAATACAGACTCTTGGACAGAGGAACTTGCCATTTTCTTTTATACTGAGTTCATTAAGGTCAGGTTTTTTTTTTCCAACTTGGCAATTTTTAAGATGTCTGAACTTCAACTCCCAGAATTCCCCAGCCATTAATCATAATAGAGCCGGAAGAGATCTTCTAGCCCAAACCCCTGCTCAAGCTAGAGACCCTATACCATTTCATACAAGTGGCTGTCCAGTCTCTTCTTAAAAACCTCCAGTGGTGAAGCCCCTACAACTTCTGGAGGCAAGCTGTTCCACTGGTTAATTGTTCTCACCATTAGGAAGTTTCTCCTTCATTCCAGGTGGCTTCCTTCCTTGATTAGTTTCCATCCATTTTTTTTTGTTTTGCTGTCTGGTGCTTTGGAAAATAAGTTGAATTCAAATTCAAATTGAGTTCAGATTATGTTTGCAAAACTACTGATTAAGGCAGAGACTCTTCGAATGATGCTTCTTTGAAGATGTTTTACTACCTTGAGCTAACCCCTCAAACCCATCAAGCTAAATGACGAGGGGGGAGGGGAGCTTTTATTATGAAACAGAGCCATGGTGGCCTGTTCCACCCCAAACTCCCCTGGAAATCTGAATCTCTGAAATACTATTCATTAAATGTGTTAGGTTTTTCAACTAAAAAGTCTCCCACTTTTTTGTCCTTGCTTATGAGATCATTTGTCCACTGACTTGTCCACTGTCTCTTGATCTTCTCTCCTTTCCATTCTTTTTCCAGTCTCCCCACAATCTCCCACGTTTATCAATCTGACCGATATCATTGAAGCTTAGCATTGAGAACACAAAATCCCCAGATCTCTCAAGCTACCTTTTAGAGTTTTTAAATGTCACTATCAATACAGTATTGATGCTCATATAATGCCACCAGTGGTCATGTTGCTTTTCAGAACACTACCAGATTGGTTCCTGCCCTGAGAAACATAAAAATTTGACACAGAACCTGCAGCTCCTGAAATTTTTGAGAATATCACCAGAATCATCATCATTGTATTATTATTTACTTTATTCATTAAACATAAAACTCAATCAACTGAATATTCAAAAATGCATCACAAATACCATTGACTGGTGCTAATAGTTGATAGGGGTTGCTCCCAGCATCCTAGGTATCAACCAAGTACCTTCTTAATATGTACGATGTTCCAAGTAGTGCAGTTTTTTGCAGTTCCACTGGTGTTATTGCAGGAAGCTGCAATTTGTTGATGTATCTGTATTATTATTATTGGTTAATCTTTAGTGAGATTCACAGCCTTTGAGGCTGGTTAATAGCTCAGCAGCTCGAGTCCTAACCAAGGACCTAGGAACTGTTAAGGTATCGTCGGAGGATGTAAGCTGTTCCGAGTAAGGTGGTTTTTTGTAGAGTCAAAATGTTCAAGTCCGGCAAATTTAGAATTTCTAAATAGCGGGGTAGCCCTTTGGGTATTGCTCCGAGGGCTCCAATTACAATCGGACAACACACAATTTCTTTTTCCACAGTCGCTCAACTTCAATTTGCAAGTCCGGGTACTTTGTGATTTTTTCTTGCTGCTTATCTTCAATCTGTGCATCACCAGGTATTGCAATGTCAATGAACCATACTTTTTTCTTTTCAACTATTGTTATGTCAGGTGTGTTGTGGACCAAGTGCCTGTCAGTCTGAATCCTAAAGTTCCACAAGATCTTGAGTTTTTCATTTTCTAAAACTTTCTCAACCTGATGTTCCCAGTGGTTTTTGCTGTACTCAAATCCAAACTTCTGGCACAATTTCCAGTGAATGATCTTAGCAACACGGTCATGGCGTTGTAGGTAGTCAGTTTGTGAAATTTTGCTGTACCCACTGATCAGGTGGTTGACTGTCTCATCTTTCTCATTGCAGAGGCGGCATTTGCTGTTGGTGGTAACATGTTGAATTTTTGCCTTCATGCAGTTTGTGGCTAGGGCTTGTTCTTGAGCTGCCAAAATAAAGCTTTCTGTTTCTTTTTTCATTATTATTATTATTATTATTATTATTATTATTATTATTATTATTATTATTATTATTCACACAGCCAGATGTTCAGACTGGGTTTGGCATTTTTGTCTACCTATCAAGTAGGACCTGGACCTGGAATAGGCAAATCTGGATGTTTGACGGTGTTACAGATATCGTCATAGGATGGAAGCTTTTCCTATTTTTTTTTTTATTGCAAAAGTTTTACAATTACATTTTCACCCCTTTCCCCCCCCTCAACCCACCCCAAACTTCCCAACCTCCCTAACCCTCCCTAGCCCTCCCCTCCCCCCGGACTTCCACACAATATACTCATGTCAAGTAAAAAAAAACCCTTTGTATAAAACTTGAACCCCTCCCTCCCCCGTATAATTTTTCATCTTCATTACATTAAAATATTACAGTCTTGACATATCATTTTCAAATGAAAGCTATTTGATACTTCCTAGTTTGATATTTGTTCTGAACATAATCTATCCACTTTTTCCATTCCCATTCATAAGTCTCTTGTGAACAATCTTTTATTATTATTATTATTATTATTATTATTATTATTATTATTATTATTATTCATCACACAGTCAGCCAGATGTTCAAACTGGGTTTGGCATTTTTGTCTACCTATCAAGTAGGACCTGGACCTGGAATAGGCAAATCTGGATGTTTGACGGTGTTACAGATATCGTCGTACGATGGAAGCTTTTCCAAGTAAAGCCTCCTTCTGCAATTGACTGATGGCAAATTTGTCAATACCTATGGTGTTCATTATTATTATTATTATTATTATTATTATTAGTAGTAGTAGTAGTAGTAGTAGTACTACTACTACTACTACTACTACTACTACTACATAATTTTTAAAATGCCCAGAAGAGAAATATGCAATGTATTCATAAAATTACATTTTTAATAAGAACTGAATTTAAACACCAATAAAATGAAATCAAATGTAGTTTTTGTCCTGGCCACACATTCATTTTTGGAGTTTGACCCTTAATCTGGGCAAAAGCAACTCATCCTTGCAATAGAGGAAGGAAAGGACAATGAAGACAGAGCTTAACTAATAAAGATAGTTAAAGAAAAAATGGTCCATTAGATGTGTTGGGGCTTAGATACAATCTGAATTTTATGGGACAGAGTTGCAAAACACTCTAGTGGCCAGGAACAAGCCCAACTCTGTCCCATAAAATTCAGATTGTTATCTAAGTCCCAACACATCTAATGGACCACTTTTTTCTTTCACTATCTTTATTAGTTAAGCTCTGTCTTCATTGTCCTTTCCTACTTCTATGGTGATGAAGTGAACTAGGCAAGATAAAATTGTGTAACACCCATGACTGTTTTTTTTTTCCATTGCAGCATTTGAGAGGAAAGGGATATATATAGATATATATAAAACCTGTGTTGAATCTGTTTTGGAATAATTGCAGTTTTATATCTTTGCACTTCAAACTGGCAGAAAATAATACCATCAAGTTGGTAGGAAAAGGATTGTAAATGGCAAAAAAGCGACAAGGGTGCATCCAGCCTCTGATTGCTCATCACTGAATTACAAGAATACTCTCATTTTCATGCTTTCACTAAAATGCTGTTTTCCAGTCCTTGAGCTGGCAGAAGAGTATGCCAGAATCAACTGAACTAGCACAATTGCTAAACTCTCTTCTGCCTTGGTTACAAGGCAAGGAAATGTTGCTGTCCTTAACAGTTCTAATGTGTAAAAGTTAAAGAACACAATTAATGGATTTCCCTAGCAACAAGGGAAATCACCTAGTAGCAGGAAGAATCGGCTCCCATCATTTTCCTTAATATATGATACAGCAGGGCAGAGCCTTAAACAGATGCTTTGAATGGTGGGTTTAGCTGTCAACTATCAGGTTGCAGGCTCAGAAGTATCCCATGTCTGTGATTAATCAGTCAGGCTGTTTCTCAGCGTAGGTCTATTGCATTTGAAAAAGCATTATACCTTTCTACAAAAAGTCAGCTGACAGGTCCCAGTTCATTTAATGAAGTCCCAGGATACATTGCCTATTGTATCCCCTGTTCATTAAATTATCCATTTTCATTTCCGGCTTTAGATTAGCTGCTAAAAACTACCACCCTTGGCAAAACATGCAATCAACATTCTCATCTCCACAGAAAAGTATAATTTTTTTAATATGTGGTGTTTTTTTCTTGAAATTTGGTGTCTGAAATGGCTACATTGTTTGCTTATACAGTTCAGACAAGCAAACTGCATCCATTTTCCTTATGTGACCTGAAATTTCTAGCCCTTCAGCATGTTTGCATGCTGCTATAAGGCCACTATAATTAAGGCTACGCCGTAGCCGCTATGGTATCTAGACTGCAATGATTTGGACAACCACCAGATGAAAGTGAGGAGATACTGAGAACCCAAAGTCTTTCCTACCCTCTACTGGCCATCCAGGGTTTTGCAACTTGGCTGTGGTAGCTCCAATCCAAAACTTTGGGGGTGATTAAAGAATTCCCAAGGTTCTTATATTCCTTTGGCAGGGCCAAAACACACCAAAGAGCCTCCCAAGATTGTGTGAAGTTTTTGTAGTCTTCTTTGAAAAATAAGATCATACTAAACAGTTTCATCTTCTGACACTGCTACAGCTCCACCTCCAGTCTGTGTTTCATTAGTCTGTGATTTTACATACACATTCAAATGGGAATATATAATGCTGGAGAGAAAAGCAGATAGTGTGATTTTTGGACTGCCACATCTGATAGGATGAAGTAGACTCTGATCTGTGGAATCTGGCCTAAGGCAGAATTTTCTGGAATAATTTTCCTTTAACAATCGAAAAGAAATGACTTAACTCAAAAAAACTAGCTGCCCTCCTTGACTGAATGAGTAACAGAGAAAAGAAGAAATAAAAACAAACAGAAAGCTATATATTTATTACATAGGTCTGAAACCAAATTCTTATGAACTTAAGGCAGTTTGATATCTTCGTACATGCATTACTTTGAAAGGTTCTTTTCTTCTTAAATGTTACATCCTGAAATCCTTTTACTATCTGGGAAGAGGCTATTTTCAACTATGAGTTGTCGTCATGAAAGCAAAATGAATACTTTTGTTGAGACTGTTAATATTGTTTGCAAGCTCAGCTAAAACGCTTCCAAAACAAACTCTGCATTTTAATACATTTAAACCTTTATGAGAGTTTTCAAAAGGACTTCACACAGAAATAATGCCAAGAAAAGAAAGAAAGTATGAGTAATAACATGTCTGGGAGCTAAAGTTCAGTAGCCAAACAGCAACATTTTCACCATTGATTAATGACTCGTGTAAGGACAGGAATTTGCTAAATATTCAGCCTGGCATTTACAAACATCCTTCTGCCCACACAGATGCGTAACTGTTAAAAGCGTTCACAAGTAAATTGCTCCATTTGGCCAATCTTTGTCAAGACTAAAAAAGAGAAAAACAGATCAGATTTCAAAACAAAGTATGCACTTTCATAAACTTTTCTTGGTGGACACTGGTGGACCACACAGGAAGAAACGGATCAACAGTAAAGCAAATAATTTGTCATGATTTTTGTTTTAACTGACACTAGGGGGAATATGAGGGGAGGAAATACCCTTCTAGAAAAACCCCTGGAAATCTGTGGCGCTTTTCCAGAGGAAGGAGGTTATAGAGTAGAGCCATGTTTCTTAACGTTAGCAATTTTAAGATGCGTGAACTTCAGCTTCCAGAATTCCCCAGCTAGTTATACTGGCTAGAGATTTCTGGGAATTGAAGTCTACACATCTTAAAGTTATGGGGTTGAGAAATAATGGATTAGAGGTATAAATAAAAAGATCTTAATCTATCAATACGTATTGCAATTGTATTTTCCCACCCTGCCTGGCTAATGATGTTAAAAAATTGAATCTTTTTTTATTTACATCTTTGGGAATAATATTGTCATAGATGAAACAGCAATGATAGCCCAAGAACATTTGTTTTCCATAGATGTTTCACTTCTCATCCAAGAAGCTTCTTCAGCTCTGACTGGATGGTGGGGAATGAAAGCATTTATACTCCTTGCAGACAGCTGGTCATTTGCATTCTTTTAGAGAATCATTGAAGCCACTTGGAGATTTATCTGTGTCCTCAGGGTCACCTGAGTAATGGAAGTGGATGTGGAGCCTTCTTGGAACTGTAGTGTTTATCAGAACTACAGAGGGATTGGGCAAAATGAGTATCAAGATGGTTCCTTCTCCTGTCATCTGAATCACCAAGCATCTTCCCTTTTGGCATGGACAAAGGGGATGAAAGGAATGACTAATAGAGAAACCTTATTCATCTTAATTAATCTTAATAAGCAGTGTGATTTCCACTTTCAAGAAGTGGAAATGGCAGCCTAGCCCATTTTAGTCTGAATTCGATGAAATAAAAGTTCTGCTTCCTTGCCTCTCACATCTGTTTCCAAATACGCTTTCAGATTAGCTGTATCCTCTTGAATGCTGATTCTGTTTGTAATCTGCCCACCCTTGCTTTCCATGTACATCTGGTTCTTTCTCTCATGTAGCACTTCCGAGATGAATTAATATCCCATTTCATTTACCTATACTTCTAATCTAACCGAGATGGGCCACCCACATTGAGATCCAGCCCTAACCACAGAAAATCAAAGAACTGGGGGTAACATCTGAACTCTACTAGCCCACTGATGAATGTAGATTGCTGGCAGAAACTCTGTAGCTGGAAGAATTCAAATTATCTGATATATAATTGTGTGGGAAGAAAGCATATAGAAAGGGTGATTTATAGGATGTTCCTGCTGGTGTTAATGGACTGAAGGAAGTGGGAGGAACCAAGTCCAATTAAAAAAAAAAAAAGCATTTTGTAAATCATTTCTTGGGGAAGTTAAAGAGTCCTGAACATCTGCTATATGGAAGTGGTTACAAAGCCTCACCATCCACAGTAAAGAATTGTGTGGCACCCGAAAAATTAATGAAATTGCCATGAATGCTACTTTGTAAAAGGCTTTCCCATAATAAATCTGGTCTTCTAGGTGACACATGCTTCTTCTGTTTTCATTGCAACATTAAAATGACTTAACCCTCTGGAAAATATTCACAATATAATGAGGGTGCCTGGCTCTACTTATTCAAAAGTGTGCCTTGCCTAATGCCCTGTAGGGATGCTGAACTGCTAATTTGTGCTTAAGGAGCTGGAGACTCAGACTGCCAATGGGGAACTGGAGGGTTCTTCTCCTGCCCACAGGTACAATTGTCTATTGTGCCTCACTTGAATATAATAAAAATAATGCAGAATATTGGACAAGTTACACATTTTGAATTCTTTTCAAAATGGGGAATGATTTGAAAACAATGGGAGTAGGGAGAATAGGGAATTATTGGTGCAGATTAGCCAGGATTCTTCAAAAGCACATACATAGGTGAACAGCCGGGAAAAGCCGATCCAGTTCTCTGCTTGGAAATGAGGCTAAACCTAATAGCAAGGTACTTTTCATGAAGGGTATAGAAAATTCATCCTCCGGGCAATTTAAGGCAAGAAGATAAATGAATATATTTTCATGGCATTTCTTATTTTTAGATGGCAGGGGGGAAAATTATCACCCAGTTGCCAGGACAATCAAGCCGATATTTTCCTGTTGTGCTATACAAAAACGGCAAGACCAATAAAATCACTGTAGCGTAGCAAGGCAAAAAGTGTGATGCCGATTGCTTTGACAAAGAAGATTGAGAGAGGGAATGTAATTATCCTTCAATTATAATAATTAATTCAGGGCAGCGTACAGGAACTTCATAAAGCGCAATAACTACACCATTGTTTCGTAAGGACAATGCAAGGCGTTGCTTTCGCTCAGAGACTTTTTTTACCTAGTCAAGCCAGATTTGCTGTGCGATGCTGTGTAATATAACTCACTGCAGAAAGCTACAACAGAGGGTGGCACTGAAGTAGCAAATGAAGGGAAGTAAAATAACTGTAAATAATGACAATAAAATGAAGTCCAATTGTAGGTGGCAGGTCTATCTGTGAGGTATAGTCAAATAAATCAAGATGGTGGCCATGATATATTATTTATTTATTTATTTAATTTATATAGCCACCATCTCAGGTGCCAGATTATGAGAAGATACAATAAAAAACAGAACAAAAACAATAGTAAAATAAAATAGAGCCTTGATAGTACAGGGGTTTAGTGCACCCTGTTATTAACACAGCTGCCTGCAATTTCTGCTGGTTCGAATCTCTCCAAGGCTCAAGGTTGACTCAGCCTTCCATCCTTTCTAAGGTAGGTGAAATGAGGACCCAGTTTGTGGGGGCAATAAGCTGACTTTGTATAAAATATACAAAAGGATGAAGGCTATTGCTTAACGCATTGTAAGCCGCCCTGAGTCTCCGGAGAAGGGCGGCATATAAATCAAATTAAAAAAAAAAAAAAATAGCAGCCAAGCAATAGCACTAAACGATCATTCCAATTAACACCACCAAAAAACAGGCTCACCAACACCATCAGGGCTCCAGGCATGATGGCAAAACTAGGCCTTTGAGGCCTTTGAAAGGTCAGCAGGGTTGCGCAAGTCTGATCTCCAGGGAGGAGGATGTTCCAGATGGCAGGTACCATAACAGAAAAGCTTTTTGCCCAGGGAGGAGGATGTTCCAGATGGCAGGTACCCTAACAGAAAAAGCTTTTGCAGATGGCAGTCCCTCACAGACATACTCAAAGTATGCCTCTTCTGCCAGATCTAATGGGATGGGTAGATACCATCGGAGAAGATGGTCCCAAGCCATGAAGGAGTTTAAAGATAATCACCAGCACTTTGAATTGCATCTGGAACAGGTTCACTTGGGACAGTAAGCTGGGCAGCATATACATTTAATAGTCTTTTACTGTATTTAATTGTTGTTAATGTTTTTAATGTTTTGATATCTATGTTTTTATATCATTGTAAAGCCACCCTGAGGGACGTGGTGGCTAAGTGGCTAAGATGCTGAGCTTGTCGATCAAAAGGTTGGTAGTTCAGTGGTTTGAATCTCTAGTGCCGCGTAACGGGGTGAGCTCCTGTTACCTATCCCAGCTTCTGCCAACCTAGCAGTTTGAAAGCACATAAAAATGCAAGTTGGTGGGAAGGTAACAGTGTTCCGTGTGCCTTTGGCATTTAGTCATGCCGACCACATGACCACAGAGATGTCTTCAGACAGCGCTGGCTCTTCGGCTTTGAAACAGAGATGAGCACCGCCCTCTAGAATCAGGAACGACTAGCACATATGTGCGAGGGGAACCTTTATATAGTTGCACATCAAGCAAATACAACTCGATACAGAATAAAAATACCTTCCAGAATCTTAATAATAATAGGCTATTACTATCTGTAAGTGAATGTTGGTTCTCAGAATTACAAAGGGCAAGTTTCCACGCTTCTAGGTTTCATTTAATTCAAGGAATCTAATATTTTTTATTGCTGGATGAAACTCCCATTTTTAGACCTGCTATTAGAATCAATCGTATTAGTGGGGTTTAAGTTTCAAACTGCTAAATTATTTTCAAATCAATTAGATGGACATTTACATTTCTGTCTGCCTCCTTTTCTTTGCATACCTCTGATAGTAGGAAATGGATCCATTCAAATAGACAGAAATGTGAATTCATTAATATATGTAAATACAGATTCCACCTTATATCCCCACAGGTTGTCACAGTAATTAAGCTATTCAGATCAGATTCCTGCTTGCACAGTAAGACTTAGTTAATGGATTGGGAAATTCCTACAAAGGTCTGTTTTGTTTTTATATATCTCATTTCAATGCCAGCTTTCAATTATAGTGATGAAATATTTTATGTCATTTAGCTTCTTAATGATTTCTTCACCACAGCTATTTTGTGGACTCTTAGTTCTTGGTAGCTGATGGAGAACTAAAATGGAGAAGTGGCAACTATTCTATGAAATCACTTGGGTTCTAATCCACATCTCCTAAATTAAATTCCAGTTTAACACATTCACCGCTGGATCAGACAGTTTCTCTAACTTTTTTATGGATTCGCACCATATGGTCAATGCCTGTCTTGTCCCAAGTTTTCACCTCGGTCACAGTTTGTTGACAGTATTGGGGACAATGTGCTTTTCCCTAGATCACATGCAAAAAGTAATGGAATTATAATAGTAACCAAGCGGGCACTTTGAAAAGTAAAATATTCGTTTAATGCATTTTGATAGTTGAAATGTGAACCATTACCATAGAAATCATGAAAATCGAACCACTGCTACTAAACCAGACTTTATGTTCAGGAAAATACAGTGATACCTCTGTACTCATTGTTAATTGGTCCCGGGAGGCATGATGGATACCAAAAATGCTGAATACCAAACTTTTCCTATAAGGAATAATGTAGTGAGTCACAAGCCAGCCGACACTGACAAGTTCTAGTTTGTGTGCTGAATATCATACAAATAATGAATACCAGGACAACATTTTCGCATCAAAATGCATTGTATACCAAATTTGATGATTTTCAAAGCATTTGAAGAGCCATGGTGGTGCGATAGTTAGAATGCAGTACTGCAGGCTACTTGTGTTGACTGCTGGCTGCCTGCAGTTTGAATCTCACCAACTCAAGGACAACTCAGCCTTCCATCTTTCCGAGGTGGGTAAAATGAAGACCCAGATTTTGGGGGGCAATAGACTGACTCTGTAAGCTTAGAGAGGGCTGTAACGCACTGTGAAGTGGTATAGTGCTATTGCTATTGCTTTTGGAGTACCAAGGTACCACTATACAGCAACACACCCTAAGCTATAAGAAGTATGTTAACAAATTCTAGTTCTGTGGCTTCTTATTGCAACTGCATAATTCATTATTATTAAGTTGTTATTAATAAATTGATGCCAGTCCAGCATTAAAAGAAGTGTTGTATTATTTTCTTTTATCCGGGAATTTCTCATGCTCCCTCCAGTGGCAGTAATGGGAATTGTACCATAAATTACTTCACAAAACTAAGTGGAGGGCTCTTCCTCCCTAGGCCAGGGGTGTAAAACTCGATTTCATTGAAGACTGCATTACGGTTATGTTTGACCTCAGAGGGCTGGGGTGGGCGTGGCCAGCTCAACATCACTCATGGGCCAGATCTAAGCACTCTGCAAGCCGCATCCAGGCCCCGGGCCTTGAGTTTGATACCCCTGCTCTAGGCCAAGTTAAAGTACTATCCATCAGTTCTTGAGCCAACAGAAAATTATACCAGCCTAGAATTAGTTGCTCCATTGGTGATCCTTATCCTGTCACAAACTCCATGTCAGAAATGGTTCTATACTTATTTATGATGTACAAGCACATTAAGGATTTGGGTTAATAGATTATTTGGCTGTGACCCTTCTCACCAATTGGCAAAATATCTGCCAATCATTGTCTTTAGAATGAAATGGGATAGGAAGAGCTGGAGAAGGCAGCAAGTTTTGACAGATGGATATACCAACCACATTAGACATATTAAAACTTACTTGTATTTGGCACAAGTATATACTGTGAGTTTGTTGAAATGGATCACAGCTATCCACAAAGAGTTATACCATAAAGTCCATGCTCTCAAATTCTTTCTCTGTGTGAGGTTACACTCGCAAAAAAACTGCCACTACTTGTTTCCTGCTTAAAGGAGAAAGTACTAACTTAACATCAGAAGAGCAAAAGAAAACTTTAGTTGGGAACAAGATATAAGCAGGATCATGAAAAAACAGCAGAATAAAGAGGCTGCTATGGCAGGCATGTTCATGTTCACCCTGGAATTAAGTGTAAGTTGAGAAAAAGACAGAGCTAACCCATAGAGATTAGTTATACTATCTTAATTTTTAACACAGAGCCAGCATAATAAACAGAATTGCACACAGAAACAAAAATTGCAGTCTTTATGTAAAAATCCAGTATTTAAACACAGAGACAGTGAACAGTCTTAATCACATAGAATAATACTGATCAGTCTCTCTGGTATACTGATACAAAATTACATCTTATACCCAAAGAAATAATAGATTTCTTTTCTAAGGTTGTAATCTGGTGGTCACACTGTTTATCCAGTACTGAATTTTAATAAATACATTTCATATTTTGTTTGGTTTTTGGGAAGAGCAAAATTTTAACTGATTATACTCTGTATTTCTTAGAACTCTTAATCATTAAAAATGATTACTTATATAATGTATTTATTCCAATACTTTATTCCAGAATTTGGGCAAATAATAAATATCTGCTTTACCAATTCTCTTTAGCTGTTTATTAATTGTAATGTATATGCAGAATCATTAAAACAGATTATTATATCAACAATACTCCATGGGTTTTAGATGCCGATAATTCATCTGGACCAAATAATGAAATCAGAGTTATTTAAATTGAGTACCACTGCCATTTATTATTTTTGGCAATACAGATTCCTTTTACAGTAACTAAAATAATGTGAAGACTGGAATAGTAAGATACTGATCCAAAGCATTAATACCTGTATTTGCCCAAGCCTCAAACAAAAGTTACCTAAAATTTTCAAATTGAGATTATCCCAAAGTGTAAGTTTATCAAGTAAATAAGAAATAACATTATTTCCACCCAACTGAGGACCCAGTTTGTGGGAGCAATAAGCTGACTTTGTATAAATATACAAAAGTATGAAGGCTATTGCTTAATGCATTGTAAGCCGCCCTGAATCTCTGGAGAAGGGCGGCATATAAATCAAATTAAAAAAAACAAAACAAAACCTCATTTCATATATACCTTGCAGGAAATGCAATTAAAATGTTGCTGAAAATAAGTCGAATCCCTTCCATTGTATAAAAGGGATGAAAAATAGCATTTTAATTGTATTCCATAAGGAAACTGAAGTCCAAATGTACACCCAATGATAGATGGGAAAGATGCTAGTCATCACTGATCAATGACTTCCTCAGCACCATTTTCTTTAGAAACCACTTAATACTAATTACCATCAATTCTCAACACCAATCATGAGATTCATCCAAACTCAATTTTTTTTCAAACACTGAATCTAGATCCAATTTTTCTTTAACCAAAGACCTCTCAGGACAATAAGAGGTTCTTAAGTTGTCTTGGATAAAATCTGCAAATATAGAATTGACTGCATTGGAAGTACAGAGATTTTTGTAGTGGTATCCTCAGGAAGACATAAAATAATAGTCCCCATTCTGTCAAATCTGTGCTATTCACTGCAGTAATTGTTACGTCTCTACAAGAAAGATGTGGATTAAAATCACCACCAATTAATTCCTTAAGTGAAAACATTTCAGGGTATTATTACATACATTAAAATCCCTAAGTACAACTTCATTTTTTTTTTGACAACCAATATTTTACTTCATGGTAGATTATAGTTGTGTTATGGGATTGTCTTCTAGGGGTGTCATTTGATATTAATTGCATGACAATCTTAACTTTCTTTTTACGACAAATTGCTTTAATTCAAAGATGTGCACCAGTGGGGAAGATTAACTGTAAAGACTGCTGCCTAAGAGATTTCTAAGTGTTATTAGCTCAGTCTGTTTTGCTGGCATCTCATTTTAAAATATGTTATTATTTCAGACCATGTTAGCTGAAATGTTTTGTTTGCTACAAAGCTAGCAATATTACAAAGGAAATGAAAGAGATCACATGCCAATTTGCTGTGCCAATGACTGGGTTGGGCTTGACTGGAGAAGGATCTATTGACAGGATGGGGTGGGGATGGGAGAGATATTCAGGTAGGCCTTGATTAGTGTGGTTAATGAATCCCATTAAAGTGTTGCATTATTTGAATGTTCACTATTCAAAGTGATATTTCTATGGAAAAGATTATTGGTTCTAGCTCGGCAATAGACAATGAAAAATTGCAAGTATTTTTTATGTGTATTAATGAAATACTAAGGTAAACATTATAGAGAATATTGCTTATATATTTAAATTTATAGTGAACAAAATCACAGAGTAATTACAGAAAGTAATATAAAAAGAAAAAAATCTATAATTGAGGCATTCCCACATCTTGTCATTTTTTAGTGTTGCTATGACCATATTTATGTTGTTCAATTACATCAAATTTTTGCTCTAATGCAATAAGAAGCCTCTCCTTTTTTCTTAAACTTATACTGTTTTCTCCTGACGGAATCTTCCTTTTCTCCTATTTTGTGGACACAAATATTATCAGTGTCTAAAGCCCCAACTATAACGGTGCATGCTATAGCCTGAATTACTCACAAGCTATGCATCACATTAAATGCAACCTGATATCAATTTATAATTTGCACTAAATTAAATATTGCCCTATTTAAATTCATCATGACCTACCTAAATCACTTTCTTTTGTAGAGGATACTGTATATACACTGCTCAAAAAAATAAAGGGAACACAAGCAGAAGACATCCGAGATCTGAATGAATGAAATAGCCTTATTAAATACTTTGTTTATTACATACAGTAGTTTTGTGTTCCCTTTAGAATAACGTATTTAATAAGGCTATTTCATTCATTCAGAACTCGGATGTCTTCTGCTTGTGTTCCCTTTATTTTTTTGAGCAGTATATTTATCTTAGGCCTGTACAAAGATTAGGGATACCTAAGAATTGTGTGAACTTGCTTACCTAAGTGTGAGCTGCTCATTGAGTTAAAAGAGTTAGGCAGGAATTGAAAAGACTGCTTTCTTTTCTTTTAACCATTAAACCCAAATAGAAATTCTGTTGAACTTTGCAAACATACTATATGTGATATCTACTTGTTGCCTATACTGCTTCTGCCAGGACAAGTTTAACATGGTTAACATGCAGTTACAAAAATGAAAAACAAGCTGCAATGTGACCTAATTTGAAATTAGGGGTAGTTGGTGCTCTTTGAGCTTGCTACTTTTCTTACAGATGTTTCATTACCCAAATTAGGTAAGAACATGAGTGCTACATTACCAGTATGTTATTTAGTTTGTGTAATGAAATATCTGCAAGAAAACAAGCAAGCTCAGAGAACACCAACGACCCCTTTTTTCAACGCTGAGCTACAAATATTCTCCTTTATTGACTAATTTGAAATGAAGCATCCCAAATTCTGCGAACACTTAATCCTAGCACTGAGACATTACTCAGTTATGGTTTCTCAGCGTTTCTGTTGTGAACAGCTTAACCTATAAACATTTAGCAATCACAATTGGGACTAGCAATTTGGTCTTTAAGCAAAGCAGTCATAAGTGAAACTACAACTGAGCTTACAATCTTACTTCAGTTTTCCTTTATTTTACAGGTTGTAAATGAGAGGATGGGTTGTAAGGTTATTTTTTCATCACCACTGTAACTGTGAATGGATGCTAAATGAGGCAGTCACTACATGAGGATTAACTTCCCAGCTGGATGCCCATTAGATTTAATAATTAAACAACTATATATGTTCTTTTGTACTGTGAAATAAGTTTTTTTTAAACATAGCAAGAAAGCAGCAATTATAACAAGCCATGATGATGTAAAATGACAAAATACATATCCTAGGATTATTATGTAAATTACATGATTGTATCATAATGTCTGGCATTGACTGTACAAGTCAGTTCATATGAAGCATAACATTCCCCATTGGGTGTGTTTACCATTTTAAAATACAAATGACTGCATAAGGGCTATATCATTTATTCAATGATAATAAATATCATTTATTCAATTCTGTTATGTCTAATATCCAAACTAGCTTTGAACCTCCTGAGGAATCAGGATCCAGCACTGAGGATCATTGCAGTGCACTAATTTTTAATATGAGAGCAACATTTAGAATTAACCCTATACCAAGTAAAACAGTGTCTTCAAACTTCTTAAATAAATAGCAAAAATTAACCTTTTAAAATTTTAAAAATTAAATTAATTAATTACTAAGTCTGCATTACTATTAATCTTCTCATCATTCCTATCACCCATCTCCTCCCACTTATGACTGTGTGACTGTAACCTTGTTGCTGGTATCCTTACGATTTATATTGATATTGTTTCCTGATTGCTTATTTTTTCCCTATGACTATCATTAAGTGTTGTACTTTATGATTCTTGACGAATGTATCTTTTCTTTTATGTACACCAAGAGCGTATGCACCAAGACAAATTCCTTGTGTGGCCAACCACACTTGGCCAATAAAGAATTCTATTCTATTCTAACCAAGTTCAACAAAAGCAAACCTGTGACTCTCTGTGGCTGACGGCTGACAGAGCACACTGACACACAAACCCTTTTCCTTTCAGCATTTTTGATCACTCGTGAGTTTTCAGCAGGCTTCTAGAATGACAGAAAAAAATCAGTTGTATAAAATGTGACTACTTAATCATCAATGAAACAGGATGAAAAAATAATACTCCTAGCAACAAACCTCCAATGCAATTAGATGAGTTAGAGCTTTTTATATCTCTTTGGTACCATCTCAATGTTCTCTGGACTTTTGTAGTGCAGATATGATAGCCCTATAAAGAGGCCCTGTTCAGCTTCATGAAGCTATTATTATTATTATTATTTTTATATGATTTCACTCTATCCTATGTAAATCCATCCAGGCCTGTGAAACAAGAATAAAAATAAATCTTTTTTTTTTTAAAGAAAGCCCAGACTGACCAGTTATAGTTGAAAAACCCTTTTGAAATATTTGTCTCTTATAACTAAGGCATGGAAATAAAGATTTGTTCTAGATGACTGAGAGACAGCAGAACCATCCTCTTGTAAACTCATTAAGTGCACTACCTTGAAAAATAAATGAGACGTAAAATGTTCTCTGAATACTTGACATGGAAAAGGATACTAAAAGGAATGCCCAGGACTGCATAGTTCTGCTACAACATGTTTACTTCTTGGCCAAAACCCCAGATTGTTCTGTTTCTTACATTTGGGGCCATTCAGTGAACTATGTGGTATGCACTTTTAAGGGGGGGTAGAAATGATTGATTAATTATTCTGCCTGTCATGACAGTGCTATAGACATACTTAATAAGATTTCCATTGACTTCTCCTGAGATACAATTTAAGACTTTTATTTTCAATAATTTTTTTTAGCCTGCTCATATAGCCAATCTCTATGTGTGATGGAAGAAAAGAGCAAAAACAGCATCATTCATGCTCCAGTCTACAGAATTGAAGTGCATTCAAAAGTCAAATTCAGCTTTCAAATGCCCATTTCATAAAGAATAGTTTTTGAAATTTTATGAATACTTTTGAAATTTTATTAAACTATGCAATTTATCTAGAAAAGCTAAATGTCAATTCATATATTGGACACATTTCTTTATGTGCACTATTTAATCCTGATGCCCTCACAGTCTCTCATATACCAGAGGCATTAAAGTGTTGAAATAAATAGAGGCATTGAAATAAATAAATCTTTCATTTATTTATCTATTTATTTCATCCATGTCACTTCAATTGTACCAGTACAACTCTAATCAGCCTACAGCAGGGGTATCAAACTCAATTTCATTGACGGCCGCATCAGGGTTGTGTTTGACCTTGGAGGCCGGGGCGGGCATGGCCAGCTTGACATCACTCGTGTCAGGTGGCCCCAACACTCTGCCAATGAAAAGGGGCTTCTGAACTTTGTTTTCGGCTGTGACGGCCTCCTGCAACCCTCTGCCAGTAAAAACGGAGTTTGGGAGGGCCACATGCGCCCTTCCTGAGCTCCGTTTTTGCTGGCAGAGGCACCACAGGCCGGTCCTTCACTGTTTCCAGGGTGGCCCCATGGGCCAGATCTAAGCACCCTACAGGCTGGATCTAGCCCCCGGGCCTTGAGTTTGACAACCCTGACCTACAGCATAATATATATTTTTAAAAGTCCAAATGTATTAGACATGTGTATGTTAAATATATATACTATCAATATAGATTTAACTACAATGGTAGCATCATAAAACCATAAAATAACACAAATTGCTGGGTTCATCTGAATCTGAGCATGTCTCACTTAAATACCCAAATGCTCATCTAAAAAGCCATACTTTAAGATTTTCTGAGTATAAGAGATGATATGGGGGTAGAGTATTCAACAGGAGAAAGGAAGTAGGGTATTCAACAGGAGAAAGAATATTAACACACCTCGGAGCTGGCAGAGACTTTCCGTAAACACTCTGCCCAGGCACACTGAGCAGGCAGTCACGAAACCGTGGTCCTAAGTCACATGACATTTTAGAGGTCCTCACCAGGACTTTGAATTACACTTGGAGACAAACTCCCTGCAATCTGCTTTTTTTTTTTTTTGCACGTGTTTTCCGCCGTGCCCTCAAGACCCTGATGTTCCAACAGGCGGGGCTAAACATACGAACATGTGAATAATTTTTTAAATGTTATCTAATTCTGGGTTTTATTTAATTGACCAAACTAAGTAATAATTTTAATTAGCAATTTTATGATGTTTGTGTGTCTATATTTTTCTTGACTATACACCGCCTTGAGTCCTACAGGAGAAAGGCGGTATAGAAATATAATAAATAAATAAATAAATACATAAATAAATAAATAAATAAATAAATAAATAAATAAATAAATAAATAAATAAATGTTGTTAGCCTGATTAATATGCAGCCTAATGCATTGTGTACCAACTCTAGTTTCCAGGAGGCCTTTGCAGGTGGCCCATCTAGAATGCATTACAGTATTGAAACTCATTTGGTGATAAGAAAGTATAGCCAGTGCCTTCTGCTTCAACAATAGCAATAGCACTTAGATTTATATACCGCTTCATAGTGCTTTACAGACCTCTCTAATTGGTTTACAGAGTCAGCATCTTGGCCCCAACAATCTGGGTCCTCATTTTACCCACCTCAAAAGGATGGAAGGCTGGAGTGAGCAGTGAGTTAGCCCTTCAGTTCTGCATTCTAATCACTGTGCCACCAAGAATGGTTGCACCTGACACATTGCAGAAAAGACAAAGGCCGCCTAGTCTCAATTTCCACTTGCTGTTCCAGTAATCCAGGATTACCTCGGTTCCTGGGGAAGCACATCCCTAGCTATAGGCAAAGTTGAGGCAG
Source organism: Pituophis catenifer annectens (assembly GCF_029215685.1). Lineage (NCBI taxonomy): Eukaryota > Metazoa > Chordata > Lepidosauria > Squamata > Colubridae > Pituophis > Pituophis catenifer. The sequence goes on from NW_027256882.1 coordinate 97,005,218, forward strand.
TACCTTGCTAGAACCAAGTTTTAACCTATTTCTCCCCTATAGCCCAGAATATTGTGTTGTGACCTCCACTATATCTCCCAAACAACCTGTCAAAATGATGTATAATGTATTCATATTTAGTCCCAAACTGGATAAATGCCTCCAACAGATTCAAGTACCTGTAGTCCTCAATTTACAACCATTCAGTGACCATTCAAAGTTACAACAGCACTAAAAAAGGTTACTTATGACTGTTTTTCACACTAATGATGATGCAGCATCCCCATAGTCATATGACCCAAATTCAGATGCTTGGCAACTGGTCCATACTTATGATTGCAGTGCTCCAGTCATGTGATCACCTTTTGCGATCTTCTGACAAGCAAAGTCAGTGGGGAGGACAGATTCACTTAATAAATGTGTTACTAACTTAACAACTACAGTGATTCATTTAACAAATGAGACAAGAAAGGTCGCAAAATAGGGTAAAATTCCCTTAACAACTGTCTAACTAACTAAAACAATTCTGAGTACTTAAGTTGCAGAATGATCCGTTTTAAAAAAAGTAAAACATTCACCACATAGTTGTCTTGAATGCAGATTATGATCTTAATCCAGTTATCAGTGAATAGTAACAGACATTTATTATATTTGAAGTGAAGAGTAACAATAGGTCAAATGAGAAACAAAGATTCTTTCCTTTATCTGTCACCATTTTATCCTGGTGGTCAAAAACAATGCAAAGATGTGATGCAGTCTCCAACTACTGTATGTATTTGTGTAGGAGAGGGAGAGGATTTTGCAGAACTCTGAAATGTTTTAGCCATGTGAACATGGCTTTGTTCTGCTTAAAAAGTTAGTTTAAAACATATTTTTGTCAAATTTATGTCTACATTTAGTGATTTTCCTGTTTCCTGTTGTTATATTGTATGTTTCTCTTCCAATTCTTTTCTAAATATTTTTCTAATCTCATCCAAAATTTTGCTTTCTCATAACTGATGTTCAATTTTAAAATATAACTATCCCTAGATATTCATATCAGAGTATTAATGTCCAGTGCAAAGCCATAATGTAGTAATAGCAATAGCACTTAGATTAATAATCTTACTTTCTACTAATAATGATGATGATGATGATAATAATAATGTTAGACCACCAAATCCAGGTTGCAAAAACCCGTTTCTTTGCTGACATACAGTATTTATTCATATTTTTGCTACTTGTAAAGGTTATCTCAAATGATGAAATTTTATCAGAATCCTTAAAAAGCGGTTCTACAACCATAACGTAAAAAGTTATGGTTGTAAAACCATAACTACATTTTACAATCTTTATGACTGACACCACAAAAATGTTAACACGTTAAAGCGACTGAACATTTTTTAATGTTTCTTTGTAACGTTTCTTGGTGTAAACGTCAAATTTATGAATTTCATGTGCCAGGCCAGTGTTTTTCAACTTTCAAGGTGTATGGACTTCAACTCCCAGAATTCCCCAGCCATCAAGCTGCTAGGGGGAACTCTGGGTGTTGAAGTGCACACATCTTAAAAGTTGTCAAAGTTGAGAAACATTGAGCTAGGGCTAGGCAGAGAACCGAAGGCATTTAATTCGCCTGGTATCTTCTGAACTGTCAGGGTAAATCGCCAGAAGAGATGCTTCTTTTAAAATGAGGGTCAGTCACTCCAAATAGACCTCTTAACTTTATATACCCCACATCAATTCGTGGTGACAGAATTCTCCCACGTTGTCTCATGGAGCGCCTGCTTGACGGATGCAGGGCAGAGAAGCCTGTACAGCAAAGGGCCGTTTCTATTGGTTCATCCCATCCTCGCGTGCGGGCGCAACCCGATTATTCAAATCCTCTCTCTTTTGGACCGGCTGACGTCACAAGTCTCCCGCCCAACGTCTGGCGGGAAAAGCTTCCGCCCGGTCAACGGAATGCAAGTTTTATTTTCCTCTTCAGCAAGGAAGAAATTTTTAGACTCCGGTCGCCGTTTCCGCACAACAAACGCTCCCCTAGCCGCGTGCTCATTTACTCCCACGAAGCCGCGTCTCTCTTCATGGGAGTGACCTTCCCTCAGCCGGTAGCGCCTCTCGGGTAGTATTTCCGGGTGGTAGAGCGTGACCTCTGCCCTCGTGACGTTGCCCTCTCCTTTCCGGTGCTGGCTGCCGCCTGCAGAGACGCTCGAGTAAGTGGCTGGTGCGGCCCTTTTTCTATCCAGTTCCATCCTCGCGGATCCGGCCCTCTCCGCTCCCCTCGGTGCTGTCAGTCGGCTACTCACCCCTAACTGCGTGGGGAAGGCAACGGAGGGCGAGGTTGGGGGCCTTTGTTTCTGCACAGGGATCCGTTGTTTTAAGGAGGCCCGGGCGATGGGTGGTTGGGGTGGTTGGACAGGCCTCTTGAAACCCCATATCACCCGGTCTCTGGGATAGGTGGTGTTTTTTGTTTTTTTTTTTAAAGGTTTGGGCCTCATCAGCAAGCTTTCCCCCAACTTCGCGAATGTTCTCTCTAAGCGGTGTATCTTTTCCCTCGGGAGACAAACCGTCTTTACTTTCATCATCCATAAAAGAGCTGAGGCTGAAAAGTGTGGCCAAAACCATCTATTTAAACATGTTTATGTGGCTGTTTTTTTATGCGCTAGCTGTTCTCCCTCCTTTTGAGGGTAGAGGAGTTTTGAGCAGGGAAGATGGTTGTATTGACTAAAACTCCAGGAATATTACGTCCAGTAACTGGATGTAATATCTCTAAGCCTGTACCACGTGGGTTTAATACTGGAACTGTGTTTTGCTTTGCAAAAAGGTGTGGAATTCAAGTCTGCCTGGTAGGCTATTTCATTTAAGTTCACCCTGATTTATTTAAAAATGCCATGTACCTTAACTACATTTGTAATGCATTTGAAGCAAAAGTGGCAATATAAGTCTTTTTGAAAGCAATGAGATTTAAGTAAATCTTAATTATAGCAGTATATTATAACTATATTGTATAGTTATTGTAAAGGTAATGGTCCAAGTCGCATCTTAAATTTTTGATCTTGTTTGATATGGAAAGTTCTCATCCAAATTCGTGTTTATCAGAAAATTAGGAAAATTACCAGAAATCCTATGAACAGGGAACATAATTTACAAAACAGTAAATATTGAAATTGCTAGATTTTCCATGAGATTGCTGTCTGGGTATCCATACACTCCTGCATATCTATACATGTTTGCATATATAATTTCTTCTTCTTTACTTTAATTATTCAGTGGGTAATTAGATGGAGCAACCATTGGTGTTGTAAGTTCTCCCTAATCACAATGGAGCTCTTTTGTTCTTCAGTATTTTTTTTCACTGAACACTATTTGACTATTGTCCTCATGTGAGAACATAGCTTCCAAAATTAGTAAACCTTTAATTTTCAGTTGCATAATTAATACAAAGGTAGCATAATTCATAAGTAAAATACTAAATATTGAACTGATGGTACAGAAATGCCCAGATCATTGTTCTAACTTTGTAGGTATATAACTTGTAGGTAACAACAGGAGGGAAGTGGGGAACGTTAACATTTAAATACTCATACGTTGAAGAAGCTATAATTGAATGATGTGATAACCTGAAAGTCTCCCATCATCTGTTGCTTCCTTTTTAAAGCCACCAACAAGTTGCTTGAAGTGTGACATAAAAGAGCCAACTATATATATTTCTTCTGAAATGGATGTCTCTTATTGTGGGGATAAATAAGTTGTGGATTGCTTATGTGTTGAGGATAACATTTTGGGACCTCTTTTGGATAATTTGCATGTATTTAAGGGGAAAGTGGATCCCTTAAGCACAAACTTAAGTATTTAAACTTCATATCAGTGGTGGACCATTTTCCCAAAAGGTTTAATGATGTTGCCTTGCCCATGCTGATACCACAGTACTCATGCCCCATGCAGTTCTTGGGACAGAAAACATATTCCCAGTTCAGGAAAGAGTGTCTGCTACTTTCCTGGAGATCAGAGTGGGAAATAATCCCCACTGTAGCTATGTATAAGGCTCTGATTAGAAGTTGTGAATCAGCTTTATTATATATGATTGGGGAAGGGGGTTCTTGCCTCAACTTGGTATTTAGATTTTTATAGTTTGTCTACTTCAAAAGAAAGTAATAATAATCTATTTCTGTCTATTCCATAATTTGTTGTTTTTTATACAGAAATGGCTCCCCGTAAGGGTAAGGAAAAGAAGGAAGAGCAGGTTATAAGTTTGGGACCACAGGTTGCTGAAGGAGAAAATGTGTTTGGAGTTTGCCACATCTTTGCTTCCTTCAATGATACATTTGTCCATGTAACTGACCTGTCTGGCAAGTGAGTATCTCTACTTGTGAAAGGATGATAATATTTACAAGATTGTAATAGATGATCTTGGCAATAGATGTCAAGACTTATTTATGTCAAAAGGCCTATAATATTCACCCAGCCTGAACTTAAAGGAAACACTGTCTACTTGGGCATTTACATACTTAGCATTGTAACTTTCGTGGAGCAGAGTATTATGTTTTATTACCATAGCTGAACCCCAGGTGAAGTATCTACTCTTGGAACCTTTTTGTATAGAAACACTATTGTTTCTGTTAAGAGATGTAATGGTATTACAATCAAGCAGAAACTTTAACCCTAACTCTGGGAATTGTTTTATTCATACTGTATTTTAAAGACAAATTTGCAAAGAAATTATGTTTAACTATATGCTTTTTGTCTCTGGTGAAGGAAAGGCTGGGATTAAGTTCATCTATAAGGCATTTCTTATTTTCTCAGGGAAACTATCTGCCGAGTAACTGGTGGCATGAAAGTGAAGGCCGACAGGGATGAGTCTTCTCCTTATGCTGCTATGCTGGCTGCTCAAGATGTAGCACAAAGATGCAAGGAACTGGGAATCACTGCCCTTCATATCAAACTGCGGGCTACGGGTGGAAATAGGTAAGGGGGGAGCCAGTGCTTCATTTATCTCTCTCTCGTGCAAATATTTTCACATGTACTACTATCTAAAGATAGTTTTCTATTTAAGATACATTAATAATTTAGTTTATTCAGCATGAAATGGAGCTTAGTTATGTAGCATGGGGCTGTCTGTTCTGCAATATTGGGACTGTTGACTGAGTCAACAGCGGGTCATGAGGAGCTGCTGCAGGACAGAAATGGAAAGTATTATTCTGTGGAATCATTTGGAGATGTAGCTGTAGCTGTTGGAAGAATGTTCTATTAATCTGAATGCAAATATTTATCTAATATAGTGGATATTTATGGATATTTGGCTGATTTGATGTTATGGTATTGTTTATACTCTATTCTTGTTTGTTTGTTTTTTTTTAAACGAGTTTTACTAGTTTTACTGCAGTGGAATAGGGTTTTCTGTAGTTTTGAGTTTACTATTTTGGCTTGAGCCATGCCATTCTTGGCTCCTTTGGGCAGCCAGGCATCATGTGAGCAGCTGGTTCAATGTTTCTGTGAGGAAAATAGCGTAGTCTTCAACCTTCTCTTTTTAGGGAAAGTTGAAAAGGTGGTAGGAATATCCTAGAGGAAATGGATTATCTAGATCCTTTTCAGTCAGGATTCAACCTTGCCTATGAGACAGTAATGGTGTTGGTTGTTCTGATGGATTGCCTTTTTTGGAATCTTGGGGAAGGGACTGGTCCTATTAGATCTCTCAGACAAACTTGGCCATGGTACCCTTCTTGGAAATGCAAGGATTGGGACATTACCGGTAATTCTGCTTCTACCGGAATGAGTAATTAGAGTTGATGCTTGTGGGTGACAAGTGCTCAAGCCCTTGGGAATTCAGCATTTTATCCCATGTTTATTGGAACCATTAGTAGAGATCATCCACAAATGAATGGTGAGACATCATCATTGGGTATACATTGCTACCTTGATCCAGGCTAGAAATACTGAGTTAGTTCAAGATCTAGTATACAGATGCCAATAAATATCTGGACATCCCAATTACAGTTATCCAAGTGGTTGCTGTGAGTGAAAACACACTTCTCCAAAGGAGGTGTGACTTGTCCATTTAGATTCTCACTCCTGCTCAAGCAACAGATAGAAAATGTGGTCAATGGGATGGATTTGCTCAGCTTCAGTTCTGCTCAGTTCAGCCAGTTACAGCCTTACTTGCAGTAGGATGCTCTGACATTTGTGCTTTGATCAACACAAGGCTGAATTACTGCAGTTTACTCCTTGGGGGGCTTCTTTTGAAGACAATCTAGGAACTGCAGCTGCTACAAAATTGACGCCTATTGTAGGACACCAGTGCCAATGTAGAATAATACTTCAAGGTTATTGAACTGATAGCGAGTAGGCTTCTTGGCCCAATTCAAAGTTGTCATTACTTTAGACAGTGTAGCATTGAGAAAAAGGTAGTATCTTACAAAAATTGAATATGTCCAGTCCATTTCAGTCCACTCATCAAAAGAAGGTCTGTTAAGTGTCCCCACTCTGATGCACACAGAAAGGAATATAGGCCTTTTCTGTAGCATCCACTTTATATTATTTTCTTCTCTCAAGAAATATGGTTAGCCTTAATTTCTTCGCTTTTCAGAAGCAAATGAAAACGGTTCTGTCTCTTTGGTCCAAGCTAATTGTGAGCACTTCTCTGATAGGAATATAATTGCAATAGGTTTTTGTTGTTGTTATGTACAGATAGGCCTTGTTTAGTGACTGCCTCATTTAGCAGCCATTTGCAGTTACAGTGGTAATGAAAAAGTAACCTTATAACCTGTCCTCCCATTTACGATCTTCACATGTCTGTTAGCAAAGGAAAACTGAAACAAGATAAACGGTTTCACTTGGCAACTGTTTTCAAGTTGCTGATCCCAGTTGTGATCACTAAATGAGGACTGCCTATAACTTCTCTTGCCATGTCACCCAATTGAGATTGGAGTGGATTAGAAATTCTAATAATTAGAACTGGTTTGGCAAAAACAAGCAAAAGAGGGCAGGCATTTTACTAAACTGAATACAAAAGGCACTTGCATTTAAAGACATTCTAAATACGTGTTCTGAATAACTTTTCAGTTATTTCTTTCTTTTGATTTTATTTTAGCTTTACAATTTATAGCAGCTCTTTTGGCAAAAAAGAGCCATGCTATATCAAACCAACCATCTATCTAGCGTGGCACTCTGCTACTAAGAGTAATTAACTAGAAAGCTTGAAGTCATGCTGTTTATTTATATCCTCACTGTTATAAACCAACAAAAAAAAATTGCTACACTGATGCTGCCCAATACTATTCCATGCCTCCAAATGAAATAAATCCTAAATACAAGTTTCAGTTTTTATTAATGTATGTTTTACTTTCTTTGCAGAACAAAAACTCCTGGACCTGGAGCTCAGTCAGCTCTCCGGGCTTTGGCTCGGTCTGGCATGAAGATTGGGCGCATTGGTAGGTTTTCTGTTGAAGGACATTTTCAACTATGTGCCTCCTGCAATCATTTTCATAGGGAATATAGCTGTTTCTTTATCCTATTACTTTATTTCAACAAACCATTTATTTTGCATTAGATGGTTTGAAAAAGTTCTTGCTAGATAAAATTATTTGATCTATACTGAAACGAGACATTAGAAAAAGATGATCCGGGTAATTAGGGCCTTCAGTTAGAGAGAATTGAGTTACAGTTGAGTTGCAGCTGGTTCTTTCAGAGAACAGCATTACAAATTGTCCCAGCATAGTACAGCCACAGTATCAAGGCCAAAACGTGTTTGGTTTAAGCACAAGCCAAAACGTGGCATTTTGGGAGGTGGGATTGGGGAGAGGAGAGGTGATGGGGAAAAGCTAAAAATATGTTGGAATGGGGGAAAGAAAAATACATTGGAAGATTGGGGGTGGGAGTTAGACAAAGAGGATATGTTGCACTTGAAGCAAGAATTCTGGTGGCAGCAAAGGGGAGAAACCCATAAGAAGACTCTGGAAAATTCAGGGGATTACTGGAAGTGCTGGTTGGATATACTGTTCTAGAAACAAGGACTTCATATGCTGGGAAGACTTGAGAGAGTAGTTTGGAACTGAAGCCATGCAGAACAGAGAAAAAGAATAACTCTAAACTTTGTTTCAGCCCAAACCTGGAACAATCAAAATATTCCAAGCTTCAGTTCTCTCAATCTGCAACTCACTCAAAAAAGTTCAACAGAAGCGTTGAAACAGAATGTGTCTCCTTCACATTAAAAATAAAATAAATGCTTTCTTTTGTGCATAGACATAGCTTTTCCTAGTAGCTGTTTCTTAAAGCCTGTGCAGACTTGCCTTTTCTTGGACTTTCACATCCTGAAATTTCAGAAACTTAAATTGGGAAGTATAATATGTCTCGCGAAACTTTGTGATCTTAGTGTTGCGTTCTGAATGCTTCCCTCTTCTCTTTTAAAGTATTATTTTCCATGTTACTCTGATTTTTTTGAGGACTTGTATAAACAAAGAGTGAAAATAATAACCAAAAGTAAAAAATTTTCTCTCCACAGAGGATGTTACCCCCATTCCTTCAGACAGCACTCGCAGAAAGGGCGGTCGCCGTGGTCGTCGTCTGTAAAATAGGGGCTGTTGTATTTCATCATTAAAGCTTTCCAATATATCTCTCTTCTCATTTGTTTTTCTCTTCTATAAATTTAGTCACCACTGCTGTTCTGCGAAGTGTATCTTTGACTTGCCTTTTAAGTCTTTTCTCAATAATTATTGACATGAAAAACATCCTCCCTGTCTGGACAGGGTTTTTTTCTTTCTTTTGCCTCCTAATAACTCCCACAGGCACTTTAGTGTTTTCCTTTTCACTTAAAAGTTGTTTTACTATGAAGCTGCTTAGTGCAAAATTAAACCCTAAAGCAATAAAGCAGCATTGCGAAGGAAGACTCAGTTAAGTAGAGTTTGGAGGTAATGCATAATCTTGGTAGTTAAAAGTAGAGGCAGAGAATGGCTACATTCTTTGTATAGATTGAGCTCTTTGTTTTCTTGGATGACTGATTCCCCAAATGAGCTCAGCCTCCAATCTGAAAGACTGCTATACAAAATTGGCCAGTGTGCATTGAATTTCTAAAGTTCTCTCAGAAAAGGCATTTTGGAAAGCAGCAGATAGCCTCAAATCTTTTGATCCTCATTCCTGACAAAATTTTAATTTTGGTGGGAAAACAGCATATATATGATTGGGCAACAATATTCAAAGACCACCCAGAAATATCCTTGACTCTATGCAATGGAATTGACTGACATGTAAGAAGGCATGGTGTTAACAGAAATAGTCTTGGTTTAAATTTGGAGGGAAAAACCAACCATAGAATTTCTGTGCAAGAAGCATTTGCCCATCTTGGTGGTCCATGTTGTGACCCAATTCTATAATTACAGTACCCTGTATAAATAAACATAGTTCGCTTGTTAATGCCAAACTCCTTAATTTAGGCTATTATATACTACCATTAAAAAAAATGTCGCTGTCCGTGAGAAACTTGTCTTTTTTCTTTTTTTAACCTGACCATCAGGCCTGGTGCTCTTGGATCATCTCTACAGCAGGATTATTGAATCGATACTAGATTTTTGTGTGACACTTCAGATATGTAAATTCTAAGATAGTTAAAGTTTATAGTATTGGGATATAAATTATAACCTAGTCCAACGGAGATAACCAGAATGGAAACTGACCTGAACTTTTATTTTCCAATATTTAGTCCATTGCTGATATTGGTAGGCAAATCTTTCCCAACTTTAGCTCTATTGAAGATAATAGCTCCAGTCTACATCTGGAATCAAGTTTTGAAAATGGCACAATTTTGAAGCTTTAAGTGTTGTGTTGCCTCTTGTTTTGGAGCCCACTGACATTAAGTATACTTAAAAGACAGCTTCCCCTTTTGAAAATAGTTTAGAGAAGCAATCTCATGATTTCTTCGTAGTCTCATTCTGTGAAAATGGCTTCTTGGAAAAAAATTTCCTCTTTTCTGTGCATGCTTGTTAATGTAGAAGTGACTCATTTGAAAACGAATCCATGAAATTGCTAGTAAAAACCAAAATATAAAGACAGGATGGCCAGGTAGATGGTAAGAAATCAGTCATTTCACAATGTAATGTTACTAAGCCAACATTCATTCACAACAGAATGCTATTATGTAAAGCTTTTGAGAATATAGCACATTGCAAAGTATGCTACCGTGGGTTTGTTCTAAAATGTTCTGTAGTTCCTCTATCAATGAATTCTCCTTTTAACATCTCCAAAACCAGTTGATCTGTTTCCTAACTGAAACAAAAAAAACACAATGTTTATTGAGAGGCTGAGTTTCACCTCAATAGGGGGTTGGTATTGGCTATTACCACTATTGCTAATAAAATTCTATTTTAATATTAACCTAATCATCAGAATGTAGTGAAAAGAAGGCTGTATTTCCTATCTCTTGGGGGTAGCAAGACATACCTCATGGTCCATACCAGTGGTGGGTTTCAAAATTTTTTACTACCGGTTCTGTGGGAGTGGCTTGGGTGTGGCAGGGGAAGGATACTGCAAAATCCCCATTTCTTCCCAATCAGCTGGGACTTGAGAGGCAGAGAATAGATGGGAGCGGGGCCAGTCAGAATTTTTACTACTGGTTCTCTGAACTATTCAAAATTTCCGCTGCCGGTTCTCCAAAACTGGTCAGAACCTGCTGAAACCCATCTCTGGTCCATACTCTCCAATATATTTCTCTTTAATAAGGTGTTTAATATTCTCTTTAATAAGACATTTTCCCCTTAATATAATCACTAGGTGGCAGTACTATCTAACCATGGCTCTCTGAAAAAAGCTGGGTTGGACCTAGTTGGTATTTGGCCAACTAGAGGCCATCAATGAATCCCAACCCTGTACAATAGACTGGGAAGAAGAAGACGATAAAACCACTTCTCTGTTGTTAATGAGAAAACTACATCCATATCAATCAAATCGTTTTATTAAGAGTCATAGCCCAACATAAGGCGCGTGGGATATAAACAATATATTTTTTAAAAAAGCTAAAAAGTATTAAATCAGTAGGAGCCAAGGTGGCCCTAACCAGCAGCTCCTGAAAAGACCTCCCAACCTCTCACTCCTCTGGCTCAATCCTTTGACCTAAAAATGCCACCCAGAGGCAAGAAGAGAACCAGAAGCAGCCTCAATAATGATACCAGGACCCATAAATCTAAACTATGAGTATTTTCTTGGAGCACCAGGAAATATATTTGATTTTGAGACGTGCCTTTTTAAGGTCTGAATGAAAAACACCCACATTTGTGAAGTTTTATCTTCTGAACTGTGAAAAGTTACTCTTAATAAGACCCATTTTGCTCAGAAGCAGCCCATCAGTTCAGGGGTTGCTCAGAAGCAGCCCCTAAAGAACCCCAGGTCTTCAAAACTGTTGAGCATTGGTGGAAAATCTGGCCACAAAGGACTGAGTAACTTGCTGTGATATATGATAGCCACAGAACGTGTGCACTAAACCATGGGAGCATGTACCCATCTCCTTTGCCCTGTCTTCACCAGAGATCAGCTGATTTTTCTGATACTTTTAGTATGGGAATATTCCTGGTCTGGTTTAATCTCTCAATCGAACTTGCTGATCAGGGAAATGATTACCTGATCAGGTATTAAAGAAAGCATATAAGTTAAACTATGCCTACTGGCTGGTTGGGAAAAATAGTCAAAGGACTATATTTATTTAAATCATGATTTGAATATTTGAACTGCTCCTGAGGATTAGGACTCCTCTCAAGTAGATCTTAGATTAAAAAGGGCTTCAAAGGAAAGAAGATGAGTGGAAAGCACAATTGATCAGCAATGTCTACTCATGATGCTGGATTTTATCTTGTGCTGTGATACTATAGATTAGGAAACTGTCCAGATTCTCAGATCATCTGTTGTATTTTAATCTGTTACAAATTCTAGCCTAAATTTAAATTTCTGCCTAACATAAGCCACTGGATAAAATGACTGCATTAAAACTGGGCCTCTGATCTAGCTCAAAAACTTATGTTAAAATGAACGAAATAACAGCCATATTGCTATTTGTTTTAGCACTGCTAAGGTGCCTATAAGAACTGTTGGGTACATAATTCCAATGTTTCTTACTCTCAAATTGAGAAATACTGCATTATCCCTATCCAGAAAACCGTTATGCAGAATGGAGGAGCTATCACCTAACATCCTACTTCCCATCTCTATTCCTCTGCCATTATGTATAAAAAAGGGTTATAACTGGAATAACCAAAAATGACTCCTTTTTGGATGTTTTTGCTAATTGATTAATGTATTGATTCAGTGTCTCTGAAATATTCTTTGGAGTGGACCTTTTCATAGATAATGTTATAGATCAGGAGTCCCCAACCTTTTGGACCTCAGGGACCACTAATTTCATAATTTTAAATCCCGTGGACCACTAATATGATCTGCCTAATGACCAGCTGGGTGGGCATGGCTAGGTGGTCATGTGACTGGGTGGGTGTGGCCAACTTGATGTCACTCTTGTTGAAGGGCGCCTTGCCAGCCTCTACTCGCCCCTTCCAGCCACTCCTCGCCTGCCCGCCCGGGCTCCTTATAGCCCCAACAGGAAGCAGTTGTTGGAGCTAAGCAGCCACCAAGAGAAAGAGAAAGAGTTGGCAAAACAGCTCAGTTCAAATTGGATCTGACCGAGAAGGAGGCTCAGCAGAAGCACCTCATGGAGGACTAGGAGCATAGGCTTTCCAAGCAGAGGGAAGACCTGCAGGAGTGCAAGGCCAGGTACCGGCACCTGGAGGCTCAGCTGGCTGAGATGGTCAGCCAGTTCCAGGCCATGATGCAGTCCCACTGGAAAAAGGCCCTCTGGCTCTTTGCCACCAGTGGCGCTTCCCTCCAGCCTTCACCCAAAGCCCTGCACCAGGAGGCTGAAGCAGACCCCAAGTTGGAATTTCTGCCCCCCCTTTGACCCACACAAAAAGTCTCCAAAGGGGGAGACTCTCTGCAGCAACACACGTATCTGTCCCAGGGGCCTTAATTTGAAGACCCCAATTTAGTGCAATATAAGAAATGCAAATAATTTTTCTACAGACCACCAAAATTTTCTCCGTACCACTGGTTAGTGACCACTGTTAATAGATAATGTAAATTCTTGCCTGTTAATGTCTGTTTTCCTGCTTTTTCCTGCCCTTTAATTGTTTGTACCAGTTAATGTTTTGATATTTCCTGATACTTAATAAATAATAAAATGATACAGGTACCAAGACAGATCTTGAACGGAGTGGTGTATTCTTGCTCTGATCTGAATATAAGAATTGACTAGGAATTTGTTGGGTGCAAACTAAACTGGAAATTGCCCTCAATCATTTCCCAGCAAGAACTAGTTGAGGATAAGACTTTCCAAAATTCAGAATTCTACATCCTGTTCTGGGGTTGAAGTTTCTGTGAGAATTTTACCTATGAAACATTTCTCATTGAGGGGTGGAATGAACTAGATGCTAGCTCTCTGTCAGTTGGCACTTATTAAAACACATGCAAAAGTACTCTCAGGAAGAGACACCATTTTGAGTATGGAGAGAGTCAAAATAATTGGAATAGGGAAGCAACATCAACGTGAACAAAAGCTGTGCGAATTGAACATGAACTACAATCTATTCCAACTATTATTTGACCTGAATTTAAAGGAATGTCTATGTATCTGTACGGAGTTCCTAACACCTCACAATCCTTTGTTCCCAGTAGCATTTTATTCTTTAGTGAAGTAGCTACCAAATCATTAACTATGATAAAGACTGGTTTGAGAAAGCTACTGCACGCTAACAGTTGGATGGAACAAGGAACAGCCACAGGTTACCTGCCAACAGATGATGTCATTTGAGTACCCAATGACATCTCTTAGAAATTAAATCTAGAATAAAAATGCCCAATTAGATTCCTTTATGATAATAATGTGGGCAGAATATTGAAGGGTATTTCCAGCTACCTAGGTCTTTCTACTTTCACTTCCCTCATTTGCCTTTCAAGAAACACTTGAAAAGCCCAGCAAACTTTTAAAAATCCCCATTTCCCAGCCATCAACCACATTGCCAGAACTCAGCTCCTGAGGCAGTAAAGACCATGGAGGACGACCATATTCTTCTCCCACCAACTGGTTCTACAAGACAACAAGCAAGGTATTTGTTGCTACCACTCATTTTATTTCCTTCGGCTGAGTTTTGAGTTTCCAGTATTGCACCCTCTATCATATTGAAAAATAGGGGACATTTGATGTAGCTGAGAAATGTGGTAATTGGAGGGGGGGTGTCTTTCTGCAAACCTCCCAATGTGTCTAGAAACATCTATGCGGATATAAGAAGGAATTAAGACAAGCATTTAAGTAGACCCTCAGTGCATTGGCCAAAGGCTAGTGGCAGTTTTCCATGCATGATGCCCTCCACCTGGGTTGGTTTACAATTTCCAGTATCCCATCCTATATGCTGGTGGTTGCGCTAAATGGGAGGTAGCCTGTTCCAACTGGAGGGAATCTGGTGGCAAAAGCCACAGGCTGGGTTATATGGATTTTCAAAACGGAAGAACAGAAAACATGGGAAGCACTGAAACTGTAGCATTATGAAAAGGTACATAGAAACAAGCCCATTTTGTGTCCATGGGGTTGTGTGAATAAACATGGGTGAGATTATATTGCTTAGATTATTCTTGTTTTTGTCTTCAGCTATGATTTATTGAATAACCTATAATTGGCTTTTATACTCCTGTCACGTCGTAAACTATGTTTTATAAATCACAATATAGTTCACGCTATATGCTAACCCAACCATATTTAGGCTTAGGATAATTCAATTCAATTCAGTTCTTAGCACAAGATTATAAACCTTGTTTAAGGGTAGTCATATTTCTAACCTTGAATCTTTTCATGCTGGGCTTGCTTCATTAGCACAATCACTTTAGGGCAATCTTTCAATCTCATCAAAAAGTTTAGACACTGCTTCGTGCTTAAGAAAACCAGTCAGGTTATAAGGAAGCCACAATATGTGTTATCAGTTTAACAATATATTAAGTTATGCGCTAAAACCAATTAAGTACTGGAGCTATTTTTAAATCACTGGCAAAGAATTATCCATTTTCTCCGGTATATCACCATTTTCAATTTTGTTTTACAATGGTACTTTGGAAATATAACTCAGTTCTCTCTCCCTCTCCTTTTCCTTCCTTTCTAAGCAGTAAAAAATGTTCACTTATTTTTTAAAGTGCAAAAGTACAAGAGAAGTAGTCAAGGGTTGATTTGTTATACTCTACGTTGTGCTAGCAAACATTTCTTCGTTTTCACTTTCAGCTTCTATTTTGCAAGCAACAAATCCATATTAATGAATTAGATAAAGGTCTCTTGGGAATTTCCCAGTTTTGTTTTTGGACAGGAAGTTATTTTGTGAGCTATAGAAGGGGTAAGATACAGGTTGGGGAAAATAGGGATTTTCTATAATTTGGTAGGGGACTTTTTTTTAATTGGCCATGTATGGTTTTCTTTTAAATTTGAAGCCTATTCCACTCTATCCATTTTGGTCTGTGTTATATATATATATATATATATATAAAGCACACTTTTATCTTGCACTGTTTGTTTAGGAGGGTGGTGGTAGAGTATATACTTAATTGCCTCTATGCTATGCTAGGTTTGGCAACTTCCAAAGGTGGGGGGAGGGAGGGATTTCCATGAGGGAAATTAATCCTTTGGTATAAGGGGAAAAAAATACAGGTAGTCCTTGACTTACAACCACAATTGAGCCCAAAATTTCTGTTGTTAAGTGAGCCATTTGTTAAATGAATTTTCCCCATTTTACGACCTTTGTTGCTACAATTGTTAAGTGAATCCCTGCTGTTGTTAAATTAGTTAAATTGCTTGTCACAAGGTCGCAAAAGAGGATCACCTGATAGAACAAAACAGAACAAAACTTTATTGTCACTTTAAATGTAAATTGAGGACGCAGTTTGTGGGGGCAATAAGCTGACTTTGTATAAATATACAAAAGTATGAAGGCTATTGCTTAACGCATTGTAAGCCGCCCTGAGTCTCCGGAGAAGGACGGCATATAAATCAAATTAAAAAAAAAAAAGTACACTAATCAGTATACATTAAATTGAAATTTTGTTGCATTCAGCTCTCAAAAGATAACCATTATACATATACACACACATATATGAGACAGAGAAACATCACAGTCTAGTTCGAATGTGTACATATACATGGCAGGGAAAAAAGGAATCCTGTGAATTTATAAAATGGATGGCATAAGGAACAAAGCTGTTATAGAATCTATAGAAGTAGTCCTGCTAGAAATACTTCGGAACCTCTTCCCAAAGGGGAACAACAGAAACAGACCATGAAGTGGGTGTGTGGGGTCTCTAACAATGCTTTACCCTCTAAGCACATAGTGCTTATAAGCAGTATCCAGAATAACAGGAAGCGAGCTTCCTATACTGTCCTTAACACTCTCTAATATGGACTTTCTATCTGAGGCACTGCAGCCACCAAACCAAACAGTGATGCAGTTTGTTAAAACACTCTCAATCGTGCCTCTGTAAAAAGTGGCCAGGACAGAAGAAGAAAGATGTTTTTTCCTCATCCAAAGCAGGAAATGCAAACACTGGTTTGCACGCTTCACTAAGGATGATGTATGAAGAGATCAAGTCAGATTGTTAGTTAACTCCACCCTCTGATACATAATACTATTGACCACCTCCACAGCTGCAGCCTTGATACAGAGTGGAGTAATAACTATGCCAGCTCTTTCTAAAAATCAACAATGATCACCTTGTTTTATTAACATTCAAAATCAAATTATTTTTATTATACCAATCCACCAGAGCCTTCACCTCCTCCCTATAAGAATCTACATTGTCATTCCTGGATAAGACCCACCACTGCCGTGTCATCCACATATTCAGTGGTGGGTTTCAAACATTTTTACTACCGGTTCTGTGGGCGTGGCTTGGTGGGTGTGGCATGGCATGGCTTGGTGGGCGTGGCTTAGTGGGCATGGCAGGGGAAGGATACTATAAAATCTCCATTCCCACCCCACTCCAGAGGAAGGATACTGTAAAATCTCCATTCCGTCCCCAATCCAGGGGAAGGTTACTGCAAAATCCCCATTTCCTCCCAATCAGCTGGGACTTGGGAGGCAGAGAATAGATGGGGGCAGGGCCAGTCAGAATTTTTACTACCGGTTCTCCAAACTACTCAAAATTTCCGCTACCAGTTCTCCAGAACTAGTTAGAACCTGCTGAAACCCACCTCTGCGCATATTTCACAATATGATTCCTAGCAGATTTTGCACAGCAGTTGTGGATCATCAAGGTGAACGGTAGCGGATTCAAGACACAGCCCTGTGGGGAACCCGTACTCGAGATGGGGTTGGAGACTTTTCTTCCAAATCGCACAAACTGGGGCCTAATCAATAGGGAAATCAAATATCCTATGCTTGTCACAAGGTCGCAAAAGGGGATCACATGATCCCAGGACACTGCAACCATCATAAATATGAGTCAGCTGTCAAGCTCCTGAATTTTGATCACTTGACCATAGGGATACTGCAATGGTGGTAAGCGTGAAAAACGGTCATCAGTCACTTTTTGTAACTTTGACCGGTCACTAAATGAACTGCTGTAAGTCAAGGACTACCTGTAATGACTTCATTTGCTCTTACTACATAGTTCTTTTTAATTTTAACAAAGTCGCAAGGGGGTGGATCACAGAGTCTTCTTGCTATCTCAACTAACTCGGTAATTACTGCAACAAGCAGAGGTCTGCATTATAAATAGAAGAACTGTCTAAGCAACGTGTATCTCTAGCAGAATCCTGCAGATGTGCATTCATCATGCAGATGTTTTGGTGCAGGACCTCAGGTTAGAGAGGGAAGGACAGACATTAGGATGGCTGGGTGAGTACTGACACAAACCTCTTATATTTGGCAGAAATTCTTGCAGCAAGGGGACTGCCTACACTGTCTTTTCTCTCCTGGGGGTCTTGCTCCTCGCTGGCCAGGCTGTGACTGTCTACTTTGTGTATCAGCATGACAACCAGATCACCAAACTGACCAAGAACACCCAGCAACTGAAACTGGACTCCCTGACCGGCAGCATCTCTAAAAGTTAGTCAGCTACCCACCCCCTTCCTTTCACTTTCAGCTGCAGAGCGCAAAGATGATGGATGGCCCTTAGACAAGGTTTACTTGTGACATTTTGTTTGCAGTTGCACAGGCTCATCGTGATCTCTTTATTTAATCCTGCTTGGAAATTACTTTTTGAAAGTAATTTGTGGTTGAGTATGAAGGACAGAGGGACATGGTGGCTCAGTGGCTAAGAAGCTGAGCCTGTCGATTAAAAGGTCAGCAGTTCAGCGCCACGTAACGGAGTGAGCTCCCGTTACTTGTCCCAGCTTCTGCCAACCTAGCAGTTCGAAAGCACGTAAAAATTGCAAGTAAAAAAAATAGGGACCGCCTTTGGTGGGAAGGTAACAGTGTTCCGTGAGCCTTTGGTGTTTAGTCATGCCAGCCACATGACCACGGAGATGTCTTCAGACAGCGCTGGCTCTTCTGCTTTGAAACGGAGATGAGCACCGGCCCCTAGAGTCGGGAACGACTAGCACATATGTGCGAGGGGAACCTTTACCTTTACCTATGAAGGACAAGGTTTCTGACTAAAAGAAAGCTAGCCAAAATTTCTATTGGGCACCCTCACACATGCACAAAGGTAAACATGCCCTTGTCTTGCTTCAGAGATTTGTCTGGATTATAACCAAATGTCCCTGGTTTGACACAACTATAAGGGTAGAAAGCACTTGTGAATGCTCTTATGTTTATCCCTTTCTGTATGTATTTTACAACTCTCTTTCTTCCCACAGATGTCCAAAGATCAGGCCCAAAGATGGCAATAGCTAATGTGATGCCTTTGGCCCTGAGCGAACCAAAGGTAAATAGGACAGATGGTGAAGGCCCCTGCTCCCTTCCATGACTTATTGTTGTCTATCTATGTTGGATTCCCAATAGTTCCTCTTGAACGATTTCAGTGGGCAGTTCTGCAACTTCTGAAAAACTGGCTAGTTTTAAAAGTTCACCTTTCACAGCACTGCAACGAAGGTTAATGTAGCACTCTCAAGGCAACACATTTATTTTTGCACAAACTTTCACGTATCATGGTTACACACAATTTAGAATTGTTTAGAAGTTTACCCACAAGTATATTTAGAATTGATACACACAAAGTGAGGTGACCATTATGTTTAAATTATCTCAGTCCCTCCCTCCTTCCCTTATGACCACAAGAATAGGCAACCCTTCCTGCCACTGCCTTCTATAATTCCAGAGACATGGGAACTCCTTCTAATGTTCTCCTTTCCTGGTATAAATCCCTATTTTCTTTTCTACAGTTTCTGCAGATGGAAAACAAACTGACTAATAGCACCGAGGATCAAGTCAAACGCCTGCTCTTGGTAAGCGGTCTCGCCTTGTTACTTTTGTGTTTGTGACAAAGCATTGTGTCCCGATTGTGGATGCTCCAGCAAATCTGCATTCAGTGTGATGCTCTCTCTTAAGGCTGTGGCTCCTCCTTGAGCCTACCTTCCATCCAACATTAGGCAGGGGAGAATTTGCCGTTCTACCTTGTTATCAGTTCTGAGTCTTCACTACTTTTATAAATCTCATTAATCTACTTTGCTTTTCAAGCAGCGAAGTTGACCGATGAATATTTTTTCCGGACATGAGAATCAGCAACGATCCTTGACTGCAGATACATACAATCTGTGGAAGAACTGAAACTCAAAGAAAAATGGGAGCGGGAAGGGCCTTCTTTAGTGAATTTTACAGAACCTAGCAGTAGTTTCTGCCAAGATTTAAGGAAGCTGCCGATGAAAGCACAGCATATCAAGCTGGAACTTTTGGTACACCAGTTTGCACTGGATAAGTTGATTAGCAGTTTTTTTTTTCTTTCTTCAAGCAACAAAGCACAAACTGTAATTCTGTGCCGGTTTTTCACAGTCAGGCGTGTAACTGCTTTGGACCCTGGCCAGAGAGTTCCTCTTGCTAAGCGCTCTCACTTTAACTGTGCAAAGAGAGCTGTCTTTTTTATTTCAAATTCCTTTTTTGCTTGATCTGTGTGCTTTAGCACCACTCCCCAGCCTAGGTATTCACATGTATTCAATGTCAATTGTGCTAGATGAGTGAAATTGATATTTTCAAAACCTCTTTGGCCTATATCTGCTTTTCTCGTGATGAGAATTACATTCAGATTTGGAATCCCAGTGAGACAGATTGTCAACGCTATTAAGTAGACCAGACTAGGAAATAAACTCTCCAGTAGCTTTAGCCTTCCTTTAGCTAGGAAGGTTAAATGTACTCTGAGGTTGGATGTAATAACAGTCTTTTGCCACACTCTCATTGTGCTATACCTTCTCTCTCTTCCTATAAATCAATGAATCAGGGAGGTATCTGCCTAAGCCACTTCTTAATGTCATCTGTTCCTGGACTTAAAAAAATGTTTCAGATTCTTTGGTCTAGGTAGCAGCTGCATGCAGAGGTGGGTTTCAGCAGGTTCTGACCAGTTCAGGAGAACCGGTAGCAGAAATTTTGAGTAGTTCAGAGAACCGGTAAATACCACCTCTGACTGGCTGCGTCCCTATCTATTCTCTGCCTCCTGAGTCCCAGCTGATCGGGGGGAAATGGGAATTTTGCAGTAACCTTCCCCTGGAATGGGGAGGGAATGGAGATTTTACAGGATCCTTCCCCTGCCACTCCTACCAAACCATGCCATGCCATGTCATGCCCATCAAGCCACTCCCACAGAACCGGTAGTAAAAAAATTTGAAACCCACCACTGGCTGCCTGTCTCCATCAAGGTCCACTTCCTTGAATTTAGAGAATTTAGGAAGGGAATTGGAGGGAGGAAAACTATGGTTTAGGGATGTCGGCATCTCCTTTTCTATTTTAAAATACCATTCAGAAGAATGAAGTGGTGGTCCAGTTCAAACGTACAGAACTGTCTCGCAGTCCTGTCTAGATGATCTTACATATTAGGGACTTTCTTAAACTGCTGAAACCAAGTTGCTCATAATGTGTAAGCTAAGCCTAGTCTTCAACCTGGTTCATACAACATAAAAAGTCATCACACATGTTGCTTCATTTGGGTTAAACATTGTGGCATGAAACTGACACCAGTTGTTTCAATATGCCATAGTTAAACAAATTGTAGTTTGGCATAACATGTGGATTCGTGCATAATCCTAAACCACGTATTAAACATAGCTGCAAAGGCTTAGCCACATCATAAGCCGAAATGAAATGAAAAGAACAATCAGCATATGAACCTGACCCTGATGCTCTTGAACAACAGCCCTTCTCTTATCTGTACTGTAAATATGTCTCTTTCTTTAGCGAGAAAACCCAACCAGAACTTTTCCTCAATTAAAAAGCAACTTCCTGGAAAATATGGGACACCTGAAGATCCGCATGGCTTACAATGACTGGAAGGTAAATCTCTGTCATTCCTAGAGTCTTGTTCCTCCTCCTTGGATGCCCTTGATTTTCTTTCCTGAACCCTCATCTCTCTTCTGTGATTCTCTCATTTTCTTACCAAGATCCTGGACTGCCTTATTCTGATTTCCACTATCTATAGGAGAGTCAGGTATAGTCCTACCAGAAATCCTCTGCTTTTCTACCTTCCTCTCTACTTACATAAGAAACATCTGCATCTTCCTATGGAGCAGAGGTGATATTCAGCAGGTTCTGACCAGTTCTGGAGAACCGGTAGCGGAAATTTTGAGTAGTTTGGAGAACCGGCAGATACCACCTCTGACTGGCCCCGCCCCCATCTAATCTCTGCCTCCTGAGTCCCAGCTGATCGGGAGGAAATGGGGATTTTGCAGTAACCTTCTCCAGGAGTGGGGAGGGAATGGAGATTTTACAGTATCCTTCCCCTGCCATGCCCACCAAGCCATGCCATGCCCACCAAGCCACGCACACTAGAACTGGTAGTAAAAAAAATTGAATCCCACCACTGCTATGGATCTTCAACAGCCTTCTTTAGGAGATACGGATTATTCTCCAAGAGGTTACCAAGGAAGGGCAAAACAATAGTGGTCTTAATTTAATATAATTAACCTTCAGTAACGATATCTGGTCTGTTTGCAGGAGTTTGAAACCTGGATGCACAAGTGGCTGATCTTCCAAATGGCCCAAAAACAGAATACCGAAGAAAAAGGTATGTAATGCTAGACTTGTAGGAAACAAACAACTTGTAAGCATGAAATTCTTGGAAGCAAAGGATGAATCCATTCAACTCAGAGCAGATCAAAGTGCCATGTCCTACTTGTGCCTACCGTCCTAAAGAGGTGTAGGAAATGAGTAGGAACAGCAACAATATTCTAGAATATTCCAAGTGTCGTGATGTTATCAAGCTTTGTGAGGAAAGTTAAATACTGAGGCATATGCAGAAGGATCAGGGTAGAATAGGGTTTGTCTCCCCCAGTCCCATTTTATGTAGCTTTGCTTATTTCACAGTTTAGCATCAGTACTGTACAGTACAGGTAGTCCTTGACTTACAACCATTCATTTAGTGACCATTTGAAGTTATAATAGCACTGAGGAAAGTGACTTATGACCGGTTTTCACCGTTACAACCGTTGCAACATCCTCATGGTCACGTGATCAAAATTTGGGCCCTTGGCAACTAGCCTGTGTTTATGACAATTGCACTGTCCTGGGGTCATGTGATCCCCATTTGTAACCTTCTCAGCTGGCTTCTAACAAGCAAAGTCAATGGGAAAAGCCAGACTTGCTTAACAACCACATGGTTCACTTAATAACTGAAGTGATTCACTTAACTGTGGCAAAAAGGTTCTAAAACGAGGCACAGCTCACTTAACAACTGCCTTGCTTAGCAACAGAAATTATGGGCTCAGCTGTGGTTGTAAGTTGAGGACTACCCATACATAGCATTATAGTAATGAAGAAAGCCAATTGCAGGAAGATGCCTTTGGTTGAAGTGCATCCAATCAGCAATAGCAATAGCACTTAGACTTATATATCGCTTTACAGTGCTTTACAGCCTTCTCTAAGCGGTTTATAAAGTCAGCATATTTCCCCCAACAATCTGGGTCCTCATTTTACCCACCTTGGAAGGATGGAAGGCTGAGTCAACCTTGAGCCTGGTGAGATTTGAACTGCCAAATTGCAGGCAGCCGGCAGCGAGCAGAAGTAGCTTGCAGTACTGCACTCTAACCGCTGCACCACCGTGGTTTAGCAATATTGAATGATGAGGTCAAAGAAATGTACAGCGTGGGCACATCAGGGCACATTGTAATGTACACATATGTATGATCAGGGTTCATAAGGGAAGAACGGGGGGGCATGCGATGGCTCACTGATTAAAGACGCTGAGCTTATCAGCTGGAAAGCTGACAGCTCGGATTTGAGATCTGAAGACACACAACAGCACAACAGGGTGAGCTCCCCTTACTTGCCCCAGCTCCTGCCCACCTAGCAGTTTGAAAGCATGTAAATACAGGTAGGTAAATAGGTAAATAGGTATCACTTTACTTTGGTAGGAAGGAGGGGTGAAATGTAAAATGTGTTACTACCGGTTGTGGCTTGATGGTGGTGGGGTAATGTGACTGGGTGGGCGTGGCCAACTTTTTAAAAAAAAAAACCTTTTCAAAGCATTTTTTCTAATGCTTTGAAAAGCCTCTGGCGATCAGCAATTCAGCTGGGATTGTCAGAGAGGTTTTTTTAAAAAATGCCTCTCTGCTGATCAGGCAACTCAGCTGGGATCGTCAGAGACTTTTCAAAGCATTTTTTTTACCACCTCTTCGGCCAAGAGGTTGCAGAAAAAAATGCTTTGAAAAGCCTTTGAGGATCCAAGCTGAACCGCACGATCATCAGAGGCTTTTTTTTTTTTACTTTTAAAAGCATTTTTTCATTGGAAGAGATTGTAGAAAAAATGCTTTTAAAAGTAAACAAAAAAAGCCTCTGATGATCATGCGACTCAGCTGAGCATGGTGGGGTGGGGGGGGGGTGCAGGGATTTTTGCTACCGGTTCTCCGAACCACCCACCGCCATCGCTACCGGATCGGGCGATCCAGCCCGAACCGGGAGCATTTCACCCCTGGTAGGAAGGTAAGCGTGTTTCATGCACCTCAGCATATAGTTGTGCTGGCCACATGACCACAGAAATGCCTTCAGACAATGCTGGCTTTCTTGTCTAAATAACAGAGATGAGCACTGCTTCCTAGAGTCGGACACTACCAAACAGGGGAGGCCTTTACCTTTAGGGAAAGAATTCAGCAGTTACTGCTTTTTTTTTTTTTGGACTGGAGAGAAGCCCCATGTTCTATGAAAAAATTCAAAGGCGCCATCTTGTAAATGAAAATCTCTTGTTCTGTTGCAAAGGGAATTTTGCCATTTCCACGAATTTCTTCTTGAGTTGCAGCTCTCCATCCTACACGGTCCTCCCATCTTCCAAACATTCAAAGTTACAACAGCACTGAAAAAAGTGACTGATGACTAATTTTCACACTTATGACCGTTGCAGCATCCACATGGTCCTGTGATCAGAATTGACTCATATTTGTGATGCTTGCAGTGTCCTGGGGTCATGTGATCTCCTTTTGCGGCCTTCTGACAAGCTAGATTCACTTAGCAACAGTTTGACTAATTTAACTATTATAGTGATTCACTTGACAACTGTGGCAAGAAAGGTTGTAAAATGGGGCAAACTCACTTAAGAACATACATTTTGGCCTCAGTTGTGGTATTAAGTCAAGGACTACCTGTTAACTTGTTGAGTCTGGTTGGTTGATGAACTTTTCATGCTGTAGAGCCCAGAACTTATATGGAAAGAGAAGAGAAAGCACTAGAAGTCACAAAGCAGAAAAATGTTCTCTCTCTCTCTCTCTCTCTCTCTCTCCCTCCCTCCCTCCCTTCTCTCTCCCCATCCCTCTCTCTCACACACGTCTGGCAATAAGTGATTCATTTAATACTTCAATTACAAGTTAGACGTTGCATCTGTGAGGAAGGAAGACCCAAGATGCAAATTAAGAGCCTCTTCAATATAATTTAAAACCCATGGGAACATCTTAGGCATTTCAGCAACTCCCTCCACAAATGATTCAATAATGCTTCAGTAGGTTATGTAACAAACTTGAGCACCAATCTTGTATTTAAGAAGAATTCTTCCTTCTGTGATTTCTGCAGTTTTTGAAATCAAACCCAGTGGCTGAGAGTTTCATATCAATTAGCCACCCAGCAGTCATCAGCCACTGCCCCCATTAGCAGAATTTATATTAATACTACCTCCATTAAACTACTCATTAGCGTTTGCTCTCATTAGGCTAAATGGTTTCCTTGGGAGCCATCCCAATGAAATAGCTGTCCTAATTAAAGTGGCATATTGTTACAAAAAGCATTATTTCCTTACCCTTCCCTTTCCTTTGGTATAGCTTAGCAATGGAACAACCTGTTTTGATGATTAAGGAGTAGCCAACACAGTCAGCCAAGCCATATGTTAAAACTTTGCTTGGAGCTTCCAGGCTGCTTATGTGTGGTGCGATGGTTATACAGTAGACTTGGTTGCTCCCCTTCCCTTCTAATGTGAATTGTGTATGCAAAAGCCCCACCATCCTGGGAAAAGCTCTACTGAATGCTGCTCCCTGAGAGACTGGCTTTCTGGAGTGTAGTTGTGCCACATTCCGAGAAACACTTCATTTCTGACTTATGCTCCATATATAAATTTGTCATATTTAATTACATCAGCATTGGAGAATTGCATCTCTTCATACATAGTTGAAGTACAACTCCCACCACTCCTCATATTTTTTTTTAAATTATATCCCAAGTTAAAATATAAACTCCAAAAGAAAAAAAAAAGGACAAGGCAAAATGATGAACAAGACAAAAATGGACATAAAACAACAATGAAAAAACATGCACACATACAGTCTCCGCTAGCTGAATACTGATAAATATATTTCAACAATAATAGTTCCCCCCTTGCAAAACAGGTCCACAGTTTATAAGAACAGTTAACAGGTAAACCCAACAGCAAAGCTAAACTTTAAAGCCCTCTGTTAACAATTGATTATTGTAATTAACTCACAGAAAGTCCACAATGACTTCTATTCTATCATACACCACTGTAGTCATTAACTCTGATTTGTCCAGGATCAAATATCCTAGATCAGGGGTGTCAAACTCGTGTTGTCACGGTGTTGTCACGTGATGCATCCTGAGTTTTCCCTCCTTCTCTAAACCGGCATGGGCGTGGCCAGCATGTGACGCATCTGGCCCATGGCCCGCGAGTTTGACAGCCCTGTCCTAGATATTTGACAACTCAAACCATTCCTGGCCATTTATTTATAAAAAGAGAGTGGATAGCCATTTGTCTGAAATAGTATAAATTTCCTGCTTGAGTAGAGGGTTGGACTAGAACAGTGTTTCTCAACCTTGGTAGCTTGAAGATGGGGGGACTTCAACTCCCAGATTCCCTGCTCGCTGGGGGATTCTGGGAGTTGAAGTCCACCCATCTTCAAGCTTCCAAGGTTGAGAAACACTGGACTAGAAGATCTCAAAGATCCCTTCCAACTCTGTTGTTTTGTTATTGTCCTTGCTGGGTGAGGCTGAGGGGAGTTGGCACCAAAGCCTGCACTAAAGGCCATACATTCTGTATTATCATATGTGCTCTTCTGAAGACAAGGGATGTGATTATTGTGCTTTACAAGTGCTTTAAAAGGACAGCGAGAGTACTGGCAATCAGCTCTAAATATTAAAATTTCCTTGGTTCTCCCTTTTTTTTTTTTTAAAGGGAAAACCAAGTGCCAGAAGGAAGAGTGTGTTAAAGGTGTCCATCCAGGAAGATTCTGTGCCCATTGTGATGAAAAGGGGAACTATCTGCCTTTGCAGTGCAGTTCCAGCAGCGGCTATTGCTGGTGTGTCTACAAAAATGGCACAATAATTGAGGGCTCTAAAATCTTTGGACGTCCAGACTGTGCTGGTAAAGAGCTTCTTTCTGCTATCAAGTAGGAGAGTTACTAATGTGATGGTTATGGTTATGAATATTAAATTCGTTTGCCGCCCATCTTGCAGTCTGAAGCGACTCTGAGTTGCTTACAGTGTGATACAAATATCCAGACAATTAGAAATATAAAAGCATATAAAAATTAAACTAAAAATCCATAGGTTTGGAGTGGAGAAGTAGGAGAACCTTCTCTGTTAATGCACCACCAACCACCTCCAGCCAACAGCTTTTCCTTCAGGACCCCATAGCCAGGTTTTGAGGTATTTTTTGAAGGCTAAAAAAAAGAGAAGGCAGATCTTACCTCCTGTGCAAGATATTCCAAAGAACAGGGCCATGGCAGAAAAGGCCCTTCTCCTGGATCTTACCAGTCAAATTCCTTGGCTGATGGGATCTGCAGTAGGCCCCTTTGCAGCACGAATGGGAGAAGCCAATCCCACTGGGAAAAGGTGGTTGCACAGATATCCTGGATTCATGCTTTAGAGCAGGGGTGTCAAACTCACATTGTCATGGTGGCGTCATGCGATGTATCAGGATTTTTTCCCCCTTCGCTAAACTGGGCATGGGTGTGGCCAGCACGTGACGCATCCAGCCTGCAGGCTGGGAGTTTGACAGCCCTGCTTTAGAGACCTTTAAAGGTAATAACCAACACCTTGAATTGCACCTGGAAGCAGATTAGCCTCTAGCAACTGAGGCAGGGAGGTTGCTACACACCAAGGAGGCTGGTACAGCGGCAGTACTCCCATTTGATCCTGTGAGCCTTGTCTCAGAAACAGAGTCTCCCATCTGGAAACATGAGGAGCATGGACCCTGAAGGCCAAAAGAGATTCTCGAATGACAACTGCTACTCCCCCTATCCAGAGTTGGGTTTCAGCAGGTTCTGACCAGTTCTGGAGAACCGGTAGTGGAAATTTTGAATAGTTTGGAGAACCGGTAGTAAAAATTTGGACTGGCTCCTCCCCCATCTATTCTCTACTTCCCAAGTCCCAGCTGATTGGGAGGAAATGGAGATTTTACAGTAACCTTCCCCCGCCACGCCCACCAAGCCATGCCACACCCACAGTAAAAAAATTTGAAACCCACCACTGCCCCTGTCCTGTGGCCTTGGTTATTGCCAAACTCTAACCCCCCAGGGTACATTACTGAGAAGGTCTGGGAGTGAGTTCAGAGGGCTGGAACATGCCACTGGTCTTAAGCATAGGCATCTTCCACTGGCTTCCATCTATATGCCCCATGCCCATCATCACTTGAATGAATCGCCCCATTCATTTTTAAAGCTTTTGTGCATAAATTTTCTTGATACACAATGCAATGATCTTTCATCAAATGTGAGTTGCTGGCAGCAATTGCATTGTCTTCCATTAGTTTTATAAATGCTTTTTTTTAACCAACCATAGCTAGGCCACCATCAGTAGCTACACCAGATTTGTTACCAATTTTTTTTTTTAAATCACTTTAATATAATTTCTATTGCTTCAGGTAAATCAAGTTTGGTTGTGTCTTTTAATGGTACTAAAACCATTTTTAGTGAGATATTTGTTATCAATACCCCTAATAAAAATGGGAAATAGAGTCACATTTGTAGCATTACTACTTCATCTATTTCTAAAGCATAAAATTTGAAATTACTAATTTTACTCTCCAAATCTCTTTCAATAGAGAAAGATAGAATTTTCTATTTTTTTGCAATTTGCCTGGCTATAGTCCAGTGAGACAAACTGATTTTATAAAAATCCATTAAAAAAATTAGGATAAATTATTTCTGCCATACTTTCCATAAATTGCTTAATAAACTCACCGCTAGTAAATGGTTTTGATTTTTCTGCAATCAGATTTTCTACCACATAACTTTCACAATAGTCGTAAATTTGTTTAAAAAATGGTTACTTTTTTCAGTTCTGCTATTTTGTTTTTACAAAACATCCCTTGATATGCATCGAATTTGACAGCATGTTTTACATATGTCTTTCCAAATTGTAATCTTTAAAACTGACACAATTCCCTTCAAATTAGGCATAGTGCCTTATTATTCGTTTTGACAAAAAAGTATTCAACTCTCCATTTTTTGTTGAAAATTCTTTCTTAATCCACAATTTTTCTTTTTTAAGGTTTTGGGGTTTTTTGACAGGATGTTGAAGTTGTGCTTTCATAAAAAAAAAATAAGCAACCATTTATTTTTCTAGTATTAGTGATGGTGCATATATAATTATATCAATATCATGAGCAAAGAACTATTTAATTAATTTTTGCACCACTCTCCCGCAGTTGCTAAAAAACTATTTTAACTTATTGTTTTACAAACTAATGCAGTAAACCCAAGTGCAGTAATTAAATCAGAAAACTTACATGTCTGCTTCCCAACAAAAAAACTTAATTTTTTTTTGCTGGATTAATAAACGTCTGTCTTCACACGCACACACACATTATATTATCACACACATATAATTCGTTACCACTGCATTTTACTTGCCAAGCTGCAGAAGCACATCTAATGTCTGACACATGTGGATTTCTATTTGACTATGTGTGGTAGGCACGGGAGGTGAAGTTAACACAGCTCTACACAACATTTGATTATTGCCTACGTAGTACATACTTGAGTACTGTGCAATTGAGTCATGAAAAATATAGCTAAAAATCACGTTAAAAGTTTACATCTTCGGGCCGCATTACTAGCTGTTCAGGGTTGTATGTGGGCTGCAGGTTGGACACACACCTGATCTAGACCATGATAGCAGTGTTCCAATACTTGAGGGGCTGTCACAGAAAGGAGTCCAACAACCTATTTTCCAAAGCACCTGGAGGCCAGACAAGGAATAATGGATGGAAGCTGATTAAGGAGAGCTTCAACCAAGAAATAAGGAGAAATTTTCTGACAGTGAGAACAATCAACCAGTGGAACAGCTTGCTTTCGGAAGTTGTGGGAGCTTCATCATTAGAAGCTTTTAAGAAGAGATCTGTTAGAAATGGAATAGGGTCTCCTGCTTGGGCAGGGGATTGGACTAGATGACCTACAAGGTCCCATCCAACTCTGTTATTTTGTTAGACCAAAGGGAGGGGTTGTTGGTTAATAGACAAGCTAAACTAGGAATATAGGTACATCCTGATCAGGGAAAAGCTAGTCTTCGTGTACTAATAGAAGATGTGGGGGGGAGGTTGCTTCTAGAAGATCAGGGGGCTTTTTGTAAAGCCAAGACAGCTTCATCCCAGGTTTAAACAATGTGTCAGTTGTACAGTTCCTGGAAAAGGAATAGCTGAAGATTCTGAAATACACACAATAAAGGAATGTTGGTAAAGATGAGAACATTTGCAGAGATAGAGATTTGATTAGGGAAAAGACAGCTACATTTGTCAGTGACTAGACATCCTTCATTGATTTTTTTTTTTTTTTGCTGAAAATGGAAAAAATGTAATTTGGAATTTATGGGATTAGAAAAAATAGAATATGGAAAGAAGGAAGCGATGATAGAACTATAGAAATGGAGGACAACATATAAATGCATTTATAACAGCTGTAAAGATCAGAAGCCACTTCTTCATATCTTTTTGCCTTTTCTGTCTATTTTCTTGTATTCCTTCTTTTCTTTTTCTTCTTTAAGTTTGTATTTTTTTTACTTTGTAAAACATTTAATATATATATATATATATATTTATAGGAATAGCTGAAGCACCAGTCCACCCCACTCAGCGCCTCCCTGAAACAAAACCCCCCCAAGGAGGTAATATTTGTTGCACTAATACATTCTTTAAAAATTTAAGAAATAGACGTTTTCAGCTCTTTAATTGTGCCAATGTTTTGTTTTCGCAGGCATGTTCGATCCTGAGAATGTAACCTATTCTGGAGACCAAAACTGATGGATCTCTTCAGGTGACTTGAGGAGAACCTTGTTCAATCTGCGCAGAGGGCTCTCTAGGGCAGGGGTCTCCAACTTTGGCATCTTTGCTGGCTGAGGAACTTTGGGAGTTGAAGTCCACAAGTCTTAAAGTTGCCAAGGTTGGAGACCTCGCTGAGGAATTTTGGGAGTTGAAGTCCACAAGTCTTAAAGATGCCAAGATGTCTACAAGTCTTAAAGATGTTGGAGACCCCTGTTCCAGGGCAGTATCCTGCTTCCCAAAATGCTTAGCTACAGATAGCCATGGCAGCCTCCCCCAACTTAATACTCTTTAGATGGCTGGATGTTCTGTTTGCACGCTCTTTGGCTTGTTGACTAGGAACTGTGTTGAAATCCCAGCTATATGGAGATACCAGGTTAAGTAGGGCTGGCTTAGGGGGACTATAAAGGACATAAACTCCATAGCTCCTTATCCATACTCATTTCCCAGTTAATGCTGCCCACCTCTGATTCAGAAATGGTGTAGAGATATCATGGCTAGTAGTAGCAAGTTGCGTCTTACATTAGCTAAAAATATCTACCATGCAATAAAGAACTGCAGTTCAAATGTTATTCTGAAGGAAAGGGAAAAAAAATCTTGGTTAGGTCCAGTTGGCCTAATACACTGCTGAATGTGTAGGTTTCAAGATTCCATGCTTATAATGTTTTAGATGCATGTCCAACTAGATTGCAGAACATACAAATGTCTTTACGCTTCATAATGCTGGAACAACAAAAAAAGTTTTTTAGCTATATGCATGTGTGAAGAACCTATGGATATACAAGTTAAACAAGCAGCTTCCTTGAATCGGTATGACCAAATTTATTGAACTGGCACCTTAAATATTTAGAGCTTTGCATTAAATAAATGTCATTTAGAATAACTTGCAGGGGAAAAGGTCTGAACAAAAGGAGCTTGTGGCAGTACATGGGTAAGTTGAATAATGCTAGTTACATTGGCATCCTTCAGTCTCAAGAGACTATGGTATCGTGCTCTGGAAAGAGGTCCTAAAACAGCATCTGGTGTGACTAAAAAGGCCAATTTGAGAGTGGCAATCCCTTCCACACTGAAGGCAGATTCTGTCCCCTGCCCAGCCCCCAGATTTCGCTGGTTCCGGGACTGCCTCTCTGCCTCAGCCTGTCGAACAAGTGTCTCTTTGAATTGGAGAAGGCCATGCTGCATCTTTAGCCTCCAAGTTGAACGATCAGAGGTCAAGGTTTCCCAGTCGTTAATGTCTGTTCCCAAGGCCTTTAGATCCCTGTACAATGCTACAGTAATCCATAGGATATGATTAAAACATATACGATTGGTTTGGTATCTTGAAAATATGTGGACTTTCCCACTTTAGAGAGACCAAGCTAGACTCAGACCTCTAAATAATAGTTTTGTTTCTGTAACTAGTGTGGTTACCATTCATCTTTCTTTTTTCTTTTTTTCTCCTTAGAAAATATGAAACAAGGAGGCCAGCACATTGGCCTAAGAAAGTCAAATTGTCTTCATCTTGTTTCACTTTTGCTCTGCTTGGATGCTGATTTCAAGAATTACTGTAACAGCAACCTGCTTCTAAATTTATCAGTTTAAGAATTATCTTAAATGGAAAGGAGGAAAGGCTGGAAAGTAGCTTAATTATTACTGTCAACAATGCTCAGTGCAGAATTATTCTTTTAGAAAAGTGACCTTTGCTTATCCAGGACTTTAACAAATAAGCAAGAAATTTAGATATTTCCCTGTGCAATGTTCATGCCCCCTCCCCCCCTGATTTTGATGTTTAATCAGTTAAGATCATTCAGTGCAAATATTTCAACATCAATCCTGTTCCATATGTCCATTTGCCATCAAACAGGAATTTAAAACATGACAAAGATGCAATTTCTCCACAATGTTTTCTTTGCAAGGTTTATTTCCCTCAGATTGCCTCTCCTGATTTTACAAAGCCCACCTATTCATATCATTATTTACTTCATTGTTTTCTTAACCTTGGCAGCTTCAAGATGGATGGACTTCAACTCCTAGAATTTGAAGTCCACCCATCTTGAAGCTAACAAAGATGAGATACACCGATTTACTATATTTTATGTGAATGATTAGAACAAAATCTCTAAAACAACTTTCCTGAAGTGGCGCTCTCCAGATGTATTATTAAAGGTCAGAAATCTAGGCCAGCATGATCTTTGATCTTACTCTCTAAGACAGTTTAACCATGGCAATCTAAGATGTTTGGGCTTCAACTGAGCCAAGAATTGCTAAGGTTGAGAAACCTGTTCTAGGGATTCTGGAACTTGCAGCCATCTGGCAGACACCAGGATGGGGCATACTATTTTACAGGGAAGGAGACATCCTTACTTCCAGAAAGGTCAACTTTTCTAACTGGATGGCATAGGTAGCATGTTTTTTCTTTCCAAGAAAAGCTTAGTAGAGTATTAGACTTTGGCCTGCTGATATGTATGCATGCTTTCTTTAGTAGTATCCTTAACATAATCTTTAGAATAGTTATTGAGCAAGTTACGATAAGCAAAGAAGTCTTTAAAACATACTTCTAATTGATGATAGGCTCTCAAGTTTATATACCAATCCTAGTCTATGGTCTGTTAATGATGCACACTGAATATATAATCACTGATAACAAACTAAGATGATTTTAATTATAAGCTTTTGCAAAATAAAAAAGTAATCAGCTAATGAAGCACTCTTCTGCTGAAGTGGATGATTGACCCTTTCACATTCTAGCAACGCACAGGCTGCCAGAATATCCTCTCCTTTGAAAAAACTGCAGTTGCGGAAAGAAGATGCTGCAGTATTTTGTTCAGTAATTGCTAATGATGTTATTATTCCTGACATGCTTTCATTTGACTGTGCATACAATCAGAAGGCAAGCGTGATGGGGATGCTGCCTTTCTTTTTGGCCACTGCAGACTTCAGGGAAGGGGGATCTACATAAAGAACAGCTTTCACGGAACGCCCCATGCATGACCTTCAGAAGCAAGCTGCAACCATTTTAATGGGCTTCCTTCCATAGTAACAGTGCGAAGGATTGAGGCCATGGTTGAATTCTGCTTGGAATCAGCAAAGCTTGTCAGTCACCTGCGCTTTGCTGACATCCACACTAGGTTGGCCGCCACAAGGTGTGATGTATAGAGATGGGTTTAATAAACGTTGATCAGATCCAATGGATGCAAAGTGCCACTGCATAATTATACAGGTGCGGATGGAGTAGTTAAGGGATCAAAACATAACAGTTGGCTTACATAAAAATACTTATATGAAGAACCCCTTTCCAAACACCTCCATTTCCCCTTTTGTATGATTGTTTGCATATTTTGTAATAACATACAGTACTGTCTCTGGTAGCCTAATACATTAAACCAGTGGTCCCCAACCTTTCCAGCTCTGCAGACTAGCAATGGCAGAGGGGGTGGTGGTGGGGGGAGAAGAGGGGATGATTTTGCACACTCGCTTGCTGCTTGCAGGGTCCCGATCCCCAGCGAGCCATGACGTAGTATCTGTTTGTGGACTGGGAGCTTGGGACTCCTGCATTAAACCATAAACCAAACATCTGCCATTTTTGCCCATGTAACTAGTTTGTGATTCAGGGCATTGTATGAACAAGGAACACTACTGAAAAAAATCGTACACGTGGGTTAAGCCAATACAACCACTTTTTTTGCTGACTGCCGATTGCCTGCAGTTTGGCAGTTCAATTTTTTTTTTTTTGCTTTAATTTATATGCGGCCCTTCTCCGGAGACACAGGGCGGCTTACAATGCGTTAAGCAATAGCCTTCATACTTTTGTATATTTATACAAAGTCAGCTTGTTGCCCCCACAATCTGGGTCCTCATTTCACCTACCTTTGAAAGGATGGAAGGCTGAGTCAACCTTGAGCCTGGTGAGATTTGAACTTGCAGTAATTGCAAGCAGCAGATGTTAATCTGTTAACAGTGCTTTAGTCCACTGTGCTACAGGCTCTTTGTAGTCACCAGCTCAAGGTTGACTCAGCCTTCCATCCATCCAAGCTGGGTAAAATGAGGACCCAGATTGTTGGGGGCAATATGTCAACTCTGTAAAACTGCTTAGAGAGGGCTATAAAAGCACTGTGAAGCAGTATATAAGTCTCAGTGCTATTGCTATAACTAGTTGTGAGGGCTAGCGGATCTCTTGGAGGAGTGAAGCAAATGGGAAGTAGCCAACTTGTCAGAATAACACTGAAATAATGTAACTTGTAGCATAAAGTAACTTTCCATGCTTCACTTCAAGAATTGTTTGAATAAACTTCTAACCATGGAGTCAGAGGATTCCAAGTACAGGAGAAACTCCTGTCTTGCATACCCAACAAATATTGTTTGAAAAATTGAGCATATTTTATGCAAGTTTTCCGCTATTAATATTTACCAAGTTCTTAACAAAAGTGATGCCCCCCAAGTCATCTTCTGGATATGCCAAAGAAGTATTGGAAACTACGTAGTGCAGATCTATCAACTGCTTTCCTAGAATTAGGAAGCATCTCCAAAGCTTTTCGTGATTTATTACATTTATATGCCACCCTTCTTACCGTTTGAGGCAACTCTGGATGGCTTATCCTGTGGACTTAAGTAGATATTAAACAGCATAGGGGAATTTGAAATTCCATGCAATATCATGGGTTTTTTACCAAGGTGCCAAACTTCAGCACCATAGAATGGAGGATATAACCCAACAGAAAGGATTAGAATCATTGCAGAAGTCCCCCATCGCATGATTGGTGACAATGGAAGCCATCGAGTCCCAAAGGAACAAAAAATTATCCCCCTTTCCATTCTCTATTTAGTTTCTGGAACAGGTGACAAATCAAGACATTTCAATCCTACTTTACAATTTATTTTTTTTTAAAAAAGTTGAGATGAGTTCTACATGCATCTTTCATTGTCATCACTTTCTAAAATCACAATGTGCAAAAACTGTGTATCTGAGATTGTCTTATGATTCTCCCGCTCTTCCGGGAAAGGTTTTTTCCTTTCCTAGAGTGACATAAGTAGTTTTAGATAGAAGCATTAATTTATTGTTTTTCTCTAAGGTTCCACTCCTTCAGGACAATATAATCAGGCCGTGAGACATGCATAGTGGAAGCAGGTAGAATGCTTCTTCTTTACATCCTTTGTAGTTTGGATTAAAGGAATCCCAAAATAATAACAACCGTTTTCAAGGTCAGTTAATAATAACTTGCCCCAACATCGCAAAGTTCTGTGT
Source organism: Pituophis catenifer annectens (assembly GCF_029215685.1). NCBI lineage: Eukaryota > Metazoa > Chordata > Lepidosauria > Squamata > Colubridae > Pituophis > Pituophis catenifer. The sequence goes on from NW_027256882.1 coordinate 97,041,276, forward strand.
TGTCGTGATGAAGGTAATGGGGCAGGAACAACCTTAATGTTTCAATGACTTTCTTGATTAGGCTGCAAAGGGGTAACTTCCTTTAATCAAGTTGGAATTTCCTACCAGAATTCCTACAATGTTGTCAAGTCTCGCTTCTAATACAAGACAGGATTGAATAAAAGAAGAGTTGGGTATGAAAAAAAACCACACAAGAAGACTTTATTTTATTGACATTGCAGAATCTAGTTGCTTCTTATGCAGAATGTAGATGCTCTTCACAACCTGGCTATTTTTGAATAGATACCCCTTGACTTCCTCTATTCCACGCTTCAGACATTTTTGAGACACTTGTAGAGAGTATGAAATTGGAAATCTATATAGGGATAGAGTGGGAGAGGCACTCTGGAGGTGATGGGATGACTAAGGACCTTTTCCATATCTAGGACTAATACAAAAACAACTCTTAGTCCCGCTAAGCATTAAAAAGTTAGAGGAATACAGTGAGATTCCATAAATTTTCCATGAAAATCTGAGGCCTGGGAACCTGACTGTCTCAAAATTAAAAAGTCAAACATAAATGCATGAGCATATTCAGTATGAGATCAGAACTTTGCCAAATTATCAGCAATATTCAGGTGTGGTGGAGAAATTGTGCACTTGTTTTTACACACACAAATCAGCTTTTCCCAGTCAAAATCTTTTTTATTAATAAAAAGAGGAAGGATGAGACAGAAAGACAATCCAGAGACAACACAATTTTGTACCTGTTGGACATAAAGAGAGACCAAGGTTGTTCCTTCTTGAAAATGAAAATAAAAAGTTGATTAAAGAAAAATAGCAGGAGGGAAGGGATGAGGTGTTCCTTTAAAAATAGAATTCTTAAGTGTCGAGGAAAGGGAAGAAAGCAAAGAGAAACAGCATTTTAAAAATTCTTCAGTAAATAAAGCCAACTTTTTGTCTCTGCACATGCCTCTTCTGAGATATCTCTTCAGACAGATCGTTTCACTTAATGATACAAGTTGTATCCTTCTATCAAGCCCGTATCCAGGTCACTTGAAGCACACAGTTTCTTAGCTTTAAAAGTCATCAGTAAAAATAGTTATAAATTAAATTCAATCTCTGACATTTGGTTTTGTTGTTTAAAAAATATAAATGAATAATTCCTTTCTAATTAATGTACTTCCATTCTTCAGGTTGAATTACAAAGCCACTGCAGAGAGGAGGAAAAAAAAAAAAGACAAAATTAGGAAAAGCACTGTGGTGGGGAGGTAAGAGAAAATAAGTGGTATTCCTGAAATTCTTTAAAACCCTTAATTGCTCTACTTTAGATTCTGGCAATCATTTTGTCCTGAAATGAAAGTTTCTTCTCAAAAGGAAGGTAGTTAAAAAAAGTGTTTCAAACAGATTTGGATATTCAGCAAATCCAGGGCAGACAGGCAGAATATTAGCTGAGTACATCCATGAACACCAACTAGCAGTCAGAAGACACAATGAAAACTTCTTAATATCACAAAACATGGACAGACTCAACCATAGTTTCAACTGGGAGACTGTGAGCATCCTAGGCCTAGTCAAGTTGAAAAATGCTAGAGAATTATTGGAAGCCTGGCACTCAGACAAATCAACCATGAACTGTCACATGGAAATAAATCTTATTTACACACCATTCAAAGGAGACAATAAAAAACCCTAAGAAAAATATAAGAACGCATATACACTCCACAGCAGCCAATGACCAGATAAGCAGGGATTAAACACTGGGTAAACAATCAAGCAGGAAACAATACCCTTAATCAAGGAACTATCAAGGAGAAAACCACACCCCCCACTAAAACTGGCAGAATAAGGTACTGTATATTAATAAGGAGCAAACTCCACATTCACTGGCACTGATGTAATCTACTTGGATACTGAAATGTTTGCAAGCAAACAACCAAGCCCAAAGAGTAGCAAGGACTCCACAATTCAACCCTGAGCCACAGTTACTCTCTATTATTGTAATTACCATGGGATTTCCATGATTTCTCATCAAAATATTAACCTAGCCCAATCTTGCTTAATTTTGAAGGTATACCTCCAGGAGATGGACCACAATCCCTTTGTTTCTCTCCCAGAACCCCCCTTGATTCGTCTCCACAAATTTTAGTTATGTAGTTCCTTGATACTTATAGGTGGGAAACAACAGAAAACTTTCTATTTTAGGACATGTGTATGTCCTAAATAGGTTGATTCATTTCAAACATATTTGCAACAAAATAAAAATCCTGACCCCATCTTACTTTTTATCTTTGCTCCTTTCACTGAGTCCATAGCCCTTCCACCATATATTAAATGCATTCCCACATCTCACAAGGACTAAAGGTCATATGATCAGTGTTCCAATATCTAAGGGGCTGCCACAAAGAAGAGTGGGTCAGCCTATTTTCCAAAGACCTGAAGGCAGGACAAGAAGCAATGGATGGAAACTAATCAAGGAGAGAAGCAAACTAGAACTAAGGAGAAATTTCCTGACAGTTTGAACGACTTGCCTCCTGAAGTTGTGGGTGCTCCAGCACTGGAGGTTTTTTAAAAAGAAATTGGACAACCATTTGTCTATAGGGTTACAGGTATAGGGTTTCTTGTTTGAGCAGGGAGTTGGACTAGAAGACTTCCAAGATTCCTTCCAACTCCTTTATTCTGTTATCTGACTTTATTACAACTTGAAAAATTATTCTGCAAGAGTTTTATTTCTATTTGTTCTCGTCTAAGCACTGAAAATCATTGTTAAATTCTAGAAGAAAAAAAAGTTCTTTCCCATTCACCCACTTTGAACTCAGTTTCACCTAATTGCCTTTCTATGTCTAATAATCTCCTGACATACCTACAGATCCTCTTGTTCCAACTGAGCACAGGAAAGGATCAAGGATGATGGCAATAGATTAAGGAGTGCTCATCTAACATATAATTTTCAGGGACGGCACAGCATACTTACATGTTCATGCCTCTTGAGGGTTATCCGTTTTCTGAAAGAATCACAAAGTAAATGACTTCAATTTGTTCTTTTCACACATAACACAGAGATAATAACGTGCTAAGAAATGCAGACTGTGTTGCGGTAAAAAACACCCAGAGACTCCTCAATTCTTCAATGGAAAAGAGCTGTTTCAAAAGCACAGTTTGGCTTTCATTTGTGTTGAAGAAGGATACATTTCTGGGGTAAGATTAGACTATATTTTGAGTAAATATGTTCTGAGGATTCTGGAAGATAGGTAAAAGCTAAGCAAAGCAAGCTGAACAAGAGTAATTTGCCCTATTATTATTATTTTTTTTGCTTTAATTTATATGCCGCCCTTCTCCAGAGACTCAGGGCAGCTTACAATGCGTTAAGCAATAGCCTTCATACTTTTGTATATTTTATACAAAGTCAGCTTATTGCCCCCACAAACTGGGTCCTCATTTTACCTACCTTAGAAAGGATGGAAGGCTGAGTCAACCTTCAGCCTGTTGAGATTTGAACTTGCAGTAACTGCAAGCAGCAGATGTTAATAACAGTGCTTTAGTCCACTGTACTATAGGCCAGTGATGGCTAACCTTTTTGCCATCGCATGCCAGAATTGGGGGGAGTGTGGGGGGTCGTGGGTGCGTGTGCCCACATCCATAATTCAATGCGCCCCACCCTCCTGCGCATGCGCAGATGACCCCCCCACTTCCCCCTGTTTTTGGCACATAATGGCACGGTGGGCCCGGTAGGCCTGTTTTTCCCCCCTCCCCAGGCTCCAGAGGCTTTCTAGGAGCCTGGGGAGGGCAAAAACGGCCTTCCCCATCCCCCCCGGAGGCTGGAAACAGCCAGTTTCCTGACTTCAGGTGGAACCGGAAGGCCTGAAAATCAGTTGGCTGCTGCACGCATGCGCGCTGGAGCTGAGCTAGGGCAACACTTGCGTGCCCACCAATATGGCTCCACGTGCCACCTGTGGCACCCGTGCCATAGGTTTGCCATCACGGCTATAGGCTCTTGCATGAATAGACATGCACGGATGTCTATTCAACATGTATTCAAAAGAACAGATGGAATATTTCATACTAAAGAATCCTTGGCCTCTAAAATAACAAAAACAACAAAATCTGTCACCTCCTTTCTGATTTGGTTTAATCCCTTCTAATACTTAACTCTAGAAGAAGCAAGCCTTTTAGGTTATATTAAAAGAATTATTTATGATCTTGTCTGTATTTCTAAATGAGGGATGTTTTTCAGTACCCTACCTCTGATATACTACCCAATCTACTACTTAGGCTAAAGCACCTCTTCCCTCAAAAGAATCTCCTAGAAACACTGCTTTTGTGCAGAACTGCATAAGAAAATTATTCTTCCATTTAATAATTTTCTTTTTCCATCACATTAGTAACGATCAACCTAGGGAATTTACTGGGGGCCATGTGTGGCCTCAAATTGTACACCTGTGCTCTGAAAACAGTTTTGGAGCATAAAAAAAAAATAATGTCATGAGTCTAAGGGTAGCTGTATATACTCACTGAACTAAATATATGCCTGAGTCATATAAATACAGAACAATTGCTCAAAGTCATTCAATATGTACCTGTTCAGGACTGTAACAAAACCAATTAATGGTGGGGTGATTTGCCCTCTGCACACTCAATCCTATACTGGTTGATAAGAAGAGTTTAATTTGTACCAGATACATATATCATACAAAACAGTTCAAAAAAAGTCCCAAAGATGCTTTTTCAAGAGGGAACTGGACTTTCTGGTTTTTCTTTGAAAACATTTCTCAGGAAACCATGTGCAGACCTGTACATTGGGGAAACGAAACAACCACTTCATAAACGCATGGCACAACATAGAAGAACAAACCCATCAGGACAAGATTCAGCAATCCATCTGCATTTAAGACACTTTTATAGACAGCAAAGTTTGCATTTTGGACAGAGGACCACTGGTTTGAAAGATGGCCTCAAAGAGGCCATCTATGCAGTGGTGAAATTCAAATTTTTTTTACTACCAATTATGTGGGCATGGCTTGGTGGGTGTGGCAGGGGAAGGGTACTGAAAAATCTCCATTTCCACCCCACTCCAGGGGAAGAACACTGCAAAATCCCCTTTCCTATCCCACTCCTGAGGGAAGGATATTGTAAAATCTCCATTCCCACCCCACTCTGGGGCCAGCCAGAGGTGGTATTTGCCGGTTCTCCGAACTACTCAAAATTTCCGCTACTGGTTCCCCAGAACCTGTCAGAACCTGCTGGATTTCACCCCTTCATCTATGTCAAAACTGAACATCTCTCTCTCATCAGAGGGGGAGGGATACGACATCATCTGTCTCAGTGGTGAAATCCAATTTTTTTTACTACCAGTTCTGTGGATGTGGCTTGGTGGGCGTGGCAAGGGAATGATAAAATCTCCATTCCCACCCCACTCCAGGGGAAGGATACTGCAAAATCCCCATTCCCTCCCCACTCTTGGGGGAATGATATTGCAAAATCTCCATTCCATCCCACTCTGGGGCCAGCCAGAGATGATATTTGCCGGTTCTCTGAACTGCACAAAATTTCCACTACCGGTTCTCCAGAACCTGTCAAAACCTGCTGGATTTCACCCCTGATCTGTCTCTAGTCTACAACACAGTCCCTTCAACAGTTCCAAGAAGGCTCCACACCCATTTTATACCATTCAGGTGATCCTGAGGATATAGATAAACCTCCAAGTGGCCTCAATGACTCTCTATAAGAATGCAAATGACCAGCTGTCTGCAAGGAATATACCATAAATCCTTCTATTCCCCACCATCCAGTCAGAGCTGAAGAAGCTTTTTGGATGAGAAACAGAAATGTCTTCAAAGAAAATCCAGAAAACCCAGTTGCCTCTTGAAAAAGCACCTTTCGGACAACTATGACCTGGATGACTGAGAATCTTCATAGACAGTTCAAAATAAGAATATTCTTTCCTACCTTCTTTTTCTTTTTTTTCTTCTGTGACCCATCTGCATCAAGTTTCTCCACATTTTTGTTCTTCTTTTTCTCTGTAAGACATTTAAGAGTACAGGGTAAACAATTCAGATTGCATCTTAAAAAAAAAAAAATTCTGAGGCCACATAAAAGCACATTCCCAGCTTTGAATGATTTTAAGTGCAGGACCATTGGTACCAAATTCCCCAAGATACTTTATTTCTTGGATTCCAACGCCATTTAAGGAAATGATTACTACAACATGTCAAGAACCTGCATATTGTGAATGAGTGCCAAAGCTGTGCTAGGAAAATCTAGTGCTAAATCAGTTGTTTTTCTACAAACATCCAGATTTGCACCAGAATCCCCTATTTATTGCAACTGGATTTTTTTTTGGGGGGGGGGGGGGGAGCTAAAATTAAATGCAAAGATATCTTGATTTGAACAAACCCGCATTTAGCAGATTTCAAGAGCAATGGATCAATTTACCATCCAAAGATCCTTCCCCTGCCCCAATAAGGGATAAATGCATTGCAAATGAATATTCCAGATGAGGCAGTTAAATTAATTTTCCTTCATTTAATCATTACAGAGCAATTTATAACATTTGCCTATAAACTGCCTCAGTAATGTACTTCAAAACCCTCGCCTCAAATGGACCATTAAAATGAAGTTTCTCTGTGTTGTTGCTAATTTAATCCAGGCATGAGGCCTCAGGTATTTATTTTCTCACTAACTAGGATAGCAAGAGGTGGTAGAATAAGGAAGTCCTCTGAAGGCAAGAAAATTAAGACAGGATTAGGCAATTGAAATCAGCCCACAAAGAACTTTTAATGTAGGTAGTCCTCAACTTACAACAGTTCGCTTAATGACTGTTCGAAGTTATGACACTGAAAAAAAGTGACCAATTTTCATACTTATGCTGTGTTGCAGCATCCTCCTGGTCACGTGATTTTACATTTGGATGCTTGACAAATGATTCACATTTATAACGGGTGAAGTGTCCCGGGGTCATCTGATCACCTTTTGCGACCTTCTGACAAGCAAAGCCAATGGGGAAGCCAGGTTCACTTAACAACCATGTTACTAATTTAACAACTGCAGTGATTCACTTAACAACTGTGGCAAGACAAGTCGTAAAATGAGGCAAATCTCTCTCAACAAATTTCTCACTGAACAACATACATTTTGGGCTCCATTGTGGTCGTAAGTTGAGGACTACCTGGAGTTGCTTGCTGGCAGGGACAAGCACTGGGCAGTTTATTTTTATGCTCGTCACCCCGTTTCATTTCACACTGCAAACTTTCAATTCAGGCATATTTGGAATGTTAACAGCATGCCTGGGATAATGTCACAAGAATAGCTGCTCTGGGGAATCAGGGTTATAAAATAGCCATTTACTAGGAGGCTAATTGGTGTTAATGCTCCTTATCATTCCCTTTTGTCACTATGATGCCATTATCACCACCATCCAACACACCTTCTCTTTTTTCCCTGAACAGATGGGCACATTTGTAAATTTATCTGCAGCCATGTGCTGTTATTTTCTATGAATTCCTAGGAGGATAATTCCCAAGTCTTTCTTGGGCATAAAGATAACTCTTAAACTTGGCTTGTACCATGTTAGTGTTCAAGCTTCACATACATGGCACCACACAGAAAATCCCAATAATAATCTACACCATCATTTGTTCAACTTTGAACTTGGCTAACAGAGTCGTTAAAACCCATACATAACACCATGCTAAAGCGTATCCAGAGTGACACCAAATCTGCTTCACTATCTGGACCCATAAACAAGACTAATGCAGAGCATACAACAGCTGACCATTTCCAGCTCCCTGGCTCTTCTTCCTAGGAGAGAAGATTGCTCCATCTATGGAAATAAGATGGTATTCCTCTGAAAATTTAATGTTTTCAGTATTTATAATCTGATTTAACAATGTATTTGTAGTTGAGTTCATTATGTATTATACACTCATTCTGGAGTGGCTTCAAATAGAAGAGATGGTATGATTTCCTGAAACCCTGAATAAAAATCCTAATTCACCTAAACTGTGATCCTCTGAATATGTTGAACCTAGCTCCCTAAAGTCCTTTGCCAGCGTGGTCAAAGGCAGGTTGCTATGATTGCCATAAAATGTACTCCTTTCTCCTCTCTGAGTGATAGTGAGAGTTTTTATAAATCATGTTACAGACAATGAAAGATGAAAGCTTCCAAAAGCAAGATAGAATTATAGAGACAGTGCTAGGGGAGTAAAAACAAGGGACTCTGAAGAGCAAAAGAACATTATTAACTCATGATTAGGTTCCCACTTCTACACTTTTACTGTTACGATCAGTGAATTTTTCTGGAGAATTCACTGATAGAAGAAAGGAAGACTGTTGATTTAGACTAGAGTCTCCTTGAAAAACATAGTAATGTTAGTTTGGACAAAGAATCTCGTATCAGCTATTAAGTGTGGCGATAACAATGTCATGTGTTGGCAAATGTTTTTCTGTGTCAGGACCTGGATGATCTGCCATCATTAGCTGAAGCTGAAATTCATAAATCAAAGCAATGATCTCAAAGGTACAAACTTACAAGGAAGTTTACAACAAAATGGATGAAGGAGGGCAAATTCAATATTTTGGAATGGTCAAGGCAAACTCCAGCTCTAAACCCCATGGAAATGTTGTGTAGGATTATGGAAAGAGCAATATGCTATGGATGAATAGGCCAGAATTCTTACACAACGTTAAAGACACACTGCCAACTACAAAAAGAGTAAAATAGTTACTGAATCTAAGGTATTTGTATCAATTATTTGTATGTTCGGCTATTTTGTTTCTGAAGTATAGTGAATGAAATCTGTCATTTACGTCAAACGTCATCACTATTTCTGCACTTGGTCTTTTTATATGTTTATGCCAATATAAGTACAATCTACCTGTTTATTCAGATTCACATGAGACCCTGGCAAAAATAGGATAAAAACCAGGAAATCTAAAAGAGGACAAATACGTACACAGAACAGAATATCCGGGTGGTTACATGACAAATAATTTCCACCCCATTTTTTTTACGTGTACTTTTCTATAGCATGACTGCCTATTCTTGTATATATTAGTCAAGTGAAGCAGAGTATGGAAATTAATGGGGTTTTTCCCCCTCAGTAAAGAGGATAACTTATATCAAGATCAGTAAAATTTCAAGATCACTAAAATCCGAGTCTCCATACAAGAGCCTCTTTCCTTCTTGTTCTCCCTTTCCTAGAGCAAGCCTGCGACCATTTCTGTTTGAGAATCCGGCAGGCAACTCAAATGCCTCAGCAGGAACTACTGAATTGGCTGGAGCTGCTCTTTGAATAGCAAGATTAATAGTGTCCCAGCAACTTCCTCTCAGTGTTTACAGCGGCTCTCTAAATGCAGCCTTCTTAAGATCGACTCATTTGCACTAATATTCATGATTTATTCAGGTACTGCTGAATATGACCACTCAGCAGTCTTTGTAGCTGAAGCACCCTTTTCAGCTCTATCTGTGAAAACTGTGAGCATATGCCTGAGCTAGGAAAGTTGCTTCCATTTCAGTTTTAAAGCCATGAGGCAAAGGAAGCCATTTCCTAAAACATATCCGAGCTAGGCTCTTCAGCCTCCTCCATCTGTTCCCACCAGAAAATCAGAAAGGAATCATGGGTAATCATGTATCAAAACAGGTTAAATACAGGAGTGTTGTATTTTGCACCCAGGCCAGCATGTGCTTTTCTTCTACAGTACAGCAAAGGGCTACTGTACCTCCACTTCGGAAGGTAGAAGTGTTTTACCAAAAGCACTGCTCCAGCTGGGAACACTGAGGGACATTTTATTTCAGGGGTGGTGAACAACTCCAAAACCAAAGGACTGTTAGTTTTGGATGGTGCCAGAGGAAAACTGATCTGGTGGGCTAATTCACATGGGGATAAAATAAAGGAACTGGTTAAACTTGTTTTTAACTTTGGTTCTGTGTTGATTTAAATTCTTGTTCTACTAAAAAAACAACCCCCAAAATAGGAGAGCCAATTTGGTGTAGTGGTAAGGCACCAGGCTAGAAACCAGGCAAATTCTAACTCTGTTTTAGTCACAAAGCCAATTGGGTGACCTGGGGCCAGTCACTTTCTCTCAGCCCTAGGAAGCTGACAATGGTAATCCACTTCTGGGAAACCTTGGCAAGAACACTGTAGGGACTAGGCCAGGGGTGTCAAACTCGATTTCATTGAGGGCTGCACCAGGGTTGTGTTTGATCTCAGGGGGCCGGGTTATGGTCGGAGGGGTGGCCAGCTCGACGTCACTTGTCGAGGCTCTGTTTTCGACCGCGATGGCCTCCTGCAGCCCTCTGCCAGCAAAAACGGAGCACATGGTCTCCCTGGGCCTCCGTTTTCACTGGCAGAGGGCTGCAGGAGGCCACTGTGGCCATTAACAGAAGCTGGTGGGCCTTGTACAACCTCCCTGAGCTCCATTTTCGCTGCAGAGGCACTGCAGGCCTGTCCTTCGCTGTTTCCACGGAGGCCTCGCGGGCCAGATCTAAGCACCCTGTGGCTGTATCCTGCCCCAGGGCCTTGAGTTTGACACCCCTGGACTAGGCCAACTAGTGAATTGACTTGAAGACACCTGCTCACAAAAGTGCCTATGATAAAAATAAGGGACATTACAGAGCAAACACAAAGTTGGTAAATCTAACATCACATTTTAAGGAAAACTATTAAGTTGGTGCATCCAAATGTTCTGGACCAACCCTGGACAGACGAACAATAAAGGAAGGTGACCCCAAGGATCACAGTGGGATCAGATAATTGGGAATCAGTTCAGGTGATCACTTGAATATGAGCCAGCAGTGTGCAGCAGCAGCCAAAAAAGTTAATACAATCCTGGGTTGTATAAACAGAGGCACAGAATCAACATCATGTGAAGTATTAGTGCCGCTGTACAAAACCCTAGTAAGACCACACCTGGAATACTGCAACCAATTTTGGTCACCATTCAGAAAAAAGATGTTGAGACTTTGGAAAAAGTTCAAAGAGCAATTAAGATGATCAAAGACCTGGAGACTAAACCATATGAAGAATGGCTGCAGGTTTTGGGTCTGTCTAAAGAAAAGAATTAGGGGTGACATGAGAGCAGTATTCCAGTATTTGAGGGGCTGCCACAAAGAAGAGGGGGTCAAATTATTCTCCAAAGCACCAGAGGGCAGGACAAGAAACAATGGTTGGAAACTAATCAAAGAGAGAAGCAATCTGAAATTAAGGAGAAACTTCCTAATAGTGAGGACAATTAACCAGTAGAACAGCTTGCTGTCAGAAATCATGGGTGCTCCATCACTGGAGGTTTTTAAGAAGAGACTAGACAGTTGCTTGTCTGAAATGATATAGATTCTCCTGCTTGAGCTGAGGGCTGGACTAGAAGACCTCCAAGGTCCCTTCCAGCTCCTGTTCTGTTCTGTTCTGTTCTGTTCTGTTCTGTTCGATTCTGGGGGCTCAAAAAGGACTGGGAGCATCATAGAAAAGGGGAAGTAGTTAAAGCAGAACAAGCCCATACAACGAGGAAGGAAGAAGCTGAAAAAAAAAAACAGGAAGCAGAAGAATGTTAAAGAACAGACCTAAATATATCTTCTGAAAAGCCTTCTTGCCTACCCTTTTCACTTAATTGCTTTTCTTTAGACTGGAATCAAGAGGTATGTTGGGATAGTTTCTTTACACAGGTATAAGGAAAGGGGGGGACATCAGAGTGCTAAGGTTGCATATACTGGATAAACCTTTCCCCACGTATTATTCCCTTTACCAACACAAATGAATTGGTAAAGAATTGGTAACAACTGCTTATTGGTAAGCAATACCTCTTTACCACATGGGGGCAGCAGAATGCATTAGATCCGTGATGGCGAACCTATGGCACACGTGCCACAGGTGGCACGCGGAGCCATATTAGTGGGCATGCCAGCTCAGCTTTGGGACGCTTGCGCGTGCCAGCCACCTGATTTTCAGGCCTTCTGGGCCCACCAGAAGTAGGGAAGCAGGCTGTTTCCTGCCTCTGGAGGGCCTGGGGGCGGGGTGGGGAAGGCCCGTTTTTCTTTCTTACCTGGCTCCAGATCCTCTCTGTGTATCTGGGAAGGGCGAAAACAGCCTTTCCCACTCCCTTGGAGGCCCTACGGAGGCTGAAAGGGCACATTTCCCGACTCCCGGTGGGACAGGAAGTAACGTTTTTTCCTGTCCCCAGCCTCCAGAGACTCCTAGAGACTCCTAGAGAGGTTCTGGAGGCTGGGGACAGCAAAAAATGTCACTTCCTGTCCCACCGAGAGTCGGGAAATGGGCCCTTTCAGCCTCTGTAGGGCCTCCAAGGGAGTGGGAAAGGCTGTTTTCGTCCTTCCCAGATACACAGAGAGGATCTGGAACCAGGTAAGAAAGAAAAACGGGCCTACCAGGCCATCATGTGCCAGGAGCGGGGGAGGGGGTTGCGCACGCACACGTGGGCACGTGCGCGCGCGACCTCCCCGACCCCCGGCACGCGATGGCAAAAAGGTTAGCCATCACTGCATTAGATAATGAAAAGAAAAAAAAAAAAAAAAAAGGACCAGGAACATTAGCACCCAGCTTTGATATGCCCACATGGAACAGGGATGGAGTTCTTACTTTTATCAGACTTCTTTTCTTTGCTGTCTTTTTTCTTTGTTGATTTGATGCTGTCTGAAGCCTTGGATTTCTTTTTCTTCTTTTTTAGCTTTAACTCTTCCGCGCTCTGCATTTTACGCTTCTTGCCCTTTGAAGGGCCAGTGTCCCCATCTGCCAATTTCCGTTTCTTGGATGGTTTTTCTTTCTTTCCATTTTTCAATGTCTTGGCCTTTGCATTTTCTGGGGTTTCTTGTTCTGTGTCCTGCTGTTTGTTCCCAAGGAAAGCTTTGAACGATGGGGTAAGTGATTCTGGCAACTTTGCTGCAGATGTCTCTTGGGCTTGGCCATTGCTCTGAGCCTTTGCTGCAGCTTTCTTTGCTGGGGTCGGCTTGGAGCTGGTGCTCTGCAGCCCTTGTTTCCTTGCCCCCTTTCCCTTAGCAGCTGCTGCTTCCTTTCCAGAAGAAGGCAATGAGATGATCTCTGTAGAAACAAATTTTTACTATTTAGCAACTATTAAGAACCTGATCCCTATAAAGTACTGCTAATTTGTGGGTAAATCATTCCAACTCAGCATCAAAACATGTGATGTAATATGAATAAATGATACTTAAAGAAATGGCATAAGCTATAAAAGTTTTTTGCTTCTCTGTGCTTTGCTGCTTTCCTTTTCGTCAGACATGAATGAAATATACCTGGTGATATGGTCAGCGGAATCAAAATCCTCATTTTAGATACTAGGGTTGTGATGAACCATTTAAAGCTTTTTGTTGAGGCTGGAGTAGCAGGGAAATCTTGAACAACTGTTGGCCATGGTGAGTTGTCTATGGTGAATTTTTATTTATTATTTATTTATTAATTATATTTATATACCGCCCTTCTCCCGAAGGACTCAGGGCGGTGAACAGCCAAGATCAAATACATAAATATAAAAGTTAAAAACAATTTAAAACCAGATTAAATACTTTGGCCCAGAATTAAAAACATCCCATTAAAATCCAATTTAAAAATTTAGCAAGCCCGGCTTGCTGGAATAACAAAGTCTTCAGGGCACGGTGGAAGGTGCGCAAGTCTGGGATCCTCCGTACCTCCGGGGGCAGCTCGTTCCAGAGGGCAGGGGCCCCCACTGAGAAGGCTTTACCCCGGGGGGTTGCCAGTCGACATTGTCTGACCGACAGCACCCCGAGGAGCCCCGCCCTGTGGGAGTGTACTGGCTGGTGGGAGGCTGTCGGTAGCAGAAGGGGGTCCCAGGTCCTGAGCCATGGAGCGCTTTAAAGATGTTAATCAGCACCTTGAATCGCACCGGGAAGACCACTGGAAGCCAATGCAGCTCGCGCAGGAGAGGTGTTACATGGGAATTGTCATAGACCCCCTAAAAAGTGCTTTCCTTTTAGTCTTCTGTACCAACAAGTTCCTTTAAAGCTAACCTGTTTTCGATGTTTCCTCAGCGTCGCTATCGCTTGAAGAGCTATCAGCTGATGAGGTGCTGTCAGCAGGAGCTGGCTTCCCAGATGACTTTGCTTGAGCAGTGACAGAACCCTGTTTGGAGAGCAGAGGACTTGCTGCCACAGTGGATGCCTGGATCTTGTGAGGACCTGGTAGCCCCGTTAAAAGAGACTAGGAGTGAAGAAAAGAGAAAGAGAGAGAAATAATGTTTGAACATGTGATTAATAGCAAGGGCAGTCAACAGAGTGATATATCCCAATCTCTTCAATTAGCAAAATTTATCAGTATCTGTTTAGTTCAATACTTTTCACAACTTAGCCCTACATGGTTTAGGCCCGGGGTACTTGCAGGATCATCTCCTGCCATCCTCCCATTGTCCTGTGGGCTCCCACAGAGCGGGCCTCCTCAGGGTGCCGTCAGCCAGACAATGTCAGCTGGCGGCCCCCAGGGGAGGAGCGTTCTCTGCAGTGCTGTGGAGTCGGAGTCGGAGTCGGAGTCGAGGAGTCGGAGGAAATTTTGGGTACCTGGAGTCGGAGTCGGAGTCGGCAAACAATGCACCGACTCCGACTCCTACTAAATTTAGATTGGAATTTTAAAAAAAGCAAGTTTAAATGTCCCAATTCACAAAAAGTTATAATTAATGACTTCTCTACTGTAAGAATAAAGACCAATGCATGCAGTGCCTCACGTAACCGCAAAATGAACACGTTAAGTGACCGTGAAGAAGCATGCTTTTCATGTGCTTCACTATAAGGCACGCAACGCACAATTAGGAGTGGCAATACTTATACTTTCCATAGTGTTGTGTTCTGCTGTTACAGGGAACGCAGCGCCCATGGGTAACCTAGCCTCTCACTGATAAGGGATTAAGTAAATATGTTTTTTGCAGGACTAGAGACACTTGCATAAGTGAAGGGAATGGAGGGTCAATAGTTCAAGACTGAAGCTGTAAACCATTGGAAAAACTGCTGTCATTCAGCTAAGGCTATAAAAACTTGTAACTCTGATTGTTAGCTTAAACTTTAAACATGACTAAACACTGTTTAAATTTATGAACCGGCCAAATACTCTGTTCAAAGAAAATACATTGTATGTTTGTATGTGTGTTTCTAATTATTATTTATTCATATTTGTTCTCTTTTATTCTTTAAAGTTTAACAATTCATTCTTTATCTTAATATCTTTATATTTGTTTGGGGTTGGCTTTCTTCCCTTTCATCTTTTTTATTGTACAGCAATCTTTCTCCTCAAACCTACCACCTCTCTCTTTTCTTTCCTTCTTACTTTCTCTTCCTCACCCTCTTCTTCTCCTCCCTACTTCCTCTTCCTTTCTCCTTCTCCTCCTCTCTTCCTCCCTCTCTTACCCTCACTCCTACTCTAATTTCCCTTCCCTTCCTTCATCCCTCTCTATTGCTGTATCCTTTTATGTATATGGACTACTCAGAGGGCTGAAAAAGTTATTTCTGACTGGTCCTCTCCCTTTTGACCAGTCCTCGAACTTACGACTGTCCTCACATTTTACGTTTTTGCCCTATCTTGTCACCATGGTGAAGAGAAGCAGTTGTGAAATGAGTGACATGGTTGTTAAAAATGCTGCACGGGCATAAATGTGAGGATGGTCATAAGTGTGAGGACCAGTCAAAAGTGCGAGGACCTGTCAGAAATGACTTTTTTCAGCCCTCTATACACATAGCCATGGCCACCCGGTCACATGACCAGCTAGCCACACCCACCCAGTCACATAACCTCCAAGCCATGCCCACAAAATAAGCCACGCCCACAGAACCGGTAGTAAAAAAATTTAGAACCCACCCCTGGTTGGGGGTCACCACAACATGAGGAACTGTATTAAAGGGTCGCGGCATTAGGAAGGTTGAGAACCACTGGCTTAGAAGAACTTGGTGGAACAGCTTCTTGGATTCAACTGTAAGTGTTTATATTGTATAGGACAAATCATGTCTAGGTTTAGTGCTGGGATATATAGCTTATTTGTTTGTATAAAGCCATGTACGTACAACTTACAAGACTGTGTATGTTGATATTAAAAATCTAATTATATGCCAGTTAGTATAACATATTTTATATTTTAGGGAAAGAGGCATCCTAAACAATGGCAAAAAGACTGCTAACAACACAACAAAGTCTACTGTTTATGAGCACTTTGCATTATCAAGTGATGGAAAACATTACGTGTGCCAATGTATTAGAAAAGATGATGATGGTGAAAAACAATGTGATGCAAAAATTAGCAGTTTCAGTGGGCCTGATAAAAATGCACCTACAAGAGCATCAAATTTGAAAAGACACTTACAGCGTTTTCATCCCAAAGTGTTAGAAGCCGTGAATGAGAAAGATAGCAATGAAAACATTGCATCTACTTCTGTGACAAAAAACGTTCAGAAATCTACTGGAGAACAATCACAAATAAGAAAATTCTTTATATCTGACAAAGTTACCATAAGGATGACACCAGAAAAATTCAAACACCACATTATTGAAATGGTAGTAAAGAATAGTGTACCACTATCCTTCTTTTCACAGACAGCCTTTTTAGGCCTAAATGGAGAAATGGCAAAAAAACTTGGTGTTTCTCTGGAAAGAGAAAGTATAAGGAAACTTATAATTGAGGAGGCCAAATGTAAAAAGGAAGAACTACAGAAAGTTATGAAAGGACGTTTTGTCTTCCTTAAAATGGATGCATGCACACGTCACAGAGTCAATTATTTCGCTATTAATGTTAGATTTGTGGATGAAAATAACAAAACAATAACACGGACCCTCGGAGTAAAGGACACTCAGGCACATCACACCAGTGATTACCTTCAGAAGTTAGTGGAGGGTGTTCTAGAAGATTTTGAAATTAAAAAGGAACAGATTTTATGTGTTGTGACAGATAACGCTTCTAACATGTTGAGCACAATTGAGAAGATGAAGGCAGATGAAGAAGGTATCAAACAGATATTAGACTTAGAGGAAGACAGCTCTGCAAGTATTAGAGAAAGTTTAGAAACTGAAGAGAATGCTGACATTTTTTTAGACAACTTTGTTGAAGAAGCATTGAAGCTTGCTACTATTCATCATATGCGATGTGCTGTTCATACACTGCAACTTGCCATAAGAGATGGATTAAAAGATCGCCATGCAGCTACATTAATTGGCAAATTACGGCAAGTAACTGTTGCAGCCAGGGCCCCAAAAACAGATGCAATTTTGAAAAGACGTGCAGGAAAAGGAGCCATTTTGGATCAAACAACTCGCTGGGGAAGCACTTATTTAATGGTGAAGCGTTTGCTTGAACTTAAAGACTTCATAGAAGAAATGGACAATGAAAATCTTGCATTAACTGCAAGCCAGTGGACACAAACAAAAGAGCTGGAGAACCTTCTTTCTCACCCCTTCACTGTCACCAAGAGGTTGCAATGTGATGATCTAACCCCGGGTAAATTCCTCTTGGAATGGAAGAGCCTGTTATATCGCCTGAACAAAAATGGAGGGTTAATAGCTGAGGGCATTGCATCTTCAATGATGAAAAGAGAGAGTCTTTTGCTGGAAAATGAAATCTTGTTAGCGGCTATTTATGTCGACCCAATGAGCCGACTTTTATTGAACAGTAAACAGATGGCTACTGGGAAAAAGGCCCTCTATGATGTAGCAGTTCGCATGAAGGGATTACGACCTGAAATACCTCCACAGGAGGATGGAGTTCTTTTAAGCAATAGTGGTAACTCAGAATCATCTTCTTCAAACGAAGAATTAGACTTTGATTCCTTCTTAGACAAAATGGAAGTTGCTAAAGGAAAGCGACGTCGCATAAGCGTTACAGAACCAGTAAATGTCCAAATAAAAAAATTCCAACAGGAGTTTTATAAAGCACTAAAAGAAGTTGAAAAGTATGATCGCTCATCAAAACTTACTGTTGAAGAAGCCATCCTTGTTTATCCAGAGATCGTTAGTGATGTGGCCAGAATAGTTACTGCAATGCCACCCACCCAAGTCAGTGTCGAAAGATTATTTTCAGCCCTAAAAATAATAAAGTCTGACTTAAGAGCCTCTATGAAAGAGGATCTGGCAGAGGCAATTCTCTTCCTTAGAACTCTACATTGAATTGATTTGCATTTGCTAAGCCTATAACTACATTTCAAGATTAATATAAACCATTTCTAGGTTTTACAGATTTTGTTTTTGGTTCATATAGATAAGCTTTGTTTTTGTTCTAAAACAACCAAATAATGTGGTTTGTATTTTTGAACTGGTAAAGTTCCTGTTCCTGATGTTTATGCCTGCTGCTACTATCCAGCAACTTGATTAATTAAATTAATAAAAAAAAATTAATAAAACTTTGTTGTTTTCATTGTGTTTGTCTTTTGCTTAAACTGTTCAATACAGTAGACTGTTGGCTTCCCAGCCAGTAGTCCTGTGGTAATGACATGTATGTTGCCTTTCTTTCCTTCAAGGAATGTATAAAATACATTCGCATATTAATACAGAGGAGTCGGAGTCGGGGAGTCGGAGTCGGAGTCGGAAGTACAAAAAACTGAGGAGTCGGAGTCGGAGTCGGAACATTTATCTCCCGACTCCACAGCTCTGGTTCTCTGTGGGAGTGCCGACCCTCTGGAACGGGTTGCCCACCGAGCTTAGGACAGCCCCTGACCTCCTCTCTTTCCGCCGCGAACTGAAGACGTGGCTGACCCGTTGGGGGATTTTTACATTGGAATAATTTTAAGTAATTTTTAATTGGATTTTAATTTTTATGTAATTTTCAAATTTGTTGAATGTCTCTTTGTAAGCCGCCCTGAGTCCTTCATAGCAGTGCTGACACATGAGAGAAATGGCATGAAACAAAATCTACCAGAGCTTTTTTTTTATTGCCTTCCAAGTCTGATGTCCATTATTCTGACTGGACATTTTGGAAAGAGTTCCACTCTTGATACTGGATAGGGAAGGCTGTTTTAGATGTATTATTTATTAAACAAATTTATCTAGCTCCTCAACTCACACATAGGTGAGTCTTGGAGGCTTACATTTAAAAACGTAAAAGATCTATCATGTAATAAAACCATTTAAAAATCCTACCCCATCCCCATTGTATGGTAGCAACAATACAATAAGGTTAGCTACTCGATCAGTTCCATTTCCATTTGTAGCCCCGGTTCCACTGACATAGCCACTTTTAGGGCCTTTCGGAAAAGAAACAGGGTGGGGGTTAATATTGTTCCCAAAAGAAGGCGGCACCTGTCAGACCTGCCCCAGTCTGATCTCTTAGGAAAGAAAGAACCTCAACTCCATTTGGTTGAAGTGATAGATTCTTTTACTAAAAGATGTTGGTTGCAGTAAAGTCAGAACTAAAATTCCTGTGCTCAAAAGATATAGAAAGTTTCCCCCCATGACCAGTATGTCTTCAGACAATAAGAGTCTGCCTAGGTCAGCAGGCCCCAATCTTTGAGACTTGGCAGTCTGGCTGGGGAGGGGGGGGAGGGGAACTGGCCTGCCGCTCGCGTAGCCTGGTTTTGAATAGGTCACGGTGCAATATGGGCCATGGCCTGGTGTTTGGAGACCCCTGGCCTAGGTGTTTTGAGAACGCCGAGATGTTTAGCGTAATTCACATTCTTCCTCAGGGTGCACAGCCTTGTGTGGTGGCACAAACTCTCTCCCAGCTCTCTTGCTCTTCATCAAGCTGTCATACCTGAGAAGGCTCTTTTTTGTGGTCTCATTAGATGACAAACCCTAATTCTGTGATGGCAAACCTATGGCATGTGTAGGCATTGCCCAGCAGCGGGAACAGAGAGGGAGAAGGGGGCGGCGTTCCTGCGTGCTGCCATTTCTGTGTGCTAATGTTGCTGTTCTCTTCTTCGCACAGGATCGCCCAGCAGCGGGAATGGAAAGACAGAAGGGGCAGCGGCTGCCGCTAGCATTGAAGGGAGAGTGCCCACACAGAAACGGGAGCATGCAGGAACGCCGTCCCCTTCTCCCTCTCTGTTTCCGCTGCTGGGCGATCCCGTGTGAAGAAGGGGGCTAGCAGAGAGGGGAGAGTGCGAGGTTGCTGCTTCTGAGACGAGGGGACCCAGGAAACATCTGGGTCCGGCTCACTTGGCTTCTCTTCCTCTTGCAGCCAGCTTTCCCAGTCTAGCTTGATGCAGCCTTCCTTCCCAGGCCCCCGTCCATCCCCCCCTGTCCCCCCCAACAGCCAGACAAAGCTAGGCAAAAAGCCAACCCTCACTGATGCCCAGTTTCACCGACAGCAGGCTTGGAAAGTACAATGTGAGTTGCGTTGCCGCCTGCGTCAAGCTAAACTGGGAAGGGAGAACGTGAACGAGCACCGAGGAGCCCATGGAGGGGGGAAGCCAGCAAAGGGGCGAGCGAGGGGCGTCCGCAGCATGCCAGGCTTGGCAGACTTTTTAAGCCTGCCTAAAGCAGGGAGGGAGAAAGAGATCCGATTTAACCTCTCTCTCTCTCTCTCTCTGTGTGTGTGTGTGTGTGTGTGTGTGAGAGAGAGAGAGAGAGATCGAATCCAATCTCAGAGTTATATCAGGCTGGCGGCAGTGCGGCAGTGCTCTCTCGCTCTCTCTCTCACACACACATGCACACACAAAAACAGGTTGGATCTTTCTTTCCTCCTGCCCCCCTCCCACCAGAGACCCCTGGATTCCCTTCCCAACCCTGCCTGTCTCATACAGGCACCACCCACGAGTGACGTAGAGTTGGCCATGTCCACTCAGTCACATGACACCCCCCCCAGACACTCCCATCCAGTCATTAAGAAGAACAGGTTGTTAAATTATTTGAATCCCACCACTGGTAGTAGAACCTTATTATTCAGGTTAAATTGCCGTGTTGGCACTTTGCGATAAATAAGTGGATTTTGGTTTGCAGTTTGGGCACTTCGTCCCTAAAAGGTTCACCATTACTGCCCTAATTGATGGAACCTGTAACATGTCCTGTCTTCCTGTCCTAGTGGGCAGTCAGTAGTTGCAATAGAGGGGAGTCTAAATTTAGTCAGTTTTCATTCCCATAGGACTCAAGTTCCCCTGTATCATTTCTAAGTGTGCCTCCCCCAATAAGTTACTTGGATACATGTGTTTAGGGGGCGACATTCTGGCTACAAATTGAAGGGACAGGGCTGTCAAACTTAAGTTCTTGACAAAAAAGAAAAAAAAGACACACAACACAAGGCTCAAGCTGCGCACATACGGCCATGCAAATCCAAATTCCTTCAAAACTTTTGCTTTCTTTCTCTAACGAGCTTGTGTAATGTGTAGGCTAAGCCATGAAAAAATGTGTAGGCTGTCAGCACAGTTGTTGAAAAAAGGCAAACGGAGTGGGGAGCTGTTAAATGCTTCAATTTTCTAGAAAAGGAGGGGAAGTATTTATATGTTGTATGGATTTATAACCTGCAGGATAAATTTGTTTCTCTGTTCATTCCCTTTTAAATATGCATACGGGAGGTTGTTGGCGATTACTACAGTCCCATGCTTGCATGCAAGTCTAATGTGTCACAGATCTAGTTGGTACCACACATTGCTCATAAACATAATTTTTATAGCTACGGCATGGCTTAAATTGCAACTGAAAACTGCTGCTGCATGCATAGTACAGCTCCTCCTGTAGTTATTTAATGCTCTGTATTTTTCATTTTCATTAAATCAATCCTGATTGGTACACGTTCAGAAAGCATGCAGCCAACATGTTAACTATGAAGGTTCTGATTTTATAATCCTTTGTTCAGAGGCATATTGTAGGTTCATGGATGGTGCAGACAAGGCACAATTGTTGACTCCCAAGCAGGGGTGAAATGCTCCCGGTTCAGACCGGATCACCCGATCCGGTAGCGATGGAGGCGGGTGGTTCTGAGAACTGGTAGCAAAAATCCCTGCCACTCCCCCATGCCCAGCTGAGCCGCACAATCATCAGAGGCTTTTTTTTTTTTACTTTTAAAAGCATTTTTTGTACAACCTCTTTGGCCAAAAAATGCTTTAAAAAAAAAAAAAGCCTCTGATGATCGCGTGGCTCAGTTGGGATCCTCAAAGGCTTTTAAAAGACAAAAAAACCCCCTTTTTTTCTTTTAAATGCCTCTGACGATCCCAGCTGAGTTGCCTGATCAGCAGAGGCTTTTTAAGCCTCTGGGATCGTCAGAGCCTTCTGAAAGCATTTTTTTATGCCGAAGAGGTTGTAGAAAAAATGGTTTTAAAAGTAAAAAAAAAAAAAAAAAAAAAGGCCACGCCCACCGTCACATTATCCCACCACCACCACCAAGCCACACCCACAGAACCAGTAGTAACAAATTTTAGATTTCACCACTGCTCCCAAGTGATTTTATGGTGACCGCCTTCTGCCGCATAGCTCCCAGCGACCGGTAAGATCCCACAGAGTTGGTCTCCTCCGGGTCCCATCAGCTAAACAATGTTGGCTGGTGGGCCCACGGGGGAGGGCCTTCTCTGTGGCTGCCCCAGCTCTCTGGAACCAGTTACCTCCTGAGTTCCGGACCATCCCCACCCTATTGGCCTTCCGAAAAGCGGTGAAGACCTGGCTTTTCTGGCAAGCCTGGGGCCGTTGATCTCGCTCTTGTGATCTGGCGAGATCCGGCTATGAATGGTGTGAATGAGTTTTTAATGTTTTTAATTTTTCAATGTCTTTTTATAATGATTTTTCAAATGTATTGTGAGCCGCCCTGAGTCTTCGGAGAGGAGCGGCATATAAATTTAATTAATTAAATTAAATTAAATTAATTAAAAGACCACCTATCCCTTTTTTATTTACAATACGTTTCTTTATCTTTCATCTTACCATTCTAAGATCTTTCTTAAACTCTATTCTATTGTCTTTAATTAGCTCTGTTTTAATTTCTGTTTTTGTCACCTTTACCAGGTAGACTCTATAGTAACAGAATCTTTAAAGTCTGAATGTGTTTCTCCCTCCATCCCCATGTGAACCAGGGAGAAGCCTGCCTAAGATGCTTTCCCAAGTTATTTTCAGGCCACTTTTATCTGACTGTTGTCTTAGCAACAGGTCTTCCTCCTGTCCTTCATGGCCTTTCCCCCGTCTTCTACCATTTCTGTCCTATTTTCTACTATTGTTATTATTAAACTATTCTCCTTTAGTTAAGTTCTGATTACCTCCATTCTTATCCCCCATCTGTAGATCCTAAATATACTTCCCTTACACTATTTTCTTTCATTTAGACTTTTTTCTGTGCATCCTATTCTAGTCTGTCAGTTCTGTCTTAGTACTATTGATATCAGTCCCATCAACCAGCTCTCCATGGATGAGGTCTCTACTGGTTGGGGCACTGCTATTAGTGTTTCCTACCCTGTTTCCCCCAAAATAAGACATCCCCTAATAATAAGCTCAATCGAGCTTTTGAGTGCATGGCAATAAGGCCAAGCACTTATTTCAGGATTCAAAAAAATATAAGACAGGGTCTTATTTTTTGGGAAACACGGTATTATTAGCACAGGGACAATGTTTTCTAGGCCTTGTGAGGCTTCAATTTCAGCCTACTTAAACCACGACTTGATATCTCTGTGTCTCTCAGCTCTTTCCTTTCCTGCCAGGAATCTACCTCAACTCCCTTCTGGCTGCTCTGGCATTCTTCCTTGAAAGTTGCCCTTTCCTTGATCTTTTTTCACTCTAGGACAGTCCCTGCTCTTGGCTTTGCCGTCACACTTGGCCCTCCATCCATATGTGACCAGTTGCTGCTTTCCCCAGCATCCCCAGTAAGTGCAGTTCTTCAACTTGGTTAAGCTACTTGCCATGTCCCAGTCCTGATCTGATTGCCAGGCCTTTCAGGACTGCTTTCTTCCAGGACTGATGTCTGGCTACTTGTTCATATCTGAGGCCTTTCCCAACAACAATACTAGTACAAAATCCTGACTTTCTCCTCTGGGCCAGGCTATTCATCTGAATCTCAAGCCCACTCATTGTCCATGTTTGGATTCACCGGCACAACAGATCTTCCAGACAACTCTTTCCTAATGACTATTTCCTCCATCTTCAGGTACCTAGTTTGCTTGCTTTCTCCTTCCCCTCCCTCTCCCTCTCCCTCTCTGTAAGATAAGTCAAAATATCCAATGATGCCAAGTGAACTTGTACCTGAGACCATGAAAAAATACCTGAGAAGCTTCTTGTTCTTCATCACTGGACTCCTCAGATGAGCTCTCTGACTCTTTTTTTGGCTCTTGTTTCTGCTGGGTGGCTGCAAAAAGCAAACAGTGACTTCAGAGTCCTCGAAAAATTAAAAGCTGCTGTGACATAAAGAGTGTGGGAACTGGGAAGATCAAGTCAAATTAAGGTTTATGTTCGTTGTCCAGTTACATAATGTGACTCTTAACATATTTAGCTTTGCTTATTATAAAGGCTTCATGAAAGTTCACGAGATGGGAATTGCAGAGGTAAATTTATCTTATGCAATGAAAGAGGTCCTTGCAGCAGTTCTATTCCTATTTCAATCACACTATCATGTCTTTCACGAGAACAATTAGTAACAAATGTCAACAATGGAGAACTGAAATGTTAGTTTGAACCAGACTTGTTGATACTGGTGATTTAAATGTTTGGATATATGAACTGTTGTGGGACTCTATCTGAGGAATTGGTGGGCTTCTTCTGGGTGAGGAATGGCGAGCTAAGACATCTGTGAATGAGCTGAGATGACAACCGCAGCTAAGACCCAAGGATCAATGAGGAGACCGGTCTCATGGAACTTCTCTGGATAAGGAGAGGATAAGAAGATCGCCCACTTGTGCTCCAGATGACTGCTCTTTACAAGAAAACCAAGACAGTGATTTCCCCTAAGTTTGAGGACTGGGAGACAAAGGGAACCATCCTGCTCTCAACTGCAGAGCCTTTTAAAGCGCACTGACCAAGGTTAAAATAAGACATGCTTGTATAAATCTGGGATCCTTTTATGGGCTTTTTGATGACACTATGACTGAAATGTTAACGATTTATGTATTTAAGGGATGGGTTATGGGAAGAAGAGATATTTGCATATATTATGGGGGATAATGAATTATTAAGTTTCTACTCATGATGAAGATCAGAAGCTACCTTTTTATATTCTTTTTTCCCAATTTCCTTTCTTTTTTCTGCACACCTTTTATTATTATTTTTCTTTCACTTCTTTCCACGTTTAACTTGCATTTTCTTTTACTATTGTTATAAAAAAAGAATGATAAACTGTTATGCCCAACTGTTTGCACCAAAAATATTCCAAGACTGGGGGAGGCTGAAGTGGTGGAACACTTCAAGGAAAAGAAAGAAGAATTTCAGGAGCTCAGCCTTTTAAAAAATAAATTAAAAAAAAAAAACTAAAAGCAAGTGCAGAGGTGTGATTTTGACATAAACATGTCTCAAGTGGGCAACATTTTTTTATTTTAGGAGCAAGCTGCATTGTGTGGGTAATGCCATCTTATGTGCATAACAAGCTGTGCTTCCAAATATCTACTCTTCACTGGGCTTCCAAATTTCAAGTGTTTGTGAAGAGCTCCTCCTGCCACCCACCCCTGGTGGAATCGGGCTTCTCTTACCAGGCTGGGTCTGATGCTTGGCTGTTGTCGAAGCTTCTGCTTCTTCCTCACTGCTGTCTGAGGAACTGTCCGAGGAGCTCTCCTTATGTATAGTGATTCCAGAGGACTTAGCAGTCAGAGCCTGTCCCTGGCTCTGTTTAACCTTTGGGGAGGGAATCTGTTCTTCCTTCCCTGTTGCTTTTGTGGCAGATCTCCGGGGTTTGTTGGAAGCAGCACCGGATGTATTTAAGTTGGTCTGTACATCCTTTCCTGAAGGAATGGCTACTTTGCCAGCCACCAGCTTAAAAAAAGGGTGAATAGGAGGCTGGGGGGGGGGGGAGAACATAACCGGAAATGCAGTTTAAAACGTGTATTTTCTCAGAAACAACAAGACATTTGTGTCTGAAACAAAACCAATACTGAATTGCCATCAATCATAAGACTATGCAAATCTGCTCAGGATGCTCCAGTTTCTATTGCTGACTGTTTCACAGAAGTTCAATACATACACAAAATACCCTTGAAGATAACATTGTTTTATCTTTAAAGCAATTAGCCATTCCAAAATTTACATAAATAATTTCTACGTTATCTGCACTGCAAAAAAAAAAAACCAAGAACCACTAGTTTGCCAACTCCACCAATGTCAAGATGTTGATACCTCCCCTGGTTCCAATAAGAGAACCTGTAAGATTAGCCTGACCTGCGTGGCTTCACTTATAGTATCTTATCTACCTTGAGAACAACCTTCTTGAAGAGTGGCTTCTTGTATGGAAGAATGACCTCTCCTTTTACCTGCTTTGCTGGCTTCTCAGCTTCTTTGCTATCTGAAGAATCAGAGCTGCTGCTTTCTGAGCTCTCAGAAGCTTTTGGAACAGGGACAGTTCCTGCTTTTGTTGAGGCTGTCCCCCCTTTCCCTGCTGGCTGAGGTTTGCTTGATGTGAGCCCTGCATTCTTGGCTGTCACGCTTTTCACAGGACTGGTAGCAGGTTGACGTGTTACCTGAGCTGGTTTCTATGGAAATAAAATATTGCAGAATTAGACTGTGGCGAAGATAAGAGTAATTCCCGATTCAAAGGAATGAAATCAGTAATTCAGTTGCCTGAACATGGAGAATAGCCACCTTAGAATTGGCAACGAAGATACTGAAGTGGTGGACAGCTTCCATCTTTTAGGATCAAGCCAATAAAGGACCAAGCAGTCAAGATAAGCAACAGAATAGCACTTGATATAACAACCATGAAAGTCTTGGAAAAGATATTGAAATATTGTGCGTAACAATCTCTACAAAGATTAGAATCACACAAATCTTAGTATTCCTGAGGTACTCTATGGAAAAATATGCAGGATTTTGAAAAGTAAGAACTTTTCCAAAATAGGAAGAAAACTGGTGCTTTTGAAGGTTTTTTTTTTTTGTTAGAGAAGACTCCTGAGAATACTGCAGACAGCCAAAAAAGACAAACAAATGGATCATCGAACAAATCAACTCAGAGTTCTCCCTTGAGCACAAGTGACCAGGCTCAAATTATCCTACTTTGGGTACATTATGTGAAGACCCAGCTCTTAGGAGCAGGATCTAATGCTGGGAAAGGAGTAAAGAAAGAAAAGATGACCTGCAACAATGCGAATGGATTCAAGTAACAGTGGCAATGGGCATATTATTAAAAGACCTGAAAGAACAGGTTAGGAACAGACTGTCATGGACAAGATCTTTGTGGCTGCTAAGAGATGATACTGATTTGATGACACATCATCAATCAGTTGCCTAACCACTATCACTAGTTGTTTCCAATTATTTTCTAGAGGCCTGGTAAGTGTAGGAATTAGATTGTAGCAGCATTCAACACACAAGCTGCTCCTATCTCGTGGTAGCTCTATAGAAGCAGAAAATGGCCTAAAACATGGACGGGCAGGAATTTGAGCAGGCTGTTGTGGCCCCGCCCTCTGAGCCTGTCCCATCGGAGGAAGAAAGCTCCGAGCATGAGGAAGAGGAGTCAGCCAGGCCTCCCTCTCCAGGCCTCTCCCCTCTGGCACTGTCTCAGGTGCCGGCCGACGGAGAGGAGATTAGCAGGGAGACAGGTGTCTCGGATGAGAGTGAAGGAGAGACATCATTCCTGGACGCACGCCTCCGAAGGCGTGATAAATGATTGCAGCAGCTCAGGAGGCGTGCTAGGGATTAGAACTGAGTCACTGGACCACACCCCAGAGACTATATAATAGAGGGTGGTGGCCAGTGATCCCTGTGACGAACAAAAATAAACCTTGGATAGTCACTAAAGCCTCGTCCGAAACTGCTGAGAGGAATATTTATTTCTGTTGGACTCTTGTACGCTGAGTATATTATCTTTCTGTTTTCTGTGGCAAATAAAGCACTTGGCAGACGGTGTGTATATCGCTGCCAAGTTGGAGATAAAGACCTGGGTGTGTTCCAAGTGCTTCCTTAACCTCGGCTGGCTGTGTTTGTGTGTGTGTGTGGACGGGGAAAGATCACAGGCATTCCTTCACTTGTCCCGATGTCAATGCATTTAAGGGTCTGCTTCAAAACAAGGGAATCTTATAAAAGCTGTAATCTGCTTCTACATTAGCTTCTAAGATGGTGTTCAATCTGCAAATGTCAACCTTCATTTTCCTTTCCGTAAAAAATACCCCGTGTGCCTACACATTTGTAGTTGCTTGGTTTCCAAGATGCCAACAGACTTTGTTTATATGTTTGCATGCAACTTCCATTACAGGAGGCCCCACAACCGCTAAGCAGCTCGCCATCTTGTTTCAGCCACAATCTTCCTTTTATTAAAAGGAAAGGCGTGTGGGGAAAAATGTAAGTTTGCTACTTCATCTGTCTTGCTCTACCCTATAATTTTCTCCCTAATTCACCTAAAAGAACTGCAAAAAAGGTATGGGTGTGTGGTGTGTGGTTGTTATAAATATTTAGGATGTTGATTAGGACTTAATGTCAGCAATCTCAGGGCTATTTTTAAAATGTGCAAAAAAAAAAAAAAAGCTATGTTCCCTTCAGCACAAACAACATTGGTGTTAGAAAGGGGCTTTCTGAATTTTGTCCCTCTTATCAGGTGGAGAGATACCAGGAGAGATGGGGTAGGAATGGGGATTTCAGTTCAAAATATGGGAACCTTTGTGAGGGAAGAGTCTTTGTTTTGCAATCAGGACAAGCTTATTTGAGGGCCTTGTAGTGATTTTATTGTCTTCCTGGACCTGGACCCGGAATCCAATCTACTATACAGTGTGTTAAGAGGGATTCATCTGGGGGAAACGCACGGCATTCAGTTCATAATGTGATTGTATTTGTCAATAGATACAGATCATGTGTTGTCAACAGAGCTATAGGCTGATTCTCTTCGGTCCTTTAGCTACAGGCTACTACTCTTAAGAGTATTACATTGTTATTTTATTTACTTCTTTTGCTGTTTGGGTTTGGGCTGCTATATTGGAACTGTACTGAAAACAAATTATAGCGCTCTACAGAAAAATCTGGCTGTCACTTTTTTTTCCTTTTTTAAAAAAACTCAGATTCTAGCCTCTTAAGGTGATGAAAATAAGTGGAACAAAATGAAGTACTTAGGGAAATTTCAGGATTCATCCGGAAGAAACTGCAAAGCTGAATTTTTAAAAGACTAACATTTTTTAAAAATAGATTTTTTCCCAATACAATTTTTTCCCAATACAATACAAATAATAATAATAATAATGAAATGAAAAAAAACCCCATAAAATTATGCTTTCTATTGATTGCCAATTCTTTCCTTGTCTTCTCTGACCCTTTTTAATCCGTCAATGGATAAATCATCAATTCAGTCTTTTCTTCTTTCAACAAAAAGAAGCTTCCAGTCTGAGGAACAACATTTCCCAAGAGCTACAAAACAAGAGTGCTCTGCAGAATTTCTCGTTTCCATCATTAAAAAAAAGGAGCAGAAATTACAAATATTAAGCAAGTGTGCACAGATGGGCTTCCATCTACTATATACATGGCAGATTTAGAGGTTTTCTTTTTGGTTTAGAGCACTTCTAATTGTATACAAATGCTTCCAGCTGTCCATATCCCCTTTGCTGAGACTTTTCAAATCTTCCGAGTGTCAGAATTACAAAAGTAAATTCAAGGAATGGAATAGATTTTGCGTGACATATTTCAGATCCATGTCCCTTTCAAAAATCCAAAGCCAAAAACCTAATAAATGTCAGTTTTTGCCCTTGAGTACTTTTGACACAGTAAGTCATCTTACTGGGTCAAAACAGAGAAAGAAGAGATTCTTAGACTACAAACTATAGCCTCTTCCTGAACTCCATGCCATTGAGTTCTGTCAACTACCCACTTTGTATTTTTAAGGTATTCACAATCAGTAGCAATTAATCACCAACTGCATTTGCTTTCCCCAGATGGCACACTCATTAAACTCAATGGGGCTTAATTCAAAGTAAAAGCACATTAGACTGTTTTTACAGCCTAATGTTATACTTCTACCTACAATTCTGTCTCTTTTTTTTAATTGTCACACAAAATAGTCTTTCAAATTTACTTCTCCTGATCAATTCTAAACACTAGACTTTTTTGTGTGCGC
This sequence comes from Pituophis catenifer annectens, assembly GCF_029215685.1. Taxonomy (NCBI): domain Eukaryota; kingdom Metazoa; phylum Chordata; class Lepidosauria; order Squamata; family Colubridae; genus Pituophis; species Pituophis catenifer. Next base: position 97,071,336 of record NW_027256882.1, read on the forward strand.
TCCCATGTACCCTTCATATTCATCACCTGAGGCAACAACATATAAATGTATATATCCAACATATTTTTTAAAAAATAGACATGCTTTCTAAGTAACAAAGCACTGTTCTCTCTCTCTCTCATTCATTCATTCTCAAAGCCAGATCAGATAGCATATTAATCTCCCCCCTCAATCAACCATCAAGAACTCTCTAGGCAATTTTCCTGCAATGATTTTATTCTGGCCTTCTCACCCCATTTCTAATTTTGAGAACAACTGCAGCAATTGGCAGTTCTACTCAAGAACTCGTATTAGGGAGCCAATTCTGACACTTAGAACCTGAGTCACCAGGCTCTGGAAATAGGGCAAGAGAAAAAGAAAATATAACTGGACAGGAATCCACTCTACCCTTCTGCAGACATTACTTGGACAGCCAAGGTATCACTTCTAGACTGGAATTCTAAACTTGCTGCTACTTCTGTTGTCAGCACCACTTTACCCACAGTGCACCCCCTTGGCCCAGAAATTGAGGAAACAGCAGTTCAATTTTACAATAACCCCAAATTCCTGGTGGGGAATTTGGAGAATTGAAATTTACACTTCTTAAAGTTTCTGAGGTTGAGAAATACTAGTATAGAGAACTGTAATAGGGAATCAGGTAACAGGAAATGTTTCATGACCTTACTCTTTCACTCCAGTTACCATTCCATTTTCTCAGGCAAGAGTCTTGGGACTGGGGAATGGATGGGTGGCAGTTTGTTGCCAGAAGATTTTCTCCTGCCTCCTGCTCTGAAATTTGTGGTATCTGTATTAACTGCTATGCATTAAAGGGATGGAATTAAGCTAAGAAACCATGGCTGAAGGATTCTTGTATCCCACAGGCCACATTTTCATCAGTAGCACCACAGATGAGATTTTTTTCAAAATCAACCAATGATGCTGCCAACCTCCCTCCTCCTTTTTCTTCCAGTGGAAGGAAGTAAAGAAATTCCAAAAGAATTTCTTATACAAGAAAAACTTCAGTAAAGATGAGCTCTGGAATGGAAAGTACTTGAAAAATAGATTCCATTCAGTTCATATAGCAGTTGGATATGATTTGAATTATTAACACCATTTGTTAAAAGGGAATTTGCAGGTTTTAACTAACTGCTTCTGTGAACACTTGTGACACAAAGAATTATGAGATTAGAACAATATAAGAAAACAAAGCATATAGGAAATATTTTTACTACCTACAAAGAAAATGGGAAAGGAAGCAATTATTGAAACAATTACAGAGGCTTCCTCCTTATATGAAAGATTCAATGGACAAAAATGTTCTAGTATTCAGACTGGCAACAGAGATGAAAAAAAGGAGACACTTAGCTGTGGCGTTAACGGGGGGGGGGGGGGGAATCCCTGAATCCAAAATACTATTAATCTCATTAAATATAAATTGAGTCAATTTACTTAAAAAAAGAACAGTTTTTAACAAGCTCAAGTATATAACTTATATTTTTGATAGCAAAGAAAAAAATAATCCAAGAACATGCAGCATCAAGAAGCACAAGCAAACAAAAACTGAGAAATTTACTGTATATATTAGCAACAGAAATCTAATCAAATTTAAATAGGAATGACTTCCTTACATATAACATATTACATAGCAAGGCAAGCTAAGACAGTGTAAAGAAAAGAGAAAAACTGATTTTAAAAAAATGGAAAAAAAATGACTCAGGTATAAGGAACTGTAAAAGTTTAAAGCAAAGCAAAGTATTTAAATATTACTTTGTAGATGGGGAAAAAAAATGAAAAGGCAACTGTGGTACTGGGTTATAATTGTGGTATTAATTGTGGTATTTTTAATCACACCATATCTTCTTACATCACATATTTAATTGCCCACTTTTGTACAATGATGATGCAATAATAAAATTAACCAAATACTCTTATCTGTATCTTAATTCATTCACAGCTTTGTTCCTGAGATAGAAGCCCCCTTTCAAGCCCCTTGTTCTCCTTCTTACTGATAAAACAAACGATTACAAACAATGCCAGAACATTCACAGCTTAAAAAAACCAAAAAACCCCCCATTGGGTTTTGTAAAAAAAATAATAATGGTAGGGCACAGTCTTTCCCCTTCCACAGATTTCTCTATGGTTACCTGAGTGGCCACTTTATCTTCCTCAGAGTCAGAATCATCACTTGAATCTTCACTACTATCTTCGCTCTGCTGGGCTTTCTGATGTGGTCCCTTTGGAGGCTGGGGCTTCACTGTACATACACTCTGAGCTGCAGGAGTTGCTTTGGGGGCTGAAAGCAATCAAGAGACAGAAAAGTGATAACTCGGCCAGTTCTAAAAGGTTGCACCATTAGAACACGCAGCCTCACTTCCTTCTTTCTCTTTGCTGACTTTCGCCAAGAGCCCCAAAGATGCATCGATTCTCAGTAGTTTTCTTAAATGTTTGATAAGGCAGCTCAAGCAATATGATTTCAAGACGATACACATTCTGATAACTGTATTTTGTTGGTATGTTATGAACTGCCTTTTTGAAATACATTTTTATATCACACGCAGGTTAGAAATATGTTTAAATATGTACAGGTGGTCCTCGGCTTACAACCACAAATTTGTGTTGCTAAATAAAACATTTGTTAAGTGAATTTTGCCCTATTTTATGATCTTTTTTGCCACAGTTGTTAAGTGAATCACAGCCGTTGCTAAGTAAGTAACAGATTTGTTAAGTGAAGTTGACTTTGTCTGTCAGAAGGTTACAAAAGGTGTTCACATATGATCCTGGGATACTGCAATGGACCCAGTTGCCATGCTTCCGAATTTTGATCATGTGACTATGGGGATGCTACAATGGTTGTAAGTGTGAAAAACGATCGTTAAGCCATAAGTCACTTTTCTCAGTGCTTTTGTAACTTCGAATTGTCACTAAATGAACAGTTTGTAAGTCGAAGACTACCTGTATCAGAAAAAAGGTTAGTGGAATGGAGAGGGAAGACACAATGTTGAACGTTTGCCTTAGGCACAAAAGCCAAACACGTCTTAGGAACAGCCACTGTGTTCTTCAAAAAATTATTTTGTGAAACTATCCACAATTTCCTGATACTGAAAAAAAACAAAATCAGTCATGCTGATTTTTTCCCCCCAAGGCAGCTTTGGGACAAAAAGGTTAGGAGAACTATGCGCAATTTCAATTTACAGCATTGAAATTTAATAAATCTCATTAGCAGTTACCTGGTTATGACAGACACAGTATTTTCCTCACTGTGAAGTCAGTCACCGTAACAGCGGGGCTGACTATGGATACTGCAATTTTTTTCAATAAACAAATTGAGGTGGTCCTAGACTTACAACCATTCGTTTAGTGACCGTTCAGATGGCACTGAAACAAGGACTTCATATTTACGACGGTTGCAGCCTCTCCATGGTTACATGGTCAAAATTTCAGTGCTTGGCAACTGGCATTTACTTATGAAAGGTCCCAGGGTCATATGATCACTCCTTTTAACTTTCCCAGCGGGCTTCCAACTAGCACTTAATGAGGGAAGCCAAATTTGCTTAACATTCTGATTCACTTAACAACAACGATTCATTTAACAACTGCAGCAAAAAGGTTGTAAAAAATGGGATACATTTTACAACTGTCTTGCTCAGCAACGGAAATTTTGAGCTCAGTTTTGGGCTGTAAGTCAGGACTAACTGTACATAGCTTTTATTACAATAATAATAAAATCTAACTGCAGAAAGATGCCTTTAATTTAAAATTTCAAAATACACACCACTAAAAACTGCTACAGTTCTAAAGCTGTGTGCCAAACCTACTTTAACTATACCAAGGAACTGGTGAAGAGATGACAGACTTTAAATTCCAAGACAATCAGATTTGTTTAAAAATATATTCTAAAGGTGTTTTGAATTCCTCAGTCAATTGTTTTAAAGCACCACATGACATCATCTCTCATAGTTATTAACAACTCAACACTCGTTACTGCTGTAACAGATTTTTCTCAGATTTCGGCAAGAAGAAATTTATGAGATCTGTCAACTGCTGTAGCACTGATAGAAACACAACTTGCTAATCTCTGTATTTCTATAGGCCAGTGATGGCTAACCTTTTTGCTGTTGTGTGCCAAAAGCGGGGATCGCACGGGGGGCTCGTGCACTTACGTGCCCACAACCATAATTCAATGCGCCCCCCCGCATATGCCCCCCCGCGCTTCCCCTGCTTTTGGCACGTGATGGCACTGTAGGCCCTTATCTCACCCTCCCCAGGCTCCAGAGGCTTTCTAGGAGCTTGGGGAGGGCAAAAACGGCCTTCCCCAATCCCCCTGGAGGCCGGAAATGGCCTGTTTCCTGACTTCCGGTGGGCCCAGAAGGCTCGAAAACTAGCTGGCCAGCACGCTCATGCACGCTGGAGCTCAGCTAGGGCAATCCTCGCGTGCCCACTAATATGGCTCCGCATGCCACAGGTGGCACATGTGCCATAGGTTCGCCATCATGGCTATAGGCAAAACCACACAAGAAACTATTTCTGAGATACATTTGAGAAAGATACATTTGAAAGAACATCAAGAATGTGATGTTTGTAAAATAGGGCACAGGTTTAAAAGAAGAATTTTCATAAAGTAACAATGAGAACAGTTAAAAATTGAAAATATTTCTGAAGTTTATATTAACAAAGGGAAGTTTTGTACAAAATCTATGTACAAAATGGTGAAGAAAGTTGCAAATAAAAGTAGAAACTTATCTTTAATGCAGCTGAAAGAAAATCTGTACCCTTTCACTCTAACAGATGAAAATACTGCCTACAGATGACGGAGGAAAATAAGCCAAAAAACATAAGACACTTAGCAGATTCTTATTTATACTACTGTTCAATTAACAAGATCCTCCATGCTCCAATATCTGACACCATTAATCACAAAACAGCTATGCTTGGCCTTGTTAGGGCTTCTTCATAAGAAAACGAACCATTAAAATTAATCATATTAAGATAAATCAACTGCTTTCAATTGTGAATAATCCAGAATCATGAATCTGTTTATTACTGGTTTTCTTCCATCTTTAGAAAAACTCATCATTCAGAAATGAATCTGGGATTGCCAATACCACAAAGGACAAGAACATCCAATTTCCTTCAAGGGAGCATCAGTTAATTGGTGAGACATGCTGACACTATAGGCCAGTGATGGCTAACCTTTTTGCCATCGCGTGCCAGGAGAGGGGGGGGGGGGGCGGGGGCGGGTCACGCGCGCACGTGCCCACGCGCATGCGTGTGCAACCCCCTCCCCCCCGCTCCTGGCACATGATGGCCTGGTAGGTCCATTTTTCTTTCTTACCTGGTTCCAGATCCTGTGTATCTGGGAAGGGCGAAAACAGCCTTTCCCACTCCCTTGGAGGCCCTACGGAGGCTGAAAGGGCCCATTTCCCAACTCTCGGTGGGACAGGAAGTGACATTTTTTCCTGTCCCCAGCCTCCAGAACCTCTCTAGGAGTCTCTAGGAGCCTCTCTAGGAGTCTCTGGAGGCTGGGGACAGGAAAAAACATCACTTCCTGTCCCACCGAAATGGGCCCTTTCAGCCTCCGTAGGGCCTCCAATTGGGAAAGGCTGTTTTCGCCCTTCCCAGATACACAGAGAGGATCTGGAGCCAGGTAAGAAAGAAAAACGGGCCTTCCCCACCTCGCCCCCAGGCCCTCCAGAGGCAGGAAACAGCCTGTTTCCCTACTTCTGGTGGGCCCAGAAGGCCCGAAAATCAGCTGGCCGGCACGCGCAAGCGCCCCAGAGCTGAGCTGGCATGCCCACTAATATGGCTTCGCATGCCACCTGTGGCACGCGTGCCATAGGTTCGCCATCACGGCTATAGGCTAAAGGAAAAATTGAAGATGTTAACACATCTCTCGTGTCAGTTTTGAAATAACTGGCATCAGTGCTGGCACTTCAGAATGCAGTTTGTGCATCGCCTTGTTATTAGTGTCCTTTCCCTGTCAAGCTGCTAAGCAAAGAAATTAGTAGAGCCGCTGAAAATAAAAGGTTTTTTCCCTGAGCATCAATAGGGCTGGAGCCTTCTTACTAAATGGAGCTGGCAATTTGGATGGTGTAAGGTCAGTTTCATCCTCACTGTCAGACGAGGTGCTGCTTTCATTCTGGGCTTCTTTCTTCTTCAAAACACCTGGTGCAGCTTTGGGTAGGATCCCAGGCTGATTGGCCTGATTTTGACTGGTCCTCACCGAAGGACGTGGAGTTGATAAACCCTGCACCACAAAGGAAAAAAACAGGCAGACATACAGATAAAATGGACTGATTTCTCATATACCTTTCCTTCCTTCTTCAATTTCTAACAGAACCAAAATGATATATTCCCACCATTAAAAACAGCAATGATCACAACTGGGATTGCCGTGGCTAAGTATGATGCTTTGCTTAACAACCGCTTCATTTAGTGATAGAAATTCTGGTCCCAATTAGAGTAGTAACCCGAGGATTACCTGTATAGCCTGAAACAGATACAAAAACTTAATCTGCCTGCCAAGCTTCTTAAATATCTTTGAATATCAGATTTTTTTGTGTGTAACATTTTATTTACAATAAAATACATTTCATGGTATTTTATGAATGTCTTTTAGCTTTGTATAGTTTTTATTTTGTTAAGATTGTAAGATGCCCAGAGTTACTTTGTGGCAGTATGGGCAGCCAATAAATTTCATAAACAAACAAATGATTAACATTTAAATTGGTTAATTTGTCAGATCAACTGCTTCTTAAATGACACACAACAAATACCTGATTTGAAATCCTTTGGTCTTGCTAGTAACTAAAGATGGACCATGCCCATGGTATAAACATTACAACCCCATGGAGATGCATTTGCAATTGAGTTTATTTTGGAAAGAAGGGGGATAAAGCACTACTTTTACAAAAGACAACCAGCCATTCAATTGCCCTAGAAGGAAGCCACGCAGCGGTGAGTGATACAAGCTACAGTTGCCTGAATTACACCAGACTTCAAAGCCCCCCAAAGGAAGCTAAATCAAAGCTGTCTTTTCAAGAAACTCAGCATCTGGTCTGCTGCATTTTTAAGAATTCTAGGGAGAATAACAAAAAATGAGGCAAGAAAAGAAATCATTTTCTGAGCAGCTTTTATCTGTTAAACAGGGCAATGCCAAGGCTGCTAGGTCTCTAACAGCAGTTCTTTCTTTCTTATTCCTCTGTGTGACAACAATGAATATTGTAAGACGGTGTAAAATGTGGTGCAAAACACACCTGACAATCGCTGGCGAGAAAACGCATGTTCTCTAAAAAGGGGAAAGGAGTTATGTAATTGGATCTTTTTCTTTCTTTCCTCCCCCTTTGTAAGTCTTCAATTCCAGTAATTTGGATGTTTGTGTTATTACTAGTCAGTTGATATGCACAATTTTGTCATTTTTGGCCTATTTTTTTCCAAATTAATGTAATTATCCTAACAATGTTAACTGAATGGATAAGTTGGATGACGTTCTGCTTTTACACAAATCTTTCATTCATAATACATATTTTCTCCTGGCCCGTCAAAAGCATTTGAAGACCTGGCTCTGCCGACTCCCATGGCGCTCACAGTGGAGCAACCAAAGGAGACGTATGCGAAACATTCGGAAAGGAACATATCTATTCACCTTGTACTGAGAAGTGTTCAAAAGCAGTGCTATGGAGAATGACAGACTTATCTCAATGGAGGGAAAAATCAGGAAGCTGCAGCAAGAGGCAGAGACCAAATTTTACAGATGGAAGATGGGGCAGATAATAGGTGTACCATACACTAGGCTTCCGAAATGCCAATGGAGACAGCTAGAACTATATTGCTTTAAGATGTGGGGTACACACATTGGCAAAGAAAAGGACCTTTGAACGCGAAATTATTCTGTCTGATCATCTAGAGCAGAGGTGAGGAACGATGGAACCTTTATAACTTGTGGACTTCAGCTCCCAGAATTCCACGTCATTAAAGGGCCATCATTCCTCATCTCTGCTCTAGAGGAAGCCTGCTTAAGATCACTGACATGAGAGCTAAAAGGCCATGGACCAGAAGGCTGTCATTTTTTGTGATACTTTATGGAATATGCACTCCAAAAGTTGTCTTCACCCCTTTTTATATTTTTAGGAAATCATTCAAAACCTGATGATTCTGATGTCTAGTTGTGGAAAGAGGGGATGACCATTTTATCTGAATTACCGGTATGACATTTTTGTTAGTATATTTTAGCAGGTTAATATTCATGGGTTTTTTTTTTACACCATCCAAAGAAGCTACCCTGGCAGGCTGTAAATATCTTATTAAAAATAAGCAAATCATCTTACAAATGGCTGGCTCACGCAAAAACCAAAACCACCGTTCCTAGAGGAAAAACACCAACCTTCTGACTTATGGGAACCGGCGAAATCTCACTTTCACTTTCAGATGATGAGTTGCTGCTGTCTGAGCTCTGGGCTTCTTTTGAAGGAGGCGGTGGCTTTGATAAGATGGTTGCGGGAGACTTCTGGGTGGATTTTGATGGAACAGAAGCAGAAACTGCCTTCTTTAATGGGCTTGATGCTGCATTTTTCCCTGGTGCTTTGGAGGCCTGAGGATTTTTTTTGGAGATAATTTTAACTATGGTTAGATATTAGAAAAATGATATAAATCACGAGTTCATGAACTTGAGTAAGACATTCTGGTGTAATAAATGAAAACGAATGCTTGGGAAATAGGTTAAATTGTTCTGAAACTACATCAATTTCTTTTCCCTGAACTTTATTTATAAGTACAGAATGTTATGACGAGTTAAATAAAGAAAAATATAACTATTGTGTGTGTATATATCCACAGAATTTTCCAAATGCTTCAAGCAGTTCCAGGGTAAGAATAGAATTATACTATATATACTGTACATGCATAGTAAAACCTACCAAACAGAACTGGTATTTAAAAGTGGTCCTGGACTACCTGTTTAGCATTCATATTGTTTTATTTTGTTACACTATCCAGAAATACTACCTTGGAGGGCTGTAAATGTCTTATTAAAAAATAAGCAAATCAACTTACAAATGGTTGGCTCATGCAAAAACAAAGATCACCATTCCTACTTTTGAAGAACACCAACCTTCTGACTTATGGGAACCGGCGGAGTCTCGTCGTCACTTTCAGATGATGAGTCGCTGCTGTCTGAACTCTGGGCTTCTTTTGAAGGAGGCGGTGGCTTTGATAAGATGGTTGCGGGAGACTTCTGGGTGGATTTTGATGGAACAGAAGCAGAAACTGCCTTCTTTAATGGGCTTGATGCTGCATTTTTCCCTGGTGCTTTGGCGGCCTGAGGATTTTTTTGACATAATTTTAACTATTGTTAAGAGATTAGAGAAATGGTATAAAGTCAGAGTTCCTGACCAAGACATCCTGGTGTAATAGATCTTGAGAAGGCTTGGGAAGCAGGTTAAATTATTCTGAAGCTGTGTCAACTTCTTTTCCCTGAACTTTATTTTTAAATACAGAGCAATATAATTTTTTTAAAAAAAAATATAATTTGTTTGTGTGTATATTTTGTGTGTATATACCTATAGAATACACATGCTGTATGAGCAGGGTAAAAGATAATCTGGTAAATTTGCAGCCTGAAAACAGCCATAAGGGTGAAATCTTTGTTCAGCAGCAAGTGAAAACAATTATCTTTGTGGGCATTGTCTGTAATCTTAAAGTCTGGTGAAATTTACAGAAGATTATGTTAACTAAACACTTGGTTACTTTATATTCCAATTTCAATCTATCATACCAAAGTGAGAACCTAGTTGTCACTATGACATTCTTATCTCTCTAAATTATAAATCAGCTCTCACAGCTCTTTAGATTCCACAGGAATAGTTGGCAATGAAATAGTATCTGCCTAATAATTCCTATACAGTGGATTTCCAGACACTTCATTGGACTGACCAGTTTCAAGCGGTTTTCCTTTCCTACATTTTGTACCCATTGGCTTCAGATGTTGGAATCAGTGTCTTGGCCAACTTTACCAATGCATCTCACCTGTGATACTGAAGCAGGTGCTTTAGTCTCACTATCCGATGAGTCAGTAGTTTCTGAAGTGTCTGTTGATTCTGGGCTTCTGTTTGCATTTCCAGATTTTGCACTGGCTTGCTTTGCTGCGATTACCTTTACTGTATTTCTTGCATAAGAGCCAGGAGTGACTGGTGACTTGTTCAGCAGTGGACTATTGATCGGGGAATTTTGCACAGCTGCTTTAATCTAGAAGGAAAGATAAAAAATGTTCCTTGTATTGCGGGATGAGGTAAACAGCATAGGTATTGGCTACTAAAGATGCATACCCTATCTCAGGGCTGTCAAACTCCCGGCCCATGGGCTGGATGTGTCACACACTGGCCACGCCCATGCCCGCTTTAGTGAAGAGGAAAAAAATCCCGATATGTCATGTTATGCCACTGTGACGACGTGAGTTTGACACCCCTGCTCTAGCTAATGCATTGGAATAGTCAAGTTGGGACAAGAGGAGGATAAAACCCAGTTAATACTGGAAGCATATTTGATCCATTGAGTAACGTTATTCTATCAAGTCTAGTCTATTGCTCTAAATTGAAGGAGTTAAAAGTAGAGGACAATATATCCACTCATATTCCAGTGTTATTCTTTGGTATTGACAAAACTCAGGAAAGTTGGTTATGTAGGTTTAGGACAAAGGAAGCAAAAGGTTGGTGTTGTTTTCTCGTGCATTTTCTGGAACCCCTTTAGGCAGGAGAAGTTTTCTTTCTTTCCCACTAGGAGAAGGAAATGAATAAGAGGGTCAGCTTAGGGAGAGAACCTCTTGAGAAAAGCAATTTGGAATCTGAAGGGGGGAAAAAAGAAAATGTAAAAATAATTATGATTGGGGCAGAAGGTAGAAAAGGAAAACCATGGCTCACATGTCAAAGTCAAGAGAGATAAATCAACCCAATTTCATCCTTGGTCAAACAAAACTACACCACAGAGGAATTTCTCTTCAAAGTGAGATGCTAAATTCGACTATAATAATCAATTCTAGTCTGCCTGCTCTCCCATTATTGGAATAGGAATTGCATTCTGCTCACAATTTCAATTTCATATTCTCATACCCATCCTGGTGTCCACTTTCCCTCTCTACAGAAGTAGAATAGCTTAGAATGTATTCCCTTCCCCATTCTTGGAACGAAGTCCTTGTGTGCCAATTCAGACTTCAGCACTGGAGACAATGTTGTTGTTGATTCAAAAATGCACATGGCAGAATCCATGCATAAGAATTTTCTGATAGCCTTAAAAAGCTAGTTCTGGCACAAGAGCAAAGGTTGGAAAGTTCCATCTCAACATCTCAAGTTTTCTTAAGACAAAAACGTAGTCAAGTGGCAAGAGATTCAAATAATGGGGATAGGTTCATTTAATTTAGAACCTCGTTAAACTTGAGTGCATATTTTAATTAGCTCTACAGTGTTTACTGGTCATTAGAGGACCAATCTATTCCCCCATCTCTATTCGTTGGATTTGTAATGTCTTCTTTGAGCATCTTCTGAAGACAAAAATGCTCACTAAACAAATGAGCAGTGTCTGGAGGTTGATACTATGGAGTTGATGTATGAATCCTTTGGAAATTTTCCTCAATATATCCTTTGGAAATGGCCAAATGGGGAGAAGCAAAGGGTATTCTTTCTCAAAGGCACTTTCCCTGCTCTGCAAAGGCAGAGTGAGTGAATTATTTAGTTAGTGAATTATTATTGCAGGCACAGACAAAAAGGACACACCCTTCCACTAATTTAGAAAACTGTTAACTAGAGTTACTTGGACTGTTGGTGCTTTTGTCCCGTCCTCAGAGTCAGAATCATCACTCGACTCCTTGCTTGTGCTCGTCGCCTTCTTTAAAGCTAAAATACAGAAAAGAGGATTTGATGCCAAAGGAGATCACTTTTAAAAAATGTTTAGCATTTATAGTTACCAATACTAAATGATAGTATCCCAGTATAGTGTAGTGTAGTGTAGTGTAGTGTAGTGTAGTGTAGTGTAGTGTAGTGTAGTGTAGTGTAGTGTAGTGTAGTGTAGTATAGATATCCCTTTATCCTATAGTAATCTTTGTTGCTCCACATATCAAATTTTAAAATATTAGTACAAATTTTGAAGCGGGGTCAATCCATTCCTACCATCACCAAACACAGTAACCAGAAGTAGATTCAGCATCTAAGGTTCTTGCATTGTAAGAGGTATGTTCTGTTACCTCTGTGAAAGATGCTGATGCAAAAAAAAAAAAAGATGTTTCTGTGACACTGCAAAGATACCCTTCAATCCTTATCTACATATTCAGAACTCAATGATCACATGTTAGATGTCACACAATTACATACATACTCCATCATGACAAGCTTCTTTTTGGCTCAAAAAGTTGTTTTGAGTCCCAAATTTGTAGAAAAACTCTAAAACCTGTTTTTCTTGAAGTGCAGTATTTATAGATAGCATTTGGATTGGCATCAAAAGAAACTTATTTTTGCCAGCTCAGTATAGAGATGTTATACTGCATAAACACCCATCCTATAGGTCATTTAAGGCAGACTCCCTTTCTGGAATTTCCAAAAATTCCAGTAAGCCCATCAAGACTTTCTGAAGGATTGTTTGGGCAAAGGTATCTTAAGATGCTTTCGTAACTGGCAATAGGAATGTTCTCCTTGACAGTGAATTTAGAACTTTTTTTCGGCTTTGAGTAAGAACTTTGAGATTACCTAAGTGAGGGAGAGACACAAAACTACTGTAGCAGATCTTTTGAATTAAGCCTTGGTGGCACAGTGGACTAAAGTGCTGTTAAGTAGCACCAGCTGCCTGCAATTACTGCAAGTTCAAATCCCACCAGGTTCAAGGTTGACTCAGCCTTCCATCCTTTTGAGGTAGGTAAAATGAGGACCCGGATTGTGGGGGCAATAAGCTGACTTTGTATAAAAAAAAAGAACACCGCTTAGGGGGGACGGAAGGCCTACTAAGCAGGTATATACAAAAGTATGAAGGCTATTGCTTAACGCATTGTAAGCTGCCCTGAGTCTCCGGAGAAGGGCGGCATATAAATCGAACCAATAAATAAATAAATAAATAAAATCTTCACTGTTATCGGTAAGATAATAAAGATGAGGCCCTTTCTGCAAATTTAGAGCGCTATCTATGCAACACTGCAATGAGAATCTTAAGCCATATACTTACTTGGTTTGGAAGGTGGGGCTCTTAATATGGTCAATGTTGCTTCCTCAAGGATAGAGCCCTACAAGAAAAGTTGGTTAAAAGAGAAAGACATTCCATGTTATTGTCAAAGCATTTTTATAGATACTTCAGCATATCCTACATTCAAAGCAACTTTCTGACTCAAGGTTTCCCAGAGATTTCATAACAACAATTGCCTGCTTAATATGTACTCTGGGGTGACCTCACGCTCTTCACTTCCAGTTCTAAATTGATGAACACATCTGTTCTTCTCCCATTCAGGAGCGATCACCTCAACAGGGCGTGGCAGTCAAGAGCTGGAGGAGAGACTTTGTCACCAGCAGATTTAGTGGCTTGTGTAATGAATCCTTTCCCATCAATAGTGATAGAGATCTTCTGTATGCTAAAATGAGGTTGACCCTATCCCAAAGGTGCTTTGGGAATGGAAGGATTTATATTTCTCTGAGAAAAAAAAGTGCAGACTACAGGAACCAGGACCATTACTCGGGTGACTCTTAGGGCACAGATAAACCTCCAAGTGCTTCAATGGCCCTCTAAAAGGATGCAAATTACCAGCTGTCTGCAAGGAATATAAATCCTTCCATTCCTCACTATCCTGTCACAGCTGAAGAATCTTCTTGGATGGGAAACGAAACTTCCTCAAAGAAAAAACAAGAAAGTCCAGTTGCCTCCTGAAAAAAGCACATTTGGACAACCATGACCTGGATGACTGAGAATCTCTACAGAGGCTGATTCTAGTACAAGGGTATAAAAGTAGGATCTGGCGAATACCAGCATTCCCTTTGTGGTCACCAGAGAAGGATGTTTCAGCCCCCCCACCTTTAAGTGGGGAGAGTTAAGGAACAAATTATATCTTAAACCTTTCAATGGCTGAAGACACCTTGCGAATGGTATACTTTAAAACTATGAACTTTTTCTCTCTGTGTATGTGTCTTTGGAATGTTCTGATACTTTATAGCACTGAATTAAAGACATCATTTTGAAGCAATATTGAAGACAACTTTTCCCAAGTAAACTTACATGTTTACTTTTTTCTCTTAGTTAACACTTTAAGATAAGCAATATATACTATATTTTTCAGAGTATAAAACGCACTCCCTCCCCCCAAAAAGTGGGTGGAAATATCTGTGTGTCTTATACAGCGAATGTTGTCGAAGCCTCAGCCACCTGTTGGCCCCACCCTTCGGCCATTTTTGGCCTCCACGCATCACATTTTCGGCCATTTCCCTGCTACCTGGAACCAGCCGAAAACGCAATGCACGGAAGCCAAAAACGGCAATGCGCTGTGGCGATTCCGGCAGCCTGGAACGGGTCTAAAACACAGAGTGCAGAGGCCAAAAACAAGATGCACGACAGCCAAATATGTGACACACAGAGGCAGCGATGGGCTGTGGCGATCCCTGCAGCCTGCAACAACTGATTGACGGTATTCCAGGAGGCTGATCCAACCGCCAATCAGCTGCTCGTGCTGAATCAGGCTGCGATAACGTGCTGAAGCTGACCAGGCTGTTTGCTGAAAGGACGCTAGCCAGATGAATACCGATGGATGCTGGTAGGTAGAGGCAGATTTTTTTTTCTTTTTTTCCTCCCCAAAAACTAATGTGCGTCTTATACTCCGGAGTGTCTTAAACTCCAAAAAAGATGTAGTTTGTTACCGAGGCATTTATCTGTAAAAAAACAATGGTGACAATACAACCTATGGACTCTGTTTTTGAAATGCAGGTAAGTTTCTAGTCAAGACAGTCACTTTTCTAAATTGCATCTGACTGCAGATTTTAAATATTTTCTAGGACATAATATTTAAAATAACGAGTAGTGTGGTGGCCTAGAGGTGGAGTTCTCACCTCACACTCAGGAGACTGTGAATTAGATCCTAGGTAGAGGCAGATATTTCTCTTTCTGGGCATATTGAGAATATATCTGCTGAACAAAACTCCGCATTGGTGACAGGAAGGGCATCCAGCCATTAAAACACTCTGCTAGCTCCATTCAGTTGCACAGACTCCACCCAGCAAGGGATTATGGGGTCATTAAATGAAGGTGATGATGATAATGTTTAAAATAACAGACACCTAGGTGCAGTCCTAATTGACCATCCTAGATACATTCCTGATATTTTCCAGCAGAATAGCAATGATCAAAGTCTTTTTACTTACAGTTTTTTTGGCAACTGCTTCCTCTTCCGAAGATGATTCTGAATCTGAATCTTCGCTGCTACTGTCTTCTTTAGTTACTGTCTTTGTTGGCTTGGTACCGTTATTCACACGCAGATTAGCTGGAACACCCATATAAAAGCACAACATATTGACAGACTGAATGCAATTTTTTTTCAACTTATATTACAACCAACTAGAATGGAAAAGATTCTAGAAAAGGAGATGCCAAACTGAATCACTGAAGAGGCTCTGCTCTCTACCTTTTCTATCAAAGGATAAATGACCACTGATAGATAGGAAATAAAATATGCTGATAAAAAAAGTTTCTTTTAAGCATCTGATTGAAATGATTTTGTCCATGCTAGTGCAAATGGACACAGTCTCAATAATCTCAATATAAGCCACTCTGTGCACAAGCTATGTTAAATAGCAATAATACGTGAAAGTCTACTGAGGTTGTCCTGATTTAAATCTTCTCAAAAGTTAATTATTTTCTACTCTTTTTTTTTCAACATAATTTTTTTTATTTTATAAACAAACAAACATACAATTCTTAATCAATCATTACAGTGTATCATCTGAGTACATCTTTTGTATCTTCTTGTTATTCCTCCAGTATTTATCATATCTTAATTTTATCATTTCATTTATTGTGACATTCCCCCCAAATTTCTTACTTTTCTATTAATACATTTATCTATCACACTCTTTAACTCCCCTTTTAAAAATTATTCATCAACCTTCCTTTTATAAATTCTGTTATCACATTTCACATTTGTTGCTAAGATCCTTTCAATACCTTCTTATCAATAAGACATTCTTCAAAATATAAATTTCAAAACTTTTTTTAAAAAAACTATCCATTAAATTTTAAGTTAACCATTTTAATACTTCAATAAGTTTTAGAAAGCTATCCAATTTTAATTAAGCCTTTTTACTTCAATGAAACAGTAAACTTTAGTTTCAAAACTTTTTTTTAAAGAAAAAACTATCCATTAACTTTTAAGTTAACCATTTTAATACTTCAATAAGTTTCAAAAAGCTATCCAGTTCTAATTAAGCCTTTTTACTTCAATAAAACAATAATTATTACTAAAATCCTCCTCAAAAGAAATTAATCTTCCATTCTTCCTTTCTTTCTATATTTTTTCCAGTCCTTCTTCTTCAGTAATACTTTCTTCTTCAGCATTGCTCCTCCCCCTACTTTTATTTTCGAAAATTTTGGAATTTTGATTTGAGGTTGATGTATCTTGAAAACTCGTTCTCTTCTTGGAATTATTTCCTCTGATTTGAAACCCCCATTTTGAGTCTTCCTGCTTATATAATCAATCAGTTCATTCCTCTGTCTGTAAGACCAAGAATTGTCACGATAAAATTTATCGGTTTGCAGTAAAGAGTCTACTTGTTGCTTTTCAATTAGTTGCGTGGAAGCCTCTGCCAAAGCCTCTATTTCCGCTGTGCCAACCTCCATCTCAATCCTGACAGCCGCTCTTCTATCCTCCAAAGTCACATTATTCTGGTTAATTTCATCATCTTTTCCAGCCAGCAAATCATTGTTATTCTCCAAGTAATATTTTGGAAAAGTTCTATCAATTGATTCCAAGAAAGCAGAAGTAAAAGAATTTAAAAGTTCTTGAAAAACCTTTACAGTCACAACTTGTGAGTTTGCTGACTCACCAGACAATGATCCTCCAGCCCTAATGTTAGCCATATTTCAATCTTCCCTTTATATTTATTCAGCTATCAGGTCAATAAGTCCAACTATTTTCCGCACAATTTAGAAATGTAAATTAGTTGAAGTCAATAACATAGTCTTTTCCATTCCGCTTCCACTTTAAATCTTTTTCTTAATGTGTAATCCAGTAGCTTTAACAATGTTACAGACGTTAAAAAGCACTTTCACTAGTAAGTTTCATTTTCACGCCCTCAGGCACCATTTTTTTCCCTTTTCAAACGGAGTTAAAGATCAGTACTTGCTTTTTTTGTTCTCCTGATTTGCTCTGCCAGCATCCAAAGTCCAAATTTCTTATAATCCTTAAAATTGCGTTGCTGGTGTGGTCGCGACGCCTCGATCTGCATAAAGCAGACTCATCCCGGATCCGGAGCAACTGAAGGGCTTTCAGGGAGCTCTCACCCTGCAAACCCCAGGCTTAAAAAGAAAAACCTGGGGGTCTAGGGGAGCTCTACCCAGACTCTTCTGCTCTTCTCTCCCCCTTTTCCCCTGGGGGAGAGTTTCGAGCCGCTAGACAGCTGATTTTCGCTGTTCTAGCGGCTAACGGAATCACGGGGCTGGAACTCCTGAAGGAGCGTCCATCGGCGTTCGCAGAGCCACAGGAAGACCTATTATTTTCTACTCTTGAATTCTCAGTTTTATTATTTCAGATATGGGAAGTTGTAAAGAAATACAACAGACTTTCAACCAAGTATTGCAAGAAAAGGATTAATTAGAACAGCTGATCTCCAAAATTAAAAATATATTTACAATTGCCAAATCAGTACTTTAACAATGGAAGCTTTTAAACAATGATTAAAAAGTGTTGTTCAAAGGTAAATTCTATAGATACGGTTTAAAATAGTAATAGTTGCAATTTGAATTTTAAATACCTAAAGTGTCAAATCACAATTCTAATTACTCTGGAATGCTTACACTATATAGAACTAAGGTGTCACAAAGTTGTGGTGAACTAGTATTCCAAATATTGTGAACTTGTAATGTTGCCAGAATAATATATAAATGCATAAATTAAAAAAACAAACAAACTAAAATTTCCCTCTTGTTCCCAATCTCATTTCCTTCTGTATTACATTAATACAGGTAGGGGCTTATTTCACACTTTTTAACCATTTTTGGAGTTTATAGCAAATGAGGTACAATGTTCTTAAACGATACTCTTGCCATTATTTATTTTATTTTTATTTATTTTACAGAATTTATATGCTGCCCTTCTCCCAAAGGACTCAAGGCGGCGAACACAGATTAAAAACATACAATAATAAAAACCCACTAAAACCAGATTAAAATAATAAATAATAAAAATCCAAGGATCAGAATCAGCCCATTTGTTGGAATAACCAAGTCTTCAGGCCTCGACGGAAGGAGCAGAGATCCGGGGCTGTCCGGAGCTCGGTGGGTAGTTCGTTCCAGAGGGTAGGGGCGCCCACAGAAAATGCCTTACCCCTGGGTGTCGCCAGATGGCATTGCCTGGTTGACGGTACCCTGAGGAGAGCAACCCTATGGGAGCGGACAGGACGGTGGGAAGCAGGCAGGAGATGGTCCTGCAAATACCCTAAGCCATGTAGGGCTTTATAGATCAATACCAGCACTTGAAGCGGATCCGGAGGACCACCAGTAGGCAGTGCAGCTCGCGCAGATGTTACACGGGAGTAACGAGGAGCTCCTGTAACAACCCACGTGGCTGCATTCTGGAGCAGCTGGAGCCTCCGGGTGCACCTCAAGGGCAGCCCCATGTAAAGGGAGTTGCAGTAATCCAAGCGGGAGGTAACCAGGGAATGAGTGACTGTGCAAAGGGCATCCTGGTCTAGAAAAGGGCACAACTAGCGCACCAGGCGCATCTGTGCGAAAGCCCCCCTGGTCATGGCTGTCAAATGGTCTTCTATGGACAGCCGGGAATCCAGGAGGACACCCAAGTTGTGGGCCCTTTCAATGGGGGCGAGTACCTCTCCCCCCATCAAAAGTGACGGGGCTTCTAGAACACGGGATGCCGGCATCCATAGCCACTCAGTCTTGGAAGGGTTGAGTCTGAGTCTGAATCTGTTCCTGCCCATCCAGGCCCGCACCGCCTCCAGGCATCGGGACATCACGGAAAGGGCATTAATGTCCTAGCCTTCCAACTTTCTTTGTTCTCCACTAAGAAATCATAAATCAGCGGGTCCCTTTTTATGGACCTATCTTCTCAAAGTCAATCATTTGAATACATTTCTGAATGGTTCATTTCCATTGGTTCTTACTTTTTATGGTTTGTGCTGCTTCCTCCTCCTCTTCTGAGCTCTCAGAGCTGCTCTTGGGGTCAGAAATTCTGAGCTTTACTGGAGTGCCTCTCTTGGTTTCTACGGTCTTTTGTTTTGGAATTTGTGAGAAAGTCCTATTAAAGAGATTTTATAAGGATGCTGAATTGGAGTTAATAAGGCCTGCTAAGATTCTCAAAATGTATTCAATTGTGTGCTCCTCTTCAGAAGCACTTTCTTTATTGTGGCAGAAATAAAAGCTGGCATTTCTTTACCTTACACACACACACACACAAAATCTTGATCTGATTTGATATAGTTTGATCATTTTCTCAAGAAAATATAAGGCCAGCAGACTTCAAATTTAATATTAAAAATATAATTAGAATTATACACATCCTATGCATGACCATGAAATTACAACGCAAAACTTAATTAAGTCCAGTAATAATCTAAGCTGCAAGAACATGGTCCTAGGATTTTCTTAAAGTATTTCTACACATCATGTAAACATTTAAGCCATATCACATACAAGAGAACAAACACAAAAAACAAAACAGTTTAACTAAATGTATCATAGTTTTATATTCATATTGCTATTGTAATTCAATGCACCAGGAGATTACTGGGCTTTGTACGAATTTATTGAGTAAAAAGGATTATTTGGGTACCAACAGTTCAAAAAAGCTGAAAACAGTGATATTCTGAAGTAAGAAAGCTAATTTAAGTATCTGTCTTAATACAGTTGCAACTATAAGCAGCTTTTTTGAATAAGTTATTGACAACAAACAAATTCTCTTCTTAGACTGTTGTTTGAAACTAGTTCAGAACCCAGTACTGGATCTGTGATACACTATTCACTAGATCAGGACTGTTAAATCAAGTGCAAAAACAATTAAATAACAATTAAGCTTATGGCTATAAGGTAGCAACAGGCAAACATCTCTAACCACTCTCCAATACTAAAGAGAAAAACTTACTTTTTCCACTGAGTGATGATCTCTTTCAGAGAAATATGAGATGATGGGAAAGACTTCTGTACAGGAAGAAAAAATATTGGACCAATACAATTAAATCATTTTATTATAGAATCTTTAGTACAAAAACACTGGATTAAAGTTACAATTCTAAACATGCATCTATTAAGGAGCACTTTAGTCCTTAAAACAGAGATTGATAATTAATTTTCCAAAAGGCCACATAGGAAACTGGAACTGTCATGGAGGACTGCCACTGCCCCTTTAATATTTAATAAGCTTTAATATTCAGGGTAGAACAACTTCATTTCCCACCTTTTACTTTTCAACAAAACAAAACGGTAAATGGTTGTTGGCTTCCTAATCTGTAGTTTGATGGGTCAAGTGAAAAGGCCAATCAATAGGAAGGAAACAGATTAAAAGGACAATTTTAATAGGGTATTTGCCACCAGAGACTTAACTAGAAAAAAATGAATGAAACAAGGTTACGTGTATGGCTCTTATAAAAGTCAACAACAATCTTTGTTTTCCTAAGAACAATTTGAGGAGTTTGAAGAGGAACAATTTCCTATTAAATTTGAGGAGTTCTTTATATCCTTCTAACATAGGGGTAGGCAATAGTTGTCTACGTGTTATGGATCACAACTCAAATAATCCCAGACCTATTTAAAAGTTGGAATACAATATTCCTGGAAAACCAAAACTTCTCCAATCTTGTGTCCTTCAGATATATGAATATGATTGTTAGTCATGTTCTTGGTATGGTAGAAGTTAAAATAATTCTACTCAAAATTGTGGAAAGCTAGTGAGAATTGCTTCAACTTCTTTTATTTTATTTTTTTTAAAAAATGAGTATATTGGTGTTAAAGAGCATTTTACTAATTCCAAGATATTTTACAAGTGTATTTCTTTCAGTGGTCCCCGAACTCTCAATTTTCTTAGTTGACACAAAATTAAAATAAGGGAAAAAAGGCCTTCATATCTTTAGAATATTGAAGACTCTAATACCACACTTACTGTAATGTCATTGCTAATTGATAGATCAAAATGACTAATAAATGTTAAATAGAGCAACAATAAATACAAATTAACAGCACTGATAAATTAATTAAAATAGTTGATGACTGTTAGCTAGAGCAATAATAAACACCCTTCTACAAATTCCTGATAACTGCTAATCACATCACTGCAAGAAATGGTAATATTTTTAGTATTCTTATTCTTCATCATATTATAATTAATACTTTTTTTTAGCAGTAGTTACAATTCTCTGCATGGTTATCGAATACAATTATTATTCAGGTACATATAGCTATCATTTTTAGCTATGTATAAATGAACTCTATATATCATTATACTTGTCCATATAAAATCTACATCTGTAGGCAATATGCTCATAAGTAACAAGTGTAAATCCATGGAGTGAAAGGGGCATACATTTATCTTTCTAGTGATTAATAGTTGTCAATAAAGACATGAAGAATCCATTTATGTTGCCTGGTTGCCAAATTCTAAATATTAGATATGTAGTTCAAAAAAAGAATACTAGCATGTGAAAAGTTTAGCTTTTGTTACACAGTCTTACTTACATAATTCAGTACTTTCTCCCCAAACCTAGTATATGTAGGACACGGCAAAAATATGTTTTATAGAAGCATTATCCTTACATTCTCCATCAGATTGCTGTCATAATATTTGGCAAAGGTTTGGCATCAAAAGATCTATAACTGCTTTAAACCGCTCTATAGGAGCTCATCTA
Source organism: Pituophis catenifer annectens (assembly GCF_029215685.1). Lineage (NCBI taxonomy): Eukaryota > Metazoa > Chordata > Lepidosauria > Squamata > Colubridae > Pituophis > Pituophis catenifer. The sequence continues at coordinate 97,093,385 of NW_027256882.1, forward strand.
TTCCTGGAATTTTACATCTTGTCCAACTTTTTAAAAAGCACTTTCTATCTCTCTTTTTTTTCTTTGACAATGTATTTTTATCTGTGTTTGGTTTTCTCATTTTTGTCACTATTTTAAACATCAATAAAATAATTTAAAATGTAATAAATTGTCAAAGAATCCATAACTGAATCCAAGTTCATGTTGTCCCACTTAACTACAATCAGATCAAAAGTTCCTATTAAAAGAACTCCCAAGAGTATTGCAAAGATCTGAAAACTAGCTGCTAATTCTCAATTCCCTGGCCCTCTATTATAGCATCCTTACCGGAGCACATGAATTATGCTATGAGCAAATTGACAGCTATAAGGATATTTTTTTTTATTTGCCAGAGAACACCCACATCTGTGGAGGAGCTAAATGCTATTCTTGAAGAAACACATATCCAATGCAACTCTGAGTGGGCAATGCTAACATCAAGGGAGAAGATGTGGGACCCACTGATGAGTGGAATTCATTTCAACATGCAGATTTCTTCTCAGAGAGATTTCTTGCTGCTTAAGATCTGCTGTAACCATGGCTTCAATCTCAATGCTTTGCAAATCCTGTAAATTACAGCTTACTCAATAAAATACACAGTACTTAAGGAATCAACGACTTGCACAATGTGTGATGTCACTCACCATTTTTATTGATTTCTCTAAGTTTCATTTCACAAAGCAGGGCTGTGCACAATTCAAAAATGATCTCAAAGAATTGCTTCAGATATTACTCATTAAAGTAATGAGTAATTACTCCCAAACTGCACACATAGAAGCCTAAAAACATAGCTCACACAAAGCCTGATTTTTTTTCCAGTATGCACAAGTCCACTAGAAAGCGGCTTTAGCAAGCAGTTATGATTAACTACTGCAATGCTCTCTACATGGGGCTCCCCCTGAGGAGCACCCGGAGGCTCCAACTGGTGCAGAATGCAGCCGCGCGGGTACTTATGGGGGCAACATGGCGCTCCTATGTAACACCTCTCCTGCGTGAGCTGCATTGGCTTCCAGTGGTCTTCCGGGTGCGCTTCAAGGTACTGGTTCTCATCTTCAAAGCGCTCCATGGCTTAGGGCCCGGTTATTTACGAGACCACCTTCTGCCACCGAGAACCTCCCACCGGCCAATACCCTCCCACAGAGAGGGTCTCCTCAGGGTGCCGTCGGTCAGGCAATGTCGACTGGCGACCCCCCGGGGAAGAGCCTTCTCTGTGGGGGCACCCACCCTCTGGAATGAGCTACCCCCAGGGATACGACTGATCCCAGACCTCCGAACCTTTCGCCGGGCTCAGTTAATAGTTGGATAATCTTTAGCATGAATTACGGCCTTACAACATCTTCCCATGGAGTGAACCAAGTCTTTTAGTTCTGTAGCTGTTATAATGTGAAACCAAAATTGAATGATTGCTTCTATTAACTGGGTTTTATTGCCGGGTCACTTCTGACTAACAAGTTTCTTTAGTCGGCTCCATAGATTTTCAATTAGGTTAAGGTCTGGGCTATTGCCAGGCCATTCCAGCAGTGGAATATGATTATCTTTAAACTCCCCTCCAAAAAGTGGTGTTATTAGCCATCAAATCTCAAAAACACACTTTTCCCAAAAGGTTTCCACAATTTTGGCCACTACTGCAAAGATTCAAATGGTTTAGAAATCCAAAACTTGAGGAAACAAGTGTTTCCCGCTATGTTCTTACCCCAAAATCAAGATTTTTAAGTACGGCTCTTGTTCTTAGCATCCTGACACAAGAGGCTGCGTACTATGTGGGACCACAGGGGACCGTTGTAGTCCCTTGGCTATTTCCTTGGAGACCAGGTTGGCACTGATGCCACCTGCCGCAGCATCCATAGACTGACCCTGACTTTAATCTGCAAGTGTTTATTTGTCAGTGTTAATTTAAAAAAACACAAATCATAGCAAGTTATTTATTTTCCTTGATTTGCTTTCAGGGATGGTCATTTGCCACAGGACCCAAAAGCACGCAATAGATATTGTAAGTAAGTAAAATACATAATGGGAAGAACTTTCAGATTAGTTCTTATTCAAAAACCACATTTTCCCCACTTAATGCTGTATTCATTCATCTATAACTCATTAAGCAATGTCTGTAAAGCTGTGCCAGTAGCCTTACAGGAACAGAAAGTAGAGGCAGTTTAGATGAATCAATATTTCTATATTACACTAGCAACAACACTTAGACTTATATTCCGCTTCACAGTGCTTTACAGCCCTCTCTAAGCGGTTTACAGAGTCAGCATATTACACTAACTGATTGCCTTTTTGATACACAGTGAGTAGAATCTCAAGCATTCCAAGTACAATATAAAGAACCCAGTTAACAAATTTAAAGATATCAGCCCAAGTTGTAATAAGCAATGGCAATGCCTTATGAGTCTTTAGCTCTTCTAATATAGCTCTTTATCTTTCCATTTGAGCATCATTACAAATCTATGCTCAGTGGGAATATAAAAAGAACATAGCAGAGACATACGTAGCATTTATAGAAAAACATAGCATTAATTTTCATTAGTCAAGTAGTAACAATTAAAAGCAAAAATCTATGAATTATAATCCATACAGAGGTTGTGGTCTGTTCACACTGCATATTAACACTTCTATATTGCTCTCTCTGATGTGTTTCTTTAACTGATATCACTATTAAAATAGATGCCATCCTGTATATCTGGAAATTGAATATGGAAATCTGTGACAAGGTTGATTTCCAATCCATCCAAGAGGACATTCAGTTCAGCTCTCGAAATAAATTTCAGTCATACGTGATGGGAGAATAGCAGGATAGAGCACGCTTACCAACCAACTCTTATGGTTTAATTTGTCTTGCAAACAGACATAGGAATGCCTACAATGGGCAAAAAGTCTTAATTACTTAGCCTCTGATTGCAGTTGAGTGAATCTCAACTTATAAACAAAATACCCAAATTGATGGAGGACCCATGTGCTACTTAATTAGACAACAGTTGCCATCATGGCCTTCTTCCACAATGAAACCGAACTGAAAATAGGGGAAGAAAAGATTCTTCCAGCAAAGTGTTTATGATGAGTACTACAGTGCAGTTTTTTACTAAATGTTCATTTTACATAAGCTAGTATCACATCTCTAAGTGAGTTATGAACCTCAAGAAGGACAGTATTTGTAAGGTAGAATCAGGGCATCTGGCAATTCATATGCCTAGAAATACATCCCTCAAAGGCTGAAACAGGCAAAATTAGAGTAAGGTGCAAAGTTACCTTATACCTTTTAGATGATCATTTTACTTTGATTATTCCATATCACCGCACAATGACCATTGCTTATTTAGGTATGCTACACGGCCACAGGAATGCTTAAAAGACATTAAGTGTGCCTAAAATTTGTACCATGCATAAGTATTCAACCTCTTCAATATAATCCTTATCCGGAGAATGTACATAATCTGATCACTCCCCTAAGTGTCCAAAGAGAAAGGAGAGACTGTTTTTAATCACAAAAGTAAATTCTTCCAGACAGCTCTGTAAAAGCAGATGATTAGTGACGATTTCCAAGCCCAGATGGTGAAGCTACAGGAGCACCACAAAACCGTAGTTTTGCATGAATGAATACATACATACATACATACATATATCCTCTACTTAAGTCCCTTTAGAATTATGTGGCTTCCAAATTAAAAAAAAAAAGGAGGGGAGGGGGAAGCCACAATAAAACTAACCCAAGGACCAGGGCGCCCTGTTTCAAAGATCCAGAAGAAGCTATTTGCAAGGCTAAAGGAGAAACCTTGAGAAGGGAAGGAAGGGTTCAACTTGCAACCTGGCCCGCAGCTGCCTTTCTTTCTACAAAGCAGCAATGCTGCAGGTCCCCATGTTTCCAGCCACGTGGGCCAACGGCGCCTTTACCTGGCCGCTCTGCTCCAGCAACTCCTTGGCTGCGCTCTCATAACCCAGCTGGATCAACTGCTGGTGCATCAGAGCCAGCAGCTCTTTCTGCTCTCGCGCAGCTGTCGCCATGCTCTCGCCCCGCGCCCGCGCGCGCACGTGTGTGTGGTGGGGAGAGACGTGGGAGGCAACAAGCTCTACTATCCCACAGGCATGATTACGACCGCAGGCCCCGCGTGTAGAGCAGGCGGCGGACTAATCACATGCCCCAAGCTGCCTGTGCCTCTACCCTTTGCCCATGCACCAGCGCGTACGTCACTTCCTCTTCCCACCCCTACCGGTCCTCGGGCTTCTGGGAAATGTATTCTGAGCGCGAAAGGTTACTCGGTGTGTGTCCTTTTCGGCATGTTTTGTCATTATTATTATTATTATTTTTTTTGAGAACAAAACGGTGGTGAGCAATTGAAATAATAGCACCAGGATTCGAATTATTTGGGAAGGTGTAAAATACCTTGGTATTTGTTTTCTGGAGCAACAGGAAGAGAAACACTCCCATCTGAAATCTTAACTGGAATAAGTCTCTTGCTACTTTGCATTACAATATTAATGTTATATCTTTAAGGTGTCAATAGGTTTTTTTTCTATAACTTTTTATGGTTATACAAATTATTTTAAAATTTTTATTTATTAAATTTATATGCTGCCCATCTCACTATCCACATACAGCACTAACTGTTAGCAACATAGATTCAGATGAAAACACCTATACACTTTAGATAAATTCAAATCACCAGGATCGGATGGTTTACATCCAGAGTTCTGAAGGAGCTGGCAGAAGTGATCTTGGAATACTGACCAGAATCTTTCAGAGCTCTTGGAGCACAAGAGCCAGAGGATTGGAAAAGACCTGATATGGTTCCAATCAGGGGTGGGTTCTAAATTTTTTTACTACTGGTTCTGTGGGCGTGGCTTATTTTGTGGGTGTGGCTTGGAGGTCATGTGACTAGGTGGGCATGGCTAGCTGGTCAGAGTCATTTCTGGAAGGTCCTCACACTTACGACCAAGTACTCGCACTTACGACCCGACTCATTTGTTTGCTTTTAACACTGATCAGCTATAGGATGGCCCTTTGAAGCCCTGGCAAGAGTTTAAAAAGTTTTTTTCCCTCTAGCCATCAGCTGGGACTCAGGAGGCAGCAATAGATTGGGGGTGGGATCAAATAAAAGGTAAGAATAACGTGGGGTGGGTGGGAGAACCGGTTCGGTGACGTCATATCGTCACCGCTACCGGCTCGGCCGAACCGGACCGGACCGGGAGGAACCCACCACTGGTTCCAATCTTCAACAAGGGGAAAAAGGTGGATCCAGGAAACTAAAAAGCAATCAGCTTGGCATCAAAGCAACATCCAGGTAAAATCCTGGGAAAGATAATCAAGTAACACGTTTGTAAGCATCTAGAAATGAACAAGGCAATTACTAGAAGCCAGCATGGGTTTGTTAAAAGCAGATTATGCCATACAAAGCTTATTGCCTTTTTTGATAAAGAGACTAAATTAGTGGGTCAGGATAATGCTGTGGATGCATATACATGGACTTCAGTAATGAATTTGACAAAATAGACCATTCTTGGTAAAATAGAAAAATGTGGGATAGTGCCACCACTGGATGGATTCGCAGTTCGCATGTAGCCCTCAATGGAATTACATCTACATGGAGGGAAATATGCATTGGGCTACGTCAGGGTTCTGTTTTGGGGCCAGTAGTCTTTAACATCTTCATAAATAATCTTGATGAAGGGATATAAGGAGAGCTCATTAAATTTGCAGATAACACCAAGCTGGGGGAGAATTGCTAACACTTTGAAAGATAGACTCAAGATTCCAGATGTGAGCATGGGGCCCTTCGCAACAAGATGCAGTTCCTTGAGGAGAAAAGCAAGGCAGAAAACCAAAATACACAGTTTAGAATAGACAATACCAACAGTAGTAACTATGAGAGGAAGCTAGGTGTCCTAGTGGACCACCATTGAAGTATGAGCCAGCAGTGTGCTACATCTGTTTAAAAGGCTAATGCAGTCCTAGGATGCATCAATAGAAGGGTAGCATCAAGATGCAAGATGCACAAAGAGCATGGATAGAACAGGATTATTCCATTCTCTCTCTCCCTCCTACCCACCCTCCCTCGCTCCCTCCGTGTGTGTGTGTGTGTGTGTGTGTGTGTGTGTGTGTATGTGTTGCTTTGAAGTCAAGTCAGTATTGATTCTTGGCAATTGCCTGGATTACTCCATGCAGTTTTCTTGGAAAGTTTTCAGAAGTGGTTTTCCATTTTCCTAGGGCCAAGAGAAAAAAGTCTACCACAGGGTGACCCTTGCCTAAAGCAAGACTAGAACTCACAATCTCCCAATTTCTAGCCTGATGACTTAAAGCACTATACTAAACAGTCTCTCTCATTCATATTCCCCGGACCCTTCTAACCAGTAGGCATTTATAACCTCCGCCAATTACAAGAACAGCATTATGTGTGAGTATGAAAAGCTAACTCAGAAAAAAAGCAACAAAAGGACAGGCTTGCAAATGCTTGTTGCAAGTGATGGCTTCTGAGTTTGCCTCTGATCATCAAACTCTATATTATCTGTTCTGTAACAGATTTGAAACAAAATAATGCTTTGGGTTTTTTAACTTTAATTTTGAAAAGTACATTGGAATTGAATTGCCAAAATTGTAGAAGCTGTTCACCAAGAAGGCAAAATAGTTCTGTATGTATGAGGCAGTGGTGGGTTTCAAAATTTTTTACTACCAGTTCTGTGGTGTGGCTTGGTGGGCGTAGCATGGCTTGGTGGGCATAGCTTGGTGGGTGTGGCAGGGGAAGGATACTGTAAAATCTCCATTCCCTCCTCAATCCAGGGGAAGGTTATTGCAAAATCCCCATTTCCTCCCAATCAGCTGGGACTTGGGAGGCAGAGAATAGATGGGGGCGGGGCCAGTCAGGGGTGGTATTTACCGGTTCTCCAAACTACTCAAAATTTCCACTACTGGTTCTCCAGAACTGGTCAAAACCTGCTGAAACCCGCCACTGGTATGAGGTCATTTTAAATTTTTCCTGTTCTAAGAGAGGATTCACTTCACACAAGCATTAGATTATGCAAGATGTTTTTTTTTACTCCTCACCTGAAGAGCATATAGGTTTATACATAGATAAGCAACATCTCTTTCTAATTTTCAATCCTAATTACTATTGGTTATCAGGAAACCAGTCATTTACAAATAACCTCATTGGTTTCTCAAGAATCGCAGTGTACTGTAGACGGTCTGTTATTTGGAAATGTTCCTTAACCAAATATAGCTTGAATCCTTTATTTACATTGCCTGTAAATATTCAATATTTTATGTAAATATTGTTCTATGTTAATAGCACTTCCTCGTTTCAAAATAGTTGATTATATATGAACGCTTATACCAGACCATCTGACCATCTGGCTAAATAAAGTTAGTTTTACAGGTAGGTAGTTTATACATAGGTACACACTATAGAGCAATTAGATTGTGAAGGTGCTAAAGTTAGCACTTTAGAGGATAATTTTGACTGTGTTCAATCTTGGCAAAGAAAGATGCTACTATTTTAGACATCTAATAACACCCAGCGAAGACTTCTTTAAATACAGTGTGTGAGTGTGTGTATGTATATGTATACGTAGTATATGTATATGTATATATAGTACATGTATACATAGTATATGTATATGGGATGTACTGTATATGCATACACACACACACGCACACACAAGTTTACAATATTGAGATAGCTGACAAAGAATATGCACCAGTGGTGGGACTCATCTCCGGGGTGGGTGGGTGGGTGGGTGGATGAGTCTGCCTGTCAAGATGAGCTGGACCGGTTGCTTTTGTGGTATGTAGACAATAACTTGGTCCTTAAAACCAATAAGACGAAGGAGCTCATAGTGGACTATAGAAGGAATAGATCAGATATCCAGCCCTTGCTTATAAATGGAAACCGAGTGGAGCAAGTGGCCAGTTTTAAGTTTCTGGGTGTTATCATAAAAGAGGACCTGACCTGGGGCAATCACCTTGCAGCACTGGTCAAAAGGGTCCAGCAGAGATTATACTACCTGAGACTTCTCAGGAAACAACAACTGAATGAAAAACTGCTGGTGACCTTCTACCACTGCACCATAGAGAGTATTTTAACTTATTGCACCTGTATATGGTTTGCCAATTGCACAATGGCAGATAGGACAGAGGATTATTGGTTGCCTTCTCCCCTCTTTGGAAGAGCTTTATAGCTCCCGCTGCCTTAAAAAAGTTCAAAACATTCTTAAAGGTCCACCTCATCCTGGGCACCCTTTTTTTGAACTATTACCATCTGGGAGATGTACTGAATAATAAAAAGGACAAATAGGCTGAAAAACAGCTTCTATACCAGGGCAGTAACTACTGTATATTGAATTCTACTGCATAGTGCAATATTAATGCAATATCGGGTTTTCAATTCAATTGTATAGAAAGTGAAGGATGTGTGTTTGTGTTTTATTTTTATAGCTATAATGTACACTTAAGATGGCATTTAATTTCGTTGTATGAGGTGAATGACAATAAAGTAAACTAAACTAAATTAACTAAACATTGCGCATAGAGGAATCATAGTTCCATTTTACAAAAAAAAAAAAATGCTTTTCATGCACATGATTCATGAGAACACAATTTTCAGATCTTAGCACCATCACATAAAATACTCCAAACTCTTCTTTGTTTAAAAAAAAAGTATGCCTGAGGTGCTGTCAATCAATATAATGACTAGGCTGTAGGATCAAATGGTATGTGGATGAGAAGCAAAATGTCTTCAAAGAAAAACAAGAAAGTCCAGTTGCCTTTTGAAAAAGCACCTTTGAGACAACCATGACCTGGATGACTGAGAATCTCCATCGATGATCAAATGGTATGATTTAAGATACTTGCACATGAATATTTTGTTCCACTTTGAAAGTAACTCTAGAACTATCATGACCATAAGCTGAGCTGATATATTTTCAGTTCAGCTGCAGCTAAAACTACTGCAAAGCTTAGCAGCAAGACTTTACTATGCCCAGAAATGGAAAAATTCACAAATTTTCATGGAATGGGATTGCATAGATGGCAAAACAGCTCTGATTAAACAAAAGACTTTGTCTAGCTTTGTTTCTATGTTGAAACTATTTTTGGAGTTTTTGCTTGAAATTGAAATAAACATTTAACTTTGGGATGTGACAATTAAAATTGTCTATTATTATTTCATTTCTATTTATTTACTGTTTGCTAATGGTTAATTTCAGAGCAAAAGGCTGTCGTATTTTATATGTTTTCCCCCCAAAAAAGTTGGAAGTTATTCTTTTCTATGTTTTTCCTCCTTTTTTCATGTAAACCCAGTTTTGCTTCTTCCCTGACCTCTCTTTTTTTCCTTTCAACTCCTTCCCCCCCCATTTCCTTGTATTTTATCTTCTTTCAAACTTAAGGAAGTTTTGCAAAATAAGAAACTATTGCAAAGCTAGGAATTTTTTAGACATCCTCTTTCCAAGTTGGAAAAAACTCTTATATTCTTCCTGGCTCTTGAATTTTAGTCCAAATACAAAGCACCAGGCTCTAGCTCTTTATCTATAGAATATTTTGTACGTGAAATATTTTGTATCTTCCTAGAAAGGTTTTCCCTGTGGCTTTTATCCTCTAGTCATGACCAACTTTAGGTGGCGGTACTCATTTCTGTTTCTTAAGCCAAAGAGCCTGCGTTGCCTGAAAACATTTCCACAGCCAGCAAGACATCATGACGCAGTACAAAGCATATGATGAAACACAGAATGCTGTTACCTTCCCACATGGTACCTATTTAATATACTTGCATTTGCATGTGTTTGAATTGATAGGCTGGCAGGAGCTGGGACATGTGATGGGAGCTCACTCTATCTCACAGCACTCAGGTTTCAAACTACTGAGTTGTAGATCTTTAAGGTCTTTAATCTAAGATTCAGCATCCTAACCACCGCATTCCTAGAAGGAAATACATTATTTGTCCTGAAGGAAACAGGCTGAAAAGTAGAGTTTAAGAGTATTAATCAAGGGGAAGCTGAACAGAGATACAGAAAAGAACAAAGAGGAAGTCTCTTGTTTGCTTTCTCCCAACAACTTTGTGATCCAGAGAATATAAAGTGTCGAGAGTCAATACTTTTGGAGCTCCAGAAGCAAACAGCTTCTGAGGGTTGGGAAATAAAAACAGCTGTGAAATAGAAGTGCCCTTACTTTAAGGCAGCTGTGTGGACCTTCCAAACACCCATGTAACTGACTTCTCATGAACTGTTTTGTGATTTGAGATTTTATAAATTCCTGTGAACAAAGTGGGGAAAGAAAATTGGTACTCTATCAATTCTCTACTACCTAGTCAATCACCTGTATCTTAAAAAGTATAGAGAAAACAAATAAAAGGAAAACAAATTGCCATATTCATACTTTGGGTCATAAGTAACTTAAGATCCAAACCTCCTACTGAATGCAGACCATGTTTCTAATTCTCAGCACAAATGGTCAGGGCAATAGATTATTAGGGCAGGAAATGACCTTCAGTTTTACATTTATTGGACTTTAAATATCAAGACGTGCATTACAGTACAATACTGTTTTGCAACTTTAAGAATGTAGATCAACACTAGTTTAGATTAGCAAAACTCCAAGTGGAATTTGCCTTTATCATTTGTTATTAATTGTTCCCATTTCTCTTTCTCAGAGGATGTGAAGCAATTTAAACTTTATAGGCAAAGACCAAGATTTTTTCCTAAAATGCCGTAAGTAGAACACACCTAGAGCAGTGTTTCACAGACTTAGTCACTTTAAGATGTGTGGACTTCAATTCCCAGAAATCCTCAGTCAGCATTCTAGGGAGAATTCTGGGAGTTAAAGTCCACACATTTTAAAATGGCTAAAGTTGAGAAACACTGATCTAAAGTTATAGATTCTTTCAGATGTGACTTTATCAATGCAAGGCTAAATCCTAACCTTAAAATTACATAGGTGCTGTTCAAACATTACAGTTAGCCAGATTTATAAACTATGGTTTATTAAATCATGATAGCCTGGATCATATGTAACACTAACCCATAATGTCACACATTTTATACATTGTGTTAAACCATAATTGTGGTTAATATATGTTTACGTGTTTACATAGTATTTTACATCATTCTGTACACCATGGATGGTTTACAATGTTAGCATCTTGCTCCCAGCACTCTGGGTCCTCATTTTATTGATCTTGGAAGGATGGAAGACTGAGTCAACCTTGAGCTAGCCAGGATCGAACTTAGGACAGTCTGCAATACTGCATTCTAACCACTGCACCACCTGGGCTCAAAATATATTACAAAATATAGAGAACATAATATTTTGATGGCAAAATATGAGATGTATCTAGGCATATGTGCCTGTTTCCATGATCCAGGTTACAAACTTTAGATGACCACAAGATGGTAGTAAAAGCACCAATTTCTACTCTTAGCTGCCATCTAGCTCCCAGTCATCTATATTTTTGTAGTCCTGATCGGGCAGACATAGGTTTTCTCTTTTTCTCTGTCATACATTTTATCCTCAAAAACAATAAAGTATAATATATATTATAAAAGGAAGAAAATAATACCTGCCTGGGTGTCTTGGAGCAGCTCTCTCAAACCTCATCCCTTAGATATGCTGATTGGGAGGACCAGGTTTTGGGGGGGGGGGTGATTGGGGGAACAAAGATCAGTATGGATCTGAAGAGTAAGAACTGAACAGTTCCTTCCTCTGATTGCTACTTACTGAGATTTTAATCGCTGCTTCCTGTTTCATTTGCCCATCTTTTCGTAAGAATATGGAGAGACAGCAAAATCCTGTATGGAGCCAACACAAGCGTTTCATTATTTTCTGACAGTGGCAGCTTTTGTATTATTTCTGGACTTAGGGGCAACTTGTTTACCAGGCTTGTTTCCAGTATACGATGGTGACTTGGTGTTTTATTATTAACAAAGTCAGATCTGCTTTGTGTGTAGAATATTACTGTATTGTAATATTTGCAAATTGTCACTAGATGGTACTATAATGTTGTTTCCATAACTAAAGCATGAAACAAAAAAGAGCCTCCTTAGAAAACAGCCCATTCTTTGTTTAGTCTCTATGATGGGAATTGCTTAAAGAACGGTATATATCCTGAGTGCTTTCCTTAGTACAGTATGCCTACATTTTGCTAGTTCCAATAATAGCATAATGGAAAATGGGAGACAGGCAGTGGATAGAAAATTATCAGTTCATTTGGTCTGTGCTACCATTATGAATGCAGAATCACTAAAACGCTTGAGTTTTACAAGAACTGTTCCCTTTCTTTCTCCATTATAACTTTATATAACATTTTCACTTCATTTTTACATGAGCTATTGTTTGTTTAATCTGCAGTAGACAGATGTGATTAATATTGATTGTGGTTTGTTGTAAAACTCATAATGTATTTTTTTTTTAAATCGCTGCAATTTAGAGCTTGGAGGGGGCAGTGCTAAACTAATCTCAAGCAAATACTGAAGCATTCTATGTCTTTTTGTGAGCGCATTAAAAGAAATTGAGGAGTTGAAGATACATAGGTTTGCTGCATCTCATTTTTCAGAACATATACCATCTTCATGAAAATCGTTAAGTGAAAAACGTCTTTTTTTTTTTTTTTGCTAAAGCTTGTATTACAGAAATGGCAGTCTGCAAATCTGTTTCATTTCAAAGCCAGTTGAGCCCAGAAGGTTTACAGCTTCATGAATGAATAGCCATCAGCACATTTTGCAGGGGGTGGGGGTGGGGCGGAGACATTACAGTTATGGAACCCACTTAAATGGACGAATCTGAGAATTTTCTTGACCTATAGTTAGAGGCACAGAAGGCATTTGAGTGCTTTCATAAACATGGCAAATAATAAATAGAACTATTCAGTTAAGCAAACATTTGCATCATTATAAATAGGAAAGAAAGCTGCCATGACGAAACTCTGGCACAGAAGGAACACCATCGGGCAATTATCAAAAGGTGAGAGTTTAAATTCATGTCGTTTCAACCGGAGGCAGACTATTTGTTCACTGTATTTTTAGGAGCGTGCAATGTCCCTGTACAGGGGTTTCAAGATCTCAGATTGTTAGATAAGTGATTCAGTGCCAGGGGTGAAATAGCAGGAAATGGATCAGGTGAGCTGGTGGATAGAGATGTGTGGGAATGCAGTGGCCATAGTACATGAATAGACCAGTTTAACTGGTTGGACACTTGTATGGAGCTTAGCATCGAAATAATCAAACTATGAAAAGCGGGTTCATATGGATACTCTCTGAAGGGCCCTATTCATTCTCTCTTTGTTTATAACATAGGATGTGCCTGCAAAAGCAAAGATATCTCTTTGTATAAACATTCTTGAGGAACAAAGCAGACACATCTCTTATCTCTTTGTAAACACATTCCTCTAGAATCAGATAAGGGAGATGGGCCTCTCGCCTGGTAGTATCTGATACCAAGCAGCCAGAGTTAGGTTTTGCTTTGTATCTTTACCATTGTTTCCCTATCTCTTGTGTGTAATATGAGATGTGTGGCCATAATAACGCCTTCTGATGACGCTGTATTAGGGTAACTAATAAAAGAGATTGTAGCCTTTTGTTTGCTGCTCTCTCATCCCGAGAAAACACTTGTCCTGTGTTTTTTCTAATCTGGACCATACATGAGGAGCCCGCCAGGATGAATTCAACATCTGGTGACCCCGACGTGATTCATGGATCGAGCACGTCTCTTGGCACCCTCATACTCATTCGGCTGGAAGAGCCTCTGCAAACCAGGGCCGGTCGTCTGCGAACGAAGCACCCTCCCATAAATCGTGAGTATGGGGGCAGAATTCTCTAGTTCTCCCAGGTTACGTACCTCCACAAACTTAGAGAATTGGCCAAGTCCTCAATTATTGTTTTTAAAAAAAGATAACGGGAAAGTCCTGCCCATGAAAAGAATTTGATTTACCTTCTAAAAAACTTTTGGCAATAAAAGGGCTCTTTAAAAGTGAATCTGTGGAAGCAGATGGGAACATGCCTCCACAAACCTCCCCAGCCCTAAAAAATTTTTTGCACTCTGGAGATTAGTTATAGAGTGTTTTATGATACATTAAAAAATAAATAAATAAAAGCCTTCAGGACACTGTTAATAGTTCCTTTTCAGACTTTGTTGAGAGATTGCTCTCACGTTAAATCACCCACGCAGACGCACGGCATGAAATTAAACATCAGCTCATTCTGAAGGAGTCAGTTACACCCCCACTAAGCAGAATTTAAAGAAACAGTTAGACAAAAAAAGGGGGATGGATAGAATAAATTGCTGAAATGCTTTCAGTGTGTCTGCCGGCTGCAATTTTGCAAGCTTCTTCTGAATGTGCTTAACAAGCCTTCAGAAAAATGCTTGTTTCTGGCAAGCGTCAACAAGCCTTCTCTAACATAAAGAAAGAAAGCTAAAAAACAACACCACTTAAAAGCTATTGTTGGGCTGGGAAAAAATCTTAATTTGGCAGATATGATTAAAGTGTGTCAGGATCATCGTATAGATGACGTCTTAATTGAAGCACAAAAAATACAACCTAATTGGCTTTTTGAATATACAAAATGATTTATGTGTAAATGAATTGCACATTGCCCCAGAAAAAATACAGCTGTACGCTTCTTATCTGTATAGGGCATAAACTATGTGCAATCTCTTTCTGCTCCGGCTTTTAAAGTTACCCAAAGTAAAATTTGCAACAATTACTGGGTACTATTAATTGGGACTGCTCATATTTCTCTTTACCCATGCATTTACTTAGCCCATTATTTGAGTTATTGACTAAAAGAAAAAAGCCAGGAGATTTAATTCTGTTTTAGAACAGCAAAAGGTACATTGCTTTATTTGTCTCATTACCATCTAAAAATGTTTTACCCTTTATTTAAGCTATTGCTGAAATTATAACCTTGGGACGTAATCCAGACTGTCGAAGAAATGGAACTGATCTAATAAATATTATTCTTTCTATCTCAAAATCTGACTTTTACTTTTGTCTTCGGAATGATTCATCTTTTCAGTGTGCTCTAACTGACTATGTAAGCTGTATTTCATATCATTTGCCTAAAGATCCTAGGTTTACTTGCTTAATGATTTTCTCCAGAGGAGCCACTGCTTACAAGGACATCTGGAAAGAATCTTACACTAATTGTCTGCGACTATCTTAGCTTTCACACTTTTTCTCAACAAGCTTTTAATTTGATCTCTGACTCTCAGTATGTTTCTCAGGCTGAAAAAATAAATAAATAAATAAATAAATTGTTTATTGTTCTTCCCACCCGGGGTTTAGCAGGAAATAAAATTAGAGCCTGTCTAAATGGGAAGACTCAGATAATTTGAACTAATCAATTTGAAGTGATTTCTGTTTAAAAATATTTTGTTGATGTGCATCTATAATGATAGTGTGTGGAATTGATATGCTTGGCTGGCCAGCAAAAATTGACTGGGTTTGAACTTGAAACTGTGGAAAACCGGGCAATGGTTATGGGCCCATGTCACCTTTTGTGATTATGACTGTTGCCTGAATTTTTTCACTGTTTTGGGAATAAACTAGTTCATTGAAATAATTTGAATGACTGATTCGCATGAAGGATGTATTATACAAAAGGTCTGATTGCAGTACAGATGTGAATGGGTGTGTATTGGATTGCATGAAATGTAATTTTATGTATAAGCATTTTTTCCCTTTCTCTGCCTTCCAAGGAGAAGGGAGGCTTGGTCTGTTTTAAAAAAGTTTTCCTTTCCCTCACCCCCTCCCTTTTTTCCCTGGGAGATGAGAGGCACGAAAGAGGGGGGGGGGCTACTTTGTACTTTTAACCATTTTTTTTCTCTCAAAGAACGAGCCAGAGAAAGGCGGGGGTGAAGGGTGATATCTGATACCTGCCTTTGCAAAGCACTGTCTTGGCTCAGAATGAAATACCTTCTTTTTCCTTCTGGAAATTTTTGACGTTTTAAATACTTTCATACCCAATTCTATTTCAGAGTATTGACTCAAAATACTCCTTAATGTTTTTATGTCTACGTGCATTTTGCATACTTAACAAATGGCATGTTTGTTCTTTGTTTGTCTGTTGTTTGTTTATTTGTTTTTTTTTTGTTTGTCAGCAGCAAAAACTGCTGCCAATTTTAGGAATTATCACAGAGATGAGTTAGAAATTACAATATGTAGACAGAGAGATAAAATACTTAGGACATTTAATTAATGAAAGAAGTAACACCTGAAGAGTTGAGGAAATTTTTAGGATTGACTGGATATTGTAGGCTGTGAATAGATAATTGTGCTATTTTGAATAAAGACTGGTATGCAAAGAACCCAGTGTTACAGGGAATGTAAGAGAGAGTTAGTGAAGGAAAGCAGAAAGTTGACTTTTGGAAGTATGCTCGTCTACAAGGAGATTTAGAAGGACGATCAGATATTGGTGTTAAGAAGGAATTGAATTGTTTAAGAGAAAGTTGGTTTGCACAGACAGGCTGGCTTGGAAGTCAGAATGGCAGTGGGAGAAGGACTTGAATGTTTAGTGTTATAAGGAGATTTGTTTATTGGAAGGTTATAGATATTGTGGATAGCGGAGACAGAGATTGGAAGAGGGAAATGACAAAGCTGCAACTGCGCTCATGGTTATATCTTCCATCACACCATGGGACAGTCATGCCTATTTTCATCAAAATAAAAAGCATTAGCGAAACAATTTGGTCTCATGGCAGCTGAAGTGACTGCCATCATACAACAATGTCCTACCTGTAGTCAACAAGCTCATTCTATCCCTATGGGTGTAACCCTAGAGGACTAAAAGCTTGTGAAATTTGGCAAATGGATGTAACTCAGTACCCATCCTTTGCCCCATGGAAATATTTGCATGTTTCCATGGATATTTATTCAGGACTTATTATTGGCATTCCCAAAAAAGGGAGGAAGCAACCAAACATGTAATAAATCATTGTATTCAGACTTCTGCATCGATGGGACGCCCAATTGAACTTAAAACTGACAATGGACCTGTGTACACCAGTACTGCCTTTGCAGACTTTTGTAACAAGTGGTCCATCACACATAAATTTGGCTTATAAAATTGAAAGAGGAAAAATGCCTCGGCCTCCCAGCCATGCAAAACAAACTCAATCTTTGTTTATATACTTTGAACTTTCTTAACCTGACTGGACAGCCTCCCACATCGGCAGCGACCCGTCATTTTTCTGCTTATCCATTAGCTACCCTAAAACCGAAGGTCTATTTCCACCAACTACCTGATCCTGCATAGAGAGGACCTGCTGACCTTATTACCTGGGGCCGTGGATACGCTGCTGTCCAGCATAACGATCGCATCATTTGGATCCCCAAAAGACACGTAAGACCATTTCATTTACAACAAAAAGAAGGAGAAACCCCTGGTGCTGAGATTTAAGAGAAAAAACATCTTGCTGAGTCCTCCCGGCAACAGACTCTTAACGCAAGGTGGTGACCATCAGCTTTGCAGAACTACACCGGAAGTTGGTCCCCTGAGCACAGCGAATATTCATCAGGAGGAAACTACCTTCACATTGTACATATACATTTTAACACTTTCTTACACATACTAATGTTAGTAGAATTGTTTTTCTAATTTTGCTAGTAATTTTGTTTCACACGTATAAGTGACTATGATTTGTTTATGGCCTTGGACATTGTTAGCTTTGGGACTCTCAAGTGACCATGTAAGAACGCTCCTGCCACAAACGCATTGTCTATGCACAAGGTCCTTACTTTCTACCTAAGTCTACTCCAACACCTAAGGTTCCCATATTGACATTTCCAGCTGAGGGGGGAGTGGATAAGGACAATGGGCCTCTGTAACAATTGCATAGAGGAGATTATATATCATGGATTCTGGAATTAAGTCATGATCTTGCATCTATTGCCCCTACATCTCATGATCCTTCATGTCAGCAGCCTCTACATTCAATCATGATGGGACAGTAATAAAAGACATTCAAATAGCTGCTAATCGGACAAACTCCACTACTCCTATTTCCTAAACCACACCCATCACTGACACTGGATGGCTCATTAAAAACTCAAATATCCAGAGGCATCTTGCCCAATCTTGGGTGGCAATGAACTATTGGGATCTTCATTTATTAAATAACTGGACAGTATATATGTTCAATGAGACTATCAAGGTGCTGAAGCTGATGAATAAAGAACTGGCTGAAATCAGAGAGGTAGTCCTACAAAACCGATATGCCTTAGCTAAAGGAGGCGATTGTGCCCTTATACATTCACGTTGTTGTACCTATGTATCTGATTATCAGTATAAGATCACTCACACCATAGAACATATGGAAAACTTGATCAAAAAACAATCCCTTATCATCCAATGGATCTGGCGCCATTGACACCTGGACTGCTCTTTGGTCATGGCTCCTGGATGATTCTTGGTTGAAATCAATTATGCCAAATATTGTATCTATAATTGTACTGCTTGTTTTGCTTTGTTGCTGCATCCTATGTCTCCCCTCCCTTCTGCAAATGTGCAAAGGTTTTATTCCCTCCAATAGGAAGGACGTCCTGAAAAGTGAAACCAAAGCCCTTCTGGAACTGGAGGAACAAATCAGGTGTGGTCAGAGGAGGTGCTCGGGACTTGCAAGATAGGGCTTCCAAGATAACTCAGAGGTTACAAACTCCTGACATGTGGTTTTCTTGGGTGTCTGGATTCGGATGGATTTACAATTTGTGTGAGTGATTTGTGGAAATGTACAACTCAGAAACTTGATGGCCTACCTCGCTTGACATCTCCTGGCCACTTTTCCACTAACTTTGTTCACCGTAATAAAAGGATGGGTGAGCTAAAAACATTTGCAGAAACCAGATGGCTGAAGAACATATTGTCTACTGTACTCATGATCATTGCTTTGCTTATTTCTGTATGTTGTAGTATTCAATGTATTCCTGATTTGTTTACTATGATGATAGACATGTTTCCCAGGCATAAAGAGAACATCATAATAACAACACAGCTGAACCCTGTTGCAAAAAACAAAAACAGAGGAAATGTGGGAATGCAGTGGCCATAGTACATGAATAGACCAGTTTAACTGGTTGGACACTTGTATGGAGCTTAGCATCGAAATAATCAAACTATGAAAAGCGGGTTCATATGGATACTCTCTGAAGGGCCCTATTCATTCTCTCTTTGTTTATAACATAGGATGTGCCTGCAAAAGCAAAGATATCTCTTTGTATAAACATTCTTGAGGAACAAAGCAGACACATCTCTTATCTCTTTGTAAACACATTCCTCTAGAATCAGATAAGGGAGATGGGCCTCTCGCCTGGTAGTATCTGATACCAAGCAGCCAGAGTTAGGTTTTGCTTTGTATCTTTACCATTGTTTCCCTATCTCTTGTGTGTAATATGAGATGTGTGGCCATAATAACGCCTTCTGATGACGCTGTATTAGGGTAACTAATAAAAGAGATTGTAGCCTTTTGTTTGCTGCTCTCTCATCCCGAGAAAACACTTGTCCTGTGTTTTTTCTAATCTGGACCATACATGAGGAGCCCGCCAGGATGAATTCAACAAGATGCAATGACCAAGAGATCAATCTGTAGACTAGTCATTATCCCCAATCTCTGGGAAAAGGTTTTTCTTTGCTTTTGGCTTGGTCCTTTGTAAATATTCATTCCTACTTGCTGGATTTCATTCTTCCAAGGTTTAACGCAGTGTTGCATTCATCAGAGCAAGCTTTTGGTTAGAATCTTATCAGGAGGCTGGAGAACTGTTATAATTTGTTTCATGTTGATGTATGGAAATGAGCAAGTTTTAGTGTTAGTCTGCAAGAACCCAAAGGTCTTGAGAATTCTTACTCTGTGAGTCTAAGAGACATAAGGCAAAATCCCTGTAACCTAGTCAGAACAGAAACTGAATATTAATTTCTGCCACTTTTCTACACATTCATGAACATTTTACAGCTTAAGCAGTGTTTCATAACTATGGATTTTTCATTATGGTGGAAAATTCCAAACAATTTTTGATGTAGAGAAACAAGCAGTTGAAACTCCTCAGTTCTTGGATATAGTGTTCTCAGGCTACCATATCTAGGCCACAACAAATCCTGACAACCTTAGATGGTGGCAAATAGAAAACTATCTTTTTTTTTCAGTCATGAAGTGATCACCTGGATTTCTGCTTCCCAGACCCGGCAGGCATATAATCCACTCCTACAACAGGGAGTGTCCTTTTATTCCTAATTATGATAGGTCTCCACATTGGCAAATTGAGATATTTCCACACCAGGACTTAAAAGAGTTCTCAAGCTTCTAACTGCCAAGCAATTGTCTTCCCCTATGTACACCCATCTATCCACTGTGATTTCATCCAGATGTTTATCTCACTCACTAACTTGAATTCTGACTATTCAACTTAGTTCTCCATTGGGCATTGAGTGAAACTGCATTTAATTCTCATAATAGGTTCTTTAATAATCAGCTTAATCCCAGTCAGCCTTTCTTAGCCTAAGAAATGGAATGTTGTTGTTCAGTTGCTAAATCGTGTCCGACTCTTCGCAACCCCATGGACCATAGAAGGCTAGGCTCCCCTGTCCCGAAAAGAAGGATTAGAGTTGACATGATAATAGTGTTCTAATATCTAAGGGGCTGCCACAAAGAAGAGAGGGTCAGTCTATTCTCCAGAGCACCTGAAGGTAGGACAAGAAGCAATGGATGGAAACTAATTGAGGAGAGAAGCAGACTTGAACTAAGGAGAAATTTCCTGACAGTTTGAACAATTAATCAGTGGAATGACTTACCTCCAGAAGTTGTGGGTGCTTTAACAATGGAGGTTTTTAAGAAGAGATTGGAGAACCTTTTGTCTGAAATGGTACAGGGTTTCCTGCATGAGCAGGGGGTTGGACTAAAAGACCTCCAAGGTCCTTTCCAACTCTGTTATTCTATTATTCCTCTGTTGTCTCTCATATTCATGTAAGTTTTCCAGAATAAGAAGAGGAATTGGGTCATTGGGAAGAGGAAAATGGGATTTTAATCCATTTCTCCAGCCTAACTGTTCTGACTAACAACTGCCATTCGGTTACTATTAGGAAGTGCCAAAGGAAGCCTTCTTTCAGATTTAATAATCTAGCACTGGTAGTGATAAGGGATTTGGGTTAGAACCATGGTACAGAAGAAGAAAAAATATTTCCTTCCATCCCTGTTTGTGTACTCTTTATCTAATAGAGTCTAGAGGCGATAATTCTTTTTTGCAAGAAGATATATGAAATATCAAGTTATATTTTTAATTTTCAGTATCTTGACCTTGTTTTAGGCAGAAGGTTATTTTGAATTAGGGTCCAAGATTCCCTGTAACTTTATAACAGAATTGCCCAGCCCTGAATGTGGCTTCAAGGGGACCTTCAAAAATTGTAGCTTCCATGAATCGAAAATTTTAAGATAACAGAGGAGGAATATTATTAAATTGAAATCAAAGTGCCATTTATCATTACTCATTGCATATTTTTCTGAATGCAAACCTAGAATATATTTAAAAGAAAGCGAAATCCTTAGCCTGAAAAAGGGTTGTACACCTACACTGTCAACATAGGTTAGAATCATAAAGCTGTTCTTTGATACTTTGAGTAATTGGATATGCTGCCCCAAGAAGGAACAAGCATTATTTTTTTAAAAAATAGCTTCACTGAAAAAAATAAACATCCTCATTCAATCAAATGTGAGAAAAGTCACTGAGAGAGCTAGAGTGAAATTATAATCCCTTGGTATACATAGAATATTCACAATTAAATCCAGTGACAAGGACTTTTGTGAAATCTGTATCTAGGATACATGTACTGTCATGAAGCTTTTAAAAATATATATTTTTGTTAATGATATCCTGAAGTTGAAAGGAAAATTCTATTCCAATACAAAAAAAAAAAAGAAGCCCTTCTATCATCAAAACTCAAGCAGGACTCAAAGGTAAACCAGTTACCAGTTATTTTAATTTTTTTATCTAAGTCAAAAAGGAAGGATAGGATATGAATCATTTTTGTGGTGGTGCATTTACATGTATGTATACAAAAGGTAAAGATTTACCCCCATCCAGTTGTTTCTGACTATAAAGCATGGTGCTCATCTCCGTTTCTTAGCCAAGGGAGCCAGCATTGTCCAAAGATACTTCCATGGTCATGTGGCCAGCAGGACTATATGCTGAGGTGAATGGGACCCTGTTATCCTCCCACATTTTGCATACTTTCAAACTGCTAGGTGGGAGAACCTAACAAGTAATGGGAGCTCATCCTGTCGTGCAGCACTCGGGTCTCGAACCTGGGCTTCCAGCTGACAAGCCCAGCATCTTTAACCACTGAGACATTGCACCCCCTCTATGTATACAGACATAGCTTTTTTTACCTAAGTATTGTGAATTTGGATTGATTAGAAGAGACTAAATCTTGAGATGCAGGCATAATCTTTCCAGAAGTTTAGCTCATCACAACCTGCAGTCATGAAATTTGATTACCTCAATAAAGCCTTTTGTTTAAGCTAATCATTGATCGATCCTGTCTTCCACTGATATAATAATGTTCATCATCACATTTGTATCTACACAGATCTCATTTTTCCTGCTTTTGTGAACCTAGGAAGGAGAAGGAAAAGTAGCTTCCCCTTTTCCTCAAATGACCTCATTTAAAATGTTTTCCCACAATCTGAACAGTCATCCTGAAATGAGAAGTTGCCTTTGTTTTATTTTAATTACTACGTTCCGAAGATGTAGGGAGAGGATGCTTACTGTTCGGCTGAGAATCTCCTCCCCATTTTTTTCCATTAACACAACTGCTGGCAGAGCATTCCCCAGGTTAACTATTCTCAAAAACAAATAACAGGATTTTTTTTTTAAAAAATCATGCACGTCTATACTTCAAAGTCTTTTCCCTATTAAAAACATACCTGTTCTTCTACTACTGGTCTGTAGGTGCTGATGTCCAGCTACCCTGTTTCCCCCAAAATAAGACATCCCCTGATAATAAGCCCAATCAGGCTTTTGAGCGCATGGTAATAAGGCCATTATTTCAGGGTTCAAAAAAATATAAGACAGGGTCTTATTTTCAGGGAAACACGGTAGCAGCTGAGTAATATGGGAAACATCAAAGGATGAAACAGATATCTGGGAAGTATAGCATTCTCTGAGAAGGGAAAGCTGCTTGAGGAAATCTCCACAGCAAAGCTCACATCAAGAACAAGTGAAAAAGAGTCTGACATAACAATACTGTTGTACAGCCAAATTTTCTTTGATTGGTCAGTTTAGGAGAGAACAATGTGGGCAGCATCAGAACTGGATTTCAGCCCTGTCTACCGCCCGGAACTTAGTTTCATTCCTTTCCATAAGAAGAAACAGGTATATAATGGACCAAGACAAAGGAAGGGGGCTTTGGAGGAATTAAAATACAACAGTGTAGACTACTGTAGTTGGGGTAATGTTAAGATCCATTAGGAAGTAGCAAGAGGGTGACTCATTTTCCACAAAGAATTAGAATTAAAAAATTTTATTGGCCAAGTGTGATTGGACACACAAGGAATTTATCTTGGTGCATATGCTCTCAGTGTACATAAAAGAAAATATATGGTCATACAGTTATAAGCGGAAGGAGTTGGGTGGTGGGAACAATGAGAAGATTAATAGTAGTGCAGACTTAGTAAACAGTTTGACAGTGTTGAGGGAATTATTTGTTTAGCAGAGTGATGGCATTCGGGAAAAAACTGTTCTTGTGTCTAGTTGTTCTGGTGTGCAGTGCTCTATAACATGGTTTTGAGGGTAGAAGTTGAAACAATTTATGTCCAGGATGTGAGGGGTCTGTACATATTTTCACAGCCCTCTTTTTGACTCGTGCAGTATACAGGTCCTCAATGGAAAGCAGGTTGGTAGCAATTGTTTTTTTTTTCTGCAGTTCTAATTATCCTCTGAAGTCTGTATCTGTCTTGTTGGTTTGCAGAGCCAAACCAGACAGTTATAGAGATGCAGATGACAGATTCAGTAATTCCTCTGTAGAAGAAAAGATGTAGAGCTTTAAAATGAAAGCAGAAGAGTAGCATTTGGGGAAACACAAGTGGTGGAAGCAAGGAGCAATAGTAACACATTATGTAAAAGTAGTGAAACACTAGAACAGAAGAGTGAAAGATAGGGAGCAGAAAATAAAAGGAGACACCTTGCTTTTTTCTATTATGATTTGATACATTTTAAGGTAGATCTATTTGCATTCTTTTACCAGATGTTTGTCAGACTGGTGTGCTTGATATAAAACAGAAAGCACTGTTGTTGCTCAGGAGATTGGAGTCCTTTGTGCTCTTAATAGAAGCTATATGTATTTAGATAACATGTCTAGGTATGGGTTGCTAAGGCTGGGCTTCTGAGAACAGCTGGTGAGTGTTTGATCCATAAGCCAGCAGTGCTGCTTTTCTAGGTCAAGCCAAAGGCATCATTTTTACTAAAGTATCATTGGGGAGGTCTCCCCCATTCTTTTGCTTGTAAATGTCCAAGAGACAGAAGAAAATGTCATTTTAAAATGTCCATGCACCACAATGAAAAACATAAAAGTAAACTGAATCAGTGTGTTTGCTTAATGCGTGAAGGTCGATATTTTCCTTTTAGTTTATTTGGACATTAATTTCTTACATGGAACTTTGCAGTAACGATTCAGATACCAATTGGCAAATGTAACTCATTTGCATTCTCTGGGAACGAAAAATAATGGAATTCTTTCTGAGTTAGTGATTTGAATACTGTTGGATTTTTGTTAACCACAAATGTAACAAAGACCCATTCCATCACTTTCATTTAGATTTCCCACCACAGGTTCAATATGACTGATTTCTAGATAAGCATTGTAGTTGAGGGTTTTGTGTGTGTGTGTGTGTGTGTGTGTGTGTGTGTGTGTGTGTGTGTGTATATGGCAAATTTCACAACATTAAACCAAATAGAAAAATAATTAGAGTTCATCCCCTCACGTGGATTTCCCAATAATATTTCCAGATAGAATAGTTGAGTTTTTGCTTGCCACTTCTGCAGGTAGCAGAACATCAACCTCACTACTAAGCAGGTTGGATGGTTTCTGAATTGCCTGGAAAAAGACAAGCAAAATATTCATTTAGCAATGCATTATGGAAACACCTATGAAAGGTATTACTTGATTTCTCCACTTGAATACTCTCTATAAGTAGAACAATAAGCATACATATTGGGAATTGTGAGAGTTGAAGTCCACACATTAGAAAGTCAAGTTGTATAGTAATTTATTATTATTATTTGATGAGAATTATGAGAACATAATAGAAGAGAAGTAAACATATATACAGTCCACATAATTATAAGTAAAACGTCTATGGTGGTATGGCAGTGGCCTCATAACTGGCTATCCAATTCAGCTATCCAGGCAATCGCCTCTGGAGTTGCTTCATGCAGTTCTTCTAGGGAAACAGAGAATGTATGTCATGGGCAATCTTGCACAATATGTTTAATAGTTGCATATCAGCATCACAATTTCAACAAGGGAAATCTTTCCATCTCCACTGATACAAGGCAGAGGCACTTCTAAAACCAGGTGGTTTGGTAAAAGAATCATTAATGGTCAGGACACAAGAAGGTACCTTGGACCATTCCTCTTCTCAGGGTTAAACTGGGTAGATGTTAAGTGAAGAGCTTTTTTCTAAGCTGGCCTATGGGATTTAAAACTTGTGATGGGCTGTGCATTGTCCTGGTGAATAGGGAGGGTCTTGTTCAGCATCCTTGACCGTAGTCGAACAAGCGCTTGTTGTCTTCTAATGTTGGGAAGTATATTACTAAGTTTTGGTAACCAGTGAACAGGAGTGGGATGCAACATGCCGAAGATAGTACGCATTGTCTGGTGGAGTTGGACATTAACCATTTGGGTCTGGGTGCTGTTAAGCCACACACTGGCACAATATTCAGCTGTGGAATAAACCAAAGCCAGGGCTGTTGTTCGTAGGGTGCATCAGGACTCCCAGATGTTCCAGCCAATCTGTACAGTAAATTGTTGTGGTTTTTCAATTTGCAACTGTTTTTTCCAGGTGTTGCTGGAAGGTTAGTGATCTGTCCACTGTTACCTCCAGATACTTCAGAGAGTTATTACATTGTAAAATACAGTTCCGGAACTTCAGTGAAGGCTGGTAATTTGCATACCTATTGCTGATGCAGAATGTGGCTACTTCTGTTTTTGTTAGTCTTGGTTGGAGGCACCATTTTTTTGAAGTAGTTGTCCAGCTTCTGGAGATCCTGAGAGATGATGTCATCTGCATCACTGAAGTTAGTTCTTTGGACTGTGAGATTGACATCATGGGCATAAATAAAATTCCAAGAAACATTTTCAACAGATCATAGATGTAAAAATTAAAAAGAGCAGCGGATGGAACTGATCCTTGTGGTAGCCTTTTGATATCTGCTTCTATTGAATTCTGTGAAAACTTGACATAACCTGATATTCAACACGTTGTCGATCAAGGTGACGGTGTTATGACAAGATATAACCTTGATTAGTTTAAGAAGTCTTTCTTTCCAGACAGTACCATAGGTCACCAAGAAAAATAGCAACATTTTTCATTTTCCTTTGGAATCCATTCTCCAGGTAGGAAGTTAATACAAGGACTTGATCACTACAGCCAGATCTGAAGTAAAATCCAGCTTGTTCTACTTGGATTACAGATTCTACTGCTAGGGCTATCCTGTTTAACACAAGTCTTTCTAGAAGTTTGTAGATGACACAGAGAAAAGTAACTGACCTGTAATTTCCGGGAATCCTTCCCTGGTTTCAAAATTGCAATACTTTTGTCTATGAATTAATGAATTAATAGAATTAATTGAATTAATTGAAAGGAGATATCACTACCTAGGTGATGTTGCCATCCCCTTGCCATCCCATTCTGTGTTCCTAAGTGAGTTCTCCACCAACTCATTGGATAGGCTGACAATCCCGTGATAAATTCAATGAGAAGAATACTTGGTTATAGGAGAGAATGCCATTTAAGATACTATCCAAATTTGCAGTGTTAAATCATATATTAGAACTTTATGTTCTTTAGAACTTTATACTTCTTCTGCTATTCTGTTGTCTGTCTGTAAATTGTTCAAGGAAAAAATGAATCCCATAATTGTCCACACTATTCTCAAACTGCTAAATATTTACAAACTAATTTATTTATTTATTTATTGAATTTGTATACCGCCCTACTCCCGAAGGACTCAGGGCGGTGAACAGCCAAATAAAATACTTATAGTACAAATGTTAAAAAACCATTAAAATACAATTAAATAATTGGCCCGGAAAACAAAATTTAAAACACCCCTAATTCATAAGACAAATTTAAAATTTAAAAATTTTAAAAATTATTTAAAAAGTTTAAAAGAGAGGTTAGGCCAGTCCGGCTGCTGAAAAAGAAATATTTTGATGGCACGGCGGAAAGTGCGCAGGTCCGGGATCCTCCGTATCTCCGGGGGGAGCTTGTTCCAGATGGCGGGTGCCCCCACAGAGAAGGCTCTCCCCCTGGGGGCCGCCAGTCGACATTGTTTGGCCGATGGCACCCTGAGGAGCCCCTTTCTATGGGAGCGTACTGGTCGGTGAGAGGCTACTGGTAGCAGAAGGCGGTCTTATAGATACCCCGGTCCTAAGCCATGGAGCGCTCTAAAGGTGGTAACCAAAACCTTGAAGCGCACCCGGAAGACCACCGGGAGCCAGTGCAGCTCGTGCAGGAGGGGGGTCACATGGGAGCGCCCCGTCGCTCCCATAACCACCCACGCGGCCACATTCTGGACCAGCTGGAGCCTCCTAATTTGGCTGTATTTCTCAGGAACTTCCTTTAGGATTATATCTAGATCAATATAAAAGTTCCTCTCCTTTATACAGAGTTGTTAATATTTTCTGGGTTGAAGTAAGATTAGATATGTGGAGCCCTAGGTAGTTGGGTAATGAAATATCTGCAAAAAAAACAACAACAACCAACCAAGTTCAGAAAGCACCAAGGACCCCACAATTCAACTAGGAGCTACAAATATTCTCTTCTGTTGGAGATATATAAACCAATTTTCCCATATTCAGTGGGAATTAGAAAACGCATCTCTTGTTACTTATTTTGACTTCAGTAGTTTGGGTGTTCTCCTTGCTCTTCTTATTAAATTGATGTTTTTTTCATTTTCTCTTGCATTACCATTAAAGTCATGGGTGACTACTTTTATGTGTTCATATATAGTTATTTGTTTTATCAACAAGAATAAAATGCTAAACAGACAAACATATACATCCAACACTAACAACAAAAAAGGGAAAAAATGAAGTGCAAAAAAGGAAAAGAATGACCCAAATATCGAAATAAATCTAACATTAAACATAAAGACTCCACCCCAGCTGGATTCTGAGAAAAAGAAATAAACAAAAAAAACCTGATAAATTCTCCTCCCCTTATATAACAGGTCTACAACTTTTCAGTGGGTGGATATTTTTATATATTTATACCTACCTATATATCTCTTATGCAAAGTAATCTACAAGGTGAAATTAAATTTGTATGGTCCCATAAAATTCTGATAAAATTACCAGTGGGTTCCAACTTTTTTTTAATATGACAGATCAGTAAAATATAGATCATTAAATATTTCAAAAGCAAACATGTTCATTTGCTGTAATTTAATTTTACTTATGTTGAAAGTCAGTCTTTGTTTCTATTTTAGCTGAACTCACCTTTCATTCTGTTCCCATCCTCCCCTTGGAAATGTGGCACCCATCATCTCAAACAAAGACTAAGTGCAGCCCATTACCCCAAAATGCTTATCCTGCTATATAGCATCTTTTATGACTTGTTCATTTTTCTAAATTAAAGATGTGCTGGGCCTCATTACCATTTAAATGAAGAAACACATTGCTCGGTGGACTCATAATTGCAACCAGCTTGCCATTGCATTAGAAGCACCATCATGGATAAAGATGCTATAAAGATGCTATAAAGTATGACTAAAACTTTATGTGAACTGATACTATTTGAGCAGATAAAAACCTAACTCTAGGGCTTCCAAATGATAAAACATTTTATTAAATTAAATAGCTGAAAAATAGCTTTGACTCAACTATGCTCAGATCATGAGTATGTCCTACTAGGGGACAGAAATAACTATCTCAGGAAGTTCATCAAATTTATTTCGATTAATAACAAATATGATTTTGGGTGACGTACAATAAAACCAATGATTGAGACAGTCTTAAAAAACTGTTAAAAACAATTAAACATAAATACAGTATAAACAAGATAAAAATCTCACACAATGAAGCCAAATTCATTCTCTGGGAAGACAGGGCTATGTATGCTGGTCAATTAGATTCCCACGCCCTCTAAACTGGCTGTTATCCTGATGCTTGATGGAGAAGACCAGCTCATTACTAGCATGTCAGATTTATCCAGCAGTTACTGTCTTTTGCAGATCTTGTTTGTCTTCTTGGGCAGCTAAATTTCCTAGCATGTCCTAAAGCAGATCAACAGTATTATAAATATGCTGAATTAAAAGCCAATCACTTTGCATGTCTTGTGACATACACACACAAACATGTACATATATACATGCACTTCATCACTCACTTTGGCATTTTAGAATTAGTTCCAACTGGTATTTAATTTAAACATAGGCTGCTTCTCCGCTACTTTTATTGTCGGTTTACCACTAATTGTCCTTTTTAAAAGTGTTTTTATGAAAGCTTTACCTTGAGGCTAATTTTTAAAGTTGTTCCTCATTATAAAGTTTGGCAGTGATACTCAATCTTGTCGGCCAACATCAATACTTACAACACAGTTATGATTTTATACAGATTTCTGCTGTTTTTCACCATTATGAAGTTAAAAGTTTTGACATGAAAAAAACTGTGGTTATATTATGGAAATGCATTTTTGTATGGTTTCTTTCTTAAATTACATTATGTCTATTGCTTTAGAAAGGAAAAGGGAGGAGGGATAGAAAAAAAAGTGTTGCAAAGTAAACGTTTAAGGGAGGTTTAGAATAGTTAACAAGCTGTAATAGTTAACAAACTGTTAACACAACAGTTTGACTTCTGGGAACTGTAGTATTTTGGGAACATTGCAACTTACAATGGCCAAGTTTTAGAAACCTGTACAGGTGTTTTGATAAAATGGTGAGCTTGCTCTTTCTACCACTATTTCCACTTTTGGCCTTACGTTATACAGGTAGTCCTCGACTTACAGCAACAATTGAGCCCATAATTGATGTTGCTAAGTGAAACATTTATTAAGTGAGTTTTGCCCCATTTTATGACCTTTCTTGCCCCAGTTGTTAAATGAATTATTGAAGTTGTTAAGTGAGCGACACGGTTGTTAAGTAAATCTGGTTTCCCCATTGACTTTGCTCATCGGAAGGTCACAAAATGACACTGCAACTGTCATAAATATGAATCAGTTGCCAAGGAGATTAATTTTGATCACGTGACCATGGGGATTCTGCAATGGTCGTAAGTGTGAAAAATGGTCAGAAGTCACTTTTTTCACTGCCGCTGTAACTTAGAATGGTCACCAAATGAACTGTTGTAAGTCGAGGATTACTTGTACTCTTTTATTTTGTTTCATTATTTCCTATAGAATAGTTAACTAAGAATGACACCAATGAGCAGGGCCGGATTTTCCTATAGGCTAACTAGGCTTCAGCCTAGGGCCTCAAGATCAAGAGGGGCCTACATTCAAATTGTTAGCAAAATTAAAATTACACTTTCATTATAGGTGAAAGGGCCTCATAAGTGGAATAGCCTAGGGCCTCTTTTCATCTAAATCCGGCCCTGCCAATGAGAAAAGTTGACAAATCTTTATACTGCTAAAACTCATTCATGTCTGCTTGTAGCCTTCAGTTTGGTGAAAAGGTTCATCATAGGGCAACCATTTTATGAATCAACAGGATTCAAATGGATTTTTGATACAGAATGCATCAAAAATCTGGGACCCATGGCTCCCATGAGAATGAAATTTGGGGAAATTGTAGCCACTTCAGCCGTGTAACACTACCACAATCATGTGATATTCGTTTTCAGTATACAACTTCTTACAAGGCAATGGGGAAGCCAACAAAGAAGATCATAACTTGCTCAGTATCACCCATCCACACAACCTCCACAGTCCCTTTGTGCTCGCACCCTAACAGCCACTTGTGCACTTTTCAATCTGTACTGCATCCTGGGTGTCCTCTGCAACCTGTGTGGCACCTCTCACACACCCCTGTGCACCCTCCCCAACATACACCGCATGCATGTGCACCCTCCCTAACCTGCATTATGCCCATTATTTTTTATTAGGTCAAAAGGAAAATCGGCAAGAAAGCTAAACTGGATTTGAGAAGAAGGAAGAGGGAGGGAGAGAAGAGAGGGGAGGGGGAAGAGAGGAAGGAAAGAAGGAAGAGTAAGGGGAGGAGGGAGGGAGGAAAAGGGAGGAAGAGAGGAAGGAAAAAGGGAAAGAAGAAAGAGGAGGGGAGGGAGGGAAGAAAGGGGAGGGAGAGAGGAAGGAAAGAAGGAAAGAAGGGAGAGTGAGGGAAGGAGGGTGGGAGGAAAGGGGAGAAGAGAGGAAGGAAAAAGGGAAAGAAGGAAGAGAAGGGAGAGAAGGGAGAGAGGGAAGAAAGGGGAGGGGGAGAGAAAGGAAAGAAGGAAGAGGAAGGGAGGGAGGGAGGGAAGAAAGGGGAGGGGGAGAGAAAGGAAAGAAGGAAGGAAGGAAGGAAGGAGGAAGGAGAGAGGGAGGGAGGGAGGAAAGAAGGAAATTCTTTGTAAGTTACAGCACTTAATAAATTAATCCTCAACACATGAAAGGTGATGGATGCTTGTCTTCACGATCATCTTCTTGTGTCCTTGAAACCCTACATCTGAACACTTGATTAGGGCTAGTAAAGAAATGAAAATGCACTAAAGAATTAGCTGTCACCTATTGGAAGAATAAATGGGAATTATGTTTATGAGTGGAAAGGGGAAATTGGGATTGTGTTTGTGTGTGTGTGGAGGGAGGTAAGTTGTGGCCATTTATGTTTGATTCTTAGTACTCCAAAAACATTGACATGATTGGCTAGACTCAAGATTAAGTCCTTTTTCATACTTGATGAGTAAACATATATCTTTCAAATGACAAGATATTCCAGAGAACGATATATATTTATTGCTTTACTTTTTAGACAGGAGCAAAAAAGCAACAACTTTTACTGACAATAAATGAAATCTAAGAAGCAGACACAGAGTTTTAAATGCAAGACCTGTATGACTTCTCATTTCACTGCTTAAACTCTTTTTATTTTTATTTTTTTTTGCAGTGATGCTAGTTCATATGAAAGTAGATCATTGCTGGCAGCCTATAAAGCTCAGTGCAATCTAAAGATGGATGCCTAGGGAGTGGGTAGCCTGATAGGATGCCAGATCCATTGTTCCACTTTCATGCCATCTTTCTTTCAAAGAATTCAAGGCAGCATAATACGGTTACCAAATAATTTCTCACTCAGGCACTGATCCGATCCAGACCTGCACTTTAAGCAAGTTTGTTTAAAATGTCAGTTTATGTAAGAACTATGGAAAAACTTACATCATCACAGAGGGAAAAAACATTTGGTTCTTTGTGGGAGCTGGAATACAAACATGTATAAAGTTTGTTAAACTAGATGGCATTTCATGTGAATGTGTGGCCTTGGTTTATTTTCGAGAGCTTCTTGTACATTTTTTTTTTAAAAAATCCTTTTTATTTAACCATGACACTGCAACTTAAATTCCTGAGAAATGCCTTGTAGTTTCATTCTACTGTGTGGGTGGATTTCTTAATGGTAAATTATTATTGCTTTAAAATATCTTGGTGTTGTGGAGGACACTTTCAATTCATGGGTTTTGTTAGGTTAGACTGCAAACTTTTCTTTAGTTTCTACTGAAGGACTGTAACCATACTGGCAGAAATATTGGTAGGTGTCTTTTTTTATAATAATTGCATATATTATTAAAAAAACCCTCAGTTTGTAATTAAATTTCTTCTCCTAAATTCCATTATATATACTGTAAAATATATTGTTTTCTTCTGCATTGCACTGTTCTTTTTTTTCTCACGCACCGTATATTCTGTAAACATTGCTAATTTTGTAATATTTTGTGGAATATGTGGCCTTTATTTTTATGAAAAATTGCTGAGGGCTTTTTGTAAAAAACAAAAATAAAATTTGATGCCATTAAGGTGGACTGCTCATGCTGTCCATCATTCAAAAGAAATATTGTCCCACTGCTGCAGTGAAGATTTTGAAAAAGGCTGCTAGATATTTAGCATGTCTGTTTAGTATAATAATATCCTCCTTTTTTTTAGCAGTAACAGTAATATGTAGATTTAAGACTACCTACTAAGATAGGTAGTTCAGCTATGTAAAAATAACAACATGCCCCTTTTGAATTCTCTGAAGTTTTGCAGAAGGACATGTCACGTTTTTAATGTATTTACTTCTGCTAACTGTCTGTCTGTCTGTCTGTCTGTCTGTCTGTCTGTCTGTCCATCTTGCACAATGTAATCCTGGGCAGCTATCAACCATCAAACCATTTTGAATATGTGACAAAGCTAAAAACCAGGACCACTCCCAAAATTAAATTGTTTAGAGGAATGTTGATTGGAGCATTAATACATATGGACTTTTGTGTGCAGATGCTGCTGCATAGTTAACTAAGCACTGAAATAATTTCCGGTGAATGTTAAGAGTATATAGTATAATACAAGGTATGTGGATCTGAACTTTAATGTATTAGAAACCAGAATAGTTGTGTTAGCCTATTATTTTTCTCTTATAACTTTGACTCCCTGCGTTGACTCCACCTACCAGGTAATATCTCCCTTCACTATATATCTCCTGAAGCACATATGTTTGATTAGATCACTTTCTGTCTCCCTTTGTATATGCTTGATGTACAAACTTTTGCTCTGGTGTGTTTGCTCAGCCTAAAATAGGTTAACTTTATTTGAGTAGAAATCCAGTTTCTTCCAATTCTGAAGGTATCTTGTTTTTTTGCATATCCAACTTGGTGAATGAAGTGGCTATACAAAGTAAGAAGAAGGGAGATGGGCTTTAGAAATATGAAATATAAATAAATAATCAGAAGAATAAGAATCAGTTATGGCAGCTGTCAACCCCTGATATGGCACCCCCGCCAAATGCCATCTCAGGGTTGCCATACCTGGGGGAGGGACTCCTAGCATAGGAGGTGAGTAGTAGGGAGAACTCATGAAGCCCATCAGACTGATGGATGAGGCTGCAAGCAGCAAGCAAGGGCGAGCCGATGAACAGCTGACTGCAAACCAACTGATGATCAGCTGATCGGGGCTGCCAGCAGCCTGATAAGCAGCTAATTGGATCTGATGGATGGTCAGCTGCTCCAATGGCTGAAGGGCACAGCTCCAAACTTCAAAGGGCACTGGAAGGTGGAGGCTCCCAGCACTAACTTTATTCCGTTCTTCATTTTGACCGAACTCACTGTGTGCTGAGATTCTGGCTTAATAAGCCATTGGGAACCCAGAGCGAGTGGCGTCCTGATTTTGGTTTGGATCCAGAGCTCAAACCTTTGAGAGCAGCACTATGGAGTGAGATTAAAAAAAAAAAACAGACAAGAAATAAGTATCAAGGTTTCAACTAACGAACCCAAGCAAATTAGAACTCTGAGGACACTGTCTTCCTCAAAGAACTTCTTTATTGGGTACATCATTTCGGCACACTTAGGGTAAAACCAACTGTGAATAATTCCTGCAGTTTCAGCATAATTAAAATAGGAAAACCCCTCCCCCCGTGTCACTGATTGTATTGGGCAATTAGGTTAATTGGCTGGCTCCTCGTGTACTCCTTCCCACCTTCATCTGTCACCTGGGGAGATGACCTTGGCTTCCAGGAGAAAGCTCTGTCTTGTGTCTCCTCTGTCCCTCTCTTCTTGCACTGTGTGGCAATGATGAACAAGACAATGGCTTCTGCCAGGTTTGGTTTGACGTTGACAATAAGTTCAACAAAGGTAAATGAAACAGAAAATATGCATTAAAACACAAGAGAATCTTTTTTTAAAAAATAAGGATTTAGTACAAGAGATATTAATAACCCTGAAAATGCCATTGGATAGTTGCAGGATTATTCTATGTTTCAACTTGAATGTCAAATTTGCATCTATACTAAAGAAGAGATAAAATACACATGTTTAATTGGAAATCCAACATATGGAAGATATTTTTGTTCCATGTTCTTTTGCAAACTGATATGGCTGGTTGCGTTAAGAGTTCATTTATTCTACTGCATGCAGAAACAGAAAATTGTACTATAGCTGTATTTTATGTCCTCCATAGGGCAAATCTGCATAGACTATAATGTATGCTGATGCTGAATGTAGCAGCCATCAATTACTCGATATACTCCGGCTTTGCTACCTGTCTGCAACTGCAAATTAAAGGACTGCTAATTATATGAGACACCACCATAAATGATTGCTGGATTATTTTCTTCTTGATGGTTAACTAATTAATTCAGGCCTTGCTTATTACCTCTGTCATATATCTCAGTAGGTAGATTCATTTTCTTAAAATCTGCTATTGAAGGATTTAATTTGCATTTAATTTTAATTCCTTCATGTTAAAGTATTTTTTCAATGTCTGTATTTTTTTTATTTTAAAAAAATCTACAGGGAGAGTAATGTTTCCTTTACACAGATACAGAATTAATTCTGTACCTAAGGGCTTACCCCCTTTTAAGGGGAATGATCCCTTTTTGAACCTGCTAAAATGATCATAAATAATGGAGAATGTCTTGACTCTGTAAAATTCTATTTATTGTGATTTAACATAAAAGTATGTCTTCTAGCAACATTTCAATTTTAGAAAGAAAGAAAGAAAGAAAGAAAGAAAGAGAAAGAAAGAAAGGAAAGAAAGAAAGAAAGAAAGAAAGAAAGAAAGAAAGAAAGAAAGAAAGAAAGAGGAAGGAAGGAAGGAATCAAGCAAGCAAGCAAGACTAGTATAGAAAAATGGTGGATATTCTACCATGCAAATTCACAGCTATAGAGGCAAAACTAACAAGAATGACTTCAAGTAGCTCAGTGGGCTCTGTTTTCCATTGAAAGCATTAGTGGTCACTCACCTCTGTGGGGAAAAAAAGCTTGCTGCCTGCTCACACACACAACCCCGTCACACAGCGCTAGCATCAATTGGATGCTAATCATATTAGGAAATAATTCAATGTATTTAGAAAAATTTAGAGTTATTGAGATGGGCAGTTATAGAAATTGAATAAATAGAAAAGTACATGTTCAGAGAAGAACATGCTGTAGAAAGTTAGCACCCACCCCTCTCCTAGAAGAATGAAATACTGTAGGAAATATTAAAAAGACAGAATATTATATTTCCCTCGATGAGAAAAGGAGAAACATGTTTTTAAAGACCCAGCAGATGAACAGTAACAGAGTTGGAATGTCATTGTTCTGTCCCCGTCTCACACACGCACACAAACAGATAGTCAAGGGTTAAATAAAACTGGCAGACAACAAATTCTTTCGATAAGAGGATTGGCAGCAACCCAGTAGCTGCTTGCCAAGAACTTTACTCAGAGGGAAGGGTTGTTCCTCCGACAGATAAACCCAAACAAGATACACACAGTTCAAGAATTGTCAAGTCCAGTCCGTATTAAATCCAAGGCAGATAACGTTGTTTCAAAGATACAATGTGACTCGCTAGTAGTTTGTTTTGTCCATCACAGAGTCTGAATGGCCACCTCACCCCCTTTTATCCCCTGTGGGGTGTGGTCCAGTGACTCAGCCTAATCTCTGGCACGCCTCCTCTTCTGCTGCGCGCTCCTGTCTCTCTGACGCTGGCGTGGATCCAGCCAAGACTTATCTCCGTCACTGTCCGACTGCGAGGAGATACCTGGCTCCTGGCCAATCTCTTCTCGTTCAGGAGACACCTGAGGCATTGCCAGAGAGGAGGGTCCTGGAGAGGGAGGCCTGGCCAACTCCTCTTCTTCATGTTTGTAGCCTTCTCCCTCCGATAAGACAGGCTCAGGTAATGGAGCCACAACAATCATCTAGTCCAACCCCCTGCTCACGCAGGAGACCTATACTAGGGATTCGAACTGCCAAACTGTTGACCTTTCTGATCGACAAGCGCAGTGTTTTAGCCACTGA
Source organism: Pituophis catenifer annectens (assembly GCF_029215685.1). Taxonomy (NCBI): domain Eukaryota; kingdom Metazoa; phylum Chordata; class Lepidosauria; order Squamata; family Colubridae; genus Pituophis; species Pituophis catenifer. The sequence goes on from NW_027256882.1 coordinate 97,130,525, forward strand.
GCCACCTAGTCAGGCTAGTCAGATATGTGGTGCACATTAAGACTGGGCCAGCCTACCTGCAAGACAAAAGTCTTGTTGTCCTCCATCTCCAGGGTGATAGGATTAAGACATGACCCCTCAGGACATAATAGGATTAGCCCTCTACCCATCTAACAGCAGGGCTCACTGCATTGGGAAATCACCTGGGGACATTACATCAGCCCAAGGTTCCACCAGACTTGATTCAGACAAATGTGACTCCACATGGGAGTCTGACTACAACTATTAGAATACATTTCTTGCACAGGAACAGGAAGCTCAAGGGCAAGGCCCAAGAGAGGGTATAAATACCTTTCTCTCTCAACTCCATGTGATCAGTTACCCAGAATCACACATGCTTGGTGGTTCTGCTTCACCATTAAACCATCTTTCCAATTAGCCTCCATGTTTCTAGTCTCTGTCTTCCCATTTGGAACTGAACCCAGATGGACATTTCTTCCAACAATGCTTAAGAGTAGATTGTCTGATAACAATGATAAACAACACAATTTAAACAATGCTAGGTGAAAATAAAGTATAATTTCACATGTGGTGCATACGTGACTTTTTGAGACAGCTCAGCAGAGCCCAGTTGTTTTCCCATTATCTCTTCTCCTCATCACTAATTTTGTTCTTTTTTCACCTATTGAATTCATGGTATTATTAAAACGTTCCCATTTAGATCTAACTGAATGCAATTACTCATCCATTCTATCAGAATTCTTTGAAGTGATTTCTAATTTGGTTCATTCAAATACTGAGTCTGTGTTTCTGTTGCAGACAAATGGTTTTTTTTCTTGTAGATCTCTGGCCTCATCTTAGAATCATATTGTTGAAAGACATCAATTAGGACATCAATTTCAATCCTCTGCTTAATGCAGGGATCTGGCTGAAATAAACCCTGACGGATAGCTTTCTCGTTACTGCTTGAAGACACCCTGTGAAGAGAGCTCATTATCTAGCTTTTAGCATTTGAACTTCCCTTCCTAACATTCAGTGAGATTCTGCCTTTCTCTAAACAGAGATTTATTATAAACTACCTTGCCTATAGGATGATAGAGACCACCTCTTTATCTTCTTCAATTTATTATTCTTTCAGGTATTTGAAGAGTTCTGTCATATCCCCTCTAGGTTTTTCTTGTCAACACTAAACAGCCCCAATTTTTTCTACTAATGAGCTCTCCTTGAGTGTGGTGTGAATCTACTTTATTGTCATGTCGTCCAGTCTACATTTAATTACCCTGTTGCATTACATGATTTGCTAAAATCAGGGTATTTTTTGTAGTACTTCCACAATCAATTACTCTAAGAAACTTAATAAAAAAAATTGAGGTAAGTTGACTTTGGCAGGCCTTGCTCCTGACAAATCCATGCTGCAGACACATTGTTTTGAAGATGCTTATATTCAGATCAAGCTGTTTATGCAAAGATCTGCAAAATCTTTCCAATTATCTGTATCAGATGGACTAGTCTGTTATTCCTCCTTTTTTTGGAGCCAGAAGATTTGTCTTTCTTCAGCTGCTGGTATTTCATCTATTCTTCAAGTTTTCTCTAACATCACATCACCAAATTCCCTCATTCCGTCTTTAGAATAAAAAGATTGAAATAGTTAAAAATAATTATATAACTGCCACAATATTTTAACAATAATTGCCATCATTGTTTAATTCACCAAGGCAAGTGTTCTTTCTTCAACAACAACAAAAATGTGTACTGACTTAAATACTCTTACATAACTTCTCTTAAATAAATGTGAGCTTATTTTAGATCAACCTTAGGATACTTGCTAGATCTAATGTGAGTCTCCGTAGTTACTCAAAAGTAAACTCAATTGAGTTTAGTCTGGTTTACAGTAATGTAAGTTGCAGCTTTAATATGTAGCATAGTAAGAATTACTACAAGACAGCTGTTTTATTCCAGATGATAACAATATTATGCATAGATATAATTTGATTCCTGTTTGGCAATTATCTAATTTTTCACACTTGCAAACTATAATTCTCAAAGCTACAATGTGCATTATAATCATCTTCAGCACCAAATTAGGCTTTGCAGGCGGTTGCTTTTTCTGGTTTATTTACATATGTTCTTAAATATATTCTAATGGGTACCTGAAATTTTCTTAACAATGTTTTAATAACTCTATTTATTGTGTTTATATGTGAGAATTGAGCTGTCCTGTATGAAAAATCATAGAGAAAGAATGCAAAATATGTGAATAATTTGTTTCAAAGCATTTAAATGCAAATATTCAATTTAGTATTAATTCAATTCACTCTTAATTCAGTTTTAATTGCAAATGTTCAATCAGTTATATTTTGACTAAATGACATCTTATGCTACTTTTTTAAAAAATTGAGCTTTATTTAATGCAAAGTTCAAGGACATGTCTCTTTTTCTTCTATGAATAGAGAAGCAGTTGGAGAGGAAAAAAATTAGCAATGCCTTCCCCATTAGCATTTGGATTAAATTTATAATCTACTAGTATGAGGTTTCAATTTCTTTTAAGGTTGCTAATCTCCCATCTTTCACATTCCATTTTGGCTGACATGCAAATCTATACCTGGCATCTATTATTTTAAACAGCGGTTGGAGTGGGTCTGTCACATGCTGAAATGCTCAGTAAAAAACAAACAAACCCAAATATCATATAGGTAGAAAACTATTTTGTGCAGAAGCATTTTTCTACCTGGAGAAATTGTGCATCTTGAGTACCTTTCGGTTATGACATTCTTCTTAGATAATCTGATTTTCTTCACACATGATGTTATTGTGGAAAGCCCTCCCCCTGTCCTAGAAGAATGAAATATTTTGGGAAATATTAAAAAGGCAGAATATTATATTTCCCTAAAGGAGAAATGGAGAAACATGCTCTTAAAGACAGAAAGCAGCCCCCAAATCTTTCTTAATAGCCCACAGCAGATGCCAGCACTTAAGAGATAAAGAGCTTATTGAAAGAGGAAGACAAGTATCTAGATAGCTCTATTCATAACCAAAGCAAATACTGCAGAAATCCATTAAAGACAGGCTATTTCAAAACTCCTTGGCAGAATGGTAGGATTAGAAAGCAGCCTCTCACCCAAGATCCAACACAGGACAAAAGCCATTAGCCACAATAGGAATTGCCTTACACCCATTCAGAACACAAGCCCCGTCAATCCACCCCCCACAGAACAGTCCAAACTTCAAAGTCACAGAAACCTATAAAGATCCATCCACTCATTCAATCATTTTGTCAGCTGCCCAGAATCACCTGTGGTTGGTGGTTCTGCTTCACCAATAAACCCTTCTTTCCAATCAGCCTCCATGTTTACAGTGTCTTTCTCCCAGCTTGGAACTTCCAACATTATCAAAAAGGCAGAGAATTAAAATTCTAAAACGTGGCACTTTTAGAACTTTATCAGATAATGTTTTTAATGTTTTTAAAATGTTTTTATAATGTTTTTAAATAACTTTTCCTATGTTCATTGATCGCATTATTTTTGCTGTAAGCCGCCCAGAGTCCCTTGGGAGTTGGGCGGCATAGAAATGCAATAAATTAAATTAAATTAAATTAAATTAAATTAAATTAAATTAAATTAAATTAAATTAAATTAAATTAAATTTAATTCAGAACGCATACATTTCTGAACACAATCTTTTCAAATGAAGAGATTCCCTGGATTATTTCAATGATGATGGGACAGCACTGCCTTCCTCCCCTCTCTGTTGAGATCCGTTGAGCCTTTCCCCCAGTGGCAGAAGGGCAGAGCTGCCAATAAAGCTGCACCCTTGAAACAGGTATGAGAGGAGAATAAAGGAGATGTGCCAAAAAAGAGAGAGGTGTTTTTCCTTTAAAAGGAGTGGATGATTCAGAAAAAGAAGTATAGAGGTGTGTATACCCCCAATCCTTTTAGAGGGTGACATATATACACATACATAAGGTAAAGGTAAAGGGTCCCCTTGCATATTCGTGCTAGTCATTCCCAACTCTAGTGGGAGGTGTTCATCTCCATTTCTAAGCTGAAGAGCCAGCGCTGTCTGATGATGATTCAGTGGCCGGCATGACTAAACATGGAACGCTGTTACCTTCCCACCAAAGATGGTCCCTATTTTCAACTGCTAGGTTGGCAGAAGCTGGGGCAAGTAATGGGAGCTCACTCCATTACGCACGCTAGGGATTCGAACCACCAAACTGCCGACTTTTCTGATCGACAAGCTTAGTGTCTTAGACATTGAGCCACCACGTCCCCCCTACGCATACATACACACACCTGAAAGGGCTGGGAGATATCATTATGAAAAAAACCCGATATAAATCTGAAATGTGAAATTTACCAATCTGTATGTGAATGCTTTTTCTAGTGTCTTATATTCTACTCTATTTACATATACATTCACACACACACACACACACACACACACACACACACACACACACACACACACATATATATATATATATATATATATATATATATATATATATATATATATATATATATATATAATACCTGTCAAGACTCCAGTGTTTTTGTGGCTCTCTTGAGTCTGGGTCAGTCTAATTGGATACAGTTCAAAAAAAGAACCTGTGACATCTCAGAATGCCACAGATATAGGCTTCAACACTGTCTTCCTCCCTCCCCCCCACCGCCTTCCCAGATTCTAAATAAGTCTCTTATAATTTCATCCATCACTTAGATGGGAGGAAAAAAAGTAAATAAATGGAACCATTGCCAAAAACAATTTTTACTTGCAGCATCTAATTCAGCCTCTGATTGAAGACTGGACTTGGTTTTTTAAACAAGGTCCCTTGGAAAAAATATTAAAGCCTATGAGCCATTTGAAAAATGATACTGCTGTATATGTTTGAGCATATGTCAGTGATCAGATGCAAGTGTTGGCAAACCAAGATGAATTTTGTGTTCATGGTGTGAATTCCTACAGAATGCTGACGGGTGGGAGCTTGTAGAAAGAATGTTGTATCTGGGTGGGATTAGTGAGTTTGTGCAGGCATATAAAAGTACTGGAGATGATTTGTCTGCTGGAATCTTTTTTAACTTAGAGCATGTTTAAAATATGCACAGGAATATTTGGAATAATATGCACATTTTTTTTTAATCAGCTAGAACCGTGATTTCCCGTGATTTGCTGAATAGGGTGCTTTTGCTAACTTGGAACTCAAAGGCAATATTAATATTTTCTGTGCATAAGATGAAATTGGATCCTGCACCTTGTTACTGCCTGTAAGAGAGCAGATTGCTTTCATGAATAAAAATACACACATACTGTAAATGTTGGAGATCTTTCATACTTCTCTTTAATGATTAAATGATATTTATCTTTAAATTGAAGCAAAGTTAATGATGCTGCTAATATTTCAATTTCATTATGAATTGGGAAATGAGCCCTGGAAATTTCTCTTGGCTAAGCCAAAGAGTGGTATATGTGTGCATACTGGTAGTAATGCATATGAGATACATAGACTGATGGCCAAATCTCAGATGGATCAACTTCCCATTACAAAAATAGTCCCTAGAAATTATTCTGTACATGGAAAATATATTTGAGAAATTGTCTTTGGCAAGCCAGATTGATTACTTAGAAAACTTCCTATGTTTTACTTTCCACTTTCTACGTCTTCTCTTTCTGTCTCTCTGTCTCTCTCTCTGTCTCTCTCTCTGTCTCTCTCCCTCCCTCCCCCTCCCCTATCTCTCTCAAATTTATCTGCAACCCATACCATGATCCAAGTGTCTCTGAGTGGAAATTAGGGGCTAATATTAGGGGGTTTGGTATTTTTTAGGGGCATCAATATATTTTTATGGGCAAGAGTATGTTCTGCTGCTCCTCGCAAAGCAGCAGGTATCTGCTTGAAGTTATGGTGTCAGGCTAGTGTCTTAAACTCTTCCTCTCAGAAATCCTTTTGCACCACACAACACAGCTGTGCTTCTTGCCTTGAGGTAGTAATTTACTGCAATTCTTGCTCCCACTGCTGGTCTTTCAAAGGATGCCTTCACCTTCCCCACTAACCACATCAAATGTGAGAGACAGGGATCCAATAGCTCATTTGGAAGTAAAAAGCAAAAAAAAAAAAAAAAAAAATGACCCAGGGGGAAGATATTTTATAGGTCATATTTTTTGACTCTGTAAGCATTAATATGTATGATTTTGGAAATCTGCCCCTCTCCTCCTTCTTGGTTAGGGAGATAAATCACTCCTTCAGGAGATAAATATAATCCAAGTTTATTAAAAGAAAGAAGAGGAAAAAGAAGATAAAGCATTCTTAGCTTTAAGTAGTTCTGTGTAAAATGTAAAACAAAGGAGATAAGAATATTGAATTGTCCCAAACATATTGGGTGCTTGTATAGAGATAGCAGTCACCAGAGGTAATAAAATATTTTTTTTTAAAAAAACATAGAAAACTCAATTAAATTTAGTGCAACTCTTAGATTTCCTTGTTCCTTCAATCCTTGGATCTGATCCTTGGAACAGATATTACCTTTGTGTCAATTTTTTAAAGTTTCTTCTTGTGAATTCCAAGTTAGAAGTTGGAAGAGTCTTTTAGGTTTTTCTTTCTCTCCCTTACCTCAGCAATCAGCTTCTTCCTCCTTAAGTTATTTTTATTTTGCAACAACCTCCCTAGCAAAAAAGGATATATTGAGGAACTCTGGGCTTTGCGTACAGTATGCAAGCACTAAAGATCACACTTGAAAGAAGATGTCAAATGGAGACATGAGCCAGCAGCTTACCATCTGATGTGAGGGGGCCGGCAGGCAGGCTATGAGAATGAGAGGGGTGGGGGAATATTTATCTGCCCATTCACTATAGATACATTGTCTAATGATATATTTAAGTAGATAAGAAACATTTTCATGTCTTAGTATCCAGTCCCCACCAAATTTCTACAAACTGTTTAACAGGAATATATTTTAGGGCCATTTTTACAGCATCAGATCATTGCAATTTATACGTAGAGGACAACCTGTATTCCTTTTCCAAGAGACTGGCATTTTCATCTAGGGCCAAAGCCCAGTTCTTTTTTTCCTTGTGGGCTTTCCCAGTGGTGAAATCCAATTTTTTTTACTACCGGTTCTGTGGGTGTGGCTTGGTGGGTGTGGCAGGGGAAGGATACTGCAAAATCCCCATTCCCTCCCCACTCCTGGGGGAAAGATATTGCAAAATCTCCATTCCCACCCCACTCTGGGGCCAGCCAGAGGTGGCATTTCCGGTTCTCCGAACTACTCAAAATTTCCGCTGCCGGTTCTCCAGAACCTGTCAGAACTTGCTGGATTTCACCCCTGGGCTTTCCCCTCTTCATAATATTTATCAAGAAGTTGCTATAGTAGGTTTGTTAATCTCCTTTGCTAGGCTTCAAAGCATTGCGGATAGACGTTGACAATAGCACCTACCTATTTCTTTAGATCTATAAAGAAATGTTAAAAAGGATTGCATATTTGTCCCCATGAATCTAAGTTTTCAAGTGTTTTTCTCATTGTTTCAAAATGTCTGAGATCTGGTATCTGTACAGCTAATAGCAATAAATCATAGCTTATTTGGCTGCCATTGTGTAAGAATATAAGTACAAGAAAGAATATAGCATTGAACCATAGTTTATCACAAATTAGCTACAGGTAATAGATTCAGCCTATAGGTTTCTGTTCCTAGGAATCAGATTTCCTAACTACCACCACCACCAGCAGCAACAACATAGTATATGGTATTACATGAACTGTATTAGAAACAGGGTTTGTAAAAATAATGAACAGGGTTTGTCCTTGGATTACATTTTCTGACTCCTTTGGGTGCAGAAAGCCAGGAGAACTTACTTAGGTAACATATGAAGTTTTAATTTCATATTCATTTAAATGCTCCTAGTTGTGTGAAGAATTGGAAAAGAATCAAGCTACAAATGAATCATGTGTACATTTATGATGATCATTTATGGTAAACCAGGATCGCCTGGAATTCTCTCTTCCAAACATTTGAGAATATACACAGTGCCGAATGGATTCATGGTTTAGGATGGTTTTAACTTGAATGTTTAACCACACATGACTATTATGTGGTAACTATAAAAGTCCTTGATTTGTGGATGCCAGGAGCAACACTGAAAGCTCCTTTATTACAACTCAGTACCTCCCAAGTTGAAAACTGGGATTCTGCCAGTTTATTAGTTAATGTTTTATCTATTGGCTAAAAAAAGTATCTCAAATAATACAATTGCCTCATTATCTTTATTTAACATCTACTGAAGGTTTTCCAATGTGAATCTTAAATCCGCGCCTCACAGAAAAAATAAAAAGAAGTAAATCTCGCATTTTGACATCAATTTACGAGAAGGCTGAATCTTTAAATTTAAAACAGAATATTATAAATCTGTTTGTTAGACTTTACTTTGAAATGTTTTTCCCCCTGTTTTTCAAAGGAGTACAGCCTTTTTTGTTTTATAAACGAAAAAGATTTCAATTTTTACTGGAAGCGTTTATTGCTTCGAGAGTATTTATGCAAAGAAATACAAGGACCAGATTTTCCTCGGTGCCTTTGTTGAAACCTAAGCAATAAAGTTTCTCAGCATGAAATTTTTACAAGCATATTTTTTCATAGCAAAAAAAAAAAAAGGATTTGAGTACATGGAGAGAGGTAGAATGTTATGCACAGTATCAGCACATTGAAAAGGTCAAAGTAAATGATTATAGGCAGATTCACAATCATGACATCAGGAATTTGAAAGAGGTCATCAGATTAGCCCTGATATTATGAAACATGTGGTTTAGTTTGCTGTCCTAACATTTGCCAAGAAAGAATCTAATGTTCCAGAACAGCTGAGATTCTAATCCAAGTTCTTAAAAGCTAAAAAGTCTTTTTTATTCCTGTCAAAACTAAGGACGGATTCTTCTTCTTTTGCTTATAACTTTAGACAAACCTTTTAATCTTGCTGTCTTACTTGTTTCCTGGTGCTGACCTTACTAAAAAATCCAGTAACGTTGCCATATGGCACTAAATGTGGTTAGTCATGAAGTCGTGTCCGACCCATCGCGACCCTATGGACAACGTTCCTCCAGGCCTTCTTCTCCTCTACTATCCCCTGGAGCAAGAGTGAAATGCTACCGGTTCGCTCTGGTTTGCTCCGGTTCGCATGAACCGGTAGTAAAAAAATGCTACCAGTTCAAGCGAACCGGTAGTTTAAAAAAGCTACCAGTTCCTCTGAATCGGTATTTCCGACGATTGGCTGTGCAGCTGGGTTTAGCTTTGCTAGAAAGCAGGAATTCCTGCACACACCAAAAGGAGGCTTGAGAAGGTAAGTAGAACAGCGGGGGGAGGGGTATCAGCTATGTAGCACAATTTAGCTCTACTAGAAAACAGGAAATCCTGCTTTCTAGCAAAGCTAAAGCGTATGCCATAGCTGATCCCCCTCCCCGCTTCTACTTACCTTCCCAAGCCTCATTTTGGCATGTACTGCACATGCGTGTGCACACACAGAGGGCGCGTTTGCCCATGTGCGGCCAGTGCAGTGCCCATGTGCGCCCAGTGAACTGGTAGCAAACCGGTTCAGATTTCACCACTGCCCTAGAGTCCATTTTCTCATGCTGACTGCTTCAGTGACTCCATCTACCTCATTCTCTGTCGTCCCCTTCTTCTTTTGCCCTCAATCATTCCCAGCATTATTCCTAAATATATCCACACAATTGGGTGAGAATCAGTGGGATAGTTTTCTACTGTTCTGTGGTGGGTCAAATGGAGAACTTTTGAAAGGAGGCCTAAAATAAATACTGAACAATTTCATTTTAAAGGCAAGACATGCTTTTTTTTAAAAAAAACCAATTAGTGACTTTCTAATGCTTTGTGCTATGTGTGCAGGTGATCTCTCCCTCTCTGTATAAACTGAATTTGTTTATTGGGCTCAGCCATGGGTCTCTATATAAACCTGGGCACTTTATAGTTCCTGGGCCACATCTGGCCATTTGGCTATCCTTGCCCAGCCCATGTGAGGTCAATCAAAACTAAAAAATATAAACAAGTGTATGCAATACAACTGTGTAGCTTTTATTTTGAAAGCAACTGCTTTTTACATGTGTGCATGTGGATCCTATTGGACTCTACAACAGTCTCAGTTTCTCATATGGCCCCTTGGGAAAATTAATTGCCCACCCCTGGTATAAACTATAGTTGCCAGAGTTATTATAACATGCTATGCCAAAAAACCCCATATTATTGCTTAGTGTCTGTGAATCACACCATTAAATTCCATTAAAATTATGTTCAGCTAATAACATAATATCAGCCAAATTAATATATTTTGATAGGTCATACAAATGTACTCATATGGGAATGTCTCATTTTGGACAGAGTGTAATAATTGGATTGTTTTGCATGTTACTCCAACAGGAAGATACCTGTGAAATGGAGACTGGGTGGACATGTATTTGTGGAAGGAGTGGACCAATCAAAAGACTGTGCTAAGAGCTGTAAACAACTAAACTGAAAACATTCGGACAGTGTACAAAGCAATGATTTGATTAATCAATCCACAGCTGGATGGGCTTCTATTACATATATACTAAGTGAGAAATCCTGGTCATCAGATCACAATAGTGGGGATCACCTTAGCAAATACTGTACAAACAAAACAAATTACATTTAATCCGATATGGCAGCCGCAGACCAGTGACATGTTCCAAAGCATTTATCCACTTAAAAAGTGCAAACTACTGTTTTCCTAATGCTGGAGCCTGAAAAGAAATATGTAGATACTTTGGAAATAAAGATAAGCCTAGCAAGGGCATTTCCAGAGCAGCTTTCTTCTTTTTCCCTTTGGCAGATGCTGACAACACATGCATAAAGAATGCCGACTAAAATCAGATGAATGAGCAGCAATGAATAGACCCTTCAGTATGCAGACATAGAAGTAAATAAAAAGAATTTATGGTTCTGCCTTCGTGTGTCCTTTAACCACAAAGCCTGGAAGCTCAGATTTTTTTTTAAAAAAAAGAACTTTGAATTAGAATTATGAGCACTATCTCCAACTCATACTGGGGATTGGATTTCAAGGCCTATAACTCTTGCACTATATCTGGAGGAATGCTTAGCAGCTTCCTCAGAGCCTCTTGCAGTTACTGTCAAGAGTCAAATGTTAAAAATGGCACAAGGCAGTGTATTTGCAACACACTTGATGCTGAACCTTTCCCCCCTCTTATCCCTAAGCATATGGCAGCCCAGAGCATAACATTGCATCATTCTATTTTTGTTCTCTTTCTCTTTAACCGTAATGATCCTTAATTTAAAAGCAAGAGAAACAACAATGCTAAATTCAGATCTTTTTGTGAATAGCTTTAAAAAGATATCCACAAGTGAAAAACAGGAGGGAGGGGAAGAATGAACATTCTGCTGCTTTTCTGTAGAGCCCCAATTTAGATATACCTGGATTGTTCTGTTAGTGTTCAGTCTCAGAGTAATGTCATTTTAATTTGATCCTAGAGGCTATTTCCATGAAATACAAAGTCAATAGATTTAATGGTATGATAAATTAAATTGGGATGGCTAGGAATTTAAGCATGAAATTCATGCTTAAATTCATATTTCTGAGATTGGATAGTTTCATCCAGTCATTTCAGTTCACAGTTTCTAGAAGTTTCACTTGATGCTGGCTACCATCTTTGAACACCATGCTGGCTGCTCATAGCAGACAAATAACTGGACCAACTATGCATTCTGATTGTTCCTGTTCCTGCTGCAGAAATGCTTTGAGAAAATAAATTTCTAAACAGTTTTAGGCCACTTCCACATTCTCCAGTCTTTCAAACTCAATTTGAAGCTGCCTCGCAATTTTGCCTTCACTACCACCTGCCTTGAAATGCTGCTATGAGGGACAACTATTGAGCTCTAAGAAGCCATGATTTCTCTGAGGCACTGGAAAAAAAATCTCTGTGAAATAGGAGGTAAGGTGAAAGATTTCCCCCAGTGGGAAAAAAGCCTGCCCATAAGTTCTGTAGAACTGCCATAACACTAATATAAAGTCCAACTTTGCTGCAACTTCAAATACCCAATAGCCAACCCAGAAATAAATTAGCTCAGTCATTTAACACAGTCAATGTCAAGAGATCAAACAGTTTTGGAGCTGATTTAGAATTGCTCCAAAGACCTAACATAGACATGCTACCAGTTTTGATCAAGTATGCCTACAGTTTCTGATTTTATCATTTTCTTAAGTAAATGTCCAGAAGCACATGTTATTTTTCCCCAACTCTTGTGCGCTCTAAAAGAGTAGTGGGAAACTGCATCAGACCCAAGAACCAGATTCATTCTCCTCACATCTTCTGCAGACTACATGATGTCAGCATGCAGGGTCTGAGAGGATAAAAACTCAACTTTAGCCACCAGTGATTAAGGAGATGTCTCATTCAAACCATCTGTATCTGAAATATAAATGTTTGCTTTCTCCATGGTAAATATCGCTCAAGGCACATGGATGTGACCTTTAAAACAGGGAACAAAAATGACTTTCTGTCTTAATTATATCTGTATATGCAGACCAATGCCTCAACAGCCTAGAATAAATGGATTATTTCGGCACTTTGACAGTTAACATTCAGATTCAGATAAGGGATAGAGATTGCATTAGTTGCTCTTTTGGATGACCTGTGCAGGGATCTGGATAGGATAGTATGTCCCCCTTGGTCCTATTAGACTTTGGATTTTGATGCCATTGAGCATGGTATTTACCAGACTGTCTATAGCTTTTCTCAACTGGGATTTCAAAAGAGGTGGTTTCTGTGAGAGATTGTGATTAAAAAACATTTTTTTTTTGCACTTGACACACCACAGTGCTTGCAGGGGTGGGAATTTTTACACACTGTGATTCAGCTGCTGATCTGTTGCTTTCCTGTTGTTTTAAATATTGTAAAACATGGATCGTGTAGGTTAGAAGAAAAATGGAAGTGACATTTTTGTTTTGTTTTTTGTTGTATAATTTTCATGCAGGCTTCCCTGAAACCTGAAAATTATGTCAAAGGATAATGAGGTTATGAAAGGCTGGTCTATGAGAATCGGAGGCACTGTTTTATAGTGTTTCTGTTCCTTCCTCAATGTATGTTGGGGATCGAGAAGTCAGCTCAATGGTATCTGAAGGGTTGATCATTTTTCTTGTTCTTTAACATCTATATAAAACCTCTGGAAGAAGTCATCCAATGCCCTGGACTTGAGTCAGAATTGTGAAACAGCAATAGGCTATCCAGCTGGCAGCATGATAAATAATTTAATTTTGGACCCCTTATCCAGGGGTGGGCTTCAAAAATTTTAGCAAGGGGTTCTCTGTCTGGTTGCTGGGTGGGTGTGGCCATGGTGGGCATGGCCCAGTCGGCCTCCTGCACCAAGACCAGGGGGCCCAGGCTCCGGAGGCTTTCCTTAAGCCTCGGGGAGGGTGAAAACAGCCTCCCCAGGCCCTCTGGAGACCCGAACTTCTGGTAGGCCCATTTTTCGCCCTCCCTGAGCCACCACGTGCACCCTGCACTTACCTGCATCCAAAATGGCCTGCGTGGAGATTCCTGGGAGGGGAGGCGTGAGGTGGGAGGGTCCAGACAGGAGTGGGATTTGGGGGGTTCTCTGAACTTCACAGCATCTTAGCTAGAGGTTCTCCCAAACCCCTGCAAACCACCAGCAGCCCACCCCTGCCCTTATCAGCAAAGCTCAGGGCTGAAATAGTATCACATATGGTAGGACCATCATCTCTCATTGCTTCTCAAGCATTACATAGAAAAATCTGGAACTCAGCATTTGTTGGGTATGTAAAGAAAGAAAAGGAGAGGAGAGAATCCGCAAGCAAAATGTTGCTTGTGATTCAAAACTTTTTTTTTTTTTTGATAATCCTTATTTAACCCTGGGTGCAACAGAGTGAGAAGGAGAAGGAGAAGTTCAGAGGGAGTCTAGAGTTGATAGACAGTCTCCTGCATTCAAAGTCTCCCCCCCCCAGTCCTCAGCAATTCTATGACTGGCAGATGTTTCTCCACCAGCTGGGGAAGAGAGAGGGCAAAACAGCCAGAGGAATAAACAAATTAGTTTGCTTATTATATCCTGCACACATATAATGCTAAGGCAGTATGATCCAGCAATGATTCAGAATAGATAACAGAGATGCAGTAGCAGTGGGATAGTTTCATCCAGACTCAAAGAGAAGCATGTAGTGCTTCATTTCAGCAGTAGGGAAAAGCCCTGTGTGATATCCTGCTATAGTACGAGATTCTGTTTCTGGAGCTGGATTGGGTGGAGACATGCTGAGAAAACTATATTGAAATTTATCATGGATAAATAGCTAAATAATATTTTAAAGCAAGAGTGTTTTGATTATGTTAAATATGAAAAAAATGTTTTACTGCTTCTTGATTGGATTGTTATTCTCAAGGCCCAGACCATCTGACCCTGAATTGAAAATGAATTTGAGATAGTCTCCCATAGATTGCCTTGTAGGGAAAGATACACGTATGTAATGGAGAGTTTCACAATATATGCTTTCCAGGGGTAAAATCCAAATTTTTTCCCTACCGATTCTGTGGCCGTGGCTTGGTGGGCGTAGCAATCTCCATTCCCATTCTATTCTGGGGCCAACCAGAGGTGGTATTTGCCGGTTCTCCGAACTACTCAAAATTTCCACTACTGGTTCTCCAGAACCTGTTAGAACCTGCTGGATTTCACCCCGATGCTTCCGTACTTAAGAAGGAAAGGAAGCAATTATTATTCATGAAACATATTAGCAAAAAGCCACACCAATATTCTCAGCAAGATATTTCATACTCTTGCTCTACCCATTTATCCGGAAGTAAAAATCTCATTCTCAAAGATGCTCAGTTCTTTATATGTGCCTTTATGCACATACATATGTGGAGTACTTCTTTTTTCTCTGAAAATGTCTACAGGGAAAGGCCATTGCCTGTTGTTATCATTAAAGGAAAAACAGACTTGTGACTTGGAGTTGTTTATTCTGATAGAGTTGTTATGCAGGGGTGGGTTTCACTTACTTTTGCTACCGGTTCGCTCGTGCGTGCACCTCATCTGTGCATACGCATGCGCAGATTGTATTTGATGATGTCCGGTTGGGTGGGTGCTGCTGCTGCTGCTACCGGTTCATCTGAACTGGTGTGAACCATTAGCAACCCACCACTGTTGTTATGGCAAGAAAAACATTTGTACTGTAGCTAGGGTTAATGTACCAGTTGAAGTTATTCCCTCATTGGTTTGGGTTTGGAAGAAGGTATCCATGGCTTGGTCACATCCTTTCCAGAGGTAGTATTCAGCAGGTTCTGATCAGTTCTAGAGAACTGGTAGCGGAAATTTTGAGTAGTTCGGAGAACCAGTGAATGCCACCTCTGACTGGCCCTGCCCCCATTTATTCTCTGTCTCCCGAGTCCCGGCTGATCGGGAGGAAATGGATGCAAAATCGGGAGGATTTTGCAGTAACCTTCCCCTGGAGTGGGGAGGGAATGGAGATTTTACAGTATCCTTCCCCTGCCATGCCCACCAAGCCATGGCCACCAAGCCATGCCGCGCCCATCAAGCCATGCCCACAGAACTGGTAGTAAAATTTTTTGAATCCCTCCAGTGATCCTGTCTTGATGACTGCACTGCATTCACTGTCAGATGACCAGAAATGTCCACAAATTGCTAATTGATGCAAGATGCCAGATTACTGAAAGATTCTGCACTGGTTTCCAAATACATTTCAAGTAAAATTGAAGATCTTAACCTTTACATGACTTTCCCGAGGAGCCACCTCTCCTATGAAGAATCTCGTTGACTTTCAAGAGTTCTAATGGGACACTGAAAGCAACTCTTCTGAGTTGCTTTCAGACCATGGAATGCACTCCTCCCTTCTTTAGAAAAGCTCCCTTGCCTGATCATTTTGAAGAGAAAGTTGGCATATAAACCTAATTAATAGCAGTAATGGTTTGTTTGAGTATCCAGAAGGTTTTTTTTTTTATAATGACCCTTGCCAACTCAGCTGTCATGAAATAGGAAGAAAGGCTCGCTAACTACAGCAAACTGTAGCTAATTAAAAAATGGGAACAGTTTGTACAACAAAGGCATAAAAATGTGGATTTATTCATGGTTTGTCCTGGGATTTTTATTTTTCAGCCTGAATACTAATTGCTTAGAGTCTGAGAGAATGTGGACAGGTTATCGATGGCACTAATTACCTAGGGTGATAAATCACAAAAGGATGTAAAGGAACTTCCCAAAGGCAAAGGTAGTAGTTGGGTGAGGTGCATTAAAGTGGCAGATATAATTCAGTTTCACCAAATGTAAAGGGAAACACATTGTCACAAAAATGCATGTAGAATCTGAGCTGGAAATCACTCTCAGGGAAAGATTCTTGGGTTTAGATTGAGAAGCTCAATGGAATAGCCTAATATGCGTGTGCTATATATATAAAAAAGACCAATTTCACACTGGGCGGTTTGAAATAAATAAATAAATAGATAAATGAATAAATGTCAATACTGCAGAGCTTTCATATAAATCTGTGATACGATTGTGCTTTGGACACCGTTCAACAATATCATTGGCTAGTGATGGAACTGGAAACCATGCTGAAAAAAGCAACCCAAATGAATGAAAACAACGAATATTTGAATGCTAGAAATGAAGGGAACTGAGGAGCGATTTGATCGAACTGTTGTGTTTCCTGGGAAAAAATGGATACAGATAATTGCCCTCATTCTCCCGAAAACTGGTATCACTCTATATAAAACTGTATGGTGGGCAGAAAAGGCCAAAGGAAGTAATTGTGAACTCTGTATATGGTTAACCTATGAATGGTAGCTAGATGTTTCTTCCAGTTGTAGAAACAAATTGCTTCTTAATACCAGTGGCTGGGATGCCAAACCAACAGAATGCTTGTTTTATGTCCTTCTTACAGGCATTCCAAAAATATCTGAGTGATGTCAGAGACATCTAACCGTGTGTGAGAAACAATATGTGGGACTAGAGCAGTGTTTCTCAACCTTGGCAACTTTAGGAAGTGTGAACTTCAATTCCCAGAATTCTGACTGGGAAATTCTGGGAGTTGAAGTCCATACCTCCTAAAGTTGCCAAGGTTGAGAAACACTGGAACATCTTTGGTCTTCTTATTCTACATTCACTCTTGCTAATATAAATGAAGTTTCTCAGGCCCAAAATTACCACAGTTTGGCTCTGCTCCACTCCTCCCAGGTCTTCTTTAATGAGCCATAACATCAAGACTTTCCATTCAATTATGTGTACTGATTGTGTTAAGATACAAAGAACTATTTATTATAAGCCTGCTTAAGGCTGCCCACTGAATATTTTCTTTTCCTTTTGGCTTTTGTGTCTTTGAACAATAGAACTGTTTTGAATAATAGGGATTACCCTGCTTAATAGCCTAAATTATTTTTGAAGGCAAAAGTTTACTTTTTAACATGGGGAAGTGCTGGTTGAGAAAAGGCAATGCACATGGAAGGGCTTTCATGAAATATTGAAACATTATCCCACTTGGTGTGTCTAATCAAAGAAACTCAACTGACAGTTCATGTTTGAAGAGAGTGGGGGCACAGAAAAGGTCCTAGTGACTTGGAATGTGGGGAAGCTTTATTGTGCATGTAAGATTTCTGAAAAGAAGTGGTTCATTAGCCTATAATATTCTCATCCTGAAACTGTCATAAGGAAAACATCGTGGTTCTCAAGTAACTCCTGTTGATCTTGAGGGCGTTAGCTTTGAAGTGAACATTCTTATGAATGCAGACTTCGCTTGATTTCAAGGTTATGACTGAGTCGCAAAAAAACCCCCCTTTCCTTGGATAAATAAGGAGTTCAACAATAGGCTGAGGCAGAACCACTTCTGTACTTACCTTCCTCCAGTGTCACTTGTGTGCCCAGATTTTTATAAAATCCCAGTACAGTTAGTTATCAACCAGGTGATTTTATGAATCATGTAGATTTCATTTTTAGTTGAATGACATATGCATATTGTGTAATCTTGCAATGAGCAAGAACATGTCTTCTGTGCCCGGGGGAAAATCTAATTAGCAACCAACCTTGTCCTTTGTCTGCAGAAGTAACTTGGATTGAAAGTAACACGGATATTAATAGCTTGTTCTATTTCTTTTCCTGATCTGAATATTTGTGTTATTTTCCTGATGAAGAG
Source organism: Pituophis catenifer annectens (assembly GCF_029215685.1). Lineage (NCBI taxonomy): Eukaryota > Metazoa > Chordata > Lepidosauria > Squamata > Colubridae > Pituophis > Pituophis catenifer. The sequence continues at coordinate 97,148,673 of NW_027256882.1, forward strand.
AGGTGTGAAACTCAAAAACTTGCACCTTCTCTGAATTTCTAGGTAATCCAATATAAAGCATTTCACAAATTTGATCTCTGTTTCTCTAAAGCCAAATGCTTTCCAGGCATTCTTCCTGGACAGAGTGTTATCTTGCATCAATCTATTTAAACTTCCTGAGATAAAGCCTGCATCCTAACCCATCAAAGGAAAAACAACATCGACTCTCACTTTAGAAACTGACCACCTCAGCAAAAATTTCTGGGAACGCAGGAGAACATGCTTCACAGAAGGCAGACAGTCCTCTTCCTGTTAACAGAATTCATGCTTATGCATCGGTTTGATGTAGACAGGTGTGTTTTTCTTTCTGTGAAATGGGATTGGCTTACAAATAAACAGAAGGACCAGCTGATCGCGTTGCTTTTACTGGACATTTACAGAAAGTTTTCAAGTGAGAAAGACCTCCTTGTTTGAAGCACAAGCATAAGCCAAGTGAAGAAAGATTCTTTTTTTAAAAAAAATGTGCTTGGCTACATTTATTGGGAACAACAGACCTCAGGCAGAGTGGGAAACACTTACTAAAGTATTCTGTCTGTTGAAGGTTGTTTTTATTTTTTATTTTAAAAAAAGCTTCTAGCCAAGAAAAAAAAAACCATCTCCTGGCCTTTGTAGTGGTTTCATTGCTAAAGGGAAGAAAGTAATTGGGAAAGGAGTTATCTTGGGGAATCTTGAATGCTAGTAATGTAAGTAGATGAATAGTAAGGATCCTTTCCCTCAAAGAGCAAAAGGAATCTATTTTACAGAGACAGTTTACCGTTAATTGAAAAAAAAACCCTCATATAACCTAAGGGTATTAGTATAAGCCTATTATACCAATAGGCTTACACCAGTGGGTATTAATACTGACTGAGAGTAAATTCAGTGATAAGCACAAATATCAAATACCCTGTTGCAGTTTGCAAGTTTTTAATGAAACATTCAAGTTTCACAAACTACTTATGAAACTCATCATAAATTATTACAGGCAGCAGTGATCATTTGACACCTTCTACACTGGGCCCTATTTGTCTTTTTTTTTTTTTGCATATTCATCGTCCAGCTATTTTAACTCAAAATGGATTTCTTTCCTGGCCTTAGTTTTTCTTTCCTGGTTCTGCAACTATTTCAGTCTTACAGTAGATAAGTTTAGATAGTTAAAAATAGCTGAAGCAGACAGATGTTTTTTATATTGGATTTTGAACGTTTACTGTTATATCCAAATGAAAGCTTTCACAAGATAAAAAGAAGGGGTGCATAAAGAGGTAGGTGTGTGTGTGTGTGTGTGTGTGTGCGCGCGCGCGCGTATATCTATCTATCTACCTATCAATCATCTATCATCTATCATTTATCTATCTATCTATCGGGTGAAATCTAAAATTTTTTGCTACCGGTTCTGTGGACGTGGCTTAATTAGTGGCAGGGCTTGGTGGTAAGGTGACTGGGTGGGCGTGGCCAAGTCAATGTCACTTCTTTGCCCTTTTTTAACCTACAAAACACAACACAACTGGCTCACTCACAATGTAAAAGCAGCTGTGCTAGACCCAAAATGGCCCCTGCAACAAGCAGGAACATTACACAGCCACAAAAAACCAACTTTCACACTTTACACACACAAAATTCCACATATAGGTTTGTGAGATTTTGTGTGTTTTTGTAGTTAGAGTGAAACACTACAGAAACACACTAAATCTCAGAAAGCTGCACAAATATTATTTTATTTTAATTTATTTTTATTTTTATATAAAAGCAGCTAAATTTAAAACTTCCTAAACTTTAAATGGCTAGGTCTGAAAAAAGAACAACTAAAAAAACCCCCAATTAACTATTTTTTTTAAAGCTCCCAAAGGGGGAGAAAACTTACCCAATAGAACAGGGGTCTCCAACCTTGGCAACTTTAGGACTTGTGGACTTCAACTCCCAGAAATCCTCAGCCAGCTTTGCTGGGAGTTGAAGTCCACAAGTCTTAAAGTTGCAGATAGAGCTGCTCACCGATGAGCTTGATTGCAGGCAGGGAGATTCAGTTGCTTGCTGATGCAATGGATTGCAGGTATTACAGCATTGTGACCAGCAGCTAAGGTAAGCAAGCTGGAGGCAAGGGGGGGGGGGAGAAAAAAAGAAACTTTTTTTTTCTTTTACATGGCTCTGGTGATCCAAGCTGAGTTGCCTGATTAGCAGGCAACTCAGCTGGGATGGTCAGAGCTTGGCTGGTCAGAGCCATTTAAAAGGAAAAAAAGGCTCTGATGATCGCACGGCTCAGCTGGGCATGTTGGGCGGGGGCAGGGATTTTTGCTACCGGTTCTCTGAACTGCCCGCCGTCATCGTACCTACCTACTCGCCCGAGCCGGTTCGAACTGGGAGCATATCACCCCTGCTATCTATCTATCTATCTATCTATCTATCTATCTATCTATCTATCTATCTATCATCTATCATCTATCATCTATCACCTATCTATCTATCAACTATCATCTAACATCTATCATCTATCTATCAATCATCTATCATCTATCTATCATCTATCTATCTATCTATCTATCTATCTATCTATCTATCTATCATCTATCATCTATCTATCATCTATCATCTATCAATCATCTATCATCTATCTATATATCTATCATCTATCAATCATCAATCATCTATCTATCAATCATCTATCAATCATCTATCATCTATCATCTATCTATCTATCATCTATCATCTATCTATCTATCTATCTATCTATCTATCTTGTAATGCAAAAAAAAAAAAGCAAAAATATTGGATCCTCAGGTGCAAATGTGCAGGCAGTAACATCCAGTGTAAAAATAATCCTGGAGGTCCAAGAAATGCATGTACATGCTTAACTTGCCACTTACTGGTATGCATTCAGAGCGCAACATTGTCCCAATGGCATCATATCTAGAAATTAATTCTTCACAGAATTATAAGATACTTGCTGTGATTCCCAAGACAGCAATCAATGTTCCCTCTTCCTGCTCACAATGGCTGAGACAGGAGGGAACGGGGAGTGGGTGCTTCCCTAGGTTCTTTCAAAGCCTGAAATCACTGCAAATACATTGAGAAGCAGTTTGAATGAAGGATATCTCCACCCCAGGGCTTTGTGCCAGTTTGGAACAAGTTCTGGAGCTGTCCGATCACACAGCATTGGCTGGTTTTGACGGAGGAGTCAATTTTTTTCTACTTTGTTTCATTTTATGGGAACTGAAGCCAACACTGTTCATTGTAACGCTGTGACTCTGGAGTTTGTGCGCTGTTAATTTTCCCATGGCTGGGAATTTTTAAAGACCTCCCCTGGATCAGAATTCTCTCTCCTCTGACATATGGAATCAATGTATATGTTGGATTTTCTCTGCATTGTTATCGGCTCCTCACTCCTTTTCTGGTTGCAAAACTCATTTCAGGTTTAGAGGCCTGTAAATGCAATAGAAAAGTAATTGCAACCTGTTTGGATGTCTCTTTTCTTTTCTTCTTTCAAATAAGCCTCCCAATCTAGAAATATGTATGAGAAGAAGCACCAGCCATTCATTTCATTCTCCTTTTAGACTTCAACTGATTTTCCTGAAGTATGGTGACTCTGTCTATAGATATGCATTGAATGAATACCCCCCTCCTTTTTTTTTGCAGTTTCCTTTTGGTCAACTAGAAGAAGTATTGATTTCCAGAGTTTCAAAAACGAAAATGATCACTGCTTTCTGAAAGACTGAAGAGTGGAAATGCTATGACATGCAAATAACCTGAATCTTGAAATAAATGAAACCAAGAGAATGCAAGTGTGTCTATTTCTCTCATATATATATTTTTTAAAAATGAGAAATATCTTTTCTAATTTAGGTAATTAATTTTTAGGGTTTTTTTTTAGTGCTTAAATTTAGAATCTGGGTATGCAGTTTATTGTATAAGGGATAAGAACAATTCCTGCTGGCAACAGTAACACAGAGTAAATGGAAACTATTGAGCATCACATTTCTTTTGAAGAAAAATTAGGCCAGCTAAGCAACAAAAAATCTGGCACCAATGATGAACGTTAAACTTGGCTTGTGCTAAATGGAGAAATTCCCAACATGGGAAAATATAAGAGCCATCTGAAAAATAATCTTAGCTGTAAAAAAATCCTTATGTTGCAGCCAAAAGCAGAAAGTTTCTTGATGTTCATGATTCCTGCTTGGAAAAAGATTCTGTCATTTCCTTCTTTTTGGGTGATCCAGAATGAGACCGATCATACAAGCTTCCAATTAAAAAATCCCAAATCAATGTATCCTAAGATTCATATATGCTATAAAGACTTATATTCTTCTCTTCTTCTATCTTATTTCAATCTCAATAGCCAGCAGGATCCTCCAAGCAAAGCCATATTGTTTGCATCAACACTTTTTAACTGCTACAGGTATGAAAAGAAAGTGCTTGCGCAGACAGAAAATATAACAAATGATATATTTTGCAAATGATAATACATTTAAACTTCACAGTGATGCTTTTTGCCCTGAAATATTATTTCAAGTGGCCCTAAACCCATTTTTGAATATTCAGGTCAAACAGCACTTATAAGAAACATTTATTAATGGGTAAAGTGCAAATTCATTCAATAACATATTTTTTTAAAATATGTTAGAGGATGAGATATTGGTGAAATGGCATATCAGCAGGATTCAATTATTTACTTAGTTCTTAGGACCTGCTGGGAAGCCGACTATGGATCTTAGCAAGACTTTTCTTGGGACTCTCAGATTCTCATGAAATTGCTGCTTTCCTAATTTGGTTTTGGAAGCAGGGGCAAAAATTCAAATAAGATTGGATCACCTTATTGAAGCCATGAGGAAAGCATCCAAAAACAAGGTCAGCCAAACCACAGGCCCCTCTCCAGGTTAACATCTCTTCAAAGATGTCCATTTAGAAGTAGAATAGATTTTGAGTCAGAACTGGAAGCTCCTTCAGGAAGCTAGATTGAACCTATGCCTCCAAGAAGATTCATATTTTTGCAAATAAATGGCACTCAGTCTGCACCTTGGAATAATGCCCATACAAAGAACAATCATAACTGGTATGTGGGTGGCATGGTTTATGCAAGAAAAGGAACCCTGCTAGCATGCCAACCTACACCTCTCCAACACTTTTGTACAAGGTATACATTTTATACTTGGGGATTTCCTGTTTCAAATTGAATAGCAAATACAGGAAACTGTAGGCAGGCTGTGAGGATGGACAAGTGTTAAATTGGAAGGAAGCTCAAGTTGCTAGCTACCTACTTCCATTCAATAACACAACTGCCTCACTCTTTACCACAAGCTAGGAGCAACATTTGGGACTCCACCCTTATTTAGCTATCTTCATCTCATGTTTCCTGTGAAGAAAGCTGCTTCATTAAGAGAGGGATACAATCAAGATAACATGAAGTGTTGATGCTATTTTATATTGCCTTGGTAAGACCACACTTGGAATACTGTACAGAATTGTATCCAGTTCTCGTCGCCACGATATAAAAAGATGTTGATACTCTAAAAAGAGTACAGAGAAGAGCTACAAAGATGATTAGGGCACTGAAGGCTAAAAAATATGAAGAATGGTTGGGTATGTCTAGTTTAATGAAAAGAAGGACTAGAGGTGACATGATAGCAGCATTTTTAAGGCTGCCCAACAAGCAAGAGAAGAGGCTACCATTGCAATACATTATAACGGCAGAGCAGAGGTGGAGTAGATTGAGTGATAGTAGTAGTAAAGATAAATGGAGCACTAGAAGGCATCTTCGTAAAGACATAAGGGGGTTCTTAGGGGTTGCCACAAAGAAGAGGGGGTCAACCTATTTTACAAAGCACCTGAAGGTAAGACAAGGAGCAATAGATGGAAACTAATCAAGCAGAGAATCAAGGAGAAATTTCCTGACAGAATAATTAATCAGCAGAACAACTTGCCTCCAGAAATTGTGGGTGCTCCAACTCTGCAGGTTTTTAAGAGATTGGACAACCATTTGTCTGAAATGGTGTAGGGCAGGGATGTCAAATTCACGGTGTCACATTGTTGTCATGTGATGTATTGGGACTTTTCCCCCCTTCGCTAAACCAGGTGTGGGCATGGCCAACGCATGATGCATCCAGCCCGTGGGCCGCAAATTTAACAGCCCTGGTGTAGGTCTCCTGTTTGAACAGGGGGTTGGAATAGAAGACCTCCAAGGTACCTTCCAACTCTGTTATTCTATTATTCTGTTATTCTGCTACATAATGAATATCCCAGCAACACAAAGCATGGTAAAATAGGAACCATGTAGCCAGGCTGATAGAAGTAGTATGTAAGCTAGTACTTTGAATTTACCCGAAAGAGCTACAGTAGATTAGGTTTTTAAAAATAGGCTTGGGGATATTATACATCCAACAACAACAACAACAACAACAACAACAGACTGAAAAGATGAGGGGTCAGTCTATGCATTAATGTTTACACAGTTAGGCATTTACTCATAACAGAAAAAGAACAGAAGTTCTAGGATTTTTGTGTTAACTTGGTTTATTCTCTAAACTCTTTTCCAGGGGTTTTTATATATGTCTAATGTTTTTACCCACATTATTCCATTTCTTCGCACTATTGTTTTTTTCTTCTCCTTTGTTTTGTCACTATCAATTTTACATTCAGATCTTTTGGGAACAGAGATCTATTTATATTGCTTATGGTAATTTTCTTACTAGTGATCTATTGCTCTTTTGAGCATTCTAGTTATCCAACCATTGCTATATCAAAATAACTAATGAGACCAGGATTTATATCACTTCAGTGATGGCTAGGTAATATCATCCCCTATACATCACTTCTGAGGAAATGGCCAATGGAATATGATAGGTGTGAAATATTCCTGCCACAGTAATATAATAAATAGTAATGTGTTATTTCTGAAAAACGTATTCATAGAATACTACAATAAATTCAGAATAAAACACAAACACAGACAAACCCACATAAGATCCCATGCAGAATGACTAAAGATACAAATATAATCCAGAATATTTTATGAAAATATTAATTCATTTTAAATTAAAATAAAAATATTATTTTTTACATTTCTCTACTTTAGATGCCTAAGAATGCATCTAAAGGCATTCTCAAGGCATACGCTCTTTAAAAAAAAATCTTAGCTCAGAAAAATAATTGTGTCAATAGTTAAAGTCTTTCTGAACTTTCAGAGCTTTTGAATAACGGATTTTAAAAAGGTTAAATGATAATAGGAGCAATTTAAGAGAACCAACTTGGATATAAAAAAGCAGAAAAGTTCAGAACATATGAGAAGAGTAAAATTTCTTAGAAAATAAAATGATTCATTATGACAAAATTGTAGATATAAAGATACAATAGTTGAGAGAACAAATTTTTTTAGAATTGTATGTGGGAATAAGAAACTAGAGATCCAGCTGGTTTTAATTAAAAGAGTCATTTCTGTATCTAGTCATTTGATGTCTGACAGCCTGGAAGGAAATACTGGCTATGAAATGTTGGTCAGCTGTACAATTGTAGGGTTCCCCAAAGTGATCAAGGTTGATTCCCCAAAGGTCAATGGATCTATCCAAGGGGGCAATAAATGGTTGGAGGTCAACAGATAATCAGTAACTATCTGAGAATCAATAGGTGGTTGATTCAATCAATCAATCAATCAATCAATCAATCAATCAATCAATCAATCAATCATAGAGCTGGAAGGGACATTGGAGGTCTTCTAGTCCAACCCTTTGCTCAAGCAGGAGACCCTACATGATTTCAGACAAGTGACTGCCCAGTTTCTTCTTAAAAATCTCCAGTGATGAAGCACCCACAACTTCTGAAGCAAGCTGTTCCACTTGTTAATTGTTTTCACAGTTAGGAAGTTTCTCCTTAATTCCAGGTTGCTTCTGTCCTTGATTAGTTTCCAGCCATTGTTTCTTGTCCTGCCCTCTGATGCTTTGGAAAATAAGCTGACCCCCTCCTCTTTGTGGCAGCCCCTCAAATACTGGAATAAATGATGGGTAAATGATGGAAGGTCAGTTGAGGTAAAGTTCTATGTCAATTCCTAGTTCTGAAGGTGAGGTGGCTCATGGCAAGAGAGTGTTACCCAGAGTTGGGATGGTCAACTGCCAGTGAGAGCAGCCTCGAGTTGCCATTGTTATTGCTGATTGTACATTCAGCCAGATGATCTGGCATTTTTATCCACCTATTGAGTCCTTCCCAAGGACCTGGGATATGCAGATGTTGTTGTTTGATGATGTTAAAAGTATTGTTGCAGGATGTAAGCTGTTTCAAGTAAACTGCCTTTTGAAATTGACTGATTATTATTGTTATTATTCATGATATTCACTATTAAAGTAGCATTAATTAAATTGTTTTCATATAATATTTGGGGATTGATGAACTATCTAACACATAAAGGGTACATGAATTGAAGAGCTTGGGGACCCCTGCTCCATACTATGGATGGTTGAAGCAAACCTTCCATTATCTGGATCCTGGCTGTTTTTGACTAACAAAATCTATTGGGAAATCAGGAGCAACCACCCCAGAGGTGGAAGTGGTCAAATCATTTTCAGAAATCAAATATACTATTCCTAAGTAAGATCCTAGAGGAAGTAATAGCAGTTTTCCGGTTTCAGAGAATATCCAGTATTATTTTATTATTGGAAAGATTGAAGTTATTGCCTCAGGTTGCAGTGGCTGGAATGAGTGGAGAATTCTAGGTGACTGTTCCCCTGTCATTTATTTTAAGTGTCAATTTCCTTTTTTGAGGTGAACATTTCTTAAATTAGCTTCCCTTTCTCAGGAGTCATGGAAACCTTATCATATTTCCAGTGCTGAAATTATATTTCACTTACAATTCAATTGGCTTCTGGAGAATAACAACTATTGTCTTCTGCAGCTAAATATATTGAGTCAGCTTAAGAATACTGATTATTAAGATAAATCTCCATTCAGTTTTACTAACCTGAGCAAATGGGCTGGAGGATTTTGCAGATTTATACTTCCTTTGTCATTCCTCCATTTTGCCTTATATTATTCATTAAAATCTATTTTGTAATCAGATACCATTCAGAGAAAACATAGGTCTGACCATCTTCTGGGTGATGTTGCTGCTATTAAACCAGTTACCTTCAGAATTAATGCTGTACTTGAGTTCCTTTAACTAATCACTCCAGGATGCTGCTACAGTGAGGAATATGGGAGGCAAAGAAGGCCAGTAAACTGTACTGAACATGGACCGTCCTTTCAAGCCCAAAACTGATAGCTTGTTATTTTTGAAGTAACCATTGCAGTACAAAACTGATATTTTATGGATACAATGCCATAGGCACAGATATATTTTGTCCACAGTTGCAGGTCCTTGGTTAGGATGCCATTTGATAGCAATAGCAATAACAATAGCACTTAGACTTATATGAGCCATGGTGGCGCAGTGGTTAGAGTGCAGTACCGCAAGCTACTTCTGCTGCCTGCCAGCTGCCTGAAATTTGGCAGTTCAAATCTCACCAGGCTTAAGATTGACTCAGCCTTCCATCCTTCCGAGGTGGATAAAATGAGGACCCAGATTGTTAGTACAGTATAGAAGTCTAAGTGCTATTGCTATATACTGCTTCACAGTGCTTTACAGCCCTCTCTAAGCAGTTTACAGAGTCAGCATGTTGCCCCCAACAATCTGGGTCCTCATTTTATTCACCTCAGAAGGATGGAAGGCTGAGACAACCTTGAGCTGGTCCGGATTGAACTCCTGGCAGTGGGCAGAATTAGCCTGCATTCTAACCACTGCTCCACATTGGAAGATTGAACTGGCATAAGCATCTGGATTCTGTCTTCATCTGGAATAGGTTATAAGGAGATTTTATGCAGTTTCAAGATTGTATTCTGAAGGCATTTTTAATATTGGAAACATTCTAAAAATATTGGCTTAGCTAAGTAGGGATGAATGAAAGATGTTTTGGCTTTATTCCCCTCTCAGTAGGAAAAAAATGTGAGGAGCGAAAGAATGATCATTGCAGCCTCTTCTATGTGAGATTGCTGGCTTATTTTCTGTTATAATAAGACCGTCTTTCCAGCGCAATACCTTTTTCAGCTCCAGTTTGCCTGGAAGACACAATTATGGGTTGAGTAGCTCAGCTGAATAGGTTCTGGGGTGGATGAAAGGACCTCTGTATCAGCAATGCTTTTTACTGCATTATCACAGGACTTCTTTTTTCAATACAAGTGTAATTGTTACATTGAAATATTATTTATTCGGTCAAAATACAATACAATACAACACACAAGTAAAATCAAATGGCTGTCTAACATTTTTTATATTAGTCTCTCACTTTTGCTTTAATAGTGATCCTGACCACTAAAAGCCTCTGAGCTAGATTGAATTGAGAGAGGGTGACTGGCACAAAGTCACCCTGTGAAGTTTGTTTTTGTGATTGTGGTTTAGTTTGACATTGTGTCATAGTCTTGCATTATCTTATGGTGAAACTAATCCTTTGCCAGACCAGAAGATGTTGAGAGGCCTACCACAACTATTGCTGCTTAGGAACATTTCAAAAGAAGAGTGTCAGTAGTGGCTTTAAAAAATTTCAGGAATATTTGCTGATAATATTTTTGCCTTGTTCTGGTTCAATGGGAATGTAATCACTGTAGGGAGAAAAGAAAGCTGTGGCATATCAAATTACTCCGGTTGCTTTAAATCTCCTGCCTTTTTTAATTGAAGTTCCACAAATTGCTGTTTAAAGAACCACAACATTTCCCTTCCAAGTGCTCCATTGGGAAAGAAAACCCACAATATCTTTGAATCTGGAAAACATTACGGTACTTTTTTTCCCTGTCTCTTTCAGTTTGCCATTGAAGAAGTGGGAGCAATATTGACCTAAGCATAGCTCATAAAATTATCTGCTACAATGTCCTACCTGTCAGTGACTACTTCAGTTTCAACCACAACAATATACTAGCACACAATAGATACAAACTTAAAGTGAACCACTCCAAACTTGATTGCAGAAAATATGACTTCAGTAACAGAGTTGTTAATGCCTGGAATGCTCTACCAGACTCTGTGGTCTCATCCCAAAACCCCCAAAACTTTAACCTAAGACTGTTTACTGTTGACCTCACCCCATTCCTAAGAGGTCTGTAAGGGGTGTGCATAAGAGCACCAGCATGCCTACCATCCCTATCCTAATGTTCCCTTTAATTGTATTCATTTTACGTACTCAATTCATGCTTATACTTATATATATTATCTATCTATCTATCTATCTATCTATCTATCTATCTATCTATCTAAATAAAAATATTATTGGCAAAACTATTATCATCAAAACAAGCATTACTTTAAAAAAAAAACCAACTATGCTGTTGTAGTTTTGTCCCAATTTACTATTTTTAATGGCTCATCCAAGATGGTTCATCAGTGCTTTGCTCCTGAGAATAAGATACATGGAAAGATTCCCAGCAAAGTTCATTTGGTCTGTAATTCAATTAAGCACATTTTATGAACAATTATTTTATTTGGGACGATGATATTTATTTATTAGTAGAGCTGCCCAACTCGCAATAATGAGATACTGACTCATTCATGCATTCCACTCAACACAGTAATGAATATGTATAGGAGTGATAACAAATTGCTCCATTTTTGCAAGATATTCCCATTCTCACTCAAATTCTTCTACCCACCTTTCAACATTGTGTGAAAGCATAGCTGCTTATTGGAAAAAGATTGATATTTTTCCTTTAGCTAGGATCTTTAGCCATGTTACTTCTTCCTTTCTTCATATCTTGCAGATACAAAATTTCTCCTTTTCCTATTGAAGCTATTGCTTAGCTTATTTAAGATTAAAACAGATTTTTCTTAGTGGTGTGTAAAAGCCCCAATGACTCCTCCCGCCCCCCACACATAAATAAAATAAGACAAATATTGGGAGAGAAAATAGACTATAAGGAGGAAATGTGCATTGTGCACCTGGTAAATGAGCCAGATATCTCAATAATGAGCTGAAATGTTTACATAAATCGATACTTAATTGACAGATGTTTAAAATGAATACTACACTCACATAAATATGTACCAGTGGGGATGATAATTTAAAACTAGAATTCCCACTTTCCTTCTCATTACACACTTGATAAAAATATTGTTATTGTTTATTAATTCTTTGAAAACTGGTGCATTCATTCCACCAGACACTTCGCATTATTGTCTATCTTTGAAAAACCCATTTAATATTATGCAAATAATCTATTTTGCACAGTTATGTTGCAGTACTTATTCTAAAAGAAACCTTATTCATTTATTACATTTCTATCCTTTCATATGAAGTACAACTCTTAGCAATTTACAAGGCATATAAAAATGACTAAAACTTCCATGGTAAATAAATTAAAAACATCTAATTACTAAACCATGAAACAGTCAAATATAAGAGAACAAAAGATCATGTTGAATCAACAGATACATTGAAGAATAATCCTAGATTAGAGGTGTTATATGATAAATGTAGTATTTTCTTAAATATGATTGAAAACTGTATTTTTTACTGGAAAGCTGTTCCACAGTAGCAGCACTTCTGGCTTCAATCCCCTTTATTTCTCCAAAGTGGGAAACTATCACCTTCTCCCCACAAAATGACCTTATCTGTCAGGCTGATTCTCCAGAGAGTACAGAGTATGGCCTTGATGCAGATAGGGGGAATCAGTTTCCAAAGCAACGAGGAGGAAATATTGCTCAAGTCCAAAAAAAATGAAGAACATATATATGAATGTTGACATCCCCCTAAATCCACATGACTGTAAGAAAGGAAAGAGATAAAAGTTAATCAATTGCAAGATTTTGTCGTTTGGTTGCAAACTTCATAAAAGTAATTTTAGGCTTAATGCGGAGTTGAGTTCTTGGTCTGGTCTATATCTTGGGGCTGACAGATTCCAATTGGACTAATTAGTCCAGGAGATACCTATTTCCTAAGCCATAATTTGCACTGCATCCTTTAATTTTAATGATACCTCGGTCTCTTTGATCATATTCTTTTGGCTGTCTTTTTTGCCTAAATACATTTCCACCCCAGTATTTTTCTCTCATAATTTTGAGGGAGATGAGCGATTCAGGAATGTATGTATGTATGTATGAATGAATGAATGAATGAATGAATGAATGAATGAATGAATGAATAAATGAATGAATGAATAAACCATTTTCTTCATCCAATACGCACTGGAAATGAACCATTCCCTGAACACCTTTTTTCTTAATGTTTAGAAGTGTAATTCCACACTTCCACACACTTCTATGTCCATCTGCAACATATACAGCTCTTTTCATTCCATTCTAAGCAGCTTTCCTGTCCTTTCTTATAATCACTTGCTATTTTTCTGTTGGGAAATAAATCTATCTTCAATTTTTTTCTCATAGATATTCATCCTTTTTCTTCCAGCAATTCTTTCTACTTTTATTAAAATGCCTTTCACTTTCTTCCTTTTCTTCCATGTCCATTTTTTTCCTCATGATCCAGGCTTTGACCTTCCTATCCCCTATTTTAAACCTCTTGTTGTCACCCTTGTATATTCTAATTCTCCAAGCCTTTCATCATTAACAAGCAATTTCAGTTGTTTGTTCATTTTATTTGTATACGAATTGACTTATTTTTAAACCACTTATTTCAAATAAACCTTTTTTCTAAACAAATATTTGCCAAACAGTCATCATTCTCACTCGCTCTGGGGTCTCTGAATGACCTAATATCTTTTTCTATACTGATTCCACTTGTCCCCATAGATTTGTGTCGCCTATCAGGATTCCTCTAACTAACAAGGCAACCATTTGTTGCTCACAGCTGCCCGTTCAGGGATACGTGTACCCCAGAGATCCATGGACCAGAGAACCACTGGCTTACTGGGTGTTCGATATACTTGGAGCTTACCAGGTGAGAAGAGTATATATTACTCAGTGGCGAAATACAATTTTTTTTACTACCAGTTCTGTGGGTGTGGCTTGGAGGGTGTGGTGTGGCTTGGTGGGCATGGCAGGGAAGGGATACTGCAAAAATCCCCATTCTCTCCCCACTCCTGGGGGAAGAATATTGCAAAATCTCCATTCCTACCCCACTCTGGGACCAGCCAGAGGTGGTATTTGCTGGTTCTCCAAACTACTCAAAATTTCCGCTACCGGTTCTCCGAACTGCTCAAAATTTCTGCTACCAGTTCTCCAGAACCTGTCAGAACCTGCTGGATTTCACCCCTGATATTACTACTTCTTTATAAATTAAAAATAAATGTTAGATGTTGCAACTTTAAAAAAAAAACGCAGGAAGTTACAGTTGGCCTAAATACAGATCTAAGAGGGGGAAAAAAAAGTAGGGCTTAAAATATTTGGAATGGCCTATAATGTCTGAGCCAGAGCAAATACAACATCCACGTAGCTCTGAATTTTTTGGGTTAGGTCACAGTGCTTTCAAAGGAATTTCAGGCACTTTTTATTTGTGCTTCTGACTTGCTTAGACTCTTTAATCAAAGGCTCAAGGAAGAAAAACAAGCTACGGTACACATCAGTTGCAGGGAAGAAAGCCCTTAAAGGTCTAAGGCTAAAAGACCAATGATCTCTGGAATTGAATTCTCAACCCCCTTGGCCTATTAGGTCAAGGTATTTTGTTGTAAGGAAAATCAAATGGGACATATTAAAATCCCGGTATAAACTTTTTTAAAAACTTCATGTTAGGTGGGATAACAAGTTAAAGATTGTATGGGGGAATGGGAAGGGATCCAATAGATCATGCAAACAACGTGCGCAGCATGCTGCTTTGCACAGAGGTTTTATTGTAGAGGACAAGAGTTCTGCTTTCAATAATTCTTCTGCTTTGAATCTTTAGAGAAAGGCAGCATTGAAGTACTATAGAATTGTGTTTGAAAGAAGGGTTTTTTTTTTTTTTTTAATCATTTTTGGAATGGTGCTACTGTAGTCTGTATAGTATACTGGGCTAGCTGGGAAACATGTATAACCAATCTGCGTAACTAACTAGCTAGTTTATATGGTAAAACACAAATTTGGAAATATGCCAAGGTGATGATAGCAATAGCACTAGCACTAAGACTTATATACTGCTTCACAGTGCTGTACAGCCCCCTCTAAGTGGTTTACAGAATCAGCATATTGCCCCCAACAATCTAGGTCCTCATTTTACCAACCTCAAAAGGATGGAAAACTAAATTAATCTTGAGCCGGTCAGGATTGAACTCCTGACAGTGGGCAGAATTAGCCTGCAATACTGCATTCTAACCACTGCGCCACCACGGCTCTTTTATAGGATATAATGTTCACTGAGAACTTTGTTTTAGTTCCCCACCATTATTTTTTTTTATTTTTGAAGATACAGTCTTACAAGTCTTATATATGTGCTTAAATAATTAGATTTATAAGAGACATTTTGATAAATTCAAAGCAATGGAGCTTTCACCTGACTTCAGTGTGAATGAGCATGAATTTTGTTCTGTGTAGAAGAGGAATCTGGCTTTGAAAAAAAGGTTTAGGGTTCTATTCCATGGTGTCCATCCACTCAACTGCACGGGGTAATCGTTCTTCTATTGCTTGCAGGATAATCAGGATCAGATAGAATTGAGGATGTCCCTCTGGTGGCTGTTCAATAGCTAAATCTGTTTTATCAGATAGTACAATCTGCATGAGGCAACTTGGAGAATGAACGCCTGGTTTCTGGGAACGCCTGGTTTCTTATAAATCTGAAGATTTATAAGATCTATAAGATCTATAAGATAAGGCAACAGCAACTTCTTAAATAGAAATGTGTACCATGTTGAAAATTCAAATTGCTATATTGAAATAGAAAAAAAGAAAGTAGTTTCCAGCTTAGTATAGTGACCAGGGACTTTACTTAACCTGACATCCATTGGGAGATCAATTCTCACAGTATGATCCCCCCAGAAAATTCCTGCCTTGTCTTCATGACAACTTTCTTCTTTGATTCTGGAGAGTACAAGAATAACAGAATAATAGAGTGGGAGGACTTCTAGAGGATCAATTATATTTAATAATTTGGTAAGGCTCCAACAGAGAACAAACAGAATAGTTACAAATCAACTGCAATCTTCAATTATAAAGCCATACATCAGTTCTCACCAAACGTCAAATTTGCAAGGGGTCAGCCTGACCGTTCTAGCACATTAAAGTCTATCCTTGAGCCACTAGAAAGTTTGCTGTCCTGATGGCCAAACTCTAATCTATCTCAGTAAAAAGGCCAGCAATGGGTGCCTCCTTCTTCTAATGCAGGAGAAATTAAGGAAATTAAGGAAAGTGATTGGTGGATTCTCCTGGTTTTATTTTTCTTATCACCAGATGCTGCTTGCTGATGGAGAAAGAACCATCAGTAATTCCCTTTCACATAAAATAGAGATCAGATGAGTGCAGGCAATTGTTTTGAATGACATGCCCATTTCCTACCAAGTTGGCAGACTTCATGTCAATTAAATACCATGTTTTCCCCAAAATAAGACCGGGTCTTATATTAATTTTTGCTCCAAAAGATGCATTAGGGCTTATTTTCTGGTTAGATCTCATTTTTGGGGAAATACAGTACTAAATGCACCCATCTGGCTCATAATCTTAACTGGGGCTTATTTTGGGAGGAGGGGTAGGGCTTATATTATGAACATCCTAAAAATCATACTAGGACTTATTTTCCAGTTGGGTCTTATTTTCGGGAAAACAGGGTAGATACGTAATAATAAGTATAGATTGATAAAAAAGATGCTGTATACCTGTTAGACTGTCAGCCTGGTTATTTTGGGACACAGAGATGAGCATGGGATTAAACAGATGAGACCTATAGATAATCATCATGTTCTGTCTTCAATTAGTACTGTAATGAATGCAGTGCTGACAGCAGATCCAGCCTTGTCTTCGTGGGCAGCAGCAACCAGGAGTAGCCAGTGGATGACCACAGCATCACAAGGGAATAGTCAGAATGGTACTGTCCCCCAGCCCAAAACATCAATGCAGTAAAGAAGTATAGCCACATGAAATCCCTTATTGGCAAAAGCAAAGGAAATCTGGCAATGCACCAATGAAAACAGTATCTGCAGCACACCACTGGCAGAACTTGACTTTCTCTCCCAATTTAAGCTGAACAGAATTTTTTCTCAACAGAACAGTGCCTAGCCCTCTCTTTCAAAATAGTGGGTAAATTGTGTACATAAAAAGCTTATGTCAGATCTGACAAATGCTTCAGAAAGTGCAGGTCAGATGTTATGCACAAGATACCCAAGTTGAAAAACAGACTTTGCCAAAGTTGTTTCGGTAAAGAAACTGCCTTCTGAGGCAGCCTGAAATATTTAAGGCTTCTGTATTTCCCACTCAATCTAGTTAAAACTAATCAGCCTAGTTTTGTTAGTTTTCTGTTCTACAATGCTTCAGCTCTCAACAAGCCCCTTCCCCTACCATCTAACTTCTAGTTCATCATATGTTGCTGGCCATGTCTGATTAACTGGCTTTCCACCTTAGCTACCTATACTCTGATAGGTTGGGGAGTGTTGCTTTCAGTTCTGGTTCTCTGTATCAGAGTTTGGAATAATGGGGCCTGCATCCTGACTTTTACTGCTTGTATTGAGGCATGATTCCTTGACATGTCAGTTGCCAGGTTCATTAGCATTATCTTCTTCTGAGAAAGATGACTTGCTTGTATAGGCCCCAATACTGTCCTTGACATGTTCCTAACTGATTTTGAAAACTTAGTCAAGGAAATAGAATCGCAGAAATATTGGGGGAGGGTATAGAATATAGAATAACGAAGTTGGAAGGGAGGTCTTCTAGTCCAATTCCCTGCTCAAGTAGGAGACTCTATACCAGTGGTGGGTTCCAACAGGTGTTACCACAGGTTCTCTTTGCGCATCCTTGCCACAACTGCCACCCCTAGAGGAAAAGAAACCATGGTTGATGTATTGAAAGCTGCAAAGAGGTCAAGTAGACCAAGGATGGACCCATTAAACTGTATCCCACTCCCACCAGAGATCATCGAAATGGGCAAATGATGCTATTTCCATCCCATATCCAGTCCTGAACCCCAATCAAAGAGGATCCAGATAATCCATTTCATCCAGGATCTTCTGGAGTTACAGGGTGACCACCTTTCCAGCAACCTTTCCCAGAAAGGGAAGGTTGGAGACAGGATAAAAATTATGCATTAGGATGGGATCTAGAGATAGCTTCATAAGAAAAGGTGAACCATGGCTTCCTTAAAGGGCTGGGGCACCACCCCCTCATCTAATTTAACATCCCAATCATTCTCTGAGATGTTAAAGATATTTTTTAGTTTCTCTTATCCTCCCGAATTGATTAATACAGATAAATATATTTTGAACTGCATTATTGAAAACAAGCAGGCAACCAGACTTGATGTAAGCAAGGAAGGGATCAACAGATCAAATGTGGAATAAAAAAGGAATACAGTAAAATAAATGATATTATATACAGTAAATAAAGCAGACCTGATGCTTGATCCATAAAATATTTAATGACACATAGCAGGATATGTCTGCTTTCAAATAGTAACAGCTGTCAGTGTGATGCAAGGGCAGTTGGCTTTAGTTCCCAGGTATTCCTCTCTGAACATCATGCTCAGTTCATGCCCATTCTAGAGCAAACAGCATATGAAAAGAGGTAGTTGTCAAGAAAATAAGAAAGGGAGAAAAATGTAAACGCCTCTTCTTCTGTTATCAGGGCCTCTTACTAATGGGATTTTGAAAATTCAGTATCCATAAATACAGCATAATTATAGCTTTTATGTATGATCTAGCCTGAACCATTACTATGTTCTGTGAATCACCTGTGGTTCTTTGCAATCAGTAGCAGAGTAGAGAAAAAATAGTGAAATACTTAAATTAGATAATAAATAATACAAGTAAAAAACCCATCAGATTTTGATAGCTTGGTGTCTTCATAGCTGTGCCAACCGTGCATCTAAGATTCTCTCTGATACTACTAGCATGAAGAAATTTAAGAATTTTAATTTGATTTAATTTAATTTAAAATTTAAAAATAAATTTAATTTGAGAATTTTAAGAAATATTGCTGCAATATGGATTTTTAAAATATTTTTTAATGGTAAAAGTGGCTACCTTTGCATCTTCTTATTGCCTAAAATCCTAGCAATGGAAATCAATTTATCAATGCAGTTCTGAATTTTCTCGAAATGTTACATGTATTTGTATCATGCCAATCATCACAGACAGGGTGAAAGCTATGAAGCAGCAACTTAAGGAAGTCACCTCTGTGCATCAAAAATAAGCAGACTTGTACCAAAATCCATGCCATACTAGAATCAGCTGGTTATCTTATTAGAGCAGAGAGGTATTGTCACTAGTATAAACAGCTGGCAGCAGGACACTTGTAAAGCCTTCACCAGATGTGGCAATAAATCTCATCTCTCCAGACACTGCTTGGATATTGAGAAACTTATAAATAGATTGCCTCTGAGATACCTCCTGGGTATGAGCAGGATGCCAATACATGCCGGATTGTCTTCGTAGCAGCTGGCATTCAGTGTTGACTTTTGTATTGAGAAATACACTGTATATACGATCTGCAAGATAGTATGTAGCGCCAGTTTCTATGGAATGGAATGAAATATTCTTTTTTGGCCAAATGTAATTGGACACATGAGGAATTTGTCTCTGATGCATAAGCTCTCAGTGTACATACAAGCAACAAAGTGATATGTCATAGATCATAATTCATAAGATGCAATCATAAATCATAAGTGATCAATCATAATATGCCACTAGGAGAAGGTAGTAGGAAAGATGAAAAAGATAAGAAACATATTTATCAGAAACATATTACGAGGGGGAAAAGAGGGAAGATATATGGAAATTCTACAAAGTAGACTTTTTCCAGGCAGGAGTGGATCTGTTGACTCCACTATGTTTATATCATGGCACCAAAGGATCCTGGCTCTACTGTAGTAAGGAATATAGTGGATTCCAATGACATTTCCTGGACATCTATTCATTCCTTGGTATTACAGTATTTTGGAGGTTCTCTCTCTTTTAGTAAGTTTTTTCTTCTTCTACCATGCTAATAAATTGCTTTTCAGTTCATCCAGTCATCCAGCAACTTTGATGGCACTGTTTAATAAGAACTGCTCATCAATAGCTACCATAGCCAAGCTCACACTGTTGAAGAGCAGGCATTTATTTGGTTGTCTTAAAGTGTGAGGGCATTATTTATACCCACGTCTTGAGTTGGACCAGATGTGATTATTGCTTCTTTTAGTATTCATTACATCTGTGAGAACTAACTACATGCATTGACAGATTATGCTTCTGGTATGTCCATCAGAGGCTGCCAGAGAAAATGGCATCTTGGTGGATGATGAGGAGGTAGATTCTTGTCCCAAAAATCCTTGAAATCATGGTCAGGATTCTGCCTAATATAATCCATCAGGGAGCACCATTCATGTACCTGGCATAGATTACAAGGAGGAATGTGTGGGCTCTGTTTACAGAGGCTGCCTAGTCTTGGCTGCATGGCCTGGATGCCAGGGATTTGCCCTAACTGCTGGCACATATTCTTCTTCCCTTTCTCCTTCTTCTAGGCTGTGTGTAACATGTTTGTATGCAGGAATGTGGAAAATGTGATTTGGTCACAGATCATTTTTGTATTCCTCCAAACATTCCATTCTGAATTCACAACATGTTAATCTTGTGTTCCCTCCCAGGAATGGTTCATCGTTTCTTAGGAGTAAAAGTTTGTGAACAGGAAATGGTTTCCAGTTCTAGATGTGTCTCTGCCTCTGAAATAGGCCTATAACAAGATTTATAAAATAAATAATCACTATATGTTTATGCATATTTGAATCCCCATTCCTGCATACTTTCATATTAGAAATACTTTTTTTTTTTTTTAAAGCGATGGTTCCTGCCCATAACTCCTTTTCCCCACAGGACAGCAGGCTTAGTAAGCTTTGCTAGCCTCAATCAAGTAGAATCTCTTTGCTTCCGGTCCCTCTCAATAGTTTCCTCTCCCACAGCATTCAAAGCAGGAATGAAATGTAAAATCTGTTACTACCGGTTCTGTGGGTATAGCTTGGGGGGGGGGTAATGTGACTGGGTGGCCATGGCCAACTTTTTTTTTTTTTAACTTTTCAAAGCATTTTTTCTAATGCTTTGAAAAGCCTCTCTGCCGATCAGGCAACTCAGCTGGGATCGTCAGAGACTTTTCAAAGCATTTTTTTACCACCTCTTCGGCCAAGAGGTTGCAGAAAAAAAATGCTTTGAAAAGCCTCTAATGATCCCAGCTGAGCTGCGTGATCATCAGAGCCTTTTTTTTTACTTTTAAAAGCATTTTTTCATCGGAAGAGGTTGTAGAAAAAATGTTTTTAAAAGTAAAAAAAGAAAGCCTCTGCGGCTCAGCTGGGCATGGTGGTGGGGGGGGGGGTGCAGGATTTTTGCTACCAGTTCTCCGAACCACCCGCTGCCATCGCTACCGGATTGGGCGATCCAGTCCGAACCGGGAGCATTTCACCCCTGATTCAAAGGAGAGGTTGCTTCCTAAGCCCCACTCGTAAGGGTATCCTTTCCCTCCGCCCATCTCTGTGACAAAAACAATTGCTACCAGGAAGTTCACATACTACATATTACAAGCACATTGCTTGATGGTTCATAGAATCCATGCAAAATACATGTTACAATGTGGGAATGAAATGTTTGTGTAGATCTTTTCCTAAATGGCAGAATAGTCAGTTATGTGAGCTTCCCCTGATATTTGAAATAGTGTAGTCATACAAAGAAATAGCTTCTGATTTTCTTTACAGGAGTTATAAGTGCAATTATAAGTTTATCTCTTACTCTATGGTTATCACTTACCTCTCTTCTTCCCATTGTCTATTCTGTCTAATCATCAAAACCAGGAATTACAAGTGGATTTTGTTTCTGTTTCACATGAACATTCTATAAAGCTCCCAGTCAGCAATAAATGTAGATATTGTCTTTTCTCTGGTTAAAGAAGTCAATTTAGCCATCTCATCAAGTTCCACTATATTCACCAGCCATTTCTCCATTATGGGTAGTGCTGAATATTTCCATCTTTGTGCATACAATTATCATATACAAAAACAAATTTCTATGACTTTTTTCCTACTATTTGTCCATCAAATTTCACAAGAAAAACCTCTGGTTTCAATTGCGGCCCTGAAAGTTCCCACGAGCCAAACCATAAAAGGATTAATAGAATAGCTCCAGCTGCAATTCAAACTAGCATGTTGAAATGCAGCTGCAAATCTTTGGATTCCATTGACTTGTTAATTAAATGTCTAATTATTTTCTTGCCTAATAAGCTTATATAAAGAGACTTTGTGAGAATTCTGTTTTGTAAAGAATTTCTTCTGGTGCAGGGATTAATGACAGTGTGATAGTGGTCTGGGTCAAAGATGATCTCTGAAGTAGGGTATGCACTATTGGTCTTCAAGGCAGTAGGCATCATCCTTAAGATGTGTTGACCGCATCTCAAACCCAGCCAACCATACATTGCCAGGAAACTAAAGCGGTCTTGAAGGTCAAGCGTCTAAGCCATGGGTTGCAAAACTCATTCTAGAGAGCACCTTAGCCACCCATTACATATATGGAGACAAGGCATTTATTATGTTCAATAAACATTTCATTGTAAGATGTCATTCAGTGGAGAATTAAGAGTTAGTGTTTTTTACAATAATGCTACTAAAAGTACAGCAATAAAAACTAATACAAACAAAAAGTAAACTGATTCTTTGCATTGGTCTTAGCACAAAAAAGTACCTATAGCCCAACCTACCAAAAAAAATAACTTTAAAAGACAGACTAGAAATAAAAATTAAAATAAACAAGAAAATAGTAAGATAATACCTTGATGAATATAAATCACTGGGATTTGACAGATTACAACCCAGACTTCTGAAGGAGCTGGCAGATGTTATCTCAGAACCATATCTTTCAAAAACCCTGGTGCACTGGGGAACTACCAGAGGATTGGAAAAGAGATGATGTGGTCCCCATCTTCAAAAAAGGAAGGAAAAAAAACCCAGACCCAGGAAACTACAGACCAATCAGCTTAACATCAATACCTGGGAAGATACTGAAAAGATAATCAAAAAACAGATCTGTGAATATCTATAAACAAAATAAAGTTATGACTAGATGACAGCACAGGTTTGTTAAAACAGATCATACCCAATGAATCTTATTTCTTTCTTTGACAAGTTGACTAAATTAGTAGACCAGCAAAATGCTGTGGACATAGTATACTTAGACTTCAGTATGGCATTCGACAAAGTAGACCACAAGTAGGCTTCTTGGTATGCTGGAAAAATGTGGGATAAACAGCATCGCCACCAGATGGATTTGTAACTGGCTGACAAACTATACTCAATGAGTAGTCCTTAATGGTACTACATCTACATGGATGGAAATAAGCAGTGGGGTATCATAAGGTTCTGTCTTAGGCCCAGTACTCTTCAATATCTTCATATATATTGATACTTATATTGGACATATTGAAGGATATTTTTGAACCACAGACACAGAAGTTAATTTCAAGAGTGTCTTCTTCCATGGACAGACTGTGTCTAAAAGGTATTATGGAAGAGGAACAAGTTCTACCTGAAAAGATCAAGACTGATTTGAAAGAAGATTTAAAAATGACAGGCTGCAAGAATGACATGAGAAAAGATGTTACACTGGACATAGAAAATAAATTGGCTGGAGAATTAAGAATTTATTGAATGTCAGTGAATATATAGGGGAAAAGGTGTGCCAACTAGTCACAACAGTCTGCAGGGAGATTTTCCTGCCCAATATTCCCTATTAGGGAATGAGTCACTATGAACAATTCTGCCAGATGACAACTCTCCAATTACATTGAGATTTCTTAAACATCTTAAAAGTCACCATGAATGATAATATAGTTTTCCCCAAATTTGCATGCTAAAATATGTAAGACTATACTTGAATAAAGTTACTTGCAAAGAATTTGAAAATCGCCATCATTCATACGCATTTGCATCAAAGGGAATAATCTTCCTTAACCAGCTATTTCTGCGCTAGAATCACAATAAGAGGTGAAAATCAGAGAGCGGTATGTCCCTTATTTATTTTTATTTATTTATTTTATTTTATTTGTCAAACATGTACTAGATAACAGGTATAAGTATAAACATGGACATGAACTCGGAATGAGTACAAGTAAATGGGGACAGTAGGACAGGAATTGTAGGCACGATGGTGTGCTTATGCACGCCCCCTTTACGGACCTCTTAGGAATGTGGTGAGGTCCACGG
Organism: Pituophis catenifer annectens; assembly: GCF_029215685.1. Lineage (NCBI taxonomy): Eukaryota > Metazoa > Chordata > Lepidosauria > Squamata > Colubridae > Pituophis > Pituophis catenifer. The sequence goes on from NW_027256882.1 coordinate 97,172,966, forward strand.
TAGACAGTTTAATTGCTATATCCTCTAACCTTTAAACTCTAAAGTTTAAGACTGAAGCTGTGGGCATTAGAGCAGAGGTGGTATTCAGTGGGTTCTGACCGGTTCTGAAGAACTGGTAGCGGAAATTTTGAGTAGTTCAGAGAACTGGTAAATATCACCTCTGACTGGCCCTGCTGCCCCCTCTATTATCTGCCTCCTGAGTCCCAACTGATTGGGAGGAAATGGGGATTTTGCAGTAACCTTTCCCTGGAGTGGGGAGGGAATAGAGATTTTACAGTATCCTTCCCCTGCCATGCCCACCTAGCCACACCCACCAAGCCATGCCACACCCACCAAGCCACAGCCACAGAACCAGGTGTAAAAAAATTTGAATCCCACCACTGGGTTAGAGGATGTAACAATTATATTTTCCTTTAGTCAATTTTTCTACATTTGTTCAGCTTTCCTCATAGAAAGGTATTACAAATGCTTGGTTATTTTATTTGTCTTTCTTTAATTCTTTGCTTCATGATACATGTTAAGAGTTTGTTTTTCTTTGGAAGAGAATTCAATGGAACTCAGCGTTGAACAGTAGAATGCACTGATGATATTATCTAGTTGGGTAATGAAATGTCTGCAAGCAAATAACCAAATTCAGAGTGTACCAAGGAATCTTCTGACTTCATTTACAGCCAGAATGGGAAGCTTCAATGTATAATATAATATTTAATATATAATATACTACAAATCCGCAGAGGGCAGCTTGAGCAATTATTCCCAACTCCCCACTAAAATTGGCTTCCCAATTTCAATAAATTCAGGTGAAAAGTTCAAACTACCAAACTGTTCCAGTATTAGTCACCACCTTGTCTCTTTAGCAACTTCTAGGTATGATAATGCAACTTCCTTAAATGGGTAAGGAATCTGAAGGAGCAGAGTTTAAGCTGAAACATAGCTAAAATTAGTTTAACACCTACATCATTCATTATACCTCTCCATGTCTTCTACCCTTGAAAATCATCCTTGCTTGCTTCAGCCACCTCACAAAGTGCTTCATACTGAATATTGCTGTTTGTTCTTTCAACTTCTTACCTCTCTTTTTAATGGTTTCCTCAGTTCCATCCAAACACAACTTTCTCTGTCTTCCCCTTCCTCTGGAGCTAATTATTCTTCCTTCATGTACTTGTTTTGCAATTACAAATTGCAAATTACAAAATTACAAATCCTTATTTTGCAAGGAGCCTTGGTGGTGCAGCGGACTAAACTACTGTTAAAGTAGCACTTAGCTGCCAGCTGCCTGCAATTATTGTGAGTTCAATTCTCACCAGGCTCAAGGTTGACTCAGCCTTCCATCCTTACGAGGTAGGTAAAATGAGGACCCGGATTGTGGGGGCAATAAACTGACTTTGTATAAAAAAGAACACCGCTTGGGGGGAGGGGGCGAAAGCCCTACTAAGCAGGTATATACAAAAGTATAAAAGCTATTGCTTAATGCATTGTAAGCTGCCCTGAGTCTCTGGAGAAGGGCGGCATATAAATCGAACTAATAAATAAATAAATAAATAAATAAATAAATTTGATGCTGATTCATTTGTAAAAAAACTTAATTTTTTCATTCTAATCACTCTTTTTTGTATTCAGTCTGCTTTAATTCATCAGCATATCCCTGACTCTTATCTCTTCTTATTTTACCATACACACTTCTTAAAGCACCCAAGTCCCATCACATTTAATTTGCTTTTCGCTTTTCCTGACATACCCAACTCCCCCTTCTATATAATAAAATGTGCAAAATTTCCTTTTGCTCACCCACTGTCATTCATTTTTTTCACAAAAGCCACATAAGATCCTTCTATTACCATTTGTATTCTTAAAATCTATTTTCCAAGTTTTAGTAAACATCCTACCAAGGTTCACAAATTCATCTACTTGTTATAATATTTACATTAATTATTTATAATATGCAATCATCCACAACAATTTTCCAGTCAAACCCAGCTACCTTGACCCTTGATACATTAATTTTCAGATGTATGTACTTTGTGGTTGCACACAGTCTATCTAACATTAACTGCGAATAATACATTGACAACAACCAGGAATGATCAGCGTATAAAAGTCTACATTTTCATGTTCCCAAGCAATACACCTCTAATATAAGTACAAACATAATTTTTGAATTATCTATAAATACATTAAATAACAAAAGGGACATCACAACCTTGTCTTCTTGCTCAATATTGAACCATTCATTAAGCATTTCACATTCTCATCCATGTTTTATGTCTATAATAAAGTGTTCTTGCTATATTCAGCAACCAACCTGCTTAGTTGTACAAAATGTTCCCTAATTTAAAATGTTATTTGATCATACAGTGTCTATAAGTCAAACTAAATACAATGATTTTTATATCCTACATGCATAATTTCTCAGCTGTTTGCTGGTATACGGTTTCCTGCCTGAGCAGGGAGTTGGACTAGAAGACCTCCAAGGTACCTTCCAACTCTTCTCTTCTCTTCTCTTCTCTTCTCTTCTCTTCTCTTCTCTTCTCTTCTCTTCTCTTCTCTTCTCTTCTCTTCTCTTCTCTTCTCTTCTCTTCTCTTCTCTTCTCTTCTCTTCTCTTCTCTTCTCTTCTCCTCTCCTCTCCTCTCCTCTCCTCTCCTCTCCCCTCCCCTCCCCTCCCCTCCCCTCCCCTCCTCTCCTCCCCTCCCCTCCCCTCCCCTCCATTCCATTCCATTCCATTCCATTCCATTCCATTCCATTCCATTCCACCAACTAGGAGGGATAGGTGGTGAATTGGCATATATATCTACATCAGTTTGCATTGCAAATATTGCCAATCTGTATTTCTGAAGAAATTATAGCTCATTCCAATAATATATCCGTTAAGTAGATAGAGTTGAAATTAGCCTAAATTCCTGCTACACAAATGAATATAGGAAAAAAAAAGGGAAGTTGAAATTCTGGATTCTGTAGTATTAGTATCTAGAGTTAAAAACTATGCATGTGGTCTTTATATACGTACCATTCTACAAGGCACCTCTATTTTGATGATTCGAAACCTGCCCAATTACAGAAACCTGCTGCCTTATTTCAAGAGCTGAATTGTGGCTCCCCCCCGCCCACCCACTCATGTTCTGTGCTGGTTTATTTGAAACTGCAGTAAAGCTAGATTATTATTTTTCTGCAACGTTGTGGCTGAACCAAGTTTGGGGATGGCTTGTGATCTTCTTAACAAGAACTCTTAACAAGAACTTAACAAGAGCCTTGGTAGTACAGTGGTCTAAAGCACCCTGTTATTAAGACCAGCTGCCTGCAATTACTGCAGGTTCGAATCTCGCCAGGCTCAAGGTTGACTCAGCCTTCCATCCTTTCTAAGGTAGGTAAATTGAGGACCCAGTTTGTGGGGGCAATAAGCTGATTTTGTATAAATATACAAAAGGATGAAGGCTATTGCTTAGCGCATTGTAAGCCGCCCTGAGTCTCCGGAGAACGGCAGCATATAAATCAAATTAAAAAAAAAAAAAAACTCCTCCTCCAAGTTTGTAGGTTCAGTTGAGACCTAGTTCTTCTTCCTCACTCTGAGGTTCAGTATCCCATTTTTGGAGCCTGAAGCTTGTATTAAAAATGAGATGAGTAAACAGTGTATTAATTATTGTAAATAAAGAAATAAGTAACATCCATCTCTCCCTATGCCCTATTCTAGCCACATGTAACTATTGTTAGACATCCTGGGGTAAGCACCTGGCTACAGAAATTCTGAAATTTTAATCCTTTCACCTCTAGAGATTTCCAATACAACAAAGGAGTTGCCAAAGTGGCTTTTGTTCAGAAAACATTACCTCTTGCGCAACTTGCTATCTCAGCAACAAAGATTGGAAGACATTTTATTATTACTGTTACCACTGTCTCTGAGCATTAGGAGGTAAGCAGGAATGGAGAAGTTCATACAGCTGATTTCATCACCATTTTAAAAGATCTGGAAGGGGAAATGCATACAACTTGACATTAAATATTGCTGAGGCTGAACTGGAACCGGTAGAAAGAAATCGTATAAATGCAGTTCTTTGAACATATAAGTATATATAAAGAACACAATTTAGATTTTTATCATAAGCATAACAGAGATAAAGCACTGCCTAATTTCCAAAAAAGGAAGAGAAAATAGAAAGAACTGAGTACAGTCTTTCAGGCATTTATGGAAATGCAGAGATGACCAATGTTTACCTCACCTCCTTGGAATTTTGTAGAGTACACTCATGGTGTCTTCTGAAAATCCTATATCAGTCAATCAATGGACTCAACAGGAATAGTTCTGGGCAAGTTTCCTCAAAAATTCAAACCAAGAAATGAAAGAAGCTATAATTTATAAAAGACTTGTTATAGATGGGCATGGCTCAGAGTTTAATGTAAAAGGAGAACAAAAAGGTTAAGATATATGTCCAGGGTCAATTTGAAAGTGATTAGGCATACCCATCCTTTGTTCAATTTTCTACATACAAAATTTTGGTAATAATAATAATAATAATAATAATAATAATAATAATAATAATAATAACAACAACAACAACAACAACAACAACAACAACAACAACAACAACATGTTACCACCAACAGCAAATGCCGCCTCTGCAATGAGAAAGATGAGACAGTCGACCACCTGATCAGTAGGTGCAGCAAAATTTCACAAACTGACTACCTACAACGCCATGACCGTGTTGCTAAAATCATTCACTGGAAATTGTGCCAGAAGTTTGGATTTGAGTACAGCAAAAACCACTGGGAACATCAGGTTGAGAAAGTTTTAGAGAATGAGAAACTCAAGATCTTGTGGGACTTTAGGATTCAGACTGACAGGCACTTGGTCCACAACACACCTGACATAACAATAGTTGAAAAGAAAAAAGTATAGTTCATTGACATTGCAATACCTGGTGATGCACGAATTGAAGATAAGCAGCAAGAAAAAATCACAAAGTACCGGGACTTACAAATTGAAGTTGAGCGACTGTGGAAAAAGAAATCGTGTGTTGTCCCGATTGTAATTGGAGCCCTCGGAGCAATACCCAAAGGGCTATCCCGCTATTTAGAAATCCTAAATTTGCCGGACTTGAACATTTTGACTCTACAAAAAACCACCTTACTCGGAACAGCTTACATCCTCCGACGATACCTTAACAGTTCCTAGGTCCTTGGTTAGGACTCGAGCTGCTGAGCTATTAACCAGCCTCAAAGGCTGTGAATCTCACTAAAGATTAACCAATAAATAATAATAATAATGCTGCAGACTCTGCAAAGAAGCGGATGAAACCATTGATCATATACTGAGAGGTTGCAAGACAATAGCTCAGACTGACTACAAACAACGTCATAACACAGTCACTCAGATGGTCCACTGGAACTTGTGTCACAACTACCATCTGCCTATAGCAAAGAACTGGTGGGATCATAAGCCTTGAAAAGTAGTTGAAAATGAGTATGCAAAACTACTGTGGGACTTCCGAATACAGACTGACAAAGTTTTGGAACACAATACCCCGGATATCATGATCGTGGAGAAGAAAAAAGTGTGGATCGTCGACATTGCCATACCTGGTGACAGCAGAATCAATGAGAAACAACTTGAAAAAGTCACCAGATATCAGGACTTGAGAATCGAACTGCAGAGACTCTGGCATAAACCAGTGCAGGTGGTTCCAGTGGTACTCAGCACTGCTGTGCCTAAGGATCTAGGCAAGCACTTAAAAACAATTGGCGCTGACAAGATCACCATTGGTCAGCTGCAGAAGGCCACCTTACTGGGATCCGCCAATACATCACGCAGTCCTAAACGCTTGGGAAGTGTTCGACTAATGATTTGGGATATGAAATCCAGCATGGTCATCTCATTTGCTGTGAATAATAATAATAATAATAATAATAATAATAATAATAATAATAATAATAATAATAATAATAATAATAATATATCATCCTGGTTATATATTTGTTTCAGCTGTCTCCCTCCTTCTACTTCCAGCTATGAAAAAAACTACAAGTGATTTTTAGTATTTATTTAGAAGATGGGGACATCATGGGTATTTGCAGCCATCCAGAGCTGGAGTCAGGTCGCCTATAAATTTAATACTGTATTAAATTTAACAATTTAATATTATTATCTGATAACAACAATGTGAAGTCACAGCCGCCAGCTCTTTAGTTGGTGTTGGTCCTAATACGCATTGACTTCTTCCCAAAAACCTAGGATGTCATCATGTATCGACATAGTATATGTGCAGATCTTTTGCAATTGACAGATTGCAGTTTGCAGTTGTCAATGTACAGATTTCTAGGTGCTGCCCTAGAATACTATTTGTTGCATTTTGTACATTCTGGGCTAAAGGATTGCATCAGGTTACACAAAGAAAAGGGGCAGCATTTGCACCATTTCTGTCATTTTATCCCTTCCCATTGGAGAGCATTTTATACATATTAAGCCTTTTCAATAAAATAGGCAGTACCATCATTTTAAATGGTACTTTAAATCCTGTTTTGACTGTCTTGAAATAATATGCTTCTTTCAAAAGATGATCTCTGAGAATCAGATTCAACCATTCCACCCTGTAGGTTCCCTGTACAGGTATAACTCTATTTTTCATTTTTTTCCTCATGAAAGGAAATTTCAGTTATTTTTCTGGGGATTCAATTTTTTCCCCATTGTCTGCTACCTGAAGTATCTGGGAATGCCAGAACTAATCTATTACTTTTATAATTATGTATTATCACCATTGCTACCATTTATATATGATAACAGTTAAAAGACCAGGATATGTATCTATAGACAGTGATATATGTATCTATAGACAATGGATGATGGAAATTATTTAATTATTTAATTTAATTAAATAATTAATTAAATTTTAATTTAATTTAATTATTTAATTATTTAATTATTTAATTTAATTTAATTATTTAATTTAATTTAATTATTTAATTTGATTTTATTCTATTTTTTAAATTTTGTATTGTATGTGTTTTTATTGTTTGGCTGTGCACCGCCCTGAGTCCTTCGGGAGTAGGGCGGTATAGAAATCTAATAAAATGAAAATGAAATGAAAATGAAATATATTAATTATTATTTTCACTTTTTAAACTTGAATGGTGGACTCGTATGCAGTGGTGGGATTCAGCCAGTTTGCACCACTTCAGGAGAACCGGTTGTTAACTTTCTGAGCAGGTTGGTGAACTGATTGTTGGAAGAAATCATTAAGGCACAGAACCGGTTGTTAAATTATTTGAATCCCACCACTGCTCGTATGCATACATGACCCAAAGTACGAGTGACTGCAATTGTAACCATAGACATGTACAACCCAACTTCAAGCCAATTGTTTTTACTCTGGGACAGCACTGCCAATGTGGTGTAAGAGCAAGAGCAATGGCGAAGAACATTTATCGCTATAGATGTTGCCTCCACCAGCTACGAAGGTGCTGTCAAAAACTAATAGAAAACCGTGAATGGTGTCACAGAACAACACCACAGTTATTACAACATTGGACTTCCAGTGCCCCCCATTGTGCTAGAATCTGGGCTTCCAGACTGGGACTGCAGAGCCACCTCTGTGTCCACCTCTGTGCACAACAGTGTGTCTTCTTCAAACCCAAATGACCAGCTATAACTGTTGCTGAATTGCAGCTCCAGGCATCCCTCATCATTGATCATAATATTTGACTATTTATTTGATCTACAGCCCAGTCTGTTCAGCAAGTTCAATGCTCTTTACTGTACTCTTTACTTCCCAACAGTTTTTCTCATGAACTCCATCTCACGAACTCTTCATCCCAGAGAAAAAAACTTTATGGGATTATCCTTGAAGATTCAGTTGTTGAAAGCTAAACTCTCAAGCAGCTAATCACCACACAGCACTTGGCGCACTTTATGCCTGAGTTTATTATTTCTGCCAGACACCAGATGGTTTCCAGATGTGTTTCAGGGTGCTGGTCTTAACCTAAAGATGTACTTAGAGGTCTTGATTACTATGATGATGATGTTATCCATTCAGTTGAGGTCACCCCTGGGCAATTCTATGGGCCAGGTCTCTCCACATCTTCTGATTTTTTCTTCTTCTAGCACTTTCATTTTAACTTCCAGGTACACACTCCACACGCCTTTTCTGCTTGGGAAGAGATTTATCTAACTCAAAGTAAGTTAGTGCAGAGTCAGAAGTTTCCCTTATGTCTTCACTGTGATTTGCAGACTGCCTGAAAGTGAGGTTAATGGAAAAGATTATAATCTCTTCAACATGGATGGAAAAACTTCAGAACACGACAGTCTTTTGAGACCGATTGTTTAAAACAGGATTTTCCTCTTGTGTGATGTATTACCCTAATCCAATAATGGCATTTGGTATGTTTATGCATCGCTTTGCTGCCCTGTGATTCAACTTACTGATGCAGTTAAGCAGACTAAATTTGTCTCGTTTTGTTTTAAGTAGGGGAGTTTGTACAGCATTTTTTGAGTGGCAAGTGTTTATAATAACACCCCACATTATATTGCGGTTTGTCTATCTGCTGCCTTTTTCTAATTGATTTTACTATAATGGGCAGGTGATTTCTAGCAGCAAAGCAGAAAGGTTGTGCCTTAGAGACTGTCAAGTTTCTGGTAGGGCCTCTCTTTCCCCTACTGCTTTGAGGCTTTTCAACAGGTGTGTCCACACCATATGTAATCCCTTAATTATCCAGATCGTAACTCATTGAATTCAGCTGCATGCGTTTCTGCCACACGTTAAACTAAAGCCCAGTCAAACGAACTGCTTCTGTATCATACAACATGGAAGCACAAAATGGCTAACCATGTTTTAGTTCATTATGTTCTGCCAATCTCCAGGAAATATTCCATGTAAAAAGGCACTTCATTTGTATTTCAGTTGTCATGACATTAGCTTTTACTCCTCTATTCAGACCTGTTAGTTATTCCTGGAAATTAGTAAAGAAAGAGAAGAACCTGGCCAGTGGTGAAATCCAATTTTTTTTACCATCGGTTCTGTGGGTGTGGCTTGGTGGGCGTGGCAGGGGAAGGATACTGCAAAATCTCCATTCCCTCCCCACCCCAGGGGAAGGATACTGCAAAATCCCCATTCCCTTCCCACTCCTGGGGGAAGGATACTGCAAAATTCCCATTCTCTCCCCACTCCTGGGGGAAGGATACTGCAAAATCCCATTCCTACCCCACTCTGGGGCCAGCCAGAGATGGTATTTGCTGGTTCTCTGAACTACTCAAAATTTCCACTACCAGTTCTCCAAACTGGTCAAAATGTCTGCTACTGATTCTCCAGAATTTGTCAGAACCTGCTGGATTTCACCCCTGAACCTAGCCCATCTAATGTAGGCAGTTTAGTGCACTTTATTTTCCCTGTCTACCTAACTTGGACTCCCTCCCTCCCTCTCAAATGAAGCCATTGAGTGGTGCTGCCCTAGCAGTTCAGGGCAGGCTATGTTAAAGCAGGAATTGGCCAATTTCCCTGCCAATAGGAAAAACATTTACCAATTGCTAATGAGGACTGAGGCTAGGGGAGGAAGTGATAGTCATCTGTCAGAACCTTTAAATATAAGAGCGGCTTGGTGTTGCCTGTCTGCCCGAACTGTGTAGAAATATCCTGACTGACAGGCAGGTTGCTTTAGAGAGGTTCTGGTCTACTGCATCCTCCAATAATATTGGTGCTGCTGGTGTCACATCAATCCAACAGCGCAAATAAACATAGCTGTGGAGGGAAATCGGCAGTCACCAGAGAGCAGAGTCTGGGTATGCCTGCAGCAACCCACAGTAGTCAGTATGAGCTGAGCAGGTTCCAGCCCATGCTGCCTCAACCGGGTGAACTTATACATATAGGTTAAGAGAAGATAAAGCACTAATTTCACAACGATTAGAAAAAAATAAAGTTAACTGGCTTTGGCTGGGGAGGAGAGGAAGGGCATGGATACATGCTTATAAAAAGGACAGTAAGGCATCTTGAACAGTCTTATGCAGACAGGCAGACATGCTGTCTATTAATGATGTCTGGAATAGACAGCTTCGTGCTTTCCAGAGATCTGGATGACAAGTCCTGATGGCTGGCTGATATGGACGGTGGGGGGTGGGGGGAGCCCTCTAATTCCTCTTTTGGCAGCAGCTGTCCAAGGTTTCAGGCAGTCAGGCCTAAAGCCTTAGGGCAGGGATCCTCAAACTTGGCAGCTTTAAGACTTGTGGACTGGCTGGAGAATTCTGGGAGTTGAAATCCACAAGTCTTAAAGCTGCCAAGTTTGAAGACCTCTGCCTTAGTGCTTCATCAAGCTCATTCTCTTTGTGGGTTCCTCTGGCTATCCTGAAATGGGGAACTTGAGAAGTTATAATATATGCCCTCAAATAGGTATGCCAAGGGTAAGGAGTGTGTGTGTGTGTGTGGGGGAAATCCACAAATCTCTTTCCCAAACCACATCTGTATCTACATGTGTACTGTGACCCCCGCCTACCTGTAGCCATCAGCTCCCCAAATTTTTTCAAGTGTGGCAAAAGATTCATGTGATCAAAACTCAGACTTTAACAACTGGCTCGTATTTATAATGGTTGCAGAGTCATGTGCAGAGTGACGTGATTACCTTTTGTGACCTTCTGACAAGCAAAGTCAATGGGAAAGCCAGGTTCACTTAACAACGGTGTTACTAATTTAACAACTGCAGTGATTCACTCAACAAATGTGGCAAGAAAAGTCACAAAACTCCCTTAACAAATTTCTCACTTAACAACTTAAATTTTGGGCTCAGATATGGTTGTAAGCTGAGGACTACCTGTAATGAATACACATTTGCATTGGGTTTTGCTGTTTAATACAGTTTGTTGTTATAGACATGGCTAGTATTTGTTAAGTTAGTAAAAAGTTAAAGTTGTAGTTTTATTTTGTACTTTACTGAGCTGAAAAAAGTTAGAATTTGATTCCCCCCCGAACCTACACTTCTTTCTCCCTCCTTTCCCCCCTTCCTTATTTCCCTGTCATCTTTATTTACATTTGTATTTTATGTTACGATAACCTTAATAAAATTCTTTAAAAAACAATTCCTAATTAATATGGCATAACCCATGCTGTCTGGAAACCATAGCCCAAAACATGTAGAGGGAAATCTGCTCTGAAAGCAGAGAACAACCTAAAGCTCTTCGGAGCACCAATTTTTGGAACATAAGCTAGGAAAAGATCAGGAAACATTCCCATAAAATGTTCTCTCCGTGTCTGGATCCATTCAGCAACCCAGGAGAAAGTTTGATGATGCAGAAGCCTGGGGAACCTGGGAAGCCTGGGAAGAAAAGAAACTATCAAAATCAACAGTGACTTTTTTATCTATTCCAATATAAATGATCAACCAGAAGAATCCCAAAATTCCATATCCTAGAATACCCCAATCATACTGGCTGAAGAACAACCTGCATAGAACAAATAAAACAAATCTGATTTATAAAACAAATCTGTTTTATCATATTTTAGATGGATACAGAAGTTCCTGATATGGTAGTTTCTGTTACAAAGATATATTACAGCATCATTTAAATTTTTTAAAGTCTACCATATCTCTCTTGTTTGCAGAATATCCTTGTAATTCTGCCAGTTGTCAGCTTTAAAACCTCACATAACTGACAACTGGTAAGATCGTTGAACCAATTACTGCCTTTAGCCTTAGGTGTCAAAACCAAAATCAATAATAAAATAATAAAATAAAATAGAATCAACTGGCACTCTCTCAATAAATTGAGCGTTAATATTTTGGTGCCTGCACTTAGGTCTCTACAATGCTCTCACGGACCACCGGCAGTCCCCAATTATAGATCTCATAGGTTATATGTTTATTTATTTTATTTTTCAGATTTCTATACCGCCCTTCTCCTTTCAGACTCAGGGCGGTGAACAGCCAAAGTAAAACATTTGTACACAAAAGTTAAAATAGATTTAAAATAATTAAATAAAGTTTGGCCCATAATTTAAAACATTTCAATTCAAAACCAATTTCAAATTTTAAAAACCCACCATAAAATCAGGACAGCCCGGCTAACTGAAAAAAAAAAAAGGTTTTAAGGGCAATGTCTGAACATTATGTTAATTTACTAAATCATGGTGGTAAGCTTGTGTCATCCCAGCCACTGTTTAGCTCTCTGGTAATGGAAAGGATGGCAGGAGAAGAAGAAATCTCTGTGTGTGTCTGACCTGGAAACTTGGAGACATTCCATGGGCCACTTTACATGATGCAGGTGGGTCAAGAGTATCTGATGCCATGTATTGATTGATTTTAGCAGCCCAGATAAGGTCACCCTAACTGATGGAGGCTTGCCAGGTGATTTTTTTTTTTTTTTTTTTTTTTGCATACGGGTATATTCAATTCTGTTCAATTTATTAAATTTGCTATAGCCACCCAATTGATTAGAATACCTAATCTGGATTTATCAGGGCTAGTTATAGTCAGAAGTTGGATCGACCTCCCACCAAGGAAGCCTAGGATTTGAAATACAACACAATACAATACAATACAATACAATACAATACAATACAATACAATACAATACAATAGAATTCTTTATTGGCCAAGTGTGATTGGACACACAAGGAATTTGTCTTTGGTCCATATGCTTTCAGTGTACATAAAAAGAAAAGATACATTCGTTAAGAATCATAAGGTACAACACTTAATGGCCTGAGTTAAATTTTAAATTGATTTTAAATTGGGTTATCTTAATTTCGGCCAAAACATTTAATTATTTTAATATTGTTCTTAAATTTTGTATGCTTTGTTTTTATCTTGGCTGTGCACCGCCCTGAGTCCTATTTGGAGAAGGGCGGTATAGAAATTTAATAAATAATAATAATAATAATAATAGTCATAGGATACAAATAAGCAATCAAATCATACTAGGAAACAATATAAATTGTAAGGATACAAGCAACAAAGTTACAGTCATAGAGTCATAAGTGGAAGGAGATGGATGGTGGGAACGATGAAAAGATTAATAGTAGTGCAGACTTAGTAAATAGTTTGACAGTGTTGAGGGAATTATTTGTTTAGCAGAGTGAAAAAACTGCTTTTGTGTCTAGTTGTTCTGGTGTGCAGTGCTCTATAGCGTCGTTTTGAGGGGTTGTGGTTAGGAGTTGAAACAATCTATGTCCAGGATGCTTCCCAAATCAGACTGGGAAGACCCTGGGAAAAAAGGGGTGGCGGGTGGCAAATCACTTCTATAACACTTCCCATACAATTGGATCAGACGGCGGCGTATTCATAGAGTCAGGGGGAATCCAAATTTGGCTAGGAGGAGACCCCACTACTTTTTTACAAGCTGAAGAACTGACGCCTGGATTTACTGGACTGGAGTGACGGGTACCGAACTCGTTTTAGGACCCAGGAAGCGGCGGAGAACTCGCCGGCCGGTTCCCTGGGAATCAATGAGAGGAGCGGAGTTTTTCTGACTCCCTCCAGAACCTGGCGGGGTTCCCCCGGGCAGATGTTGTTCAACTTCTCACATTTTTTCCCCTTCGGTTTCCCTCCAAAGGGGGCTTTTCTCCCTGGCTGCGTTGCCCCTATATTTCCAAACAAGCATCCGGGATTGGGGTGGGTGGGGTGGAAGTTTGACATACTTGGAGGACGGGGCGGGCGGGGCGAGGGGGGGGGATCCGAAGAAGAAACGTGGTGGGGAAGGGAAGCCACCGAGGAAGGGGGTGAGGCAACATGACAGCCGCTCCTGGCCCAGACTTTCCGTCGGGACGGGGCGTAAAGAAAGGGAAGCCCAGTCCCGCCGCCCAGCAGAGAGGAGGGGACTCGGCGGCGATGGAGCTGAACTTGGGCGCGAGTTTCGGGAAAAGTTTTTAGACTTGGGCAAAAGGTCTCGCGCTGACAGTCCGCAAAACTTGGCGGGAATGCCGCCTCTCCCTCTCCCTTTTCTCCTCTCCCCCGACGCCGCAGCCTCTGCTCCGGAATCGAGCCGCAGCTACGAATCCCATCCCTGAAGGCGTTTCCCGCGGGCGATTTTAACTAGCTCGGCCGCTTTTTCCGCTCGGCTTGAGCGAGGGGAGCTCCGCTGGCCGAGACGAGCGTCCGGGCGAGATTTCCCCCATTGGCGGGAGATGCCGGCATCTTAGGCGCCTCTCGTCTAGGCTTAGGGACTCGGCCCAGCATGGCCGTCTATGCCCTGACTGGCTTCTCCCTGGTCAGCCTGCTGAGCTTCGGCTACTTATCCTGGGACTGGATGAAGCCCGGTCTGGTGGCTGAGGTTTCGGGGGACCCGGCGGGGAAACCTCGCCTCCCGCCTGCTTTCTCCAGGCCTCCCCACATCGTTTTCATTCTGACCGACGACCAGGGCTATCACGATGTGGGCTACCACGGCTCGGACATCCAGACTCCGACGCTGGACAGGTTGGCTGCCGAAGGGGTTAAGCTGGAGAATTATTACATCCAGCCCATCTGCACGCCTTCCAGGAGTCAGCTTATCACGGGAAGGTAAGGAGGGGCAGAAGCGCCGCTTTCACGCCACTCGGTCCACCCGGTCCACGGGGGGAACTGGACGGGAGAAGCAACTCCCAGGCGCCAAAGGGAAAAGGAAGCCCCCCCCCCCGTGGGTGCTGGAGAGGAAGCCCGAAGGAAGCCCCGTGAACTTCAGCCAAGGCGTCCCCCCTGAATAAACTTCTTTAAGTTCCGTTCAAATAAATAAATAAATAAATAAAAAAGAGGGACAGAATGGATAACCAGATTGAGAAAAGCGAATCCCCTCCCTCCCCCACGCTATTTTAAAGAGATAATGTGGTTTCTCAGGATTCAAAATGAAAGTGTTAAAGAGCGGGATATTTGCGAGCCTTTTTGGAGGGCGATAAGGTTAGTTGGGTTTTTACTGCAGTAGAAGTTTAAAGCGGAGCAAAATTAATGTGCAGACAGTAGGGATGAGGCATAAGAATGAGTAAGAATGAGTAAAAAAAAAGGCAAATGGATTTCACTGCATTAGTATGTTCAATCACAACGGTGTTTGGTGTGCAAACAGGAATCCTGAGGCATAATGATGAGTAATAATATTGGCTGTATTTCATAGGATTAGGCTTTTAAAACGTAACCGTACTGGTGTACAGACAGTGTTACCCAAAGGATGGGCACCACTTTTCAGTTCAAACAACTTTCCCTTCAGAGAGAAGCCAGTTTATCTTGAAAAAAAAGTTACATTGTTTGCTCCTTATTTATATGGAAATAGTATTACTGATCTCCCTTACCTGGTTACCATTAAGATTCACTCCACGTACTATTAAAACTTGTATTTACAAGTTTGTATGTACAAAATTGTATATACAATTAAAATGAAGTTATAGAATGGATTATGATGAGGACAGAAACAGCAGCGTTTAGAGAATCAGTGGGATTTCATCAAAGCCTCTCAAATTTATTTATTTATTTATTTATTTATTTATTTATTTATTTATTTATTTATTTATTTATTTATTTATTTATTTATTTATTTATTTATTTATTTATTTATTGGTTCAATTTATATGCTGCCCTTTCTCCGGAGACTCAGGGCGGCTTACAAAGGCAATAGCCTTCATATTTTTGTATATACCTGCTTAGTAGGGCTTTCGCCCCGCCCCCAAGCGGTGTTCTTTTTTATACAAAGTCAGCTTATTGCCCCCACAATCTGGGTCCTCATTTTACCTATCTCGAAAGGATGGAAGGCTGAGTCAACCTTGAGCCTGGTGAGATTTGAACTTGCAGTAATTGCAGGCAGCTGGTGCTACTTAATAGCACTTTAGTCTGCTGCGCCACCAAGGCTCTTGAGTCGCTAACATTAAAACAAGAAATTCATTTACTTTATTAGCAGTGAAGGCAATTTAACATCCCTTTTAAAGAAATGGTCTGTTTTGGGATTAACAATATACGGATCCATGATAATAACATTGGACTACATAAGCCGCTGAAAAGTTAGTTAAAACATATGCAAAAGTTTTCTTTTGAGTTACTCTATTGGTCCAGTACTGGCAACATTGACCAGAAGTCCATTTACAGATTTCGTGAAGGAGGTTTTCCCACTGTATTTCTTGAACCTGGGGAATTCAGCCTAGGAAGTATCCTTGGCATGTAAAATATAGGATGTACCATATAGGGGGAAGAAAGGGGGAAGAAAGACATCTTGCTTCCTAAAACCCAGAATAATCTATTTCTCCTTAGCAAACTGAAGCCCATCAGACAGAGAGGATATCATGAAAATTTCTGCCCAAACTTCGCATGAACTGTGTTCTTCACTTTGCTGCTACAGTTAACATACCAATAGTCCTACAGTCCAGTCCTACATATTCGCCAAACACCAAAATGAACATTCTGGGTGGAAACTCTGTATTGCACAGATCTTTATGTTTTGCCAGATTTTCAGTGGCTTGCTCTGCTGTCCATGAGCCAGAAATCAAAGAAACTTGCCTTATTTTCATCATCCAAGCATCTGTCAGACATAAAACACACTTAATTTCCCACAGCTACGCATTCCAAATAAACAGTGTATGTGGTGTGTGTGTGTGTGTGTGTGTGTGTGTGTGTGTGTGTGTGTTGGGATGGGGCAGAGGGACAGATTCAGAGCCAATTGCAATTATTCCCGAGAAAGAGAAAAAAAAAGTTTGGGGATTGGAGAATTATTGGGTGGTTAGAAAAGACTTACTGCGGAATCTTTGACTTTTCCTAATGTCTTTTCCTTTGGCATTTCTAGAAAAGTAGACATCTGCTTTGTGGCTAGCTAAACTATCTTCATTTACTTTTGTATCCAATTTCAGAGTGCCATTACCTGCATGCATATCACGAGATATACAATTAAAAGTGAAGCAAAAGTATGTGGATTTCTTCCATAAATATTTTGAACTGGAGGGAAAGTAATAGATATAGAGTACCAATGAAGATTATGGAAGACTCAGATTTCTGAGCATTGGAACCTAACTAGCCGGAGGCCCTATCCCATCGTTTATTCCATAACAAAACTGGAAGTATTTAAGGTGTTCTATAACATCCTAACATTTTCCTACTATGGCACAACATTAAATAAAATGACTTCCAAAATAAATGTTACAGTGGGTTTCAGGGACATAATTAAATCTGCAATCCTGTACCATTTATCTGTGAATAAGCCCTTTGGGCTTCATTTCTGGGCAGCTATGAATGTGATTTCACTCTATGGGTTGCCCAGTCCAACTTTTTTTTTTAAAAAAAGGCATTCCTTCCCTTGCAGCAAATTCTAGAGATTTTGCCCCCATTTGCCTCAGTTTTAAAAGGACTAAGTGCTTTGAAGATGATAAATAAAAGTTTTCAGAAAACAAAGCATGTCTATATGAAACATTAATTCCTGCTGAATCGATCCCTTGTGGATAGAGATCAATGCAGCTTAGTGACTGCCTTGTTTAGCAACCAATTGTAGTTATGACAGTGATGAAAAAACACCTTAAAGACCCATCTTTTCATTTATAACCTTTGCAGGTCTGTAAAGCAAAGGAAAGGAGAAATAAGATCATAAGCACAGTCATGGTTTCTCTTAGTGACCATTTCACATGATGACCAAGTTGCCAGTCCCAATGGTAGTCACCAGATGAGGATGATTTACAATAATACATTTAGAGACCATTCAAAGTTACAATGGCACTGAAAAAAGTGAATTATGACCGTTTTTCATAGTTATGACCATTGTAGCATCCCCATGGTCACATGGTCAACATTCAGATGCTTGGCAATTGAATCATATTTATGACGGTTGCATTGTCTCGGGGTCATGTGATCGCTTTTTGCAATATTCTGACTAGCAAAATTAATGGGGAAGCCAGATTCATTTAACAACTGCAGTGATTCATTTAACAACTATGGTAAGAAAGGTTGTAAAATGGGGTAAAATTCACTTAACATCTTCTCACTTTGCAACAGAAGGTTTGGGCTCTTTTGTGGTTGTAAGTCGAGGACTACCTGCAACATCTGTATTTAAATATGAATCATTATAAATCTTAAAAACAAAAACCATTCAAATTTTAACTTTTGACTTTCTAGATAGTGTTGATTGTGATTCTGAATTTGTCAGAAGTATTGATGCAAAGAGCCTTTCTGGCAGATGCTACCTAATTTGCAGTAAGACAGAGTATCAGCACTGTTGAAGGTTTTAATATGCTTTCCCTACATTAGTGGTGGCAGAGGCGATAGACTGTAAAGATGCTGTTCTCCTCGGTGTGTTGCCTCATAACAAGCTTATGCTGAGTTTTTTTGCTTGCTATCCAAAACATATCTAATTATTCTCATCTGGAAGGAAAAAAAGATTGCATTATGCAGAATTTATGATATCAAATTAATTACATGACATGTAAAACTCACTGGGCTTTGTGCTATACATAATGGATCAGTCATAGCTACAGATAAAGATGGTCCTTGACTTACGTCCATTTGTTCAGCGATCGTCCAAATAGTACTGAACAAACGTATAATATTATACGTATTTTAAGGGGTTTCAGGAGGGAGGAGGGTTATTCTGTGAAGAATGGACCTGGGCGGGTGGTCCTTACAGATCAGCAACTTAGCCTGTCAGATGGTTACAGTGGGGGGTGGGGGGCGGGGAGAGGGGGCTGGACGAGGTACGGTGGGGTCGGCCGAAGAGGTTGTAGGAAAAAAAATGCCTTTAAAAGTCTTTGGTGATCCCAGCTGAGTTGCCTGATCGTCAGAGGCTTTTAAAAGCATTTTTTTAACAACCTCTCTGGCCAAAGAGGTTGTAGAAAAAATGCTTTTAAAAGTAAAAAAAAAAAAGTTGGCCATGCGCACCCAGTCATATTAACCCCATCAAGCCACATCCACAGAACCAGTAGTTTTGCATTTCACCACTGATATATACTTACAGCAAAATCATCCAGAAAGTATTATATAATGGACTGATCTTTGTTTTCGTTCCATTATTTGCTCCTGTTACTTTTACCATCTCTGGCTTGGATCTCAGCACGTGGTTAAACTCTTCAGTTTGAAGTAAAAACTAACAAGGAGGTGGAAATAGGAGTGGTGAGCAAATATGAAGAAATAAATGAAAAAGTAATAGGGCCTAAGGTAGTCCCAAAAAACATTGGAATTTAGCAATATTCTATGCATCCTTTAAAAATATGTGTATTTTGGAGATTTCCAGAGAAGAAAGGGCAAACTTGGTGGTTGGTTATAGTTCCATTAGAAAAGGAGCCCACAACCACAGTGGAATGAAGAACTGGCTCTTCATAATTCCTTTGGACAAGGAGAAGATTTGAGCTTCTGTTATTTGCCCCAGCTCCAGCTAATTTAGCAGTTTGAAAGCATGCTACCTTCTCACCTTTTAAGATAAAAAGGTGAGAAGGTAGCAGCATCCCATTCACCTTGGCATACATTCATCCTGACCATATGACCGTGGAAATATCTTAGGACAATGCTGGCTCCCTTGTCTAAGAAACAGAGATGAGCATCGCCACCTAGACTTGGACACAAGTGGATAGGGAAAACTTTTACCTTTACATTTAAAAGGAACATACAAATAACTCCCTAATAAACAACAAAAAAGGTGACCTGGATAACTTTCCTATATTGGATTTACAAAAGAGACTTATTAAAGCTTTGAAGAATTTTGTGGGGAGGGAGGGAGAGAAAAAAATGGAAAAGAAATAAAATTTTAGCACATTATTTTAAAAGGATTAAAGATTGGGATTTTAAAATTAAAAGGAATATAAAGTTAGTTTATTTGATCAAGGTTAAAACATATATGTTATTGTTTCTGGTAACCTTGAATGGACCATATCAGGACTGAAATGACAAGACCTTAAGGATTTTTTTTGTAGATAAGAAATGAGATATGGGAAAAAGGGATCATTTTGTATTTTAAAAGAAGGTGATAAGTTACTAAAATTGTGTATACTTGTGATGTCCATATGTGTGTGTGTGTGTGTGTGTGTATTTACTATGTTCTTATTTTTCATTTTTACTTTTCTTTCTATTTTTCTTTTCTGCACTATTTTCTATTCTTTTTAAAGTTTAAAGCTTTTTAACTGTAGTGTTTAATAAAATTACTATAAAAAACAAAAATGTATTTATGCTGCATGAATGTATACCAGTGATCCTGGAAATAGATAACTATTATATTGTGTCTGCTTACAGCTTGGACTCTTTGAAACCATGCTACGCAGCTTTTAGAAGGAATCCAGGTAGAAGTAATGTTCTGTCAGAGAAACCTACTTTTCAGGCACACAATGTAGGTTCACAGGGGGATAGAGATATTGCAATTTAAGATGATATCTTTGCTTTCTTTGTCTCTCTCTCTCTCTTTCTAGGTACCAGATCCATACAGGTCTTCAGCACTCAATCATCCGTCCCCGACAGCCAAATTGCTTGCCTCTAAACCAGGTCACTCTCCCACAGAAGCTGCAGGAAGCCGGCTACTCTACCCACATGGTTGGCAAATGGCACTTAGGTTTTTATCGTAAAGAATGCTTGCCAACACGCAGGGGCTTTGATACCTTCCTGGGCTCACTGACAGGAAATGTGGATTATTATACATACGACAACTGTGACGGGCCAGGAATATGTGGGTATGACCTTCATGATGGGGAAAATGTAGCCTGGGAACAAAGTGGCAAGTATTCCACGTTCCTTTACACCCAGCGAGTCAGAAAAATTTTGGCAACCCACAACCCCAAGAAGCCTCTCTTCATCTACATAGCATTCCAGGCAGTACATACCCCTTTGCAGTCCCCGAAGGAATACATCTATCGCTATCGCTCCATGGGCAACGTTGCCCGCCGCAAATATGCTGCCATGGTCACATGCATGGATGAAGCTGTGAAGAATATCACCTGGACCTTGAAGAAATACGGCTACTATGACAACAGTATTATTGTTTTCTCTACAGATAATGGAGGGCAGACATTCTCTGGGGGAAGCAACTGGCCGTTGCGAGGCCGCAAAGGAACATATTGGGAGGGAGGAGTGCGTGGCATTGGATTTGTCCACAGTCCACTGATTAAACGCAAGCGAAGGACCAGCAGGGCACTCATCCACATAACTGACTGGTACCCAACCTTAGTAACTTTAGCTGGGGGCAATGTGTCTGAAGCAGATGGCTTGGATGGCTATAATGTGTGGCCAGCTATCAGCGAGGACAAAGAGTCACCCCGCACTGAAATCCTGCACAACATTGACCCTTTGTATAATCATGCCAAATATGGCTCTTTAGAGAATGGCTTTGGCATCTGGAACACAGCAGTACAGGCCTCTTTACGGGTGGGAGACTG
Source organism: Pituophis catenifer annectens (assembly GCF_029215685.1). Lineage (NCBI taxonomy): Eukaryota > Metazoa > Chordata > Lepidosauria > Squamata > Colubridae > Pituophis > Pituophis catenifer. Next base: position 97,194,218 of record NW_027256882.1, read on the forward strand.
GAAACTTCTTACTGGAGATCCTGGCTACAGTGACTGGATCCCACCACAGACTCTAACCAATTTCCCGGGGAGTTGGTGGAACTTAGAGCGCCTGACAGACGGGATGCGGCAGTCTGTCTGGCTTTTCAACATTACAGCCGATCCATACGAGCGCTATGATCTGTCAGATCAGCGTCCTGATGTGGTCAGGGCTCTGCTTTTTAGGCTAGTTAATTACAACCAGACTGCCATCCCTGTCAGATATCCTGCAGAAAACCCACGAGCTCACCCTGACTTCAATGGTGGCGCCTGGGGACCTTGGGCCACAGAAGAGGATGAAAGATGGGAAGTAGGGCACGGAAAGCCAAAAAACAAAAAGAGGAAAAAGAAGTGCAAGATCTGTAAGCTACGCTCCTTCTTCAAAAAGTTGAACACCAGAATGATGTCAAACCGCATCTGAGATGGGACAGGCTGGGTTCTTGCCAAAAGTCATATTGGAAGAGAGCTGTTCCAAAAAATGGAAGTAGGGGGAGAGAGCAGTAGAGTATTCTCCTTTCTGTTCAACTTGGAGTGAAGTGAGATGGACTATCATCTCTTCTTCCCCTATTGTGAGGTAGGGATAACCAAGTCTGCCTAGCCATCCCACTTGGTCTTTCCCCCAATTTCAGCACCAATATTGCTGATTCTGAATATGGGCAGATTTTGCAACCGCTATTTGACATAGTGTCTTCCTTTTAAATGTTATGACACGAGATGGTACTCAATGTGTTATTAGTCATTCTAGAAGATTGCAGCAAAGATACCTAAACTATCCCACTCAGGAACTAGTGGGAAGGATATACATTCTCATTCTTTAACCAAAGATGAAATTGTTCTTTACCCAGGGAAAGAATCGCTTAAGGATGAAATTGTTCTGTATTTGCTATTGACTCATGGAATGCTGACCATAAATGATCTTATATAATGTTTTTGCTCTCAGAAAGCGATTGTGGATTTTTCTCTCCCTGGAGACTGTAGTTGCCTCCTTCTGATCACTTTAGTGCCTGTGGGTGTAGATACAGAAGACCTGGCTGGGACAATTATTTTTATCAGAGTTAAAATGCAGATCTGGTGTGGTGCAATTTCCCCCCACCCCCTGAATATGCATAAAGCCAAACATCTTGTATACGTGGGCAGGGGCATCACTAAAGGCTGTGTGAGTGTTGCTTGAGCTAAGAGCATAGTCTTATATATGCAGAAGGAGTAGATAAGAGCTGAATTTTTACATTGATTGACAGATCTGTTTACTTCCACTGAATGACTGCTCTTATATAATTTTTTTTTCACTATGCAGATTTTCTTTCCTGCAATTTTGAGTGTACTGCAGATGAGCTCTTGTTCATCTATAGATCTATTCAAATACAGAAGAGTAATTGCAAGTTGCTTCCATACGTCAATTTTTATGTAAAATAAACTATGCAAATACTCATGATTAGCTCACAAATAGTTAAAATCTTACTGTTTGGGGAGCAGATGCTTGAATTTCTTCATAATGGTAGAATTAATGTTTACAAATGTGATGATTATTGGCTGAATTTATGTTTATGTTTTTTTTAAAGAAAAAAACCAGTCCATTTTATCTATTAATGCGAGTTAATCATGGTGATTAATGCATGGTTTGGGGATGTTCTATTGGGCCAGTGTTTAGCTCTTAGCAATCACATACATAAATTTTCATTGATGATTATTGATGATCATTGATGATCTATCATCTCTAATGAGCTGTGGTGGCACAGTGGTTAGAATGCAGTATTGCAGGCTAATTCTGCCAACTGCCAGCAGCTGGATTCTTACTGGCTCAAGGTTGATTCAGCCTTCCATCCTTCAGAGGTCAGTAAAATGAGGACCCAGATTGTTGGGGGCAATATGCTAACTCTTTAAACCGCTTAGAGAGGGCTATAAAGTGCTGTGAAGCGGTATATACTGTAAGTCTAAGTGCTATTGCTATCCCTAATGTGGTCCTTCAAGTCTTCCATTGGTGCATACAGTCATTCTCTTCTTCTCTTTCTTATCACCTTTCCCAGCATCAGAGCCTTTTCAGAGAATTAAGTCTTCACATAATGTGTCCAAAGTAGGATCCTTTGAGCTCCAAGTGGGAACTTTGGATTGATTTGTTCATCAAGCCATTTGTTTGTTTTCTTGGCTGCCTTAAAGTATATTCTCTGGAGTCTTCTCCAACACCAAACTTTAAAAGGGTCAATACTCTTCCCATCCTGCTTCTTCAAAATACAACTTTTGCTTCCATAGATTGTGACAGAGAATTGAATGGATTATTCTCATCTTTGTAGGTGTAGATACATCAGAGCATCTGAATATCTTTTCCAAGGTCTTCAGGGCTATTCTGCCAAGTGCTATTGGGGAACATATTTCTTAACAGCTGTTCCCATAGTGTGGATGGTTGATCCTAAAAGGCAGAAACTGTCTACCATCTTGATATTTTAGGTTATGATTGTGAAATTAAATCTTCATATTCAAACCATAAAACACAGTGTTGAAGATAAAGATGAATGTTCTAGAAATTTCCAGTGGCATCTGGCTGGCCCCTGAGGGACACAGAGACTGAATGAAGTTGATTGCTGGTCTTTCCAGCAGAATTTTTTTGGCCATCTTATATTTTAGTTATGTTAACACTTGCTTGTTTATAAAGCTTCTGATCTAAAAAAAAAAAAAGAATTTAGCAATCTGGAAAAATTAGGATATTTGGATCTTAGGCAAGTCTGAAAAAAAAAGTTTGGCCTCCTTAAAATATTCATTTGAATGAATCAACTCCTTAAAGAAGTTGTACCTTTTTTAAGGCTCATGCAGAGGTCTTGGGCAAGAGGAACTACTTTGAAGCATCGCAGAGAGGTGTTGTGCTTTCACATGGTCCAAAACGCTTCTTCTGAGTCACTTTCAAAGATTGCTCAGCCCTAAAGATTATACATTACTCTGAGTCTCTAAGGCAGCATGTGTCTTTGAATACCAATTGACAGGGAATATGAGAGTTTGGTGATGCTTGAAGGATTTCCATGGGTATTTGTTGGGTCACTGCAGGAGCAAGATACTAGTTTGAATTTTCTAAGATCCATTATGCATTTGCCTTGAACTATATACATTTTTTTCTTCCTCTCTTCCTGTCCACCTTGCCAAACACAGGAGTAAGCTTGTGAAAGTTGCTTTTAAAGAGAATACATTTCCAGAGCCTGGTGCTAAACTCTATTTCTCTTCTCTTTTCTGGACTAGTGATTCTCCCTTCTAAAAGCTATAGGCAGTGTTGCCTGCCTGGGGCTTCCTTGGGGCAGAGAAGCTGAAGGATTGTACGCAGGCTCATGTAGACACATTCTGATGAGCAGTGAAATGCTGATCTTAAATTAGAGTGGTGTTGACTTTCCAGCCTGACTAAGAAGAGGATGATATCTCTGGTTGGTAGGAAGCCCCTGAAATGTTCCTGCAAAGTGACAATGGTTGCCTGGATCACATAATTTCCTTTTGGTGTTTTGTGGAAACAGTTCCCGTATGTATACCACCAAAGAGGATGCTATCCAAAAAGAGGGCAAACAGCTCTAAAATCAGTTAACCATAGGAGCTTGATTTTATTTACACTTACATAATGCGTTTTACATTTTTCTATCTACAGGTTTTAGTTGGTACAGTGTGTGTGGGCGAAAGCCCTGCTGTGAATTTTAAAAAAAATGTTATTTTTGTCCCTAGAGAATGAACCCTTTTAGGATTTGTCAACTCATTGATGAGCTGTGTGAGGCTCTTTTTTTTTCATGTCACTAAAATCTGTGACAGTTGGCAGGGCTTAGACTACCCAAGTATACAATGTACTCCTTTTCATAGTATCCTGGAGATCTGTTTGTGCCTTCTGAACAAAGTGTAATTTGCACCATAGGGCTACTTATGGTTCTCCCAGAATGATGGCTTAACGTATTCATGGGTTAAGGAGAAGGAGGAGAAGGAGAAGGAGAGTTGCAATTGTTTCTTAGAAGTGGCTAACGTACAATGAGTCTAATTTATCACTTCAGAGGCATTTCTAAAGAATTGTCCCTGTTTGCCCATGAAGTAGGTCAGTTTTCCAAACCAGAAAGAACAAAGAATGGATAGAGCTGACTGCTAATTCAGTGCTGAATTAACACACAGCATTACCTTATTCTTTTGGATAGTCCCAGTAGAGGAAGGGAGGACAATGACATTTACATTTATTAAAAAGTCAGGGAGATGCAGTGGACAAATGGTTGGTGAAAATGATGGAATTTGTTCAGATGGCCAAATTGACTTTCTTGATCAGAGAAAAGACAATGTCTACATTTATCGCATACTGGGAACCCCTTATAGACTCCTTGTGTGAAAAAGAAAAAAAAAACCTTAAGATTTATGGTAAACTTATAGTTGTATTTATAAGTGCTATAAAGAAAATTGGAAATTTCTTCTTGTATCATTTTTCTTTCTTTTCTATTTTTTTAAATTTTTCTTTCTTGCAATTTTGTCTTTGTCTTTGATTTCTTCCTCCTCCTCCTTATTTTATATTAGTTTTTATGAGTTTTTATTTGATTTTTAAAAATCTTTAGTAAAATTATATTAAGAAAAACGCCCAGGAGATGCTAAAATGCATTTGGTGCTTACATAAACATGCTGGCAAATATCCACTTTTAAACAGTTACCTACATTTAGTCATTGTAGGAGGAGAACCGTGTTAGTCTATGGGGGCAAAAAAATCAGAAGGCGTCTGGTAGGACCTTTTCTGACTAACAAATTTTTATCATATGCATGTAATTTTATTTTACTGCATTTAGTAAAAAACAAAAACAAAAGAGCATTTTATTAGAATAAAGCATGGGCAGTCTTAAGGAGTTTTATATATTGACTTGATTACATGCCATCAAGCCAATGTTAGCTCTTAAATACTGCATAGATTTTCTCCATGATCTATTCCAAATCTGATCTTTCAGGTTTCCATCCAAAGGTGCACTTATTGCCATTTTAACTGAGTCCATCCACCTTGCTACTAGTCATCTTTTTCCTCTCTTTCCCAGCACTAGTGCTTTCTTCAGAAAGCTAAATCTTCTCATAATGTGTCCAAATTAGGATACTGTGAAGCTGATTATTTGTGCCTCAAGTGAAAACTTTAGATTGTTTTGTTCAAAGGTTCATTTGTTTGCTTTCTTGCTGTCCACTGTATTCATAGAACTCCTCTTGGGACTCAAAACCAAACTTTATATATATTTATAACAGTATGTAATGTTGGAACACAGTCTGTTTGTTTATAATCTGAGCCTGTGTTTCCCATCAAACCATTTCTTGTGTGGTCCTATAATGGACAGCCAACGACAGCTGCTAGATCTTCCCTCCATGCCTCAAGATAATAGATAATCCCCTCCCACAAATTTGGGAGAATTTGTGCTCTAAACCTAGATCTTTTTTTCCTGCTTCTCCTGAACCAAATTAATTCAAATTACAATCCTTTAGAAAGATGAAATTACATTTGAATAAACATGTTTATTATTATGCTGTGAGTACTTTCCAAAATATGAAAAAAATATAAAAGCATCTAACAAGGCAAACTTTTGATTGTTTGGGGTGGGGGGTAGGCAGAATTGTTTTATTTTAATTGGCAAGGCAACCAAAGTTGGTTGCTTGTTTGCCTGTTGTCTTAGGGCAGGGAGAAAACTTGTGTTCTTTCTGATGTTTTTTTGAATTCTAACTGCTATGAACCTCAGCTAACTAGCCAGTAGTTAATCATGGTGGTAGTTGTAATATAACAACCCAGAAGACCACACAGTCTCCAAGTCTGGACCAGTTAGAACTTTAATCAAGCAAAATGGAATTTACAAAATGTTTATTTCTGGTTTCTTTCCTCCTCCATTTTAAAAAGTTGTAAATGATGCAATTTTTGCATGCAAAAGATCCTGGAACATTCTGGACTTAATTCTTTCTCATTCCTTCAGATCTAAGAAAGTGTGGAAAATTTTCTGATTTTTCTGTTAAATTCATTATGCAATGCATAAACACTTGACTCACCTGGTATTTGCCATTCTTTTCCTGAGGATCCCCATAAGCGATAAAATATATATTATTTTTTTCAATTACATTGAAAACCAAAGCCTTTGTGTGTTTTGATTTAAAGCTTTGAGACAATTTAAATCAACAAAAATGGTTTATTTCTCAATTTGGGGCAATAATAAAATTGTTCTTTGGAGAGGAAGGCTTAAAGGCTTAAAAATCAGATAACGAACCATGGGATCACTTTAACGCCAGTTCTGAATATGTTAACTCTACTTGCCCAATAGTTCAATTATTATCCATTGCCACTTTCAGTGTGGAAATTGTGTGAGATTAGAAGAAACACCCTGACCTGCAAAATGTACACGTAGTGACAGTTGGAACTTTGGAAACGTCAGAGTATTTCATTGATTGGCAGGAAAGGTCAAAATGTTTCACTTTGAAGACAAGGAGGAATATTCATATCTCATCTGGTTCTTGCACCTGAACTGTGGAATAGAGGCTGTCTGATATTTCTCTCTTGGCAAGCATGGTTCCAAAAGACGCTGCTCCTGCAACATCTCCATGCTGTAGGAACAACTGTCAAGAGAAGGAAAATTCTCTCTTTTGCTATGCTTCAGAAACTAAATGTATTTTAAAGCACAATTCAGTGTGTCAAGCAGTCCAATCCAGAGGTCTCAGCCAGGCTGTGTTCTGGCCAATGAGCAGCATCAGATCTGGGGCCTGAATGCATGCATCTAAATGCAGCTGTCTCTCCTAAGTGGAGCCCCATATCTAATAGTCCCATTAAACCCCCAGCCTGCTCTGCCTGTCACTCTCTTCAAGCTTGGAAGCTGTGAATACTTGAGAAGTATGAAATTGCCTGGGGGGAGCACTCTGAAAGTGGCTGAATTACCTCCTGCTTGGTGTCAATCCATAAAGGTCACAGCCGGTGAGAAACAGCAATTAAGTTCAAGAACACTTTGTGGAAATTCTGGGTGTTCAATGCGAAATGGCTCTTTCTGGTTTTGTAGGATGATTGCCCAGCTGCACAGGTGGCATTTTCAGGGCCATAAGACTGTTCTGCCTTCCTACTGAGCACAATAATTCTATGTTTTCCTCGTCTGTGTCTCCCGCTGCATGTTTAGTGAAGAATTACAGCCAATTAATAGGAATAACCATGTCCTGGTTCTGTCTAGAAAGTGACATTATGCACCTGAGGCACCTCTATAACTGAACAGGCATTTATTTATACAAGATGGAAATAATGTGCAAATTAATAGATGACATTAAATATGCTGATGAAATAGTGTTTCCACTATATGAAAACAAGAATGGTTTTCTGGGTTTGGATGACATTTTTGCCCTTAAATGTGTTTAAAGAACCACTCTGGATGTTATGCATTGTTACATACAAGATCCTTACATGACAATGAATAACACAAAACCTAAAAGGAACATGTTTTGAAGGCTTTTGAGATCAGCCAACTTTTATTTAGTGTCTGCTACTTAGCTGAGCCCCAGTAATTTTAGTCTTGCTTTAAACACCGAATTGCTTTTTATTTTAAATGTTAAGAACTGTGAGCGTGCTGGAGGAGAAGAGGTAGGAGAGGGCTTACATGTCATCAGACAAATGATGCAACTTGTGTAGTTTTATACCAGACACCATGATGCAAGTACATAATTGATCATTTGTGCAATAATGATACGGTGCACATGTGGCCAAGTTGAAATCAACGTGACTTGTTACAGACACTGCTGTTAAGAGCAGCTGTTCCTAATCTGGCACCTCTTGGTAGATTAACAGCCAGGACTTCAAGCTGGTATGACAAAGAAACAGGTAGGGAGGGCTGCCTTAGAAGATCCTTTGAACAGTTGCCTACACAAGACTTTGCCTCCTATTATCAAACTATTTCCCTATCTATCTAGGTCATTGTTATCAGCACTAGTTGACCTAACCAAATTCTCTCCAGAGAATTTGGATAGAACTCCCTGAATGTTCCTATGACAGTGGATATAGGCAGAAGTCTCATTTCTGATTTTCTATTCTGCAAGAAAGAAGTGGGGACAAATAGGGAAGGAGTGCTCCCAATCTCTCTACACATGTCAATTTTCAGATATTTGGTTTAGAAATGCACAAGCAGGGAAAGAAAAGACTCCCAGAAGAGGTGACTCACTTCTCTTGCCTGAAACAATGGCATCCTGGTATCCTCATTGCTCTAAAATAATTATAATTTATACTGTATCAACTAACATAAGCTTACCCAGTTCTATATATATGATCACTCATCATCTAGATCAAGGGTCTCCAACCTTGGCAACTTTAAGACTTGTGGACTTCAACTCCCAGAATTCTGTCTTAAAGTTGCCAAGGTTGGAGACCCCTGGTCTAGACAATGCATTGGAGGAAGAAGAAGCATCAGCAGTTTGCTTTACAAAGTACCTGGATTTTGAGTCAAGTGGGGTGCTTAAAGTTGTTGCAGACAACTCAGTATTTGGGGTATGCTCCTTCAGAGCAATTGCTTTAATATGCTTTTTGTAGGCACTCACTGCTAGGCAGTGCTCAGCATGATTATCTTTTAACAATTTAGTTTTCTTTTCACTGCCATCAAGAGAGACTTCTCTGTACTTCCCAAGAATGAGATGAGAATGTGTTTGCATGCTAGAAATTTGCAAATTAGGACTTGTTGCTGTCATCTAGTGACTGTCTGGATGTTTGCAGCCCAGGTGTGATAAATTTAATATCAATAAAATGTACTTCAGAACTACACGGTGTGTATGAGAGAGAGGGAAAAAAAAACAGACAAGAGTGTGAGAGAATTAATTGTTCATATTCAGCATTGAGGGCTGATGCATTCCCCCTTGTAGCATACAAAGTCTTGAATGCAGCTAACATACAGAAACTGTATATCTGACCCAGAACATTTAAAAGTAGAAGAGCAAACAGTTAATGTTTGGGTGTGTGTTAAAATAGCCCCTTCTTGGATTTTTCAGGCTGATAAAATAATTATTACTACTCAGCACAACTGCATCTTTATTTGCCAGGTCTGTCAACTCATTCTATACATACAGCAGACCCTCTTTTTAGGATAGTAGACATCTTCATTGGGTCTCTTTAGTGAAGGCTGAAGTGCCCCCTAGCGACTTTCTGCAAGAAACGGCTGCCCTTTTTTGCACATCGTTGGGGTTTTCTAGAAAATGTGTGGCGGTGGCTTCTTCAGCTCCTGGCTTTGCCCCAAAGCATTCCAAGACCTCCTGTGTAAATCACATAGCACTGCAGGCCTGAACTCTTCAAAGGCTTTTGTGCTGCTCTCGGTGTAAGAGCCATCGACCAAACCTCATCCCACCACAGATGTGGCAACATTGAATGAAGTTTCTTTTCCTGCTTTTGCCTGGATCCTCCTAGAAGGCAGTTCCTAGAAGGCCCAGTGAGGGCTGGAGAAGAAAAGAGGCAATGTCTCCTTTCAGCCAAGCTTGACGCTGATGATTTCGCAGATGCGCTTGTCTGGTTTACTTGGCAACCTCACAAGACAAGGTTGCATTTCATCTTCTGAGGTGCTTTTTTCTATTTCCCGGTCTATTCTTCAGCTAGGGGATTTTCTAGTGGGGACCTTTCAAGTACCAACCAACTCAGTCTCTGCTTACCTTTACAAGTTCCTCTGCATCAACCTACATAACTGGGCACTTCCATTTCAAAATAAGCCTTGGGCTGATAAAGCTGGGCTACCTTTTGGCAACCCAGTGGGCATTTCCCTCCTCAGATAGGTTGGATGGCAAAGGATGTAATCCGACACAACCAGATTGGGGACAGCTGGTACAGACAATCCTAAACTTGAAGGACCCATGGTCTGACTCAGTATAAATCAGCTTCCTTTAAAAGCCCAGGAATCATGCCAAAGGAAAACAAAAAGTGACAGTTTGTTCTTAGCCTTCTTCCTAACCTGATCCACCCTGAAACAGACAGCTTGCTGTTCATGCCAGATTGGTCACCAACCCCCCACTCCTCGATAATTCCTGCAATGGGGAAACGAGTACACAGTTCCTTCTGGGGAAGTAGTAGCAACCAGAGATTGTAGAATCTGAGATTGTTAAGGGAGATGATTCAAAAGAATTGTTGGCAGAGAGATATAGTTTATGATAGAAGATTCTCTAGAATTGTTAATGAGCTCTGGGTTGCAAATACAAATTTATTATAGAATTATCTTGTTTATTTTTAGTTGGCAGAATCTGGATAAATTGTTTCATTTTCATAAATTAGTAAAACATGGCTAAGAGTTAACAACACTGGTAATGCAAATCTGTGATATAAACCTTAACCAGATGAGAATATAATAATTTATAGCACCATAAACCAAACCAAGGTAGCATACCCTCATGGTACCATCTGACCAGTATTACAACAAACTCCAAAGCTTTCAGAATTATACCCTTTAGGTTTTATTGAATAGATCCTCAAGTGCAGTAAATTGAATTAAAGTATTAACGTATTTTTAAGTCTCACTGATTTCAGTGTGGAAACACCTAACTCTTCCAAACAAATTAGACCCACCAGATCTGCACTGTAAAAATCCAGCTAATCATTAGATCCTGGTTATCTAGGTTTTGAAACCCAGTTCTAAAAGCCACATGGAAGTCAATGCAACACCAAAGTAAACTCAACTGATTTTCTTCTATATTTAAAATGACAGTTTTAAAAATATCAAAATCTTATTCATACAAGTTTGTCCATGGAGTTTGTAGGAGATTAAAACCACTGCCCATGTACTGCTGTTCTGCAATTTTTACAGGGATATAAGAAATTATCTTATTTCATATCTTTTTAAAAATATCTAGGACAGACTTTTGATATATAAATGTTCTATTTTCTGATTCTAAAGCTACCATTACCAATATTGTGGCTAAATTCTGTATTACTGCAATTAAAATATACCTTCAAATCCTATAGCCACCATTATTATACTTGAGCAATCTTTTATGATTTTATTCCTTTGTAATAGAGGTCATTGCTGCCATTATAATACCATAATAATGACAAAGACAAAACATCCGACATAAACACAATGTAATATTAGTAAATTCCTGGTAATCAGTTCCTAAGATGTTTAGTTTTGTAAACCACTTGAAATACAAATGGAAAATATTGCACAATCTTGAACTTTCAGTTCAAATACATGCTTACAAAAATTAAACTTGCCAAACTAATGCATGGGTACAACCTACCATAATTTAAATTTATAAGCTTCCTTTTCCTCTGAACCCTGCAGGATTGAACAATATTTATAATTAATAAAAAGGTAGAAATATATCAACCTGCCCCCGCCACAAAACCTATGATTAAAACTGAGCTGCAAATTTAGGTCTAAACAAATTTATAGCAGACGATGCTGATGACTCCAAGGGGACCAAAATTTAGACTGCCGCAATCAGAAACACAGGACTGCTGAAAAACAGTTTAAAGGGAAAATAAATATTGTAAAGTTGAATCATATTTGACTAATCTATCTCCTTAAATAAACAAGGAGTTATGCAAGGTTGATTACAAGCCTGTGTACTCCAGCATTTTGACAAACACATAACTCTAAGAGAACATTTCGGTAAAATAGCATGTGATTATGCACTCTTTTAGTAAGTATAAATTTATCTGAAAGGAAGTTGGACCAATGAGATTAAAGAAAAACAGCAGTTTAGCAGCATGCATGTACTGTTGAGACTAAGTGCCAGGTGGAGGCATGACATACCATATTACAGAAACAGGCCTACTTAATTCTACAATGATAACACATAACAGCAATAGCATCTAGACTGTGCCGATTCAGAATTGTCTGTCTCAATCATTTCTCAAGCTATTAAAATAAGGAAATGAAAACTAAAATTTGACAGTGGCTCATAATGGCTTATGTCCTCATTTTTGCAGTAAAATGATAAAGGTAAATTTCTTGATATAGATGGACTCTGGAGCAGGGGTGAAATGCTCCCGGTTCAGATTGGATCGCCCGATCCGGTAGCGATGGAGGCGGGTGGTTCGGAGAACCGGTAGCAAAAATCCCTGCCCCCCCCCCCATTGCCCAGCCATTAGAGGCTTTTTTTAAATTTTTAAAAGCATTTTTTCTACAACTTCTTTGGCCGAAAAAATGCTTTTAAAAGTGAAAAAAAAAAGCCTCTGATGATCACACGGCTCAACTGGGATCATCAGAGGCTTAAAAAAAAAGAAAAAGAAAGAAAGCCTCTGTTGATCAGGCAAGTCAGCTGGGATTGTCAGAGGCTTTAAAAGCATTTCTTTTACAACCTCTTCAGCCGAAGAGGTTGTAGAAAAAATGGTTTTAAAAGTAAAAAAAAAAAAAAAGTTGGCCATGTTCACTCAGTCATATTGCCCCCACCACCACCAAGCCACACCCACAGAACCAGTAGTAAAAAATTTTACATTTCACCACTGCTCTGGAGCCACAGCAAAACCTGTGTATCTACAATTTAAAAGTATAGATGCAAGGAAGAAAATGCAGGGAGTTCAATTCTACTAAGCAGCAGCAATTTCATCAAAGTAGGGGGATCTGGGAATAAGGTTTCTCTCTCTCTCAAAAAGTTAAGACAGCAGTCATGAGTGTAGAATTGAAGGTTCCCCTTGTTTCACAGGCATTGCGTGTATGATGCAAAAGGATTGGAACTTGATTGCATACCTTAACATTTTTTTATCCTCCACCCCCAGGCTACCTGCCCGAAAATAGCAAGCATGCTCATCAAGTCTTCCTCCAGAGTCCTTCATCCTATTCAAGTGCACAAATGAACCTTTGTTTTTGTTTTATTGTCTGTCCACATTTCTAATTGATTCTCTATAGCCCTTTCCATCAAGCTTGTTAGTTAGCTAGTACCCATAGCTGGCAGAGCCATCAGTATTTAAAAGGAGAATTCTAGCTTTCTCCTTCTTGTTGTAAGCCATAAGAACCAAATCAGACAAGCCTTTTGGGGGCATTGTAACATCCAGGGTAGTGGCTCTCCTCAAATCTGCAGAAGACAAGGATTTGTGCTTCTGTGGTAACGCAAGGTCTTGTCCTGTATGGCAAGCAATGTTCCAGCAGTTATACATATATAAATATATTTCACCTTGCAAGTAATCTCACTGACCATGTAGCTGCCTGTAGGAACTTGATAACATTTCGAGGATGATGGAAAGGGAAGGCAGGGATTAACCTAACTGCTTCTGCGATGAACATGCTAAGTAATGGATCAACCTTCAGTAAATCTAGATGAATAGATTTTCCAGGCTGACATCCCTTGTGATTCAGCTTATGCTTACATATTGTGTAAGAATAGCAGAAATATCTCCAATTAAGTTATCCAAGACTTTGGTCAATTTGAATCTCCTCCCTGGAAGTGATTTCCAGTCCCACAAAAATCCCTCTTGTCTGACAAATGGATTATTACAGTAGCTGAAAATCTATCTCTGAAATGTCTACCAAGGTTAGTCGTCCAGCCTGTCTTAACTTTAAGACTGCTGTTCTTTTCCAGAGCTGATTTCAGAAAGTGTCTTCTAACTATTGACTCGCAATTCCGAGTCCTCTCATCATCTGTGATAATGATTCTTGATTGATGGAGAACATGATCCAATACTATCTCTATAATCGATTTTAAGTTTGTTCAACCTTTGGTTTGAAAACCTTTGTTCATCTCTTCATGCTTATTAAAGACCCATCTTTAGCTACTCAGCTACTGTAGCTTATGTAAAAGCTTTCAATAAATGTCCTCATTTGATAAAAGCAAGTAACAAGTAGCAAGAGACAACGGGATCCATCATCAAAAAACATGAAAGTGATGGCATTTAGCACTTTTTCTCTCCTAGACTTCAGCAGAAGGCTTCCTCTACTTATGCCCAGAGAAGCAGCAAGAGTCTGCATTGCCTGCTCATATGGTGCAACAGATCACTTTGTTAATGGGAAGCCTGATCTGTTCCCCCCTTTTCACAGCCCTTCTGGCATTGTGTGTATGTGTGCATGTGTGCTTTAGACAAGCCATCTTTGTTCTAGCTTGTACCTTCTGTTCTCTTTGTCTACTGCTACAACTGCAGCTTCTAACTAATATGAAGATAGTTCATTCTGGTTGTTCATTCACATTTAAAAAGCTTCCTTGGATTAATTACCATAAGAACATTGACTGATAGGCACTTCATACAGTCATTTAGGCAAATGACTTTCTGTTGGGCTCTTAACAAGGCTCCTGCAATAGCTTTAAGACATTCCAGTTCACATCCTAAAGCTTTGGACTCTGATGTCTTCAGTTCATGGCCTCTTGAGTTTCTTTTCTTATAACAGCTCTCCTCCCTTCTGTTTTATTTTATGTTCATTATACATCCTTTTTTCTTTGAGCAGAACAAAAGACGCAGCTTGCTGCTTTCTTGTCTTTCTCACTGCTGAGTTAAAGAGCTCTCCACCCACCTGGAAGAAAACTTCACCAATGTGAAATTGGCTGCCTCCATTGCTAATCGCTCTCCTCCTTCAAATGCCTCCGTTCCCAGTCACTGTGTGACAGCTGACTTCCATCCAAAATAATGGATGTCAAATCTCAACAGATTTAACATCTCTTAAGGCTGCTGGCCTTGGATAATATCAAAACAAATCGGAAAGCACTGTGGCTCTTTTGGATTGTCAAGTTCAACGATGATCCACTGCAAGCCTGCAAAAGAAGTATGATGGCATAAATTGTACTATGGTCTTCCCTCAATTCCTGTTCTGCAACAGTAATGGAGTTGGTGTAGGCTGCTGTTTGTAATGGTATGTGGGAATGACCTTGGGGGAGAGGAGGAAGAGCCACAAACTAGACACCCATCATTCAAAAGATATCCCAGCCTATAGAAGCAGAAGGGACATGGAAAGCATTTCAGAAGAGACTCAACCTAATTTTCTGGAGAGTAAAAGTAAAGAAGAGGAGAAATACTTTCAGACTTGCAAAATTCTGTTAATGGACTCTTATAACAAAGACAGAGCTCGCATTCAGAATTGGGTTTCTTGTCTGGATTACTTATTGGATTACAGTTAACATTATACTGGGCCAAGACAAAGGATTTATGGTTCTCTCAGCCTTGTTTTCCTGCCAATAGGAAAATAATCACTTTCACTAGCATGTATTGTGGTAGATGCATAGAATGGCATTTAAGAATCCTCTCCAGTTGTTCGATTAACAGTGACAAGTGCTAAAGAGGAGTGTGGGTTGAGGTAGGAGGGAGCACACCAGCTCCCTGCTTGGTGAAACTCTTCCTCCATACCCATCTCTCTATTTTTAGAAAGAGCATTAAACCTGTGATGAAAAATCACTCAGGTAATTGGGAAGAAGGAGAATCATACTCAAGGTGGGATGTAACAATAATGAGTGAGATCCATCTATGACTATTGCTGTAATAGAATGGCAAAGTTGGCAGTGAGTGACCAAGGAGTCTGGTTTTGACCTCTTGGCCAACAATATTTAGTACTGTCAAAGCCGAAATGGAGTCAACAGAATGGCACCATCCTCATCATAGTAAACCAAACAAAGAAAGAATAAGTGTTGCCACACAATTCTACCTTTCCAGCAGATCATCTCTTCATGGGTTTCTATGACAATTTTTCTGTGATAGTGGCAAATATCTGTAGCTCAGTTGTAGGGTGAGGGTGGAGGTTTATTCTGTGAGCTTGTGCATTGGTTTCCAAGCATTTCATTACCAGTCTAGGTAATATCATCAGCGAAATTTAAGGGATGTCAGTGTCGGTTTTCTTCTGCTTATAAGTGCTAGGTGTTTAAGTAGGTCTTGTGATGGTGAGGTCACATCAGGTCAGGGTCACACTAGGTCAGGGTCTTGTGATTGGTCAGGTGTGGATTGTGTCAAGTGATTTCAAATTTCTCAAATTTCAAATTTTAAATTTCTCTGTTGTATCACATCAACCTCCTTTTCAACCTCCTCCTCTAAAATCTTACAAATACCTACAAACAAGGAGAAAATCCACATAGTGACTTCTCCATTCAGTTCAGAGATCAGGAGATCTTCTTTCTTCATGATTGCTCAAAACTAGGATTCTCCTCCTCCTCCTCCTCCTCCTCCTCCTCCTCTTCCTCCTCCTCCTCCTCCTCCTCCTCCTCCTCCTCCTCCTCCTCTTATATTGCTCTCTGTAATAATTTATTTATTTATTTTATTTATTTATTTATTTATTTATTTATTTATTTATTTGTTTGTTTGTTTGTTTGTTTCAATTTCTATACCGCCCTTCTCCAAATAGGACTCAGGGCGGTGAACAGCCAAAGTAAAAAACAGGACATACAAAATTTAAAAACAATTTAAAATAATTAGATATTTTGGCCGTAAATTAAAACAACCCAATTTAAAATCAATTTAAAATTTAACTCAAGCCAGCCAATAAAAGTTGGACTTCAAAGAAGCAGGATAGGAAGACTATTCACATTTTGGGATTTTGATACTAGAGAAGACTTCTGAGAATACTGTGGACATAAACAAACAAACAAATGGATCATTGAACAAATAAACCAAGAGTTCCCTAGTTTGAACACATTATGTGAAGATGTAGTTCTCTGGATGAAGCTTTAATGCTAAGAAAAGTGGAAGAAAAGAAAACTAAGACATAGAAAATGATTCACTATATGTTACGAAGTATATACAAAAACTAAATATAAGGTACTTAGAATATGGCTTTACGTTAAATTAGGAAAATTATGTGGAAAACTTAACATTCCTACCCATGCGTAAATCATTCAATACATTAAGTAATTTGTTCTTTGTGTATTTTGTGATTTGGACAAGGCATATATACACTTATCTATTATTGACCTTGTTTCTGCCTGAGAATAGACAATGAAGGAGCTGTTGGCTTATTTTATGAATAATTTCAAAAGAACAAAATCCACTCACAAAACTTAGATTGGAATCAACATTTATGGATTTTTAATAGGAAACTTTACTAAAATGACCTAGAAAGAACAAGATCCAAATTATATACCATAAAGTTGCTGTGGAATCAATACCACAGTTTCCATAGATCATCATCTAATCAAGCCTGGTATAGACTGAATCATAAAAATAGATGGATACAGTGCTTAGCATATCAACAACCCTCACTTTTATTTATATAAAATTCATAGACTATTGTTTAGTGTCCATCTCCTATTGAAAGCAATTTACAAAAGACCATCATCAACAACTGTAACCAAAATTATGACATTGTTATTATGGAAAAAAAAGTAAATACTTGCTATGGGTCATTGTGAATGCACACTACCTATCTGGACCCATTTGAAATTTCTATGCCTTTTTGTTACAAAGTGGGAGGAGAAGTAATTTAAAATATTTATAGCAGACCATTTCTCCCCAGGGTTCCTCAGTAAAAAGTAATTATATAGGCTTCCCACAGGTTAGATTAAACCTCCTGGCACACTCTAGGGCAGGAGACTCAATCCCAAATCATCATGAGGACTACATGAGGACAAATTCATTAAATCAAAGCCTTTTCACATGCTAAATTTCTTTTCATAGAATTTTTTAAAAAATCACAGGGTAGCTTTGGGGAAATTAGCCTATATTTTTCCATAGAGGGCCAATTAGCTTAAGCATGCAAATAATAAAATGCTGATTAATTACATAAGGCATATAATTAAAGTCATCTGCCAATAACAGCTCACATGTAACAAATGAATTGGTAAACCTCATGAGTAACCAAAAGTTTGCCTGCTCTTCAAAATATTACACAGACTTGACAAGTAGGGGCCGTAAGCAAAATGAAGGTCACTAATGGACTTCAAATAAGATAAGTCAGGAGATGCAGGAGAGGAGTGAAGAGGACAGAGAGTGAACAATATTGAAGGAGAAAAACAAAATAAAGAGGTGAGTCTCTTCTTGGAGGAGTTAGTGCTGCTGGTTTAGAAGGACTTCACTACTGCACTTTTGATGCTACTGATCTCTCTAGAGCCGTGATGGCGAACCTATGGCACGGGTACCACAAGTGGCACATGGAGCCATATCAGTGGCATGCGAGCTCAGCTCTGGCACACATGTGTGTACCAGCCAGCTGATTTTCGGGCCTTCTGGGCCCACCAGAAGTCAGGAAAACGCTGTTTCTTGACTCTGGAGGGCCTCTGGGGTGGGGGTGGGGAAGGCCGTTTTTGCCCTCCCCAGGCTCCTAGAAAGGCTCTGGAGCCTTGGGAGAGCAAAAAACGGGCCTACCGGGCCCACCGTGCCATCACATGTCAAAAGCGGAGGGGGGGGCAGCATGGGGGGCGGCGGGACACATAGAATTATGGATGTGGGCACGCGTGCATGTGACCCCTTTGTGCTCCCCCCGCTTTTGGCATGTGATGGCAAAAAGGTTAGCCATCACTGCTCTAGAGCCATTAAGAATGGCAAGAGTCAATGAGCTACTCCTTCTTTATTCCTTGTTTGTCTCTGCTCTCCCTGATGGGAAGACTGCCTCCCCCTTCAGCCTGCTTTCTTCCTCTCTAAGGACAGAAAGATCAGAGAGGCAGGCTTTGAATCGAAGCACAACTGTGTCCTTTCACCATCTGTCTTTAAGAATACTTTATTTACACAGTGTGATCCATTGCCCCTTTGCATCTAATCAAGCAAAATCATGTCTTTGCGGCTTCCTTTTTCAGCCGAGTCCTTAAACTGTTGCCTTCTTGCCCCAGTCCATACCTGTCTGGAGTTAAAGTACTTTTTCCCCTTCAGCTGACTATGGCAGTTTTTTCCTATTGATGCTTTTAGGCTCTCATCTGGTCCCTGGGAACTGTCCAATTAAAGCAGCAACAGTCTCATTCTTTTCAACCAGCCCCACCAGTTCACTGAGCCCATGCCCAGTTCAGAGACACTGATCAGCCCCAAGAGCAATGGGACAATGCAGGGGAAGAGGGCTGCACTATGAGCCAGAGGAGAGAGCATGGTGCCTGTGTTCAAAAGGAGCTGAAGCCACATTTAATAGATGCAAGGAAAGGATCCCATGGTGCAGGAGGAAGAGCTGGCTTTCTCTCACTACCACAAAGACCTCCCCCTCCCCCCAAACATAACAACTGTTAATCAAGTTTCTGAAAAGCTGACAGGCACTGTGAGTAGGAACTCTTTCAAGGGCTCCAGAAAAGCCCATCAGCAGTGCTGTGATGGGTGGATGGTTTTCCCATCAGCTGGTGAGCAGGAAGGTAGAACAGAGAAGGCTTTGACCACCAGCTGCAGACCATGTTAAACCATAGTTTAACATGGTCATGTCATGAGAAAGATTCCATAACTATGTTCTCTAGTGCAAGGGTCTCCAATCTTGGCAATTTGAAGACTTGTGGACTTCAACTCCCAGAATTCCTCAGCCAGCTTTGCTGGAATTCTGGGAGTTGAAGTCCACAAGTCTTAAAGGTTGGACACCCCTGTTCTAGTGAATAAAATGGAGGATTTTTTTTTTACCAAGGTTAGCTCAACATTTCCCCTATTTCTGTGCCATATCACAGCTAAGCAAGAAGTCTAGAAGTGGAGATGCTGTGAGCAATGGTAAATAGGATATAACATGTTTTCATTGTGGCAAAAACCTCCTTGAGAATGATCAACAAATTGTAGTTTTTATGTGACAACTGAAAAATTATGAAAACCACAGGAGGTGATCATATTAGTTGTACCTTAATGCTATCTAAATTTTAGTTCTTGTTCCAATTTTTTTTTTTTAAATTTGATTTATATGCCGCCCTTCTCCGGAGACTCAGGGCATCTTACAATGCGTTAAGCAATAACCTTCATACTTTTGTATATTTATACAAAGTCATCTTATTGCCCCCCACAAACTGGGTCCTCAATTTACCTACCTTAGAAAGGATGGAAGGCTGAGTCAACCTTGAGCCTGGTGAGATTCGAACTTACAGTAATTGCAGGCAGCTGGATGTTAATTACAATGCATTAGTCTGCTGAGCTATCCAGGCTCCAAACAATTGAAATTGTTCCAAACATTCTGAATGAAAGTTCTACATACTACTGTCCTCTGAACATGCAAGAAAAATACATAGTCACTGAGAACCAGGTGACATGCAAATTTAATATATTATGATAATTACAGTTACTACCTCTATTAACAACAATTTGCAAATACAATGGTAATAAGCAGTAATAAAAAAAAATCATTTGCTGACCAATGTCTACACTTAACTCCAAGTTTCCATACCTGATAATGCACATGGGAATGATGCTGCACAAGAAAACTTTTCTAAGTGAGAATGGCAACAACCAGTGATCTTCACAATCTGTCACTGTCAGTCACATGTTTGATTTAGTGACTTTCGCTTAGCCATTTTTCTGAAATAAATTGCTAAATGAGGAGGCACTGTGTTGTTGCTGTTACTGAACTAGTCTAAGAAGTGATTTAAAAATAAACTGAAGCAAAGCCGCATATAATAGATTTAGAGAATAAAGAAAGAGAAATTAGAGTCTGATAGGTGAGGACTTCAAGGAAATCAGAAGGAAGTAAAGGATTCTCATTCATGAACTCATTGGAGGCTGCTTTTTAAGGACCATTTAGAACCCCAGAATCTTTTAAATGAATGCCTGGAGATATTAATAAAGAAATTTTATTGATTTTTTTTCTTAAAATATCCAGGATCCTGTAAAGGTGCACATTTTTAAATTACAAATGCCAGAGGATCTCTCTTTTCAGCATCTTAATGAGACAAAGGAGCAGCATAAAGCAGAGATGTTAAGTAAAGAAGCTACTATGGTTTTAGAGTTAGACCCTCATGGGAAAGTAAGTCTGTCAAAGACTGAAAGCAGAACATTCATGGCTGAGTCTAGACTAGCAAGAATGAAGGAGGATCATGGAAAGTTTCTGGATAAATCATGTTTGGGCTACTGAATGGGAAGCATTTCAATTGGCCTGATCTTTCAATAGCAAATGAGAGCTTGTAGGTGAGAGTTACTCTACTGAATTATCAGTACATAACTTTGTAGAGCAATTTTTATGGATTAGTTCCTTCCCTGGCTATAGATATTTTATTTATTAGAAGTTTATCCCGCCTTTATTTCTTTATAAGTAACTCAAGTTGGTGAACTGATCTAATATTGAATACTGCTTTCTCCTGTTTTCCCCACAACAACAACATTGTAAGGTGGATTGAGTTGAAAGAAAGAGAAAGAATGACTGGCCCAAAATCACCCAACTGGATAATGTGTTGGATGGTGGGACTAGAACTCTAAATGTTTATCACCTCTCAATGTGTTTGCTAAATGAATGGTCCCTCTTAATAGGAGCATGATTCATTCTCCAGGGAAATCCCCCAACAATCAATTAAGGAGGCATGCAAGTACCTCTTCCTCATTTAATTATTTCACTGTTTTTCATTCATGCTGCCTTATTCAGCTCCTTACAGCTGACTTGTTTTAGAAAAAAAATATAGCTGCTAAAGGAAGTCAAAAGGTAAAGTGTCTGGGTGATGGCAGGCTAAAATATAAAACATCAAAAGACTCTCAAGTGGAAAGGGTCCCCCCTGCCCCCCCCCAATATTGGCATGGATGTCAGTACTGCCACAAAACTGTTCCATAGCCAGGTTTATTTGGACATATTGATATCATTTGAAAATTCCTTCATAATAGTATTTTCTTCACATTAAAGCTACATCAAAGATCCTTAATCTTCATTATTTAAAAACAATCTCCTCTGTTTTATTCGCTCTCACATTTCAGGCTGCTTCACTTGGCTGATTGTGATTAATGAAATTATCCTCCCCATCATCAGTTCTTCATTAGCTTCATTTTCTTTATTTTGGTTCAAGCTGGGTGCCCAGTTCCATCTTCCTTCCCTGATCCAAGAGGAAAATTTTCTGCCTTGAATTCTCAAAAAACGATGCCATCTATTCATCATACTCATCCCCTGTGACCTATTTTGTATTTGTTTATTAAAAACATTCAAAAGAATCTTCGTTAAAATGAATCCCATCCCAGGTAGAATGCAATTCTCCTTATCCCCTAGTAAGGGGCTTTTATACAAAAAAATAAAACAAAAAAAACCCCTTGTTTTAAAATTTTTCTACCAGGTCAATACTGCAGTAGCTGAAAACAGCCAACTCAAAAGTAAGTTTGCAAATTGGATGGTTGATGAATAGATAATCACAGTTGTTTCTGACATTCTAACAGAAATATAAGTCACTCAGTCCTGTTTTTATATTTTCAGAAAAATGAAAACTAAAGGGGAAAAAAACCTTCTGAATTGGGTTTATTTTATGGTTATGTCCCAATCTACATTTTTCTAACATTGTCCCATTTCAATCTGATGGATTCTTATTTCCATAATTGACAGCCAATAAAGTCATTGGATCCGTGGCTAGAATCTAGGGATGATAAAGTATAGTTTATTTGGAGGATTTCATATTTAGGAACACTGTCCTAACATCTAAATATGCCTGATGATAGACTGTTGGGACATAAGTTTAATATTGACTGAAATGTCAGTATCTTATCCCCTTACGAAGCCTGGAGAATTGTA
Source organism: Pituophis catenifer annectens (assembly GCF_029215685.1). NCBI lineage: Eukaryota > Metazoa > Chordata > Lepidosauria > Squamata > Colubridae > Pituophis > Pituophis catenifer. The sequence goes on from NW_027256882.1 coordinate 97,216,666, forward strand.
CTTAACTAAGGTTAGCAGTACCCAGTGCAGAAATTTTAGCTTGAACATTCTCACAAAACTCAGAAGTAATATGATTTCAATTCATGGTAGCTAGAATACAAATGTGCAAGAAAATAGTGTAGAATAAAATGTAGAATAAAATGTTCTAATATGCATTAGAACTTTGCATGTATTTAGTTACTCATAAAGATACTGTCTTCTGCAAATTATGGTAAGTATGTGTGATACTCTTATGCAGTCCCAGAATTTCTGTAACTATAAATACAGGTGTAGGCAAATGCTTAGTTTTATAAGGGACAATCTCTCAGATTCAATTAGCTTTCTATTGTGCTTCTGCAGAGGTTCTCAGGCGCCAGTCCCATGCTGCTAGCAATGACATACTTTCAATTCGGGATATAGCTATGGCAGCACTAGACATAATGTATCATTCTGAGGGATTGCAATTATCTGTCAAATTACAAACAGAAAAGGACATATTGCAGCAAACATTTTCTCAAAGCGATTAACATTATTTTCCAAAGCTACCAACCATCAGCTGGCTTTCTGTCGCAATGTCCCACTGCAATTTGGTGAAAAGGGATAATGGAGGTGCACAGCTTAGTTTAGACAGAATTCCAGTGTTTCCTTTTACCTTAATAAGGTATTCCTGGAGTAATAAGCAGATCCTTACCAAGTATATTGACCCTATGATTCTAAGAATTCCCAATACAGTGTTGGCAAACCTTTTCGGCACCAGGTGCGCACGGGAGGACCGGAAACCAGAAGAGCAGTTCCCCAGTATGTGCTGAGCTTCCGGATTCTGGCGTGCACATGTGCACCAGTCACCGGTCTTCCAGTTTCTGGCACGCATGTGTGCACAAAGACCAGAGCGCATACGCACGCCGAAAACCGGAAGCTCAGCTTCCCAGTGTGTGTATGTGTGCCAGGGAGATGCTCTTCTGGTCTCCAGCGCTCCCACATGCATGAAGACCAACTGGCCAGCATGTATGTGCACGCCAGAATCCAGAAGAGCAACAGGTGATGGCTGGCATGCCCGGAGAGATAATTCTGTGTGCCACTTCTGGCACACATGCCATAGGTTCACCATCATGGTCCCAATATATTGCCAGCTGACACATGACTTCTTTGAATATCCACAAGTATTTCCATGAATGCTCATTGATTGCTAGAAGGGCGCAGTGGCAGTCCTTCTTTGAATAGGAGTTTTAAGTCCATTCTATTCTTCATTGGTCAGGGCCATGTCTACTTCTGGAAAGTACATTTTGAAAGATGGTCCACAAAAAGGAAGTCTCCAAATAAGGATGGCTAGTCAGATGTCTGGAAAGAACTCCATGATTTAAAGAGCTAATTATGTTTAGTCCAAGAAAAAAATTAAGAAGTATTACTAAAAGATTGATGTTAACAGGAGATGGAATGGATTTGTTCGATTTCCAGAGAGGAGGACTTGAAACAGCAGGTGGGAATGGCAGGCTAATAAATCTCAATTAAACATTAGGAAAAAAATTCATACCAGTGAAAGCTGTTTGACAATGGATCAAACTGCTTCGACTGGACATATTTAAGCAGAGACTGAAACAGATGTAAGTGCATCTGGCGTGCTACATCCCAGATCAAAGAAATGGATTTGGTGGCTTCCAAAATCCTTTTGAATTCCATGATTTAAAGAAATTAGTGTAATTGATTTTTTAAAAATAGAAAATAAGTCCTTTTTTTTTAAAAAAAGAGACAAAATAATAAAAGAAAAAACCAAGAAGGCATCTATACATCCTTTATCAGAAAGGCATCTCTCAGAAACCTTTAATTCAGCTAAAACACCATTATGGTTAATTATCCATTGTTCTAACCCAGCAGAATAAATCTTCTGTTCATTCATTACTTGAAATTTCAAGACCTAAGTGAGTTCTCCTGCCATTTGCCCACAAATTGTTCTCAACATTATTCAGTGGCATTTAAACAAGCAACCTTTATTAGTCACTGTTGAGGTAGCTATGTAAGAGAGGCAGACAAATGGAAATATGCTTCGTTTTAACTAGGCTGTTCAGGTGCTGCCTAGCCTTATTTTTTTGTCAAAGGAGCTGTTGCTCAACAATTTTCCCCAATCCACGGTCAATGAATCAGTCAATGCTCTGATTCTGAAACACAGTCTTCCTCCAAAACCTGGGTAAAGGTGTTTGAATTTTCCAGGGAACATGTTGAGATGACTGTAATAATGTGCTTCTCTAATCTGACCTGACTCATCCAGGATGTTTGTGGGTGGAGTCAAATTGCATTGAGTGTTGAGGAACACCGAGAAAGTTATATTTCAACTTCTAGTATATTCCAATTATTCTCAAATCTCTTTAACCACAGCACAAAGATGACCCAGGACTATTTTTAAATGAAAAGGTTTTTGTGATTTGTGCCTTCAGTTCATCCTCCAGCCCACAGCAGAAATTGCTTAGAGCATTATTTAGCTCTTCTAGTTTTAAAGTAGTGTTTCTATCTTTCCCTATTTTCACAGCAGACATGATTTATGATGCTTCCTCAGTGAATAATGTAGTCAGGGGCTGAGATCTGACCAGCTTCTATAAGGCATTTCTGACCCCACTTGGATCACTAGGCACATGGCCATTTCATTTGGGCCACAGGAAAGATCAGGCATCTGGTTTCTGTGGCGGGATCTACAGTACCTTGTAGCCAGGTTTCTAATACATCTGGCGCTAGTGTTCTGCCCAGTACATCAATTTAAACTGGGAGACAGCCAGATACCATGAGTTGCTGGTTCTCTGTCCAAGATTGCATTACAGATTTTCTGCTAGCTTTGGTTGACAAGGATATTGGTGTATGCGTGTGTGTGTAGCACTTTTTGCTCTTTTTTAAATTATTATTACTGGAGTTCGGAGTGTCATTTGGACTATTCCTGTATCCTTTGCATATTTCATCAACAGCTTCTGGGTGGCTGCAGGCAATGCAGCCAGAACCTGATTCTTTGGTTACTCATTGTAACAATTAAGAGTGGTCCTGGAACTAGAGATTCTGCTAGTAAAAGATTTGTTGATTGATCAGATTTATAGGGCTGCCCAACTCAGACTAGTGACATTAGGTGGCATACAGCAAAAAGCCAACAACAACCCCACACCATAACATCAAAAAAGCTACCCAGTATATGAAACATAAAATGGCAACTGACTATAATAATTAAACAACTGAAAGGGAACTCTGTGCAAATTGGATCCAAAGACCAAGAGAAAAAGCCAGGTCTTGTCAAAAGTCAAGCAGAGGTGGGGATTGTAGCATATTGGGTGGGGATGGAGGCAGGGGTGGGTTCTACTTATCTTTACTATCAGTTCGCAGCGGGGCCGCGCGCAGAAGCTTCCTGATGATGTTGGGGTTAGTGGGCGGAGCCCCCTGCCACTTTTACTACCGGTTCTATAGAACCGGTCCGAACCTGGGGCAACCCACCACTGGATGGAGGGGATTGGTCCAGAGCACAGGGCAAAAGGCACACTTCTGAGGTCCGATAAGATGAAAAGATTTAAAAGAGGAAATCTAGAGCATGGCCTACCTGGGGGAATGAGTGGGGAGAAAAGCTATTCTTGGGTGAAGTCAATGCTACAATGTACAATCCCATTATTGTACAATCTGTAAAACTCTGTAAATGGGAACATGAGATAATACAATATCTGTATCTCTGCTCTTAGAGTTTAAGATAGTGTTTCTCAGCCTTGGCAAGTTTAGGATGTGTGGACTTCAATTCCCATAATTCCCCAGCCAGATGCATCTTAAAGTTTCCAAGGCTGAGAAACTGATTTAAGAAAATAGTCTGCCTTGCTGTGCATTGGACTTCAGGCTTCATCTCATCTTATTTCTTATTTTTCCTTTGGATTTACTCCCTAATTGCTTGCTTAGATTATTGCCTTGCCTGTTGGGCCACAAGGACTGTACAGTCTTTTCTCAGATCCAATGGGAAGGTTTTTTCCCCTCACTTAGTGTGTGGAAGAGACTTAAACTACTTATCTATACCCTGTGACAGATTTATAGCCTGGTAATTTACTCTTTGGCTGGCAGTCAGCCATGCTGGCACAGAAAAGATTATTACCAGCTGCACCATTCACAACAAACTGCAGAGTAAGTATGTGCAAACCACAGAATAAGTACAAGCAATTACACATACACACTCCTGTCCATACAAATCACCACAGAATTCCAGTTGGAAATGTTCTAATATGTCACCGGTACAGAAAAATAAAATCTCCTCTTGCATCATTCATTAATCCCTCCTTCTCTTGTTCAATCTTGCCAAAGAAAGAAAAAGAAGGAAAGAAGGAAGGAAGGAAGGAAGGAAGGAAGGAAGGAAGGAAGGAAGGAAGGAAGGAAGGAAGGAAGGAAGGAAGATCAAACATGTGGGGAAAATGGGAGAATTAGAAATGGAAAATGACATTATTTGGAATTCTTTCTAAATTCTGGGATTGAATCAGGATGATTTCCTAATAAATGCTAGATCTAGAGCAAGCTTTCTTGGTATCCCATAGTGGCCTCATGACTGATATCTTGGAATAAGGAAATTGATACAATATATTCGCCAAATGAACCTGCTCTTATGTATACATTAAATAGACAAAGAGAAAATTCATATTTGCTTCTTAGTATGTTCCCTGACATAGCCATTCTAGCAGCTTGTTTCTTAGTGGGATTTTTTAAAAAAATATAAAAGGTGTTGAATAGTGCTACTGTATTTATGATCTTCTTTTGGACCTCTCATAAACATTCACAATGACATTTCTTTTTGTGTTTTTATAATAAAGCTAAGTTTATCAGTAACAACCTTGTTCCCTTGCCACTGAAAGCCACTTATAGAACAATCTTCATAGTCGGGTTCTAACCTTTTTTGACTTCATTGGGTTGTATATATCAGAAACAGGATACTGACTAGATCAAATCCTATTGATGTGATTGATCATATTAATCTAGTCTTCTTATAGTCTTATATAGATAATCAGATTGTTGATTATGGAAAGGATGTTATGTAGACAAAGCCTTAGGTTAGGTCTTAATGGAAATTTACGTCACTAACTTTTGAGTATTTTAAACAGAATTTAACAGATACTATCACAAAAGTGTCAAGTTTATCTTTTTTTAAAAAAATATTTGTATTAAAAGTTTTCATTACAATAGTAAAATATGATACAAATTTAATAAGAAAGAAAAAATAGAGCAAATAAAAGATGCAAGTAAAAAAAAAAAAAGAGAGAGAGAAAGAGGAAAAAAACCTCTAAGAAAGTGACTACACTATCATGACAAGTATAAATAATTTCATTATCTTTTCATCATCTCCTCCAGTCCAGGTATTAGCAAAGTCCAAGCAGAGCCTTAAAATAATAATATTAATTAACAAATGTAAAACTCATCATTCCATCTCTCAACTGTTAACTGTAAGCAAACCCAGATTTAAAAGGCATAAAGTGGTCCCAGTATTTTTGTATAAACAAAAGGCTGAAGCATAACATGATAAAGAGGGGAAATATCTCCGTCAAAGACAGCAAGTTCACAAAGTACCTTTATTTAAGTGAAAAGACAATTAGATACTAAAGCAATTTAGATGCTGTCAGATTGGGATATATAAAGTGACTGTGAGGAAAAAAGCATGTTAACTGTAAATAAATCCAATACAAAACATTTTTCCAATTCAGATGTCACCAAGTCCAAAAAGAACTATCCAAAGTAACGCTTTCCATTTTAATTCAGATTGAATGAACCAGCTTTGCGTTCCTTTCTTTTGGGTAAAACCATCTTGCTCTTTAATCCATTCAGATAATTGTTTATCTTTATCTCAAATTTCTTCTAAATTTTAAAATGCCTCTTTTGTATGTCTAGGAAGAAGAAATTATTCCAATTATTCTTTGAGATTGGCATTCTTATTTCCTTAATTCTAAAAGCCTCACCTGATTTTTTTTTTTTGTACGTTAAAGACAAATTCACATTCTCAGATAGATTTTGTTGCAGATCCTTTTCTATAACAGCTTTATCTGGGAATAGACTGTTCCTAAGAAGAGACAACACAGCTGACATCAATGATTCAAGAACCGATGCAATTCCTCAAAAATGTCTCTGAATGCCATTATAAGTTATTGTGTTATGTCTCCAATATTAAAAATAATTTTTCTTTCCAACAAAAATATATTTCATCTTTATAATTAATTTTAAAGTCTGAATACTCCAAGTCCAATGTCCATATGTTTACAGAGTTATTAATCTGTTTAAAACTTTCTATAGCCAAAACCTTGTCTCACTTTTGCTGTTTATTTTGAATTCTTAGAACTTATAAACAAAGTTTCATTTTGTTATATTAAGGATGGAAGGTACTTCCCTGGTGTTCTAGCTTTGCCGTTTTAAATGTGTACATCTTTAAAGTAGCCATACGCAATTTCCAAAAGTGATTAGCAAAGGAAGTAAGTAAGGAGTCCTTTGAAGGCTCCAATTGCAGCTGGAGAAGGTATGGCAAATTCCTTCAGCTATGTGATCTCCCACCCTCCAGTGACTGCTGCCTTGAAGTCTCCTTGTGAGCAACAAGTATATGGAGTGCAACCTGAGAATCTCATATCCTTTCTTTGTCCAGAAGGATCAAAGGAGCTGATCTGCTTGTCAGTTCCCTGTTCTTAGCCACAATTTTCAGCTCCATCTTTCCAGAGATATCTTCAGCCCACCATTCATCACAAAGTCATTATTTATAAGTTTCAAGTTTATCAATGTATCCATAACAGGTAAAATCTTGTTTTGAAAATATTAATGTTCATGGTATTGATTTTTGCACCTGTTACAATGCAGGGTTTATATGGAATATATGATGTAGGGCTTTTCTGCAATGCAGCATTACATATTTTGCTCTTCTGGGTGTGAACCGACTAGAAATGAAATCACTTTAAGGCATCCCTTTTCAAATGTTAATACTTTCCTCTGCTTTGACCATCAAGATGGATCTTGATAGGTAAATTCCTCTTCTATTTATCCCTTCCATTTCAGGGAAATGCCGCATCTAATGCTTTCTGTTCATGAGTGGGTCTTTGAGAACACGCAATCCCCACTGTTAGACAACTTGGTTGAACCGCTGGATTTTCACTCCCCCTTTTACTTGATGTCTTTCTTTCTGGTACCATTAGGATAGGAAGGAAATGTTCACAGTTGTACAATTTTTCTGTCTAAAAGGGGAAAGTAGTAGAAGGATTATCAATTTTGCCTGATTTTAAAGGTTTCTATTTCACTGTGGCATTGTGTTACAGCTGAATCTGTAAAAAGAAGGAATCCCCCTCCCCATTGCAATCTTTCACCATGGGAGCAGTGACCAGTAACCATAGGGAAGAGGGTTGTTCCTGCCACAGAGCACAGAAGCGAATTGGCACAAAAGTATTTGCCACAATGAAATCAAAGGTAGGTGAATCAGCATGGTGTATACCACCAAAAGTATCAAATGCCACTTTTTATGTATAGCAGGAAAAGACAGAAGGAAGTGGCCTTCCCAGTGGGTTGGGAATAGGTACAGCTGGGCAACAAAATTTGTCTTATTGCTAAAATATTAGTTCTTCAACATTGGAAAACAAATATATGACTCAAATGATTCATTGGGTCAACGATATGATGCTACTTTCATTCTATCAATGAGATTTCTATAGTATGCTCTGTCCCATAATTGGGTAGACCAGGTTGCCCTGCTAGACTGGTCTCACTGGGAAAAACACTTAATCTCTCCCCTGGTATAGCCAACAAAGTGAGGAGAGCCCATGGCTTAGAGGTTAATATAGCTATATAATATGCAAGTAGCCTGAGTTTGAGTCCCAGAAGGATATGGCTAGCTGATGAGAGCTAAATAGCTTGAAATAGATCTAATCTCCCTTTATTTCTTTGTTGGTAAAACATAAATTCAGCACAAAAATAATTTGTCATGAAAGTGACAAGTGAAGGCTCCTGGATTGGGGCTGAAAGGCGAAAGTGGAAGCATCCCATAATTGGGTAGACCAGGTTGCCCTGATAGACTGGTTTCACCAGGAAAAAAAAACTTTCTAGAGATTTATAGAGACTTCTATAGACAAAGATTATGCATGGACAATTACAGTGAAAGATGTTTTTCTTGAATGAAACTGTTATGTGAAATATCTCACATATTTGCATCCATATGTGCATGAGAAGGGTGTATATGTAGAATTTATCTTCTTGTAATTGCATTTTTATATTTTTCAGCATTTGTTATTTTTTCAGCACTTGTTATTTTTTCAGCATTCCTCATTTTACTCCCTTAAATAAAACAATGAGCATGTATTTGTGTGTATATTCATTATAGAAATAACACTTAAGACTTGTATACACGTCGCCATAGTGCTTTACCACACTTTCTGAGTGGTTTCCAGAGTCAGCATATTGCTCCCAACAATCTGGGCCCTCATTTTACTGGCTTCAGAAGGATGAAATACTGAGGCAACCTTGAGCCAGTCAGGATCAAACTCATAGCAGTGGGTAGAGTCAGCCTGCAATACTGCACTCCAACCACTGTGCAACCTTGGCTCATACCTCTCCAAAACTTTCTATGTTTGCATCGTTGTATAAGGGACCAGCTTTTTATCACTTTTCTTTGAAGTCCTCATCAAGTCTGTCCAGCCATAAAATTCTGTTCTTCTCCTTCTGTCCCACTGACTCTTCCTTCCTATATTTAGTTGCGATTCAGTCCTCATTCAGTCTCTTTCTATAACCAAACCACCTTAATGTACTTCATAATAGAAGTAATAGTACTTGTGTGCAACTGCAAGAAATGAAATAGTCTCAGATTTATTTTCTTTTTATGTGTTTTCATAATTATGGTGAAAAACCAACATAAACCCTAACAAGAACATTAGAAAAATGTAAAAACAAAGAATAAGTACCATAAGCATTTTCCATCCAACTTGGCAGAATTACCTTCATTCTTAGAAAAATGAGGAATATTTAAGCATGTATAATAATTTTCCCTACACAGCATTATTAAAGCCAGGCTTAATCTGTTAATAGTTTCTATCATTCCATTCCGAACTGTTTTGAGGCAAGATTTTAAGGTTAATGTCAGACTATCGATGTGTTGCATACTATTCAGGGTCCTTAACTAAACCATAATCCACAATCACTCCCACTTAGGGACTGATGTCTGCTAGACAGTATGTCTTTCCATCTGGGTTCTTTTCCGTAATAGCAGCTGCCTATAACTAACAAGTGCATCATGAACTCTTTCACATGGAGAGATTCAAAAACAAAACAAGTGCCAAAACAGAAAGTGCAAGAAATCTGGGCCAGATACTCCATTGGGAATAAAGCTCAGTAGCTGCGTTCCAGAAGATTTTTCAGAGTCTAGATCAACTTTAGTTTTAGCTGCTCCCCCTATTGGATTTTGAGAAACACTGAAACTTTCTGCTATATTTCATTTATTCCCAAACCACAGAATCACTAGAAGACCTTTAAAAGAATTTAGTTCTAATTACCCAAAGTTATACCAAAACGAAGCTAAAGAAGCAGCCCTTATCCCATCTTTCCTAAGAAGCTGTGACTGAAGGAATAGAATAGTTGCCAGGCAACCCAGCAACACCTGTCTTTCCGGAGTAAAAGATGCAGTTACCAGGGCAACAACATCCTGTCTTTCCGAATACCGTCCTGTAATGTGGAAACTGCAGTTTCCATAGTGATCTTTTTGACCTAATTAATTCTTACTTGTGTGATCTAATTGTATTTTAATATTGACTTTTGTTGGCTTGTTGTTTGCAAAAGCTTTTTCCTTCAAGCCACCTCTTGTCCATCTCAAAATGCAGCTTCCCCACTCACAGACTCAGGGCGTAAGAGAGCTGCAGAAGCGGCAAGCAAAGCAGGTGTTTGGGAAGTAGTTACCCGGGCAACAGAACCAGGGCGTTCCGGAGGTGGTTGCTATGGAGAACTGGATGCTGACGAAGGCTTGGGAGACTGAGAAGACAAATTGCCCTCATCATTATCTCCAGGCTTGTCAATCATACATATTCACTTATTTACCTCCGAGAGGCAAACAGCACTAGGAGCAAAGAGCAAAAGGAGAGCGTGTGTGCTCAAGGCAGCAACGGTGCTAGTGTTAAACTTCACGCCAGGAGAGACAGTCACCATCCAGGATGGCAACCATCACCTGCAACCGGTTTACAGAAGAATATCAGCTCTTCGAAGAGCTGGGGAAGTAAGTTTGAGAAAGATCTGGGGGAAAAAACAACAGCAACTGTGTTTAATCTAATAGGAAATGTTGGGTTGTGCAGAAATGGGGGTGGTTAGAAGCCTTGATCAGAATAAGTGCAGCTTGTATCTCAAGGCAAAAAGACAAGGCAATGTGGTGAACAACAACCACAAACTCATAGGAAAGCAGGGAAATGCAGGCACTAAAGAGAGCAGAAAGAGTGCACTAGGAGAGGAAAAAAAAAATCAGGGAATTGTCAAACATTACCAGCCTGCTGTTAAAATTAAGGCAGTAGAAATAAGCATGGGAAGGTTACAACTGCTTGCTGACACTGTTCTCTCATTGGAATGCTTGTTGGTTCAGCCGGTAGTTCTGAGCTATCCCAGCCAGAGAGGACAAGGGATCTATGCTCCTGTATAACAATTCTGTCATGTTGTGAATTCGGGAGAAGTTTATGCTTCATTAGCCTAGCAAGAGCAACTTCCCAAGGATGGCACTCTCTTCCCTGGGAACGGTCAACCCCCGTCTCATTGCTTTTTTTTTTTTTTTTTTAAACTTACTTCTTGTGAGATAATGATACAGCCACCTTGAAATCTCTGGATAAAAGCACCCAAGTCAGTGCAAGAGAGTGTGCTATTTGGGTGCTGCAACATTGCAACAAACAGATGGGTCTATGTTTAATTTTGTATATTTCTAGCCATGTTTTTGCATGCACAATTACACAAGCTTCTGTTGTACTGTTAGTTTGCACATGTGTTTGTCCAAGCCTATATCTGTGTGCATAAGAATATGTGTGAGTTTGCATTACAATATTATTTACTCTCAGTGAAGCAAGTACAAAGTCACTTTATTTGATTAAATTTCTTGGAAGCTGATCAAGAGCTATGTACAGCTTTAGGAAGACAGTGTTTGGGATTATATGTATTTCATTCCTTATAATGCATCTTTATAAGGCTAAAGAACATAATCCTTTATGTCCTATTTTCAATACTGTCAGGATTTCTGACTCTGTAAATGATGTCTGAATATTTGTGTACTTTCCTCCCCCTTTTTTTGGAATCATGTATGTATTTTCTGATGTATTTGCTATTTTCACTGTGCGTCTGTAAATGATTCCTTTGTGTCAACTTTTCAGTTGTATGTTTGCATTTGTTTTGTATTTACAAAATATTATGGAAATATGCATTTCGATTTGAATACGTGGCTGCTCTGTTTCTCTAAGAACACACATTGCTACTTTGCATCCACACATGCATTTGTGTGGAAGTACTTAAGTATATGCAATTTATACAACGAACCAAACTGGAAAAAAATATATAGGACAAAAATTCATCATAAAGAGATGAGGACATTTAATTCCTTTATTAGCATATGTCAATGTAAATAAAGGGCCAAGATAAAGTGTGCCAAATTCCATACAAGTCAACTTCATAAAAGTTGATAAAATCGAATGGTTTAGATGTTACTGGTTTATATTTTTCACCAACCTTATTCACATACATAGTCACATACATTTTGGTGATTAAATCATGCATGGGTGATTGGTAGATGAGTCAGTGAGCAGGTCTCTGCAATAAATGGAGACATACATTTCATTCCAATCCTTAACAAGCATTCTTAAGCATTTTTTTCCTTTAATATGCACCTGGAAAAAAGTCAAGCTCAGTTTGTCAGGTGATTTCTATAATGTGGACTAACTCTCCTATAGGATATCTCTTGCAAGGGTGGTTTGGGCAGGAATTCGGCGGAATGTACACAAGAGTATGTGCAAGAGAGCAATGTTTCAACGGCGCATGGCTCAGAAAGAAAAAAAGTGGGCAGCATTTTGAGTTCTGCAGTAGTGATTCAAAAAGTCGTTGGTTTTTGGTGGCCCCCAAAGTGTTATTACCATTTGTGTTTTGTTTTCTCTCGCTTTCTGCTTGGATCCTCATTCACTCTCCATTAGTTCACTCAGGAATATATATGGACAACAGGGTGTGGTAGCTTCCATTTTTCTCTTCCTTTATCTTAGCACAGGTGGGAGATGGAGAAGCAAAAGAATGTTATTGCCATGGAAGAGCCCAGGGACAGTTGAATGTTTTCATGGCAATGAAATGGTGCTGTTTATTATGTGTGTGGGGTGGGTGGGTGGGTGGGCGGGGCCAGGTGGGAGATATAAGTTGCATGAGGAAGACTCTTATCTTTACAGATCTGCACCTAACTATTGTGCATCTATTGCTCTAAATATCCCATAGTCATTTGGTCTTGTTAATGTCATCTAGCTATTGGTTCACATATTATTCAATCTTATTGCAAATGCCCAAATCCTTAGCAAGGAGGGTCAAACCAATAGAATTTTGTGGAGGGGATCAACTTAACTTGAGGCAAGCTTATGGAATTGTCCTGTGATAACATATGTAGGGCATTGCTAGAGATGGTCTTCTGTAAAATGCAAAGAATTATGTATTTACACCATGAATGTACATCCATATGCATCTGTATTGGCTATTTATGTCCTACCTAGTCCTTAAACTGAGAACCCACTGTTGTGAAATGTGTAACGAGAATATTTAAGGAACTAAGGGATTAGGATTTAATTTTGAATAAACTATCATTGGCATTATCTACAAGTATTTATTTTTTGGGGAAATACCCAATGTCATGACCTCCTCATATTATTTCAAATATGTAACAAAACATATTATTTGGAGAAAAATAATGTTTTGATATTACATCACATGAGCTTCTAAATCCCGCTAGACTTAAAATGGAAACCTAGTCCTATAGTCAAGTGGATAGACTTGGCTCTGTTATTCTCTCCTAGCATTCTTTTTGCTTGGATGTTTCAAAGATTGATATATCCCTCTCTGATGTCAGTGGGGATGGGGGAAGGGAGAAAATGATGTAATGTATGCAATGGCTGATGCTGTGCCTCTTACATACTTGGAGTATGTCACCACAAGCATATAATGTGGAACATGCGTCATGATGTCAGAATGCTTGTGCTGTCATTTTGATGAAATTTAGCTACTGTGGATGCCTATGACATAATTGGGTGTAGGAAAACTTTTCCCTACCAGTTGTCCTTTATATTGTTGGACCACAATTTCCATAATTAACAAACAGCATGGTTAATATACAATACCTGCAAAACATCAGGTTGGAGAAAATTGCCCTATAGTCATATGCTATTATTTGCCGGGTGGTCAAAGAAGCTGGCAATGCAGCTCTTTATGTTATATAAGACAAATACACTTGAGGTTGAGAAAGCAAAATAATGTTCTAAATTTATATTTGGCATGCTAGCAAAAAAGGGGAAAAACAGATTGAGTTAATATTTTCCCAGGCTCTTCTGCTGTACGAAGTATTATGGAAAATATTTTTGTTCAGTAATTATATTTCTAAATTGGCTGTGTATTGAAGGATTGATCTAAATTAAAAAAAATAACATTTCTATTTATCAACAATTCAAGATATGGGTTAATTAAAAAGGTTTTCCAATTGATTTTTTTAATATGACCAAAGGAGGAAAAGGCTTTCTAAAGTGAACTTGAGAAAAGGTAAAAATCTCTTTCTTTTAAAATGTCTTGTGTTGGAACCTTAATAACTGGAGAAATTTCCACTATATTCACGTTATATAAAATGGTCTTGCATCAGATCTCAATGTTTTATGTACCGTGTTTCCCCAAAAATAAGACCCTGTCTTATATTTTTTTTGAACTCTGAAATAAGCGCTTGGCCTTATTTTCAGAGAGGTCTTATTATTTTGGGGCATGTGGAGCAAGATGCTGTCTTACCTGATTTCCAGGTCTGTGTTTAAATATTTTCGGGGAGGGCTTATTTTCAGGGGGAGGCTTATTTTAGCGCATGCGCTCAAAAGCCTGATTGGGCTTATTATCAGGGGATGTCTTATTTTCGGGGAAACAGGATAACAAAAGTAAAGGTAGGGTTCTGTTAGAATGGCTATAATGCTATTATTTACATGACTGTGTCAAGTGTCTTTCAAGACAGCATCAAATTAATCTTTAAGAATGCTCTTTCAGTGCAATCACTCTTGCAGTAAAATTACCTATACTGGGTAAGTAATACAGTTTCAGATAGAGAGGGTTCACAGAAAGATTAGGGAAAAAATCAAGAGATGCACTGAGTAAATATGATCCCTTGTTTTAGAAGCCAGAAAGGTGATCACATCAAATGATTACTGATTAGCATGTAGCACTAAACTAGCCCCGTAGACTCATGCTAGAAATCTCTCTTGCTAAATGAATTATTTACACTTTTAAAATCTTGCTTTTCTCTGATAAAGAGTCCCAGAGCAATGAGGAAAATATCCTTAGGTCAACAGGCTGTACTCAATGACTCATTGGATCCTTTCCAGCTGTAAATTTACAGCTTATTATAATATTGAAATATGATTGCATTCATTTGTTCTACTATCTAGACTCATACAAAATGAGTTCCCAATGGTGCTAAAGCAGTTCACACAAACTCAGGATAATTAGAGAATTCTGAATAACCTATCATTAGTTGCCAGCTGTTGCCACTAGCTAAGCTAATGTTCCTGATAGCAGTCTTTTCATCCAGGAAATCAATAATAAATTTACTGTAAGAACATAAGGATCTTGCTAGATTGGGCAAAACCAGTCCAGGATCTTGATTTCCATGGTGACCAACTAGGTTCTCATAAAAAGCCATACAACAGCAGAAAACGGTAGTAATTCTTTTCCTGCTTTTTTAGAAATGAACTTATCCCTGCCAATTCTTCATTCATACTTCTGTGAGAATGCTCATATGTTCTTGTCACAAGGCAAAAGCAGGAATGAGGAGCCTAAATGTGTGGTGTCCATAGTACAAATTTATATATATTTCAAATAAGGGGGAAAAGTTATTACTGAACAAAAATAGTTCAAATGATAATAAAGTTCCAAATTGATTTAGATTTTATTCTGCCAATTCCATAAGACCAATGGCAGCATACAATAAAATTAAAACAAAATAGAACATATTTAATAAAATATGTGCAAGAATACTAAAACAACAGCAACACCCCAACACCCACATCTCCATGGTAAGATCATGCAGCAACCACATAATATCAAAACCTAAATTATAATCAACCTCACTACTATTCCCATAACTCATGCTAGCTTATCCCCACACACATAAACACACAATAAGAAACTTACATCAGGAAGATGATATCAACAACCAAAAGCTTCCAACTCAATTCAGTTTTTAATTGGAAGCAAGGGACTGTTCTACAATGTTGGAGCCATTATAGAAAAATACACCTCTCAGGGCTTTGAACATATACACACACATACCCAGCCAATCTTATGAAAATGCTAGATCCTCAAGAGGTTTTCCAGACTATCAGTTTTAATGGGAAAATGCAGTCCTGAGGATGCTGTAGGAGAAAAGAGCAGGTGGAGCCCAAGGACAGGGTTAAACACATCATCAGTTTAGAGTCCTTCTGTTCTCACAATAGATCTAAATCCAGCCACTCGTGAATCCTGTTGACCCTTATGGGGTGCCAATTTGATTTAACCATTAGTATATCAGAGTAATGTCAGAAGTTGAGTTCAAGATACTAAAAGTTTATTACATGCTACCTATACACAAGAATCTGATCTACTAATGGGCAAACCAAATTGGCACTAGATAAGAGTCAATGGAATTCATGGTGAGCTGGACTTAGGTCTCTTGTGAGAATGTAAGGACTCTCAACTGATGATGTGTTTAACTTGCCCTTGGGCTCCACCTGCTCATTTTCTATGGATCAGGGGTGAAATTCAGCAGGTTCTGACAGGTTCTGGAGAACCGGTGGCAGAAATGTTGAGCAGTTCGGAGAACCGGTAGCGGAAATTTTGAGTAGTTCAGAGAACTGGCAAATACCACCTCTGGCTGGCCCCAGAGTGGGGTGGGAATGGAGATTTTGCAATATCCTTCCCCTGCCACACCTACCAAGCCACACCCACCAAGCCGCACCACGCCCACCAAGCCATGCCCACAGAACCGGTAGTAAAAAAAATTGGATTTCACCACCGCTATGGATACTTTGGCACAAAACACAAATGGCTTTATAGGCCAAACTCAGCATCTCAAACTGCACTCGAAAGCCTATTGGCAGCACCTAAGCATTTTATTTTGTACAAATTGCAGCTTTTCAGTGGCCTTAAAGGCAGCCCTACACAACACACATCACACTAATTTAATTGTGTGATAACGTGGGCATGAATTATTATTGTAGAATCTCCAAGTTCTGGGCAAGGTTTGAAATGCTTTTTAAATGGTTAAGATACCAGGTTAGAAAGCAGAAGACCTTGAGTTTAAATCCCACTTTAGCCATGAAAGTCAACTGGGTCAGTCACTCTCTCTCAGCCCAACTCACCTCATATGATTGTGGTTGTGGGGAAAATAGGAGGAAAATGTGTTGGATATATTTGCCACTTTGGGTTATTTGTAAAAATAAGAAAAGCAAGATACAAATGAATAAATTGTCAGATGTAAATGCCTTATTCTCTAATGTGTAAATAGTATATGAATGGGGTATCAGGGGTTAATTTATTCTTCACTTCTTAATGTATTCATAATTCACCACTCCCACTTATAGCTCCACCCATTGTATATATAAGGAGCCACCTACACCCTTTTCCTTGCTTCTATCTGTGAATATTCAGTGAATATAGAATGCCTAATGTAAATAAAAGGAAGTATATTTAAACCTTTAACTCTTGCTAAATTTATTGAGTCTGATCCTGAAAATATTGCAACATAAATAAACAAATAAATAAATGTTTACACATACACACATATACACTAAAATGGGGAAGAATATTCATTATTCTAGGAACACTAGTGCCTTGACATTATTTTTCTCATTGTGGACATAATCCATCCCCTTTTCATTTTGATAGCCTTTCACTTTTTCTAGCCCAACAATATATTTTCCTTGGTGGGTTAACCACATCTCTGCATGATATTACACATGTAGTAGTTTTACATAAAGGTGCACACTTGGCTTAATTATTTCTGGTGTGTAATTTGTATTTTTACACAGTTTTACACACTGCCCATCACAATCCCAAGATCTATCAGTTCAGACTCCATTTGTACATGTTTGAAGTTAATATATTTTGTCTCAATATATATTACACTGTTACCTTTATCTTCTTAAATTTTATGGCCGATTTATCCAATCTAAAGATATACCTTGGGATTTCATCACAGCTGTTTAATAATTTAGGTCATCGGGAAATTTGGTTACTTTCCATCCTTCTCTTTAGTTAATTGTGAGCCGCTTTAAAATCCCCGTCCAAATATCAAGCTGAATGCTTTCTTTGCTAGATGCTAATAATTTTCCTGAGTCTTCAGGATAGTCACCGTGGAGTACTGCCCAATCCTAGAAAGTGCCTTTGGGTCAGATCCCAACAGACTCAAATGGCAAAATAATAGTGTGGAGTTTTTCCTCTAGTAGAAAGCAACACATCAAAACAGCTGCTGAAGCACTTTGGCATATTATGCTTCCAGACCCACATTCAGAAGCTTGTTAAACCTGCCCTAGAAGTAGGCAATAGGGGTTTGAATACAGTGTTGTTTATCTGTCTGTAGCCTCCTGTTTAATACTGTTGAATGTGTAGCATTCAAAAAAACTATTTCAGCCAAAATTCTCTTAGGTTACTCTAGATGACCAGAGAGTTCTGCTTATTGTTTACTTATATGCCATTGCAGAAAAATAGATTTTTAGGTCTGTTAGCACATGCTGTGAGCCTCTTCTGATTGCCTAGCAGCAATCCTAAACAGCTCTATGTAGCCAATGCCAAATTCCCCTTACTGTTTCTATTCTTGAGTAGGATGATTCTCTTTTTCTCTGTAAATAATTGAGCTGAGCATACTTCAAAATGATTGGGATACACTAACAATGTGTTATGTAATACTTCTTTTTTCAGCCATAAAAATGGGAGTGGTGTGTGTGTGTGTGTGTGTGTGTGTGTGTGTGGTGCTGCTTTAAGGAGTTGACTCATGAAACTGAATACAACTCATAAACTGAAGCAATTAGAAGTAGCTTCATCAATTAGCAGAGAGGTACATTTCTTGCATTCACGTAAGAGCCGAAGTACTTTTTTCCAAATCATTTTCAAGGTAGGTGTGGGCCTAGAAAATTGGAATTTAGAAATGTACTGTCCCAGAAGTCTAGTCCAACCTAGTGAATTCTGAATACCAATAACTGTGCTGAGATTCAGATGCAAACATTTCATCTTAGCTTCTGCCTCAGAGTTGTCCTTTCCTGCATAGGAGAAAGAATGGACAGTTATCTCTCAAGGACACTTCAATACACAGCAGTATAACAAATTTAATAAATAAAATTAGAGAGAGGGCAACAAAACCTGAGAGGCTGGTTAATGATTCCAAATCAAGGCTTGTTGATTCCCTTTCCTCTGCATCCTGTCCTTGTACCTTTTCTTCACAGGGTAACTCAGGGGCATTGCCTACATTAAGCAATAACTGATTCTCACAATCGTTCTTGAACACGGTCTTAGTTTTCTCCCATGTCTATGTGTTAGTACTGGTACAACCCATTTGGCAGGCATGTTGGTATGCCTTCCTACCCACCTTTACTCTTCTGCTGTGAGATCAGTTGGGTTAGTTTTTTTTTAAATGCTATATCACAAGTTGTGATAGAACTGTGGTGGCACAGTGGTTAGAGTGCAGTACTGCAGGCTACTTCTGCTTCCTGCCGGCTGCCTGCAATTTGAAAGTTCGAATCTCACCAGGCTCAAGTATGACTCAGCCTTCTATCCTTCTGAGGTCAGTAAAACGAGGATCCAGATTGTTGGGGACGATGTGCTGACTCTGTAAACCGCTTAGAGAGGGCTGTAAAGCACTGTGAAGCGGTATGTAAGTCTAAGTGCTATAGCTAAGTGCTACTGTTATCTAGAATTGGAGGGCACCATGGGTAAATGGGGTGCCAGAAGGGATGGAGAGACAGGAGGAGGCCAGGATTTCTGTGTGTAATAACCAATTTCTGAAAACTGGATAGATAATAGCCTTCCCAAGACTACTAGCTTTGTTCAGAAAGTTTTTGTGGAGATCTTTATCAAAAGCTTTGTAAAAGTTCAATCAATCTTTACTGCTCAGTAAGCCACTTGCTTACTGAGACTCACAAAGAAAGCTCAAAGGGGAATGAGACAGGACTTCCCTTTACAATATTCACCATTGCTCATGTTTGTCACAGGAATTAAAGTAAATGAACAGAGACAAGCTCCTTTAATTTGGTTTCATGTTTCGCTATGCTTAAAAAAGAGAGAAAGAAAACCAAAGATCTTGGTTCTTTCTACTTGAAACATGATCACAAGGACAAAGTTGCTTTTGTATTTGCAATTTGAATTACATTTTGTTTCCTGGCCGTGTTCTTCGTTTGAACTTACTTCATGCAGAAAATTGTGTCATTTTAAAACACACAATGGATTACTGTTGGATTTCAGTAATTTGTAAAAAAAAAAAAAGTAAAAAGTCTATTTTAAACTCCATGTAAGTTTTTTTAAAAATATTAAATATCAATTGCCCCCCCCAAAAGGAAAAAAAATACATGATCATTGTTTTCAAGCAAGGGACACTTTAATTATGCACAACATGATGTATTTGCTCATTATTATATACAAAGAACTTTGTAAATAATAATAATAATAATAATAATAATAATAATAATAATAATAATAATAATAATAATAATAATAATAATAATTGTTATGTCCTTATAAGGGCATCCGCCCGGATTGGCTGCCAGCCATCGGGCGGGAAAGTTTGAATCACTGTCAGGGACGGTGCGACTACCGGAGCGAATATAAGGAGAGCTCCGGCAGCGCGCAGCCAGTCTTGCTACTGTTACTAAATAAAGTTATTAATGTAACGAGCTGGCCGCGTCTTCCATTCCTGCGCCAATCTAACACTGGCGACGAAGGACTAGAGAAAGAGACGAACCTCGTGGCACCAAGCCAACAAGACCAAGACTCCGGCACCTGAAACCACAGTAGGCATTTCCGAAGGCATGGCATCTGCTGAAGTCACTTTGCCAGCCCTTGCTCCATTCCGCCCAGGGAAGGACAAGTGGAAATCCTACGTAGTCAAATTTCGGCAATACCTGAGAGGCAACAACATCAGGGATGCCGATGATGACCGAAAAAAGGGCATCTTCTTGGCCAACTGCGGCTCCGAAGTCCTCGATATGGCAATCGATCTCGTAGCACCACGAGACATCGAAGAAGTGCCATGGACGGACCTGCTGCAGATCCTATGCCCCAACTGGAACACCAGTGGCGAACCGTTTCACCTTCCATCAGAGGGACCAAAAGGAAGGTGAGACCATCAAAGAATTCGTGGCCGCCCTGCGCCAGATCGCAGCCAGCTGTGAGTTTGACCACGTGGACAACGCCATCGCTGACCGCGTGGTTTTCGGTATGAGGGACAGAGACCTGCAAAAGAAATTCCTGAGCAGGAAGAAACTCGTGCTCAAGGATGTGGTGGAGGAAGCCACCACATCCGAAATCTCGGAGAAAGCGGCTGCCGCAGTAAGCAGAGCGAAGGGAATCCACAAGATTCGCTCAACGGCGCAATCATCAACCGAGGACTCCACAGCTGGATCAGAGTCGGAGGAGGAGTCCACCGTCCACAAAGTATCCAGACCCCCAAGGCGGGAAACTGCACAAAGAAGCTACAAGGGGGAGCGCTGTGCCAGCTGCAGAGGGGACCATGCCAGGGCAACCTGCAAGTGGAGAGATGCGACCTGCAGACGCTGCAACAGAAGGGGTCACATCGCCGAAGCTTGCAGAGCCGAGGAGCCAGCCCCAGAGCCTTCCAGCCACCGTCCCTGCGAGAATCGGAAGGATTACCAGAGATCATCCAAACGGTCCTCTGGCCCATCCAGACGTAGAGACGAGGATTTTCCCCGGAGCGGAGTGGTCCACCAGACGACCATCGCACACACACTCAGACAATGCCACCAAGTTCCACGTGACCATCCACGTGGAGGGAGCACCCTGCTCAATGGAGGTAGACTCGGGCTCGGTCTACTTCATCATGGATTGGCAACAACTGAAGCGCCTGCAACCCAGCATCACCAAGCGAGACCTGAAGCCATTACACTCCAAGCTCGTCGACTTTGGGGGAAACCCCATCGGAGTCTTAGGAAGAGCCAACATCCGAGTCTCCTACAACGAGTTCAAAGGCAAGCTTCCCATCACAGTTGTGGAGAACAGCCGACCGAACCTGCTAGGAGTGGAGTGGTTTAAGCCGCTGGGGCTATCGATCAAAGGCATCCACCAAATTCGCAGGGATGAACTCGACAACTTCATCGAAGAGTTCAAGGAAGTCTTCGATGGTAAGCTGGGGAAATTTGTGGGGAGGCCAATCTCTTTTAATCTGGACAAGGGAATCACCCCAATTAGGCTGAAGCCCCGCCGGGTTCCATTTGCCCTGCGGCCAAAAGTAGACGAGCAGCTGGATAAGCTGATCGCCCAGGGCGTCCTGGAACCGATCGATCATGCCTCATGGGAGACCCCCATTGTGACCCCACTGAAGCATGATGGGTCTGTGCGCATCTGCGCTGACTATCGTTGTACCATCAACAAGGCGTTGGCACAGAGCGCATACCCAGTCCCAGTAGTGCAGCATCTGTTGCATTCCCTGGCAACTGGCACAATTTTTGCCAAACTGGACCTGGCCCAGGCTTACCAGCAACTGCCAGTGGACGAAAAAACGGCAGAGGCACAAACAATAGTCACACACAGGGGGGCATTCAAATGCAACCATCTCCAGTTTGGAGTCAGCGCTGCCCCCGGCATATTCCAATCAATGATGGAGCGCCTTCTCCAAGGCGTTCCAGGGGTGGTGCCATACTTCGACAATGTACTAATCTCCGGAGATTCACAGGCACAACTCCTTGAAAGGCTCAGGCTTGTCCTGCAGCATTTCAAGGCCAAGGGCTTGAGAGTCAGGAGAAATAAATGCATCATAGGAGTACAGGAAGTTGAGTTCCTGGGCTACCTCATTGATAGCACTGGCATCCACCCCACCAAATCAAAAGTGAAAGCAATCCATGAAGCTCCGAGCCCCAAAAACAAAACGGAACTTCAGGCATTCCTTGGGTTGCTCAACTTCTATGCAATGTTTCTTAAACAGAAAGCCACAGTTGCTGAGCCACTCCACCGCCTGCTGGAGAAAGTTTCCTGGAAGTGGGGCCAAGAAGAGGAAGCAGCATTCCGAGCCGTAAAAGGACTTTTAACTTCAAAAAGCGTCCTCATCCAGTACAATGAGACGCTCCCATCAAGCTAACCTGCGATGCGTCACCCTATGGGGTGGGGGCAGTCCTCAGCCACGAACTGCCCAACAGCTTAGAAGCCCCCATAGCATACTTCTCAAAGACCATGTCCAGCGCAGAACGCAACTACAGCCAGCTGGACAAAGAAGCTCTGGCCATCGTGGCAGGAGTGAAACGCTTCCACGAATACCTCTACGGGAGACGTTTCACCATAGTAACCAACCACAAGCCACTCCTGGGGCTCCTCGCAGGCGACCAACCCACCCCGACCTTCATGTCCCCGCGAATGACGAGATGGGCCATCTTCTTAGCCGGCTACTCCTACAGGCTCGTGCACCAGCCAGGCACAGCCATAGGAAACGCCGACGCGCTGAGCAGATGCCCATTGAAGGATCCAGTAGAAGACCCAGCCCCCACGCTCCACCTCTTTCACATAGATGACGATGCCAGTTGTCCAGTCTCGTCCGCAGATGTGGCCGTCCACACCCAAAAGGACCCCACACTCCACCAAGTGAAGTCCTGGATCCTCAGGGGGTGGCCATCTGAGAAGACGGAGGAGAAGTTCAGCCCGTTCGCCAGGAAGCAGAAGGAGCTGTCCACCATGAAGGGCTGTTTGCTATGGGGAGACAGGATGCTGATCCCAGGCACTCTGCAATGGCGGACGCTAGAGACCTTACATAAAGGGCACCCAGGCATCGTCCGCATGAAGGCCCTGGCACGGAGTTACGTCTGGTGGCCCTCACTGGACAGAGACATCGAAGAATGGGTCTCCAGATGTGACCCGTGCCAAGAAGTATGCCCAGCGCCGCCACAAGCCAAAACAGCGAAGTGGGAGACCCCAGCAACCCCTGGTCGAGGATCCACATCGACTTCGCGGGTCCGATGCAAGGGCGACACCTCCTCATTGTGGTAGATGCCTTCTCCAAGTGGCTCGAGGTGGTACCCATGGCATCTACCACAACGGAAGCGACGATCCGGTCCCTGCGCCGTCTTTTCGCCACCCATGGACTACCGGATAACGGCCCCCAACTCACATCCCTGGCCATGGAGACATTCCTGGCAGGACTGGGCATCCGCCATGCCCTGTCCGCCCTGTACAGGCCGGCTGGAAACGGACAAGTGGAACGAATGGTGAGACTCACCAAGGAGGCACTCACCAAGATGGGCACGGGAGACTGGCAGGAAAGAATAGACAACTTCCTCCTCACCCAGCACATCACGCCGCATGCCACCACCCACAAGAGCCCGGCCGAATTGTTGATGGGCAGAAGGTTGAGGTCACCATTGGACCGGCTGCACCCCCAATACAGCCCAGAAGTGACCGCAACGGCCAGCCGCCCGCTTTGCGCCTTCAGCAAGGGAGATTCAGTTTTCGCGCTAAACTTCAACAGATCTCCTAAGTGGCTGAAGGGGAAGATTAACAGCACAACCGGCCCGAAGTCCTACACCGTGGAGCTGGAAGATGGACAGGTCTGTAGACGTCACATCGACCAGCTCCGGAAAAGGTGGGGGGGAGCACAAGGAAACCAGCCTGACGAGGTAGGCCTACAACACCCCAACGAGGTAGGCCTGCAACACCCCGACGAGGTAGGCCTACAACACCCCGACGAGGTAGGCCTACAACACCCCGACTAGGTAGGCCTACAACACCCCGATGAGGTAGGCCTATCACACCACGGCGAGGCAGACCACCGCCACTCCGATGAGGCCAGCCAAGCCCACTACCAGGCGCTGACACACCGACAGTCCAGAGCGGTAGACCGGGGCCAGCCGCATGGGGGATGGCAACACCAACCCAGCGAGGTGGGCACCCGGCAAGACAGGGCGAGAGACCACCAAACCAGCCCACGAGTAGACCGGGACCTGCCCAGGGTGGAAGCACCACAACCCTCCAGCGAAGGCAACCCACGACAGCCCTGCCAGGGAGACCTCCACTCCAGGCAAGTAGACCGGGGACCATCCGAGAGGGGCACACCGCAGCGCATGGGTGAGGGTGGCACACAACACCTCGGCGAGGGGGACCCCCGCCCAGCACAGAGATCAACCCGGCAACAACAGCCCAGCCCAGATGACCCCAGACACCAACCTGCAGTAGACCAGGGACTAGGGTGAAGGGAAAGCCGACAACAACCCGCCAGGGAGGCCTGCACCACCCCAGCAGGGGAGACCTCCACCGACCCGCGGAGGTAGCCCCACAACGACACCCCGACCAGGTCATCCACCACCGACCCGACGGGGTAGGCCAACGTCAGCCCGACCAAGGAGACCTGCGCCACCCCTGCGAGGTCGGACATCACAACCCGAGCCAACACCATCCACCGCTGGCAGACCGGACCTGAGGGCACCGATACGAACCACCCCCCAGACAACAGCGAGCCGAACCGCAGCCGAACCGCAGCGCCCGGGAGACCGGGGAAGAGCAAGTGACAGCCGGGGACTTACCGAGACTCAGACGCTCTTCCCGGGTTGGAACCAAGCAACCCCGACAAGGCGAGAGAGCCACAGGCCAGGAGGAAGACCACCAGAACCAGCAATCCAAGGTTGGCGGTCCGGCCGGAGGCGCTGAGGGTGACCCCGCACACTCACCAGCCGAACCGAGCCTGGTTCCGGGGAGGGAACCAGGAGACAAAGGAGCCCCGTCCGTCCAGGTTGGGGACGAGGAAGAAATGAGACTGCACAGGTCAACTAGGGTGCCGAGGCGTCCTACGTACCTGCGTGATTACGTGACTTTTATAAATGAACATTGACTATTTGCAGACTAAGAGGGGAGGAGTGTTATGTCCTTATAAGGGCATCCACCCAGATTGGCTGCCAGCCATCGGGCGGGAAAGTTTGAATCACTGTCAGGGGCGGTGCGACTACCGGAGCGAATATAAGGAGAGCTCCGGCAGCGCGCAGCCAGTCTTGCTACTGTTACTAAATAAAGTTATTAATGTAACGAGCTGGTCGCGTCTTCCATTCCTGCGCTGATCTAACAATAATAATAACAATAACAATAATAACAATAACAATAATAATAATAATAATAATAATAATAATAATAATAATAATAATAATACTCTAGTTTATAATAATAAAACTCTGGTTAAAAGACAGCATTTCCATTCCTGGTATGGCCAGGAATGTATGTGATTTTTTTATGTGATTGCTTGTATGCATTTGTTTTATTATGTTAGTGATAGCACACACCCCCTCTGATTTCGCACCTGCTACCTCACTGTGATTTGATAGCATAAAATTACTAAACGTGAGAGTTGGATGTATTTCTCGGCACAGTGCAGACTGGTAGAATTAAGCATCAGAGAAAAAGTGACAACACATTACTCAGTGCAATGCCTCCTGGCACAAGAGTGGGTGTATCTAAATGGTTATCCCACTCCTCTCCCCCCCCACAGCATGAGAAGGCAAACTTCCCAGCATTCACTGTTTCCCCATTCCTCAGATTTGACAATATGGCCAAAATCCCAACAGCCTCTTTTCATTGGCAAAATGAGAAAACTGGCTTCTTCTGGACGAACTTCTGTTAAGGCAGTGGAATCAAAGAATGGAGAGGAGCTGATATTTAAAAAAAAAAAGATGGTTTTTTATAATGTACTCAGTCACTCAGCCCCTACTGAGAAATAGGAGAAGGACAAAGGAAGTGAGTGAAGAATATAGACAGGAACGAAGAGAGAAAACCAATGTGCATAAAGAAACTGGAGAGGATCCAAGCAGGGGGAAGAGGGGAGGAAGAGAGAGAGAGAAAGAGAAAAAAAAAAGAATAGAATAACTCTTGCTGAGTTCTTGGAATCCACCCCCACTGGCAGGTGAAAGAAAAGGCTAAGTGAAATTATCATGAGGCACCATATAATCAGGCACCTCATTCCAGAGATGTGGGGGGGGGGAGAGAAAGAGAGATTTGCTTAAAAATAAGAAGAAAAAGAATATTCCCAACCCACACTCTTCTTGCTAGCAAAGAGACAAACTCTTAAAATGGTTTCATGGAGGAGGAATGCAAGGGAGGCAGGCAGGCAGGCAGCCTCCGAGCCAACAAGTGAAGTGTGAACAGGGGAGTAGAAAATGGTCTTTGCTTCCAAGATGCTGTGCTATTGCAGGGATCTGCCAGCTCTCAGAGTCTGAAAGCAAAAGGAAGCCCCTGTCTTCCCATCGCAAGGCAGAAATAATTGATAAGACAGAACAGCAGATTTTATTGATAAAAGTACCAGACTGAGAAAAATAAAACAGAACAAACCATTGTGAAAAATCACCTACTGATAGCCCTCCCAAATGTTCAGAAGGCAGCTCCAGTACCCCAAGGAAATTGTGATCTTTGGGCCTTTTCCTCCTGTCCTTGGGTTTGCAGAAAATGATGCCAGCATCTCTCTCTCCTGCCTCTGTTTTAAATTATTGCAGTGAAGTTCCTCACTGACAATGCCTAGCAGATTTTGAGCACCTTGATGAAATTCTTCAAGGGTTAGAAAAAAAGGAAGACAACTCTGTTCAACACAAGTACCGCTAAGGATCCTTTGAGCCTATTTTTATTCCCTCTATTTTTCTGCAGAATAGGACAAGTCTTAGCAGACCATGGCTGATCTCAAAAAAGCTAAAGAGGGTTAACCTGGCTAGGGTTTGGATGGATGGCCACCAGGAAATTTGGTGTAGAGTAACTTGGTAGTTGAAAAAAAACAGTAACCTGGAAACAAGGCAATAGCAAACCCCATCCATCTCTTTGTTGGGAAAATCACATGAGTGTGACCAAAAGCCAAGCTTGGCACAAAAGTTGACCTCATCCGTCTATCCATACTAAAGGAATGCATAATAAATAAGAAAACCGCCTGGCTGAAATTCACGCAGAGCATTACCATTATGGCATCGATGAAGCAGAATTGGTTGTGTTCATACAATATAAGTGCCAAAATTAATCATACAATGACCTAGTTCACACAACATGTTAAGACAATGGCTGTCTCCTCCCAACATCTTTTCAACTGAGATTAGCAAATTGTGCAGACTCAGCTTGTCTGTACGAGATTCATTTTATTGCAACTGGGGGATATATCTATTTCAGCCTTTGAATTCCCCTTTGTAAAGGGGGAAGGTGTACATCTACATCTATTTTGGGGAGGGTTCATAACTCTGCACAAATGGTAGAGTTGCCTTCCTCAGTATGATGCTAGTCTAAAATTAGGGGGAGGGGAGGAAAAAGTTTTCCTTGTTGCTACTACTACTTTCTTCTTCTTTTACCTGGAATCCTTAAAGGAGTCCTGTAATTTAGAAAATAAAATAGATAGAATGTTCTTGTCATGCCAAAAACCAACAATGTTCCCACCTGCACATTGAGTTGACAAGACACGTGGGCCATAGCCAAAGGATATGAGGATAAATGGTGTCAGATGTGATTGGATTAAGAAAATAAGGAATTCTGACTTGCTCTACTTTGCAAGACATGGTTTGCTTTGCTTATAGTAACTTAATAAATACACGTATATTTTGTTTATTTCATGTAAGCTATCCTAGGAACATAGTAGCAAGGAGTACCCAAAGAATAACTGAAGATGAAGAAATGATTGCATTGTACCTCTAGGAAAGAAGAATTACCTCTCTTCCTAGAGGCATTTCGGATAATGTATTCAATGTTGTAGCCTCATCTGAGAATGTGAGAAAGCAATCAGTCAGGGCCGTGAAGTGGTCACCTCAGGAAGAATTTGAGCTTTCTGAAAGGGCTACAAAGAGTTAGTTGTTCACTGTAATTCTATTGCCTGTGAAAAGAGTGGAGCTTGTGTACATTTCTGTCTTGCATGGAGGGCAAACTACTTTGGCCAACACTGAGTAAGTGTCTTGGGAAGGAGAGGGGATGAAACGATATACGATGTCTTGCCTTAGAAGATTTTCCTCAGATCTTCCTCATACCCCAGAAATGAGATACTGCTGAATATGCTGATCAGTATAACCAGGAGCTTCCCCATCCACAGGGAGCACTTCCAAAGACATTTGGGAATCAGCCCTGAGCATTAAATGTTCTCATAAACCAAAAAATACTGCTGTTCCTTCTCCTGTGAAGTCATTCTCCTCGCATCTTTCTGTTAAGAGATTGCTTAGTGGAGCAAGGGGGCAGATGAAATGACCTATAAAGTGTCTTCTAACTAACACAGCATTATTCTCACAACATCACATAAATATTTGGTTTCCTAATGCTACTTTCATGTCTGGTAACTTGTAACCAGATCATCTGATGCAGAACATTCAAGCCAATTTTTCACATCCGGCTTGTGGGAGGCATGAATGCCCACATAAATCAGCTCCATTTCCCCCCCATGTGGGCAGTGGTGAAGACATGCAGTTCAGAAGAAAACACAGGAAAAGGGAACTCTGGGAGAAGTAGGTATGAAGGAGAGATTTTATGTAAATTTGCCTCAAATTTAGCAGATATCCATTGAGATTTCTTCTCTCTGCAAATAGCTGCTTCAGAAGAGGACAATCCCTTAGGAATATGGAAGGAAGAGCTTCAGGGGAGAAAACTATTCACTTCTCCTTTCCTTCAGCTTCATGTTTGCTGCAATTTCACAAAGGGGCAACCTCTTCGAAATATACTATCACTTGATAAATATAAGGATATATGTCTTGTTAGATCCTTTAATTCTCAGCCATTCCATGGACTGTTTTATTTGTATCTGTGTTCATCGGGAAAGCTGTATAGAGAAATTATTGGAGGAGGAGAGGCAGGGACAAGTAGAAGAACATACAGTATTCGCCCTCAAACTGCAAGCATGTCTGAATGCCAATCGAGACACCTCACCCACTCAACCACCTACATGCAAATTAAAACATGAACACAGTGAATACCTGTCACAGAACACAGCTCTTCACACAATATGCTCTTGCATACACATCCTTCTGGTTACTTCCGGAACATGTACACACACACACACCACTTTGAAAGAGACAATTCTGATCCCTTTATATATAGGCTAGCTGTAACTTGTCATTCACCAGCTTTAAAATGCTGGTTTCATTAATCGTTTCATCCCATCTTGCTGAGAGTTGACATGATTCACACCAGGTATAAATGAGCTGAAGTTTTAAACAGAACTCTCCAATTTTAACACTAATTTGTTTTGAGGCTACATAGGAGGCATTCACCAAAAGAGGGGGAAAAACCCTACTCCCATGTGACTAAAAGCAATATTTAAAAGGCTCCTAAATTGGATAAAAAGTGCATAAATTCCAGTTAGAGTATGAGATAGGGCCTTCAAAAATGCTAAGGGATAGATTAGTCTGTCTGTCGTTTTTCCAAGTCAGTCTTAGCTGCTGGTGATTTCCTGGACAAATCCTTGTAGTTTTCTTGGCAAGATTTTCTTGCCTGCTTCCTAGGACTGAGAGAAACTGACTGACCCAAGGTGATCCAGCTAGCTTTGTTCATAAGGCAGGACTAGAACTCCCAATCTGATTTATATCCAGGTGTCTTAACTGCTACAACAAACTGGCTCTGTTGGCTTACAAAACACAATGATTTTTCCCCCTCTGTTACTAGAACACTGACAAATCTTCAATGTAGGCCTCTAGCATTTGTCCTGAATCTTATTTAAGCTACAGGGGAATCTCCAGAAACTCCCTGATCAAGATAGGCCTGACTGAAAGCTCTGCTATAGAAGGACTTGTGATATTACTTTTCTTGGCTCATCTGCTTCTTTTGGTCCTCCTTAAAAACAATGCTGTGCTTCAGCTGATGGGAAAGACTGGGTAGTGAAGATAGCTCTACTACAGTTCATGTTTCAGATAAATATGATTACCTCAATGAGTCTGCAGTGGTCAAGACCCAAAGTGAATCAGGAGAGGCCGTCTGCAAGCTCCTTTGTTATCAGTGAGGAAACTGGTTCACAGAAAGGAAGTAAAAACAGAAGTGAGGTAGATACTGCCCTTATACAACTTTGGGTTATATTTGTGATAGATAGGAAATAGTTTAGTGGTTGGAATTTTTTTTTTTCAACCCCATCCCCTTTCTTTGCAATCATTCATGCCAAAGACACTCTAAGAATTGCCTTTGAAAGAAGAATTACTTTCAATTTAGGCAGATGCCAAACAGTCTGACAAATAGCAATCAATCTGTTTAATGCCCATTAAAGTGATGGTTTTGCTACTGCACATGTATTCCCCATATGTACACAAAGACTCACAATTCTCAATGTCCTGATAGTTTCTAAATGATAGGAATATAGCCAGGAAGGGCATACGGATTGCCTCTTCTTACAGCCATTTGTTTAGTGACCCTTCGAAGTTACACAACAGCGCTGAAAAAAGTGAGTTATGACTATTTTTCTCTGTTGAAAAATTTTTCTCCGTTACAGCATCCTTAGGACCATGTGACCAAAATTCAGATGCTTGGCAACTGGCATGTATTTATGACTGTTGCAGTGTCTCAAGGTCATGTGACCAGCAAAATCAACGGGGAAGCCAGATTCATTTAATAACCATGTTACTAACTTAACAACTGCAGTGATTCACTTAGCAACTGTGGCAAGGAAGGTTGTAAAATGTAGCAAACTCACTTAACAACTGTCTCACTTAGCAACAGAAATTTTGGACTCAGTTATTTTGAACACAGCAAAGTGTCTAAAGTCATGTTAGTAAGGTTTTCAGCCCAGATTGTGTGGCAAGAATAGGGGAACTCTAGATTAGGAATTAACATTCCAGCTCCTAAACTCACATCCAACAGCAACAGAACTGCATCCAAGTCTAATTGGACATTCTTTGAGATGTTCAGGATACAAGACATAAAATTTCCTGTGGTATCTGCCTCATTTTAAAATAAAAATAAATTTTCATAAAGGCAACCTTCCATTGGTTCACAAAATCAGTACCTTCCAACTTACTGTCCCAAGTTCATGTAAATAAATTCATCTTCATTTCATTAGCTTCCTTCCGTTTCTTATAAAAGTGGATTAGTGGCTTCCAAAATGTAACTGAATTTTACAATTGAGAATCTCTAAGGATAACAGTATCATCAGAAGCAGACGGTCCAAGCTGTAAGTGCTGAATAAAGAGCCAATGTATATCCTTAAGTAAGCCAAATAATATAAAATTCTATCAAGGGATTAAAAGTAACTACATCAAGAACCTAGTTCAAAATTGTGAGAAGTTACTTAAAAAAAATATCAGCTTTTTAAAAAGTGGGATGTCCTACTTCTGGGCCCAGAAGGACTGAAAATCAGCTGGCTGGTGCACATATGTGCGCCGGAGCTGAGCTTGTGTGCCATCACGGGGCTAGGGAAAAAGTGGGAAAGAGTTGCTGATTCCAGATCTGAAGCCTTCTGCAGACTGAAGATGTACATTTCAAAATAAATATCTTGGTCTGAATAAAAGGGCCTGGTGGCTCAGCAGACTAAAAAGCATTGTGATTAACACCAGCTGTCTGCAATTACTGTAAGTTCGAATCTCACCAGGCTCAAGGTTGACTCAGCCTTCCATCCTTTCTAAGGTAGGTAAAATGAGGACCCAGTTTGTGGGGGCAATAAGCTAACTTTGTATAAATATACAAAAGTATGAAGGCTATTGCTTAACGCATTGTAAACCACCCTGAGTCTCTGGAGAAGGGCAGCATATAAATCAAATTTAAAAAAATAAAAATAAAAATAAGAGAGCAGCTTTGCTTCCATTGGAAGTACCAGTTCTCCATTCAAATAAAAAGCATTATTTTGAGAAGCACTTGTATCTCTGGAGGGAACACATCATCATTATAAGTGCTGCTGTGAAAGAACTATTATCTGTAGCATGGGGTGGAGAAAATACAGGACTTTAGAATTCTTTTCTTTCCAACTGAAAAGCCGCTACAAATGGGCTTCTTTCTTGAGCCTTTTTAAAATCTCTCTTGTCTCTTCCCCCTCTTATCCACAGATGTCTCAGTCCAATTTCCAGGTGCTTCCGCTAAACCGCATGTCTTTTGGAATCTGTGACTTTTCAAGTAAATCTCACCATTTCACTTTCACTCCCTTCATGGTTCTAATTTTTTTAGGCTGAAGAGTTGGTTGTTGCTATGAGCCTTGTTTACTTTGTACATTGTAAAGGCAGAGATAAACATTCTTTCAGAATTGTTTTAGATGATGCCATACCAAATTTCTGCAGTTTACATCTTTTGGAAATATCTATCCCAGGGGTGAAATTTCCTTCCCTTCCCTACTGGTTCAGAAGTGCGTCCGTGCATCACGTGCGCAGTTGAACCCTCTGTGCATGCACAAACTCTTTTGTGCATGTGCAGAGGGTAAAAAACAGGTTGATGATTGGGCGGGTGGGCGGAGCCTCGCACTGCCACCGCTACTGGTTCTCTGAACCACCCTTCACTGTCGCTAACGGTTCAGACGAACTGGTCCGAACCAGTAGAATTTTATCCCTGATCTACCCATTATATAATCTCTGATGTTTTCTGTATAAACACCCTCCCCTTCTTTCCGTGTAATAACCCCCATATGTTATAATTATTCAAAACCTATTAATTATCCAGGGGAACCATGTTCCTTGTTACATCCCCCTTAGAGTCCAGGGTTTTTTTTTGTCATCCAACAGTAAATTTTTCTGGGGTTTTTTTTGTGTGTGTGTGCAAACTTCTGAAGTTAAGGGGTATTGTTGTTACCATTTCCTTGCATATAAGAACCAAAACACATCCTTTTAAGAAAGAGCCTCGTCTTAATATAA
This sequence comes from Pituophis catenifer annectens, assembly GCF_029215685.1. Lineage (NCBI taxonomy): Eukaryota > Metazoa > Chordata > Lepidosauria > Squamata > Colubridae > Pituophis > Pituophis catenifer. Next base: position 97,249,809 of record NW_027256882.1, read on the forward strand.
TTTGCATTGCCATGGCAACTAGTCTCCAGCCATTAAGGAGCCTCTTTACAAGTTTGCAAAACCTGTGGTGGATGGGCTATCTCTTTTCTACAAGAGCTGCATTGTTATACTTTTGCTTTGCTAAAAGTCTCTGCACATTGTTGTCTTTAAGATTATTGCACTGGAATGAAGTCTCTCTGGAAGACATGCTTCCTCCTGGGTTGGGGTAGCCCTAAAGCCATGTGGGGAAACCTAATTTGCATTGCTAACCATAGAGATGCAAGAGACATGTACAGGAGCAGCTGCTTATCAGCTGAAGCTAACGTGTCATGCCCCAATTACAGTGCACTTAATCTAAGCATGGTAGGCAGATATAAACAGCAGTCTTGAATAGGAGATGGAATCAAGAAAATGGATATTATGAACTCAATGTATTACAGTCAAGTGGGGATTGGAACCAGCAGCCCCATGGTCAAATCTAGCATGGCACCACAGGTGCAAAGCAGCTGTAAGAGAGCTATAGCTCCAAAGAAGTGTGTGCAGTTGAAGCTTGAAAGCACTAATGAACTCCTTTGGGCATTGAGTGAGTATCATCTTTGCTTCCACCCACCTGCCCTCCTACTCCAGCCAGGTACTGGTGCCTGCTAAAGAAAAATTGTCACAGAAAGATTCTCACTTCCTCCTCTCCGGCTGCTAGAAAAGCAGAGATGATTTAGACAAAAGCATGGAAGGGGAGGGGGGAATGGAAAGGGAGCAGTGGCTCCTCCACACAGAAGAAATGAAATATGCCTCTTCCGCCATTCAAATTAAACCTTTGGTCCTTTGAACATATGAAGTATTAATTATCTACATAATTCACTGGGAAAGAATAATGCCTAGCTTCCCACGGTGAAGAGCAGGCAAAAGAGGATCTCAGGCACGGATGTACTATTCTTGCTTTCTTCTGCCAATTTCAATGCATGCATGCTACTTGTTCATGTCCTGTTGGGTTCCTATTTGAAATAAGGTTCCTATTTAAATGACCTCACCCTTGCACCCCAGTAGGAAAATCTATTAGTCATCTATGGAGCAGGCTATAGGGAGAAAGGCAGAGGGAGCAGGCTTGTGCTGAAGACAGTAATAGTAACAGCAATAGCAATAGCACTTTGACCTATATACAACTTCGCAGTGCTTTACAGCACTCTCTGAATGGTTTACAATATCAGCATATTGCCCCCAACAATCTGCGTCCTGATTTTACCAACCTTGGAAGGATAGAAGGCTAAGTCAACCTTGAGCCAGTGAGGATTGAACTCCTGGTGGTGAGTTGAATTGAACTTGCTTTCAGTTTTTGGGCCCATTGAATAAGACTTTTTGTAAGCAAGCAGTGCTTCTACAACACCATGGAAATCTGCAACAAGCAGGCACTTTAAGGTTTCTGTCCTAACTAATACAGCTTCTCTCCTCTTTTATCATTTCCTAACTAAGTCATTAATTTATTTTCAGAATAAAAAACCCACTGTGGATGGCCACATTTTTGTTTTGTTTACTTCAACTTTTGTAGGGAGATGAGAGGTTCTCAAAGTTTTAAACCATCAATTTTGCAGTGCACTCGGATGATGTAAAGCTTGTTGTTGTTGTTAGTTGCGAAGTCGTGTCTGATCCATCGTGACCCCATGGACAACGTTCCTCCAGGCCTTCCTGTCCTCTACCATCCTCTGGAGTCCATTTAAGCTCACGCCTACTGCTTCAGTGACTCCATCCAGCCACCTCATTCTCTGTCGTCCCATTCTTCTTTTGCCCTCAATCATTCCCAGCATTAGGCTCTTCTCCAGTGAGTCCTTCCTTCTCATTAGGTAGCCAAAATATTTGAGTTTCATCTTCAGGATCTGGCCTTCTAAAGATCAGTCAGGCTTGATCTCCTCTAGGTAAAGGTAAAGTAAATGTAAAGGTAGCCAAAATATATTTTGGATGTCACCAGCAGCCTCAATTGCTTCCCCAGTTTAGGTGAAGCAGAAAGAATACCTTGGGTTCTTAGCAGTGGTGGGATTCAAGTAATTTAATCAGTTCACCCAGGGTCAGGTTGGCTGTTGTGGGAGGTATGGTTGGCTGTCGTGGCCCATCCCTGTCCTCCAGCTCCACCGCACATACGGGACAAGCCTCCAACGATGGCCAATCTGACCCTGGGTGAACTGGTTTTTAAATTACCCCCCCCCCCAATCAAAATGGATCTTGGGTGCTGCACTGCAATGGAAAAATGGGAAACGGAGCAGCTGGCATGAGGGAAGGAGGAGGAGAAGGGAGAAGAAAGAGGGAAAGCAGCCTCCTTCCCTCGTGCCGGCCACTCCGTTTCCATTTCTCCATTGCAGCGCAGTGCCCAAGATCCACTTTGATAGCGGGGGATGGGGTGGGGTAATTTAACAACTAGCTTGCCCGAACCAGTGTGAACAAGCTGAATCCCATCACTGGTTCTGAGGGTATTTTTAGAACAGGTCTATCCAATTAACAGGTTCCCTGGTTCTATACAATATTTGATGTAATAGTTAAGGTACCAGGCTAGAAACCAGGAGGTTGTGAATTCCACCTTAGGCATAACGCCAACTGGATGATCTTAGGCTGGTCACTCACTCTCAGCTCTAGTAAAGAAGCACTGGTTAACTACTTCCAAAATCTTGCCAAGAAAACTGCAGAGATTCATCATTGACTCAAAGGCATAATAAATAAAATAAATAAATCCCATCTGTCCCAATTACAGATGAAAGATCAAGGTGCATATTATAAGGAAGAAAGGGCATATTAAAAATGTTAGTGATCAGCATATCTTAACCAAGAAGATTATATTTAAAAAAAAGCAAGAAAAGGAGGAACCTATGTCTTAAGATGCACCCACAAGTAAATCTGCCTTATTTGCTTTAACGTAAAATTATTTTCAGACAAATTGTCTCTGGCCTTTTAGAGGAATATAAACAAGTAGGAAAAGGCAAACAACAACAATAACAACAAAATCCTAGGAAAATTGAAACAGTCGCATTTATAGCATTTGTGGAAATTATACTGCTGGAAGTCAACCAGAGGCCCATAGCTGTGTCAGATCTGTTGTCTGGGCAGTGAATCATCAATATAGTCAGCCACAAAGGGCATAGTGTCCATTATATTGAGTACCCTTAGAGGCCACTAAATAGAGAAGACCAAGTTTAAAAAAAGCACCTGGTTTTATTTCCATTGAATTAATTAAAGCAATATAATTGCATTCCATATAATTAACCATCCCTTTCTTAACATTCACAAAGAACAACTGAGATATGCTGGAAGCTGTATCAAGCACTTGAATGACTTGCAGCATTCCTGTGGTGTTCTTATCCTCACTTACTGGTAGCAATAATGCTGTATGTTTTCCCATATAGAAAATGAACAGCTTAAAGGACCTAAACACAATAAAAATTTATTGCACAATTTTTCAATCTGACATAACTTTATGTTTTCGAAGGGTGTGTGTGTGTGTGTGTGTGTGTGTTGTGTTGTGTTGTGTTGTGTTTGTGTGTGTAGAATATTACAGCAGCGGTTCATTTTCTGTATTTATTTTATTTTATTTATATCCCACCTTTGTTATTTTTATAAACAACTCAAGCCGGTGAACATATCTAATATTCCTTCCTCCTCCTATTTTCCCCATAACACCAACCCTGTAAAGTGAGATGGACTGAGAGACAGTGACTGGCTCATGATCGTCCAGATGGCTTTCATGGCTAGGAGGGACTAGAACTCACCAGGCTCCTGGTTTCTAGTCTGTTGCCTTCACCACTAAACCATATTATATTATTATCATATATTATATGAATATTATAATAATACCGTATATTATTATATGAATATTATATACAAATAATTTGGTAGGTTCCAGTCAGGATGTCAGATCTGCCATTACACTGCTTCAACCCTGCTTCACGTTGATGGCAGCCTGCCATAAAGTGTGGGGAGGGAGGATAGAAGGATATAGGGAGGGGGGGAATGACAGGAACCAGAGGTGCCAACCAGAAACATTGGTTTGAATGATCCAAGGACACAGGCATGGGAACAGAATGCGAGCGACAAACTTTAGATCTGTTAACAAAACAATTAATTTGAACCTCATTGGACACAAACAGGAAGACCAGGGAGGAGAGCCTGGGTGAAGGGAAAAATACTAGGTTTACACAGGAATTCTTAGATCTTGGCTTACGCTGTAACTACTTGGCTTTGGTAAAAGCATACCTTTTACTGGAGTCGAGGGTCTTTCTTTCCTAAATGCCCAAGGCCTCAACAGGATCACCATAGTGACTTCCTCCCTCCCCCTTATCACTAACCCCTGATAAGTAGTTTAGTGATAACATCCTTGCCTAACTTCCTCTGTAAATTATGTAATAACTTCTCAGTGACTGCTCTCAGTTTTCCCAGAATTCCTAAATGACACATCCCTAAACCTGATTCAGCTGAATAGGCTCAGTTGAGCATTGTCCCTGTTCTGGAGTTGATCCGAGCACTCAGGTCAGCCTGAGGAAGGAAATCATGGGCTTTCTGACTGAAAGTAGCAGGCTATATAGATAAGGACTGAAAGGTCACTTGGCAATTCAACTCAACTTTCCTATCAAGAGTCAGTACACTTGTAGCACCTTACACTGACTGAGAGCTTCTGACGAAAGACATGTTTCCTAGTAAGCAAGGAATGAAGTGTAAGAAAGGAGAAAAAAGATAATACATTGGAATCCCCAGTGAAGATTTGTTTTTTTGTTGTTGTTTTTTTACTGTATTAGTCAGGTCTGGCAGGTTTTGGCTTGATGCCCCTTTCAAGGAACTATGAAAGGCAAACCTAAAAACATGAAAATATGTAGTAAATATTAACACATTTGCAATGCAGCAAAAAAGATGAAAATGCTCACTTGCTTTTCAAGTACAGTGACTTAAAAAACATCTGCATTATTACATAACTGCCATCAGAAACATTCTAAAAACATTCAAACACATTTTAAAATTGTTTGTTTGATCTCTCTAAATCTAAGAAAAGCACATGATGTCAAAAAGGGTGAATAATACATATTCACCCTATCAAAAATAAAAGCCAAAACCACTTTTGTTATAAAACCACTTTTGTTATTCATTGGCATTCTTTCAAGCAAGTATAGTGTTATTGGTTATATAAGCTACAATCAAATTCACTTATCTTCCATAAAACTAGACTTTTGATCTCAAAAATATGGTATGCTTATGTCAATTTCTTTCTTTCTTTCTTTCTTTTTTTTTGAAAAATAACCTACTTATCACGGATTAGTGATAACATCCTTGCTCACCAGTCTGTGGACTCATAGTGAAAAAAGTACTCTTGTATATATTGATATATCCCTGAGCTACCTAAACCCCCTCCTAAATATCTTGGCAACTGTGCTTTCCATTTAAATGATATAGTTAAAACACAAAAAGCTATATTAAGAACAGACATAGCCCTTATCTTTCTTTAAAAAATGGTTGTGGCCAGTAGTGAAATTCAATTTTTTTTACTACTGGTTCTGTGGGCGTGGCTTGGTGGGCATGGTGTGGCTTGGTGGGTGTGGCAGGGGAAGGATACTGCAAAATCTCCATTCCCACCCCACTCTGGGACCACCAGAGGCAGTATTTGCCTGTTCTCTGAACTACTCAAAATTTCCGCTACCGGTTCTCCAGAACCTGCTGAATTTCACCCCTGGTTGTGATTTACTTCATTGAAATCTGAAGGTAAAATTGATAGAAAAAGAGTAGATGTTATAAAATGAGACATTAATAAGTTATATGTATTTCCAGCTAGTACTGACACATTCTTAAATGAAAGATTTATTTGTCTCAATGAACAACAGGAATAAAAATATTTTTGGTGAAAGGTCAAGTAATGAATGTGGGGAGGGAGTTGGAGGGGGCTCAGGGTGAGAAAAATGGGAAAGCAGAAGAGCCGGGAATGGGAAGAGAGAATGAGAGAGATGAAAACAAAACAAAAAAGCTGTTTTAAAAAGCAGTTATTAAATCAAGGAAAGGTACTAGATGTCTCCATTCAGTCCTGCAGGGAGCAAGGCTGCTTAGTGTCAGGATCCATTTAATCTTTCTTCTTAATAAGGAGATTACACAATTGTTCTTATTTTGTTCCACGGGCCAAAAGTGTAAATCTGACATCGGTTTTTATTTTCTGTATAAAGTGGTTGACTTAAGGGAATTAATAAGAAGCCCACAGAATATGAGCGGATTTTATTCATTCCTAAATTATGTAAGTTTGTCCCACAAGCTTGTGACACAGATCTGTAAACATATCCTTAGGCAACTGCTGTATTTGTTTGTTCATGCAATTGTTTAATGGCTACCCAATTCATCAATTATGACTTTGGGCAATGAACGTAGGTTTTAAAAGACAAAAAATAATGTAAGCAATGAACATAAAAAATACAGAACCACAAAAATGAAGTATAAAACAGCTCAAAATGAGGTGTGTACAGCAACCCAAACCATTCACCAGTTGGGCTCACCCAATGTCCTGTCTTAGGCCTGGGCAGAGGGGAGGGTGGGGAACAGGTTTGTCAAACTTTATAGAAGAACATCAAGGTTGGGACCAACTGAATATCAGGACTATGCTATTCTCAAGGGCAGGCTTCATGAATGAAAAGGCATGTGTCTTAAATCCCACTGCATAACATTGTTTTACAGATGAAATCCAAAGTGTTCCCTATAGGTTGGATGTCATGGGATGAGCAGACACAACTGAAGATAAATTGTCCTGCAAATAGCTATGCAGAGGTATGCAAAGAGCCATACCTCTTCCTAATCCTGGAATGGGTGCAACTATTATATAAGATGAGTTGTGTAGTAGTCCTCCTGCCACCTGTTCTTCAAGCAGTTCTATCTGGAGGAATGTAACCCCATGTAGATGGAGAAACTTCAGATGCCAGGAACCCCATTGCAAGGGTCTATAATGAACTATGAAAAGAGAATTGAGAGACTGGAGGAATGCAGTCTAGGCTGCAGCCTAGACAATGATCTCATAAGAGAAATCTGAGTCAAAGCAGGAATAGAGATGGAAACCATCTCAATCCTGATTCTCTGGAATGTAAAGATGGGAGAAGGAGAAGGACTTTTAAAATTCTATAACTATAAAGAAAGTATTATTTATTAATAAATGTATACAGTAGCCCAAGTCACATACAGTGACTCCTGACCACTCTGAATGGGGTTCCCTAGCCCAGTGACAAAACCATGTCTTCAAGGCATTGAGGAAGAGCAACAAAGTGAAGAGCCATCTTATCTCTGGGGAATTATATTCCAAAGGGGAAAGCCACCATATAAAAGGCCTTTTTCCTAGGTCCCATCAGATGGACTTCCTTGATAGTTGGGACCTGCAACGTGCCCTGCCTTCTTAGTCCAAATGGGCTAGGTAGATGTAATTTCTTGGTCTGGATTACCTTGAAGAGCTGACAACCCTAAAACAATCCTAAAACCCACACCTGGGTTGAGCCAAAGCCTACTATATTCATCCCCATCCAGATACTGGGAATGAAAGTTGATGGCACACTTCAGTGGTCCTTGATAGAGATGTATATCACCAGTATATAATAACACTTAATCTTGTATTTATGGATAATCTCATCCAACAGCATTATGTTGGTATTAAATGGGAAAGGAGACCACAAAGCTCCAAGGAACCCTGTAAAATAGAGATTTAGTGCTAGTTCAGCCCTTCCTACCAACACCATCTAGTTTCAAAGGAAGGAGATCCAACCACAAAATCACGCCCCCAACTCCTAACCCCTAAAGCTGATCCAGAACGGTAACATAATCAATAGTATTAAAGACCACTGAAATGTCCAGAACCTATACCCCAGTCCCACCAAATGTCATATGTACATGCAATCAAGGTAATTTCCTTGCTACTTCCCAGCCTCATACCCACTGAAAAGGACCCACATAATATTTCTCCCAATGTCCTTGTGAGGTATAAACTGATCTTCTCAACAAACTGCCTTAAAAAGGGAATATTAGAGAAAGAACAAAGTATTGTCCAGAGTGGTGGGGCCCAGAGATGGCCTCCTGCGTAGGGTAATGTATCATTGACTCTGATATAGAGCTGGTATCCATCAGGTGTCTGGAGCAGACCAATTGTATTTTCCCAGATCAGGCTTTTCTGGAATACAACAAAGGGAAGAAGTGAGCTCAATAATGCTAGAGCACTAGGGTTAGGGTTAGGAACTGTAAGGGACTGTAAGCAACTTGGATGGGGCTCTGTGTTTTGACAAATGTTTTCATTCACACTGTTCAGCCAAAATGGATGCATTGCCAAACCAGCTTTAGGCTTAGTCCTCATTTTGCCTGTAATGCAGTGGGCAGTTCAGGGCTGCAATTTGAGAACTCCTGACTATGTACAGATTACAAAGTGATGACTAAAAGCGTATAGCATAATTTATTTACCTCTTACTCAATCCTAATTCCAGCCTTGTTCATTTATCATTTAGGAGTGTATGGTACTGCAAAGTTAGAGACCCTTAATCCCAAAGTGTTCTCTCCCCAAACTGAAACTATTGCTGTTTTCAGTGAAACACATCTGAAATCATTTGACATATTATCCAGTGGAGGAATACTCAGCAGAAAGAATGATATGATCATGAAGCTGGAGTCATAAGTTTCCAATCCAGTGGATGGATGAAAAAATCAGAAAGGAAGAGGCCAAGCTTTGTATTAGAAAGCTCTGAGGAACAGATCAAACAAGTCAAAGTGATGCCTCTGGTTGTGTGATTGAAGCCTTATTCATTTTTTATATAGAACATGTATGCAACACACATAGAAGAGGGGTGAGGCTTTGTAGAGGCATGGCTACCATCTTAACATTTTTATTCTCCCCTACAGACAACTATCTTACATTTACAGAACCCTTAGGATTCTGGGAACCAATTTACTTATGGTGAGGATAGATAAGTCGGATTAAAGGAGAACTGGAAGAATGTTGGACATTACATGACCTTGGTGAAATTTAGTTTTTGTGTTTCTTTCAATAGAACATTTCCACAGAAAACTCAAAGTTTAATATGTCTTTGCAGCTTGACAGGCTTCTAGCTACATTCAAGAAATAAATGGAAACCAAACAGTTCTTTGAAGAAACTCATAAAATGGCAACAGAATTTATTATCCAGAAACAATAGTGTAATTTTATTTTTATCTTAGTGTGGGTAGATAGAGTCACCATATTTTATAACCTTTTCTGAGAAAGCTGAAGTAGTGTGGATTTTTCAAAATCCAGATTGGCAGCATTCTTTCTTTCATTAAAATGCGTTACATGTGGTACATATTGCCATTTGTGCTGGGAGACATTTGATAAGACAGAAGGTATTGAATGCTTTCCACCAGTGGAAAAAGTCACCATTGAGGGTGGGGTGGGGAAAAGACAATGTAAAATACTCTGAATGTGCCAAATGTTTGATGGCAGGAAACAAACTATTGCTTTCTATAATAGGAAGACTCTTTTCCTTGGGTTTTTCACATTATATTTTCTCCTTCAAATGTTATTTGAGTGCAAATACATCCCTGGTTGGATCAAATACATGTTGGCCATATCAGGTAGGAAAGACATCCATAACATCTGTACTTAGGAAGTCTTTTTTCCTTACTTTGGTCTCAAGACATTGCCACAATGTATGAAGAATTCAGACAGAAATAATCTCTCTTCATGCATTTGGGAAAGCTATTTTTTTTTCTACCATATTTCAATGTTATGGTGTAAAAATTTCTTGGAGAAAGAGCAAGATATGATCCATATATAAATAGCAATTTCCTGTCAATTTCCTGTCTCAAGTTTCCCCACCTGTGAATAGCATCTGGTTTGTGGAAAAAATCATTATATTTATGAAGTTTTTTCATGGTGCTTATTAAGGATCTCCTGGTTGTTTCTTGACAATCCATTAAAATTGAATCTCAAATGGGAAATTCCTAGGTATGTTTAGATGATGGCAGCTGGAGCTTCAGCCATGCTGCTTTTAGCACTGTTACAGAATTGCATCTCCAAATTTCCTGAAATATTTAATTCCTGTATGGAAGAAATCACTAATTTTTTCAGAGAGCTTCAAAATTTTTTCTTCTGGTGGTACTTTTCAGCTAGCTTTATTATAGGGTCACAAATGACCCAGAAGGAATGAGAAGATGAGCAGAGCAGACTATTAAGGACAAGGGTAGAGAAGAAAGACAGAGATAGAGATGACAGAGATGAGATAGAGATAGATAATGTGCATGCTTGCATGTTTTTTTTTAAAAAATTGATTTATATGCCGCCCTTCTCCGGAGACTCAGGGCAGCTTACAGTGCGTTAAGCAATAGCCTTCATACTTTTGCATATTTTATACAAAGTCAGCTTATTGCCCCCACAATCTGGGTCCTAATTTTACCTACCTTAGAAAGGATGGAAGGCTGAGTCAACCTTGAGCCTGGTGAGATTTGAACTTGCAGTAATTGCAGGCAGCTGATGTTAATAACAGTGCTTTAGTCTGCCGCGCCACCAGGTTAATGGATGGGTCAATGGAAGTGTATAGAATGAAGGCAAGTGTATAGGAGCAGAAAGATATTATGTTCAAGGATGACCCTAAAACTGATATAAACTGGCATTTTACTTTTCTATGGGTAATCAAATAGTTAGCTTATCATTTTTTCAGTAACAACATTGTCTTGTCTTCAGTGGTACAAGCAAACAATGTTTTTCTGATCTCCTTCCTATGCAAGGTAGAATCAAATATTAGACAAAATTTGATAATTATCTATTGCAATTTGTGGTTCTTCAAATTTTGCACTTGGAGGGCTTTAAAGTGAAATTAGATTATTGATAGTTACTGTTCATGAGTTATATATTAATTCCAGAATTAGATCCAGAACATTCTAACTTCTTTAGTAAACAATAAAAGGTGAATTACAAGATCCAGCACTACACACATTGTATAGTCTTGGATCTTGTAATTCACTTACAACAATAACAGCATAAAAATAAATCAAATACCTAAAGCCAAATAATAATGCAACAATAAAGTAAAAAAAACAAACATGTATCAAATATCAAAACATTAAATATTAGACAGAATAATGTTTGCAAGTAGCCCTCCACTTATACCTATGAATGAGTCCAGAATTTCACTTGTAAATTTTTGTCAAGTCGAGGCATCACATGACTGAAATCAAAGTTGCAACCATTATTTACAATAGTTGTTAAATAAACACTGCAGTTGTTAAGCAAATCCATTTTCCCAATGGGTGTTTTGTTAAAAACTGGAGCAAACACTAGAAACTGGCACAAAAGTCTCAAATTGTGGTCACATGATTGCAAACATTCCTGAAGTGAGCTGGTTGCTCTATGCCCAAAATGTGATCACAAGATTGTGAGTGTTTGTGTGGCTGTCACAATTCTGAAAATGGGCCATAAGTAACTCTGGAGAGATTTGTCATAATTTCAAACAGAGTGCTGGAATGTGCAGCTGGAGAATGATAAGGAGGAATGTTGCCTGTACATACTGCTTCCTAGGGAGGAGGCAGCTATTTCCAGATATTGGCCCAAAACAAGAGAATGTGTGATCCTGAACTCGATGGGGGAGGGAGGAAAAGGATCAGGGTAACCACACCCTTGAATTTGCCAGCGCATATCTATTATGTCAGAAAGTTATGGCTTTAGTCTGGCAAGATTCTGTCTATTAGGTGTAAAGTAATAAAGAACTGGACTTGATTGGCTCTCACTCTGTCTTTGGGCATAGGTCTTACAATGATCATTAAGTGACTGGTCATAAATTGAGGACTACCTGTAGTGCCAGAGAGTCAGTTTGATGTAGTGATTAAGATACCAGGCTACAAACTAGGAGACATAACTTCTAGTCCCACTTTAGGCATGTAAGCAGATGCAGGAGTTTGGGCCAGTTCTCTATCTCAGCCTTAGGAAATGAAAAATCACTTCCAAAAAACCTTGCCAAGGAAACTGCAGGGACTTGTCCAAACAGTGGCATTATTTCTTGAAGATCCCACTATTAAAATGGAAATACAGATTATCATGTTTGGTTTTTGATAGGGTTGTCGACTCCCATAAAGGGCAGGTTCATGCAGTTGAGCTCCTCCTGGACTTATGGCTTCTGATCAAGGAGCAGGTAGAAGCCAAGACAAGGAGAGCTTTTGCCTCATTTTGACTGGCTCATCAGTTGTGCCCATACCTGAAACAGGATGCTCTGAGGACGGCCACACATGCTCTTGTCATCTCCAAAACAAGTTACTGTAATTCATTCTACATGGGGCTTTCCTGTAGACTTTTTGGCCAGTCTCAATACTACCACATTATACTACTGCAGCAGGAGTTGAAATAGTTCCCAGTGTTTTGAGTACAATTTAAGGTGTTGGCTGCTACCAGGAAAGCCCTATAACGGGTTGTCTTCTGGGCAGCATTTCTGCTTTTTGAGGCTGAAAGAACTGACTGGTTCAAGTCATCCAGCTGGCTTTGTGACTAAGGCAGGACAAGAACACCAAAATTCCTGGTTTCTGACATGTTAACCATTACACGAAACTGGCTCTTGGGAAGCAGGAGGGGGCTGTTATAAAAGGAACAGCTCTAGGTGGCAAATATGCTAGGTATACCACTGTTTGACCAAACTTCTCACATATATTTTGTTTTCATTCCTGCAGAGGTGCTTTCTCCATTGTCAGAAGATGTGTGAAAGTGCTGTCAGGACAAGAATATGCTGCCAAGATAATAAACACCAAAAAACTTTCTGCTCGCGGTAAGTGCTGTCTGCCCCTAATACTGTTGCCTTTATTTCATTTCCAGGCCACATCAGTATTTAATAGTATTTTCTTCTATTTATTGAATCTGTGTAAGAAGAGCTTCAAGAGGTATTAGCCTACGCCAGGGGTCCCCAACTCCAGGGTAGCAGCCCACTGCTGGGTTGTGGCCTGTTCAGAACTGGGCCGCGCAAGCAGCTGACCAGTGCATGCATGCATGCCCTATTCACACAAGCAGTGGGCCAACACACACATGTGCACCAGCTTGCATGGGCCTCTCCCATCCTACGGGCTGCCAAACTGCAAAAATTGGAAACCATTGGTCTATGCCACTTATTAGCATGGAAGAAAATCAGGTCCCTGGCATCGGCTGGGTACAGAGGCGAAAACTGCAGGATAGGGATTAATAATGGGACAGAAAATATGATGCTAGTATTATTTTTCTGCAGGGTGCACCCTTTTAAACAAAGTATAGTTTTATTCCCAGATTTCCCAAGCACATAACTTCTTGGTATGACTTTTCCAAAATATATGTTTCTTTTATCATTTGGAAAAAAAATACTGGTCTTTGTGCCATAGTAGAATCAATACCAGGAAACTGTTTTTCATTGTTGAAGAGCAGCATGTGTTGAAAGCTACATTGCATAGAAAAGGGGTGGGATGAGGATCAAAACTAAATTTGCATTAATTTCATTCAGGTTGTCACTTGTTTGGTTTAAATGCAGAAAATTTGAATGTTACCCAGTCATTCATTTAATGTTTTTCTTGAACGCACAATTATTTATTCATTTAAGTTATTTGTTAGGTTTTTATCAAAGGTAGTACCAATAGCAATAGGTGCTTTGGGTGCAATGCTAAAACATCTGGAGCACCACTCGAACACCAGAGGCATTGACAAAAATCATCATCAATCAATTGCAAAAAGAAGCTTTACTTGGAACAGCTTACATCCTGCCACAATATCTTTAACACCATTAAACAATTACATTTGCCTATCCCAGGTCTTTGGGAAGGATTCAAGAGGTGGACAATAAATGCCAGATTCAATACAATCTGACCAGCTACAATACTAACATCCTACAATAGGTAGATGTTATAGATACTGACCTTTAACTGAAGACAAGTAATGTATTTATTCTCCTTAGCTTCAATATTTAACTTTGTCTGTCACATTAAGTTTTTCAATTCGATAGGAGTTTTTGGTGCTGCATTGAAGACATGGGGAGGAAAATCTTCTGCCTTAGGTTCATGCAGAATAACTGTGATCTGACATTGTCTTTTCTCAATTTTTTATGGCATAAGAAACAGAAATATTTTATTCTGCGGGGGAATTAAAAAGCAGCCAACTATTTAATTCTTGCTACTCCAAAGGAACTTTTTATTTGATTGTGACTCAGTTCAATATCCAATTTGCTAAATCATCCAAACTTTTGAAATTATTTGTTCTAATGAGAATAGCCTTTGGAACCATCACCTTTCTGCCTTCTTGTATGTGAAAACATGCTCTTTTTTTGGTTTCTCCCGTACCTTTTAAAGAAGGTAAAATGAAGGGTGTTTTCACACATCACCGCTGAATCTCTACTGCAATATTCTTGATAATGTGGCAGAAAAACAAGAGAACATTTGTAGTGTGAATAAGCATTCTGGCAATGTAAGTTTTACATTTGCATTAGAAAGCTAGCTTTAAAGAGCTACTTTAAGTCTCAAGAATGAAAACATCCATAGACTTCTCTCCCCTCCCCCCAGCATTATAGAAATATGCACTGGCTGAAGATCTTTCCTCACTTGCCTCTAACCATAGCACTAATTTGTCCTTGCAATGAGTTTTTCTGCAGTAATGCCTTGATACTGCTTTTGTCTTGTCTCTAATCTACGAATAATATAAATGGAATCTCCCATAACTTCACTTGGAGTTAAAGTAGCGTTTCCTCCCTTACTTTGCCCCGCAAGACTCAAGTGTTCTCAAGCTGCTCAGTTTTGATACTCCTTGTCTTGGGAAAAAGTCAGCTGGCTGGCAGTGAATGGGAACGAAATAACTGAGGTAGGAAAGAGATTGGCAAGGGGAGAGGGAAAATGACATACTATGATAGTTTTGTGATGACCTACCCTTGGATTTTATTTTGATTCAGCAGTGGGGAATCAGTCAACTGTCAGAGTTCATTACCAGACATGGCAATAAATCTTAATACTCCAGATACTTAAGTCCATATTAAGAAAGTGGCTTACAGCAGAGACACATAGTGATTAGATAAGTGATTTAGGGCGGACCAAAAAGAAGAAACATATGGAGATTTGCCTACTGCAGAATGCAGAAACAGAGACTTTTTTTTTTAAAAAAAAAGTTTTTTTATTAATAATGCAAAATTAAAAAAACATTGGACATAGATATGACATCACTGGTTCCAAACATCTTCCGTCACTTTACAATAATATTAGTACTCATATCAACATATAGTTCTTAAGCTTTGTTCACTATTTATGCATAATATGATATGATATTAATACTTTTCCCCTTATTTCTGTATATTTATTTATCTCTTAATCATATTATAGATAAACATACATTTATCTATAATAACGTCTATTATTTTTGCTCTAACACTATACATTTGTCTTGGCTACCCTTTTGTTATCTATCCGATCATAAAATTTTCCCCAGATTTTGTAGTACTTAGTTTCACTTTTATCCTTGAGTTTCAAAGTGAGTCTGTCCATTTCTGCAGAAACGGAGACTTTTGTTTGTCTTTTCTAGGCTTTTTTCTCCCACCTTTTGTATCAAGGAATTTTTGATCAGGGTTAAAACATTTGCTCAGTGTTTACAAAATAATTCATAATGGTTGTGTCTGGCCTGAGAAACATTGCTTCAATCCTCACGCCTCCTGATGGGAAGTTTGACTTCCAGTGCAAAAAGGCTCATTTTGAATCTCTGCTATCTCCAGTTAAACACCTCTATGCCAAGCAACCATTAATTTTCTGACTGGGGTTGGTAGGAGCTGTAGTCCAGTGGTGAAATCCAATTTTTTTTTACTACCGGTTCTGTGGGCATGACTTGGTGGGCATGGTGTGGCTTGGTGGGCATGGCAGGAGAAGGATACTGCAAAATCCCCATTCCCTCCCCATTCCTGGGGGAAGGATATTGCAAAATCCCCATTCCCTCCTCGCTCCTGGGGGAAGGATATTGCAAAATCTCCATTCCCACCCCACTGTGGGGCCAGCCAGAGGTGGTATTTGCCGGTTCTCCTAATACTCAAAATTTCCGCTACCGGTTCTCAGAACTGCTCAAAATTTCTACTACCGGTTCTCCAGAACCTGTCAGAACCTGCTGGATTTCACCCCTGCTGTAGTCCAATACATCTGTGAGATGCTATAAGACAGAGGTGTCCAAACTTGGCAACTTGGCATGTTGGCTGGGGAATTCTGGGAGTTGAAGTCCACAAGTCTTAAAGTTGCCAAGTTTGGAGACCTGACTTAAGGAAAGGCAATCTAGAGAGTCACTGCCAGTCAGGTTTTTTAGGTAGACAAATCATTGAGATCCTTCGAAGAAAGCTTCAAAGGCTTTGATCTCCTCTTTTCCATTTTGCAAACTGAGAGGTTTGATCTATTAGGGCAGGCAGCCCTCCTGACTCCATTTTCATTGGCAGAGGGTTGCAGGAAGCCATCACAGCCAAAATGGGCTTGGGAGCCCATTTTTGCTGGCAGAGTGCTCGGGCCGCCACTGGTGGCGCATGATGTCAAGATGGCCATGCCCACCCTGGCCACACCCACCCCATCCCCCTGAGGTCAAACACAACCCTTATGTGGAATGAAATCAAGTTTGACACCCCTGTATTAGGGTTTTTATATTTTCTTAAAGAAAGGATAATGGTCAGTAAAAGAAGATTACTCCCCTAATCATCCAAAAGGCTTTCTTTCCCTTCAAGATGGTTTACCATTGGCTCCGGAAAACAAAGCATCTATATTTACTAATCTTATTTTTAAATGTCGCAAAACAGATTAATTTAAGACAGCGATAGAAGCCTCTAAAGGGAAAGGGATGCATCAGCAGTGAAGCGGATTCCGTTTGTCTGGAGACGAATAAGCAGAGAGAGAGAGACACAATTCTTAGTCAAGTAGCGCCTCAGGCTTCGGCTATGTCACAGAGGACTGCCTAGAAAGCACAGCTGCCATCCAGGTGAGAGGAAGCCCAAGAGACAGGGCCAGATTGTGCACAATGAACAGCAAAAGGCAGCTGAAAATGTACACAGACCAGCGAGAAAAACGGAGGGTAAAAAGGTCACATCTAAAAGAGCTGCTTCTCTCCCCCTCTCCTTCCCTCACCCCCACCAATGAAAGATCTGTGATATGAACAACTGCAATAATCTTTTCTTTGCACATGAACTCAGCCAAATTTCAGACAGATGAATGAAACTGTGCAAGAGTGAAAGGAAATTCTTTAAGATATTAGAAAGGTGATTTTTTTTTAAAAAAATATGGCCTTTTCCTTCTTCATTGTAGACAATTTCTTGATTTTTTTAAAAGCAGACCCTAAACCAGTGGTTCTCAACCTGTGGGTCGCGACCCCTTTGGGGGGGTCGAACAACCCTTTCACAAGCGTCACCTAAGACCATCGGAAAACACATATTTTCAATGGCTTTAGGAACAATTTTATGGTTGGGCGTCACCACAACATGAGGAACTGTATTAAAGGGTCGCGGCATTAGGAAGGTTGAGAACCACTGCCCTAAACTGTACTTTGATGCTAGGAAAGAATTGATACAGGGGGATTGATTTGGGGGTGAGAAGAGGGAGCAGCGCTTCCCTTACTATCAAGCATGTGGTTGAGTGACTAAAGGCTAAAATGCATCTGCAAATTATTCAGGAGACTGTTGAACTGGGAAAAAAAATGTGTCTAATTAGAGGACTGAGAAATTAAAATTTATTAGTAAAGAACTCAGGAGGCAGAGATAGCAGGTCATGTCTGGACTCAGAGAAGATCACTTATATCAAGGTAAGTTTAATTTAAATAATCTATTTCCTACCTTTATTGTTTTTAAAAATAACTTAAGGCAGCAAATATATCCAATACATCTTTCTCCTCCTATTTTCCACACAACAACAACACTGTGAGGTGGGTAGGGCTGAGAGAGAATGACTGGCCCAAAGTCACCCAGCTGGCTTTTATGGCTAAGGCAGAATTCTTGCTTTCTAAGCCTGGTGCCTTAACCACTAAACCAAACTGGCTCTCTTATTAACATAGTGACAAATAATGAACTGGCCAGATGACAGAAAAACGACATATGAAAAATCTGAGACTTGATAGGCATAGATACTCCGTGAGCTAGGGTCTGATAAACAATGAAGGCAGGATAGAAATACTTTTGAGCCCACTCTAGATTCTGCCTGCTATGGGGGAACTACTCAGGTTATAAACTCCTTCCCCATGCAGCAGTAAACCCAGACCAGAGCAGGGATCTCCAACCTTAGCAACTTTAAGACTTGTGGACTTCAACTTCCAGAGTTCAACCCCTGGACCAGAGGACTCCTCTAAGCTTTCATCCATCTAGCCAAATGCTCTCCACTGCATGTCTACCATTGGATCTTTTATTGTGAGTGTTCAGGTCTGTGGTTGCTTTCTTCACAAAAAGACTTGTTGGCCGAGGGAGGGGCTGGCTCACACTAGCAGGAGCTGCCGATTTAAGATGGAGTGGCATATACTGAGTGAGCCATCTTTTTTGCGGGGGCGGGGAGACACTCAGTTGGACATGGATAAAGCCATCAATAATTTTGCATTAATCCTTCTTACCCCATAATAACCCAAAATAGGTGGTGAAGGCTGATCTGGTTTAGACGTTTTCAGGGATGCTTGCTTTAATTTGGATTCCAGCATCAAGGAGGAGATCAGACTTAAAGGTCTAGTCTATCACTCTATTTTTTTCATCTAGAAGCATTATGTGGTTTTGTCAACATCATAGATTGGTTTAATGCTAAATAAATAATTTAAATAATAACCTGTTAAAGTGTACTCCATTAAGCGTAAGACATGGATAATTAAAATGATAAATTATTAATATGTACACACAGATACCAACAAAAAAAAATCTGAAGGGAGAATACAGAACTTGGTTCAGGATAATATCTAAACAAAAAAATGAGGCCTGAAATTACAAGAGGGTAGGTGGAAAGATGGTGCTACCTAAGGAAACTATTGTAATATGTGTTATATCCTAATGCAAGATCCACAATGGCTTTAAATGTAACAATTTCAGGAGGAGGAGCAGAGCACAAATGAATGGACTAAAGTGGAAAATGGGAAATGGGGGAGGGGAAAGGACCATGAAGTAAGATCAATAAATAAATCATGGCAAATGAAGCTGTCAGAAAAGAACAAAAATTACAATCTGCCACCAGGAATGTAAACCTATTTAAAGGGTTCTTGAGAAGGTCCAGATTCCAAAATTGATTTGGGGCATTTTGAAAAGAATTGCATTTTGGTTGAAAGAACCTCAGAGCTTTGCAGTTCAATTCAGAAATCCATCAACTCATCTTTATATGAACCTCATTTTAAACAGTAATAGAGTTGGAAAGGACCTTGGAGGTCATCTAGTCCAACCCCCTGCTCAGGAGGAGACCTGTACAAGGGATTGAACCGCCGAACTGCTGACCTTTCTGATTGACAAGCTCAGTGTCTTAGTCACTGAGCCACCTAGCCAGGCTAGTTTCACTAATCTGGATTGTGGTGTCCTTAGTGCTCTCTGAGCTTGGTTGTTTTCTTGCAGAAGTTTCATTACTAGACTAGTTAATGTCATGCTAGCACCGATGATGTTACCTAGTTGGGTAATGAAACATTTACAAGAAAACAACCAAGCTCAGAGATCATCAAAGACCCCACAGTTTAACCCTGAGCCACAAATATTCTCTTCTATTGGCACCAATCTATTGGACATCTTGCAGATTGAAATGTGCTTAGTTCTAAAATATATAACCCCTAGTTCTATCCTATTATAGGACACCTACTGTCTGTTATTTAGTAAAATAGCAAAGTTCATGCTGAAACATCATTATCTTCTCTTCATAACTGCAATTACCACTTGTTTATGTCGGAAAACGTTACCAGGTACAGAACATTCTTTTATCTGCAGGCATTTTATTTGTCCTAACAATAGGAGTCAAGGTAATAAGCTATCTCTTGCAAGTTTGCTACTGTTAATGGTGATTGTGCGACTTCTTTCTTGCAATCACTGCAGAAGTAGGCTACCAAGTCTGAACAGGCAACACTGCATTAATATTGTTAATAATTGCTGGATGGATGCTAAAATCTCTCATCTTTCTTCTGCTGAACCTTATTTTATATCAATGAAGAAAAAGGAACATGGAAATTTGAATACATTCTTCCTTTGTTCTGCCTCTCCTCTTAAATTTGCATTTACTACTCTTTCTAGCTCTCTACAGGGGGAAATGAGTAGGTGTGACAAAGTGATAATTACTGAAGGAACATTATCAGTCTGTATTATGAAGCAAGCTTACAGTGTTCTTTTTTTAAAAAAATCTAAAAATCTCATCCCCCCCCCTATAACAAGAAAACTAAGACAATTCTGCTTCCTTAATTTTTTCTACAACACAAATTTCTTATAATTCTTTGCAGTTTTTCCAGCATCACAATATGCCACCGTTAAATCAGATACTATATAAATGTTCTGTCTCATCAATGTGGGGGCACATCCATGCGTTCCCTGGAAACTATACATTACTTCCTAACATCTTTAAACCCAGCTGTTCCGTTCTTTCTCAAATTGTGCACCCATCACACATGCAAATACACACTCTTACATTTAGGCAGTCCAAACAAAATTATGTAATTCATTGATTTGATTCTTGATTCAGTTGCTGCTTTTGGGATTGGCAGAAATAAATAAATAACCGAACACCCACTGTTAAGAGGGATAGAGAATCTTTAAAAAAAAAGAAAACATGAAACAGCCATATAAATCCACTGGTTGGGGAGCAATTCCTCCTGATCTGGGAGCTACAGTCACATTTTATGTTTTTAAATTTATTTCCAGCACATCCTTTAAGATCTGACAGGAACAATATTCTGTGGTGGAATCTGGAGCTGAGTTGAGAGGAAGAGTGAAAAGGCTGACTGGTCTTGAATGACTGGTGAGGAGGAAGTGGCTGAAAGGTGATCCTCACTAAAGCTTCTTCACAGTGTTTATCTAGTATTTTCTGTAGTGAATTGCATCAGTCTGGCAAGAATGCCTGTCAACAGGCAAGTAATAATAAACACACCACACTGATCAGCTGCCTTATGTCCCTTCAGGTTCCTTGTGCCTGACATATCCTCATGGAAAAGCTGAAGTCCCATTTTGCTACATGCGGGCAGATAAGGCCCTTATTTTGATTGTTCATGCACTAGAAAACAAGAAGTCCACCTTACTATTAACAAGAGTCCCTAAGTTAGCATTTCAGTGCCAAAGCCTGCAAGCTTAGCTCTATATAAATCTCTTCATCAAGAGTATTGACTGGAAGCCGGGTCTTAGTAAATTGTAAGCTTTTGTTGCTGTTGATTGAGCGCATCAAGCAGATTGTGAGATGCGACCCAGTGAGATTTAGACAGCCTTCATTTTCGCTTTCTAAAAAGAGAAGCTTTTATCTATTGAATGTGATTTTCCACTTGCTCTTTATATAAGCTACTGTAGAAGAAAGCTGACACATGCTCAAGTTTTTTTTAAAAAAAGCAATATTTCCTCTTCTGTTAGAAAATTTTTAACCAGTGGATCTCAATTCGAGGCAAGGAGATCAAAACCTTTCTTTTGGCATAAAACTTGTAATTGCTTTTACATTGAACTTCATAATTAAGCCCAAGATTTGCATTAATGTCTTCACAAATTCAAACAATCATCAAAATATTGAATGATTGGTCCTTTCTTTCACAAAAGAATTCTGTCCCCTCTAACACTTTGCAAGACCTGTTCTTTTCTTTCTGTTCCCACTACTGGGATGCTAACAGCAATTAAAATATTCCTGTGCCTTTCACGGGGCCAATTTATGTGGCACCATAAGCCTTTCTCTACTTGCATCTACTGATGATACAAACAAGCTTACCAAAATGAATGACAGTGTTTAGCGGTATCCAAACCATAGATCATGTAGCAATTTGCAGCATTTTTAATAAAACTATGGAATCATGGAGTTGTAAAGGAGAATTGAGGTCACCACGTCCATTTGCCTGCTCAGTGCAGGAATCTAAATTAAGTCATCCCAGACAGATGGGTGTCTAGTCTCTGTTTGACCACATCCATTGAGGGGAAACCCACCATTCTCCAGAGAAATCGGTTCCATGTTTTAAAGCTGCTCTTACTTGTCAGAAAATTCAACATTCAGTTGAATTCACATTTGACTTTCCTTAACTGGAATCCATTTTTTATGTCTTGTGCTCTGAATCACTGGAAAACAGGTCTTGAACTGTTTCTGTGTGATAGTCATAGGTGACACATTGAAACAAAAATGAACCCCCAATATATCATTCTCATCACCATCCACTTTACCTATTACTTTTAGACTGATAGTCAAGGATCCTTGACTATCAGTCTCCTACTTGCAGGACATTTTAAATATCCTGAATAGAGCTATATAAAAATTATAGCACAACAGTGAGTTGGCCTTTTATTGCCCTTCCCAGGAGACTAATTCATGATTCCCACCTCTGTAAATTTGACAACCAGAAGCTCAAGCAATGGTCCCAGTTGACCCCTTGGGAATTAGCCTACTAACCTTTCTTTTAGCAGCTTGATGGTTTCTATTAATATCAAGCAGGTTGCATGTCAGAAGGAAAAAGTCTCCAAAAGGAAAAGTTTGGGATTGTTCAGGGGACAAAACCCTTCTACTGTGGAAACCATATTGGCTGGAGATATAAACTAGAACGGCTGCATTATGTTTCATAACTGGATGCTGTTTAGTGTAGAGCATGTGAAACTGAATTGAGCTTTATATAATGCATTTTGTACCCAAGGTACCAAAATACTTTAGAAAGCAATGAGTAGGAGCAGTAAGTGTGTGAGTAAATAGCACAATCTGTATGTGTATGGGTGCAGCTGTCGCTCAGATGCAGTTTTGTAACTTTCCTTATTGCAAAACAAAAGAATAGCCCAAGGCCCCCTCAGATATTTTCCTCCTTGTAATTTCCCATAAGTTCTGAAAATTTCAACTAAATAATCAGCAAAGCAAGCTAGGCTGATTTGCTCAATTGCCAATGAATTATTATATAAAACTGTCATTTATATAATGCAGTCTTACTTGTTGCAGCTTTAGGGAACTGGGCTCAAGCTTTGAAAAATCAGTTGCAAGATGTTTACTCTTTTCTCATATCTATTTTGTGGAATCCAGCTGAGAATCTGGATAGCTTGCAAAAAAAAAAAAAAAAAGAATATGTATTGTTGTTGTGGTGTAATAGATCTTTTGTGGTGCAGTTCACCAGATGTCATAACAGCTCTTCTATGAAAATTAGCCATTAGATTAAAGCAATACCTGAAAATCTATAAATTTAAATGAACATCAGTAAAATGTGATATGTTTGGATGGAAATATAATTCTGAAAATGCAAAAACACAAAATATCTTATTCCTCCTGTTCCAAATGTCGTTTGGCCACCCTCACTCTTTCCCTAGTCTGATGCTCTCTGCACTGGAGATACCAACAGCACAAGGGATCTTACAGAGGGTGCTTGGCTCAGGCCTCTCTCAGATCTGAAGACAGGGGTGAAATCTAGCAGGTTCTGAGAGGTTCTGGAGAACTGGTAGCGGAAATTTTGAGTAGTTCAGAGAACCGGCAAATACCACCTCTGGCTGGTCCCAGAGTGGGGTGGGAATGGAGATTTTGCAATATCCTTCCCCCAGGAATGGGGTGGGAATGAAGATTTTGCAGTATCCTTCCCCTGCCACACCTACCAAGCCACGCCCACCAAGCCACACCACGCCCACCAAGCCATGCCCACAGAACTGGTAGTAAAAAAAATTGAATTTCACCACTGAAGACAACCTTGTTCTAAGAAGAAATGAACATATCAGTAATTATTTGTGATCAACTGTCCGTCGTCTCTCCTGTATATGGCAGTGGTGTGCAGTTTTGTATTAACAAAGGCCAGTTTTGATCTATGAGTCATTGTCCATGAGCAATGTTTTTAAAAATCATGAGAGGTTCCAACCAGCAGGAGCCAGACAACTTACTGTAAATTAAATTTTGCTGGCTAGATTCAGTGTTGTGGAAATATCCCAGGAAAACCAACCACTTGGTTGAAGCCAACTTTTAGGGGGGCAGGTTTGACTCTGCCTGCTGATGCCCCTGTCCCAAACTCTGCTGATTTGCAACTGCCATTGCAGTAGTTGCCCTTTAGTGTATAAAGGGTGTGTGATGCCAAACCCACAACACTATTATTTTTGTTTTCTGAGCTACTTACTTTTTTTGCTGTACTGTTGCTGTTTTTAATCACTCAATCAATGGATTGTTGAAATGCTAGAGTTTTCTTTTTTTTCACTTTATGGGGCCTCAGAGAAATGCAGTCATTTAGTGATTTAAATGATTGTGCATCATTTAGTCATTTGGGTTATTTAGACGCTGGAATGAAATTCTACCACAAATAACAGCAGGAACGATGAAAAAAGTCCACTGATGAGCTGGTTCATTAAAAAGGCAGTAAAGTGGGTAGCTCAGGAATTAAAAAAAAAACAAAACAACCCCAATACATTTAGTAAAAAGTTGCTCCTGCTGGGAGTTGCTTTGCATTTGAAGCAGACATGATAACCACAAAATGCAGCAGACCATATTTGCTATTTTTGGAGAAATTGTTCAAGTGTGCTCTTCATTATCCCATTGCAAACACACATGTCCTATATAGGATTTATCTGTAGCAAGGCTAGCAATTGCAACTGATTTTCTGATAGGGTGAGATGGATGAAGAAGCAGGAATGTCCACTAATTGACTGTTGGGTTAACCAAAGCTGTGGCCATCATTATAACCAAAGTGGAAGAAGGGGTTGAAATGCAAAAAGAGATTTCTTACGGCAGCCTCATTTCCAGCTGGTTTACATCTGGCAGCCAAATAGCTTAAGGGCTGCAGTGTGGGGAAAAGGCATAAAGGGTATATTCTACACAGAAGGCTGCCATGCAGAAAAGTCTTCAATGCCTTCTACTTGGCAGCAATGCCAAGAGGTCACTTAAACCACCTTTAGCAGGCCTGAGTGGCCAGAAAGATGGCGACCAGATTTCTCTCACCAAACTCATCTCCCAAATGCAGCACAGATGGCACATGAAATGGTGAGGCCAATGGGAAAGGAATGCCTGGAGCCTGTGGGGCTGTGGTTTGGGGGATTCGTTTTGACTTGTTTCTGAAAATTCAAAGTGGGGGCGTTCCCTTCAGCAAAGCAGCAGAGTGTTTAATTAGCATGAGCGAGAAGTCTGGAAATGGGTAAAGCTTTTCCTTTGTTTCTTCATGACACCATTATTCATCTCTCCCAAAGGTAAAAAAGAATAAAATAAAGGAGCTACTTTCAGAAATAGAACAGTGTTTTACAAGCTTCCCACACACAGTTCTGCCAAAGCAACACACCACACAACTGCAGTTCTTCCACACTGGATCACAAATTAGGTTTTGCTCCTGGTCTAGCTCCCAGCTCTTTCCTAAACTTTTCCCTCCAAGAAACAGGAATATTGCTCTCTATAGTGATCCAAAGATCAGTGTCATGTAGGGGACAAGCGTGTGAGACATCAGTTAAGGGGGAAAAACCTGACTTTAGATATGCTAGGCCAGTGATGGCAAACCTTTTAGGCACCGAGTGCCCGAAGTGCATGCGCATGCCCAAACTGTAAGGTGTGGGTGCATGTGCATGTGTGCCCCGTGCATGCACGCACAACCCATGCATGTACCTGCACCCCGTCCAAACTGCAAGGTCGTGGGCACATGCATGTGGGCCCCTGCATGTGCGCCTGTACAGGCACACTTGCGCCCTAGGCATGCATGGCAAAGACCCAAAGACCAGCTGGCCAGCGGGAGGCATGCAGGCATGCACAGCAGAGACCCAAAACAGAGCTGGGGCAATGGTGCATGTGCCCACAGAGAGGGCTCTGTGTGCCACCTCTGGCACGCGTGCCATAGGTTTGCCACTGCTGTGCTAGGCTGTGACTGTTGCTCAGGTTTTCTCCTGAATCTGTTAAATCCATCTCGTCTTGTCTCGTGTCAGAAATGCAGGAAGGAGAAAGGGGGGAAATATTAACTTACATTTAAAAAGATTAAAAACACAAATTTATACGCCAGGGATCAATCCATGGCAGATCTTCATAATTTCGCAATAGTGTGCCAATTGAACTATGGCCACTGCAGGACCTGAGGGGTCATTCTCCTGCTTCTTTCCATTCCCACCCATTCAGGGAAGGGAAGGCTTTTGGGTTGGCCACTCTACGGGCAGGTCTACCAATGTCCTCCTTCATTTAGGGATAGTTCCCCCCCTCACCAGTTGCCCTGCTTTTCCTTTGCATTCTCAGATATTTGCACACATGGATGCCTTCCCATCCCACTTCCCATGTTCTCTGCTCATTAAGGCCGATCTCTCTTTTTTTCCTGTTTCCTTTATTGGACTGCTATTGCTTTAATCCTAAATGCTTAAAGCAAAAGAAACAGGTAGTTTCTTCATTCCACTATGGGTTTATTTTAAAAAAAAAGTAGCATTCTTTGCCATGTTGCAGATTTGTTCCGGAATGCCTACATTGGAAGATATTATAACTTATTATTTTAACCAAAGGAACACTTGCAGTACTGGGCCATTGACACAGCGTTGAAAAGAAAATAGGGTAGGCGTTACAGAGACCGGTCTAAAACAGACAAGGTGCCTACAGGGTGTGCTGGCAGAAGAGTTGGGGAAAATATGGTGGCCAATGAATATGTCAGCCTTATAATCATAATCATAAGTTTATTTGTCAAGCATATATAAGATAACAAGTAAAAGTACAAACATAATTTGAATACATGAAAAGAGTAAGTAAAAAGGAATATAAGGACAGGGACGGTAGGCACGTTGGTGCACTTATGCACGCCTCTTAAAGACCTCTTAGGAATGGGGTGAGGTCAACAGTAGACAGTTTAAGGTTAAGGGTTTGGGGGTTTGGGGAGGTAAATCAGACAGGAACCATGACCAGATGAGCTAATTCTATTTTATTCTAAAGTTACATTAACATAATCTTGCAAGTCTGAAAGTATTCCCCCCCCATCCCCTTTACAGCCTCAAAACTAGCACTGCCCACATTCCCGCCCTAGGCTCAGCTGCCTTTTATCTAATCATTCCCTTGGCTGCCTCTCTTTTATCCTGTCTCCCACTATCATTCCCACATTCCATGGACTTCAAGGATACTTCTTGGATCAACTGGGATGATGATGATAAAGAAGAAGAAGAGGAGGAGGAGGAGGAGGGGGGGGATGAGGAGGAAGCTACTAATTAGTTCAGAGCAGGGGTGGGTTCTACTTACCTTTACTACTGGTTTGCAACAGGGCCGCGCTTGCTTGCTCGCTTCGCGCATGCGTGTGCGTGCTCTTCTGCGCAAGTGCAGAAGAATTTGGATGACATCGGGGTCAGTGGGCGGAGCCTCCTGCCAGTTTTACTTCCGTTTCTATAGAACCGGTGCGATCCGGGGGCAACCCACCACTGGTTCAGACTATAGTATCCAAGCAGCCGTAAATGAAAGTAGTGACTTGCTGGAAGTTCTGATGTTCTGTAAACTCAGACTAGATACGGCACAATAAACTCTTATGAAGAATGTGGAATTACAACTCTTATTAACCCCAAACAAAAATTATGGTTGGGATGATACCTATACCTATACTCCATAATTTGGTAGGCTGTCCTAAGTCTGTGGAGAAATGGCTACTTGTGAAGTGTTTAGAAGAGGAAACATAAATCTTCCAGTTTGTAAAGTGGATATGGATGAAAGCACCAAGAGATCATTAAGCTGTTCAGGGAACTTTTGCTGAAATGAATAATAATTTTCTCTGACAATGCATAAGGACAAAGGCCTGCACATGTGCAGTTAGTTAAGATTCATAGCGGATGCACTTCCCGACTAGAATTGACAGGAAATTGATGCTTCCTTCTTTCATATTCTTCCTGAGGGCTTAGCTAGATATATTAAATAATTGTGAGTTATATTAAACTGATGTTAGCAAACTGGAAGAATGCACTTATTAAATAAATGAGAACATATAATGAGGGAATCAAAACCCACTTTTTTACTTACTAGACTTTCTTGCACCAAAACAGTTTTCTCACTTACAAAGCCCTTGATGAATCCCTAAATATAGGCCAAGAACAGGTAGTGCTCATCTTACGACCACAATTGAGTCCAACATTTCTGCTGCTAAGCAAGACAGTTGTTAAGTGAGTTTTGCCCCATTTTATGACCTTTCTTGCCACAGTTATTAAGTGAATCGCCACAGTTGTTAAGTTAGTAACACTGTTGTTAAGTGAATCTGGCTTCCTCGTTGACTTTGCTTGTCAGAAAGTCACATAAGGTGATCACATGGCCCCAGGACACTGTAACCGTCATAAATACATGCCAGTTACCAAGTGTCCCAATTTTGATCATGTGACCATGGGGATGCTGCAACAGTCATGTGATAAATAATCGTAAATCATTTCTTCCAGTACCATTGTATCTTTCAACGGTCACTAAATGAATGGTTGTAAGTTGAGGACTACCTGTATTTTTTCCATTTTTTAAAATACTTGTGGCTTCAATGGCCTCATATTCAGGGATCTGTCAAGGGCTATGCACTATTTTTTAAAAAAGAAGTAGCACAATCATGCAGAATTATTAAATCCTGCTTATTGTCAACATTTTCATATGAGTTCTCATGAAGGCTTAGAAATGAAAATTTACAAATCTTCCGGATGTGATAATCCTGTGAGTGTATCTGGGAGTGAGATATGAGTAAGAACCGCAGCAGAAGTAACAGTCTGATAAAATTTGAATCTGAAAGAGGATGGGTGGCAAAAGCATAACAAAACGGGCCCTCTGTAGTTTACAGGACAGTAAAAGTGAGGAGGGAGAGGTGTACTTTGAGATTTGCAAGATTCTGTTAATGTAACTTTATAATAAAATAGAACTAGTCCTCCTGGTTGTTCTGGCCAGGGCCACCTCGCAAGGCTAAAAATAAAATATTGATTAAAATGCATAGATACATTAAAAAAAAAATACTACTCATTTTGGGGTAAACAACATCCCCAAACCCCCAAAACTTTAACCTTAAACTGTCTACTGTTGACCTTACCCCATTCCTAAGAGGTCTGTAAGGGGCGTGCATAATTTCACCAGCGTGCCTTCTGTCCCTGTCCTAATATTCCTTTTTACTCTTACTCTTTTCATGCATTCAAATTATGTTTATACTTTTATCTGTTATCTTATGTATGCTTGACAAATAAATTTATGAATATAATACAGTGGTTCTCAACCTGGGGGTCGCGACCCCTTTGGGGGTCGAACGGCCATTTCCCAGGGGTCGCCAAAGCCCTCTCTCGCCCCCCCCGCCTTCACTCACCCTCTGCCTCTGTTGGATCGCCCGGTCGCCGGTCGCTTACCCCACCCACTCCCAATCTATTGCTGCTCCGGAGTCCCAGCTGATGGCTAGAGGGAAAAAAACTTTAAATTCTTGCCGCGGGGTTCATTCTTTCATTCTTCTAGGAAAGGGGTGGCTGCTAACCTCCTACAACTGTTTAAATTTGTGGACCGGCCAAATACTCTGTTCAAAGAAAATATGTTGTATGTTTGTATGTGTGTTTCTAATTATTGTTATTTATTCCTATTTGTTCTCTTTTATTCTTTAAAGTTTAACAATTCATTCTTTATCTTAATATCTTTATATTTGTTTGGGGTTGGCTTTCTTCCCTTTCATCTTTTTTATTGTACAGCAATCTTTCTCCTCAAACCTACCACCTTTGTCTTTTCTTTCTTACTTACTTTCTCTTCCCCCCCTCTTCTTCTTCTCCCTACTTCCTCTTTCTCCTTCTCCTCCTCTCTTCCTCCCTCTCTTACCTTCACTCCTATTCTAATTTCCCTTCCCTTCCTTCATCCCTCTATATTGCTGTATCCTTTTATGCATATGGACTACTCAGAGGGCTGAAAAAGTGATTTTTGACTGGTCCTCACACTTTTGACCAGTCCTCGAACTTACGACTGTTCTCACATTTTACGTTTTTGCCCTATCTTGTCACCATGGTGAAGTGAAGCAGTTGTGAAATGAGTGACATGGTTGTTAAGAATGCTACAATGGGCATAAATGATGACCAGTCATAAGTGCGAAGACCGGTCAAAAGTGCGAGGACCTGTCAGAAATCACTTTTTTCAGCCCTCTGGGTAGTCCTTTTGTGCATATGGACTACTCAGAGGGCTGAAAAAGTTATTTTTGACTGGTCCTCGCACTTTTGACCAGTCCTTGAACTTACGACTGTCCTCACATTTTACGTTTTTGCCCTATCTTGTCACCATGGTGAAGAGAAGCAGTTGTGAAATGAGTGACATGGTTGTTAAGAATGCTACAATGGGCATAAATGATGACCAGTCATAACTGCGAAGACCGGTCAAAAGTGCGAGGACCTGTCAGAAATCACATTTTTCAGCCCTCTGGGTAGTCCTTTTGTGCACAGGGACTACTCAGAGGGCTGAAAAAGTTATTTTTGACTGGTCCTCGCACTTTTGACCAGTCCTCGAATTTACGACTGTCCTCACATTTTACGTTTTTTGCCCTATCTTATACCATGTTGAAGAGAAGCAGTTGTGAAATGAGTGACATGGTTGTTAAGAATGCTGCACAGGCATAAATGTGAGGATGGTCATAAGTGTGAGGACCAGTCAAAAGTGCGAGGACCTGTCAGAAATGACTTTTTTTCAGCCCTCTGAGTAGTCCCTATACACATAGCCATGGCCACCCGGTCACATGACCAGCTAGCCACGCCCACTCGGTCACATGACCTCCAAGCCACGCCCACAAAATAAGCCACGCCCACAGAACCGGTAGTAAAAGAAATTTAGAACCCACCCCTGGTTGGGGGTCACCACAACATAAGGAACTGTATTAAAGGGTCGCGGCATTAGGAAGGTTGAGAACCACTGATATAATAGATAACCTTTATTGTTATTTTTTACTGTGGGCATACTGGCTTACCTTAAAAATGAACTTCTGTTGCCTGCTCTCAAAAGTGTACACGTACATAATAAACATATACAGATGCTATATACATACATATATATGTAAAAAAAGAAGCAGACATACTGCTTCTTTTTTTACTAATATACCTGGAACTCGTATTTTAAAATAGTTTGTAATACATAATACATACATACATACATATATACATACATATATACACACACACATACCTACATCCGTACATACAAATGCTATCTATATCTATCTATCTCTATCTCTATCATCTCTATCATCTCTATCTCTATCTCTATCTCTATCTCTATCTCTATCTCTATCTCTATCTCTATCTCTATCTCTATCTCTATCTATCTATCTCTATCTCTATCAGTCTGTCTGTCTGTCTGTCTGTCTATCATCTATCTATCTATCTATCTATCTATCTATCTATCTATCTATCTATCATCTATATCTAAATCACTGTCCATTTTGGATAAATAGCAGAAAGAGGAAACTTGTGAGTTCACAAGGTTGATACTATATGGAACAAAACTGTGACTGAATCTAGTTGTTCTGCTTTGGATACTGCAAAGCCTCCTCCCAGAAGGTAGCAAGGAAAACAGATCATGAAGAGGATGATCCCTGACAATACTGCAGACCCTGGTCAAGCAATGCTTATACGCTATATGTACTGGATAGAAGGAAGTAAACTGCCAATTATCTTCTCTGCCATCCTCACCAGTCTCTGCACCGCCTTCCCTGTCTGAAGCAGAGCAGAATAGTAAACTGAAATACATGAACTAAGCATAACTAAATCTAGTTTACAGCAGCACCATTCACCACACTTTTTCCTAACTTTCTCTTCTTACAAATCTCTCTTGCTTACACTACACTGTATCTACAGACCATTTCATACACTGGCTTTTGTTTCTTAAGCTTTTTATTTTTCTCTGTTTCATGATCTTATAAATTCCATCCAAGCACACATTTCTCAGCCTCCTTCATATATTTGTTTTACAATTCAGTCCTCATTCATTCTCTCTACATAACCAAATAATTTCATCAAACATCTTCCGGTCTGGTCACTCATTTTTGTGCTCAGTCCACATTTACTCAGCACTCATACACTCTGGATTTCTTCTTTTTTACTGCATTGTACCCAGTTCTCACTTTCATACAACAAAAGCATGCTTTAATAAACAGTCACTTTTGCCTTTTTCAATAAACATTCATTCCTCACAACAGATGGCATAATACCTGCTATGTTTCTAGCACTACCTCTATGTCTTAACATTTTCCTATTCATTTGCCTCTCTTTAAATATTCGCCCAAGATACACAGATTCATCTATTTGCTCTATTTTTTTAATATTTACATATAACTTACACTGTATGTTATACAAGGAACTGCCAATAAACTATTTTTCTTTGTATGACTACCTGCTCAGTGCTGGACCATTTGTTCTGTAGTCCACTTATTCCCAAATATGTTTTACTTCTTGACTTCACAATACTAACAATTGTATGTTTCAGTGTTGCTGTGCAATTCCATGGAATCACTGACAGTGATAGCCTCCATACAACTAGAACTAAGGAGAAATTTCTTACTGATGAGACAATCAACCCATGGAACAGCTTGCCTTCAGAAATTGTGGCTGCTCCATCACTTGAGGCTTTCAAAAAGAGACTGGACATTTGTCTGAAATGGTATAGACTCTTCTGCTCGAGCACGAGGTTGGATTGAAAACCTCAAACTCTATTATTCTATGTTCTAATGAATCGAAGGAAGTCTCCTTTAAATTCAATTCAATCACCAATGAGTAAAAGAAGGGAACTGAGGAAGTGACTAAAACAACTGTCCAATTTTTAGGGAGTATTAGAATATTGGCAGAAGCTGTTGAGGATCAGAATGGAATAGCCCCAAAAACCCCAAAATGTCTCTCTGACTATTAATAC
This sequence comes from Pituophis catenifer annectens, assembly GCF_029215685.1. Lineage (NCBI taxonomy): Eukaryota > Metazoa > Chordata > Lepidosauria > Squamata > Colubridae > Pituophis > Pituophis catenifer. Next base: position 97,282,656 of record NW_027256882.1, read on the forward strand.
CTTACTTTCACTTTATTTTCAGGGGTGAAATTCAGCAGGTTCTGACAGGTTCTGGAGAACCAGTAACAGAACTTTTGAGTAGTTCGGAGAACCGGCAAATACCATCTCTGGCTGGCCCCAGAGTGGGGAGAGAATGGAGATTTTGCAGTATCCTTCCCCTGCCATGCCTACCAAGCCACACTACGCCCACCATGCTACACCCACAGAACCAGTAGTAAAGAAATTTGCATTTCACCACTGCTTATTTTGCCTCCAAAATTAAGGCCTGCAGAGTGCAAACACTTTATACATCTTGAGGCTTCTGCTAGACTATCAAAATAACAAAGAAAAGACTACTTTAACACTGGTAGAGCTAAGGATAATTTAACCCCCCCCCCCAAAGGTGCTTTTTCCAAAAAGCAACTGGACTTTCTTGGGTTTTTTTTTTTTTTTGAAAATATTTTATTTCTAATCCAAGAAGTTCTCATCTTAGATGAGAAGCAAAATGTTTTCAAAGAAAAAAAAAAACATCAAGATTTTCAAAAGTTGGAAAAAGCACCTCTGGGACAACAATGACCAGGATGATTGAGAATCTCCATAGACCTGTCTCATTTATGGCTGGGGAAAAGATTAAGTTTTTATCACCGTGAAGTTGTATCATGGAGACAAGCAGGAAAATTTGGGCAAGTGAGGATCTGGCCATAGTCAGGAGTGTGCTACACCAACTATCAATCCCTGCTCCAGCCAGGGCATATCATTCTCAGAACTCAGTTCCCCAAATTGTTTAAAGTTTAGAATGGATGTCATCAGAATTTAAACTTAAGCAGCTTAAATGATCTGTGCAATCAACTCTTTGAGGCCAAATTGGACTCAACCCAATTTGATTTGTGAAGAGGAAGTTCTCTTGTATGGTATATAAGATATATTGGGTAGTTGTTTAAATGCTCTGCACCATTTCCTTCCACTACCTCAAGCATTGATCACTGCCACTATGCATTGCATTGTTGCTGACAGAAGCACTAGGGATAGTGTGTTGCTTCCATTGGCCCTTTGTCTTACATTTTATAGGAGGCAGGTGGCTGCTGCCCTTTCTGTCACTTGCAGCCATAAATTATTAGATTCACAAAGAATTACTTGCCATGAACCTGAAGGTTAAGGAGATGCCCATTCATCTCCCTGACACCATGTGCAACAGAGTTCATTGGACGTATAGTAACAGGTAAACTACAGAAAAGCATCTCAGGTGTAGACACAGATGCTCCAATGTACTGTTTCTCCCTGATCCTTTTCTCTTGAAACGTGGTTGCTTTTTAAAGGTTAAGGAAGAGAAAGCAGACAATATGTCCCCTGAGAGCAGATGGTGCAATTCCTTTACAAGTTGCACACTGGGTTGAATGCTTGGCTGCTCCGTGTTTGTACAAGCTGGCAGTATTCAAGGAAGAGAAAACATGAAGGGTGCTACAGCTTTAGGAAAGACTTGATTGACTTGTGCTATTTCTTTGTTCTTCCTAATGCTTCCACTCATTTTGGTTACTTTTTAATCTCCCCCCCCACACACACTTTGCTGAGCCTTACATAACTGTATCCTCCTAGCTAAGAGTCTAAGAACAGCCCAACACTTACAGATGAATCTTGTGCAGGGCTGAAGCTTAAGAACTGTTCAGTCATAACAGGAAATGGCAGCTCTAAAGCTGCATTCTATTATTTAGAGAAGGGAAAATTGTAGAGACCTGAAGATAGTTATAGAAGACTGGGGGAAAACTATTTTACACGTTGCAGTGGCCTGGTAGAGAAAGAAGTGCAGTACATGATTTATTTGTTTTATTAAATTTGTATGCTGCTCATTTCTCTACCAAGGAACTCTGGGTGGCTTAAAATTAGATAGATGATAGATAGATAGATAGATAGATAGATAGATAGATAGATAGATAGATAGATAGATAGATAGATAGATAGACAGACAGACAAACAGATAGATCGGTAGGTAGGTAGGTAGGTAGGTAGGTATAGATAGATAGGTAGGTAGGTAGGTAGGTAGGTAGATATACTGTAGATAGATGATAGATAGATGATAGATAGATAGATAGATAGATAGATAGATAGATAGATAGATAGATAGATATAGATGATAGATAGATAGATAGATAGGTAGATAGATAGGTAGGTAGGTAGGTAGATATAGATAGATGATAGATAGATAGATAGATAGATAGATAGATAGATAGATAGATGATAGGTAGGTAGGTAGATAGATGATAGGTAGGTAGATAGATAGATAGGTAGGTAGGTAGGTACATATAGATAGATGATAGATAGATAGATAGATAGATAGATAGATAGATAGATAGATAGATAGATAGATAGATAGATAGATAGTGGCTTCCACTGAGGACCTGTATACTGCACAAGCCAGAAAGAGGGCTGAGAAAATATTTACAGATCCCTCACATCCTGGGCATAAACTTTTAACCCCTCCCCTTGGGACACTGCTACAAGGCATTGCATGCCAAAACAACTACCAGTACGCACAAAGATATTCCCCCCCCATGCCATCACTCTGTTAAACATATAATTCCTATAGCATCATTATGCATAATGATATTTATCCATGTAGTAGGACTGTATTGCTATTATCCTTCTCATCTTCTCATTTTTCTCATCTTTCTTATCTTTCCTATTTTCTCATCTTTCCTACTATCTTCTATTGGTATCTTATGATCATCACTTGTTGTTTGTATCTTATGATTTATGATTGTATCTTATGATTTATAATTTATGACCTATCACATGTGTTTCTAATCACACTTGGCCAAAAGAGAATAGAGTATATTCTATAACAAAATAAAACAATTATAGAACAAAAATATTAATACATCAAACATTAAAAGTTAAAACATTAAAATTAATATTAACATGGATAAAAAAACAAATGTGTGGATGGGATGGATGTGAGAACTTGTATTAGTCTAACTCTAGCCATTTCCAGAATGGGAGGCCCCAATCAGGACCCCAAACCAGTTGGCACAGCCAGGTTTTCAGAATCTTTCAGAAGGCCAAGAAGGTGGAGATTACCCCTTGGGAGGCATGATATTCTAAAGAGCTATGGCATCTTATGGCCTCTTTGACTGTTATAGACAATGAGAGCATTCCTGATGTGCTATAGAGAGGTGTAGCAAACTACAGTAATGTGAAAAGCTATGACAAATCAGAGACTTATAAACTTCCCTTTTATTTAATTTTCCCTACACCAGTAAGCGGGACTGGATTCATCTGTCTGTTTCCCACCATTTTTGTGGATCTTAACTTGAAATAATTATGGTTAAAGAAACTTGGAAGAATAAAACAGTTATATATGCCTAAATAAACATACTGTATTTTGTTAGTTGTCTTAGATGAATAGCTATTTAAAAATGGAGATCCCCTGAAATAATTATTCTAAATATTCAAACATGTTACTGGTGTACCTCTGTTTATCACCAAACCAGGATCATTTTTAATCGGGCTTTTGCCATCAGTTGGGCAATTTATGTTAGCAAAGGATTATTAAATTAGTTTGATGTGCTGGATTTCTGGATGATCAGTTTTTGGTAACTTTATATAGTATCTGACTGGTCCAAACTGCCAAATAATTTGAAGCTTAATTTTTAATGCCTAATCTGAATCACTCCAGCCCACAAAATATCAGCTTTGGACAACAAAGCACTGATTGCTACATTACAGCTCAAGACGAAGTAAAATACATTCAGTGATACTCCTCACAGGTATAGTCCTATCGCACTTTGCACATTCACAGCTTCCCAAAAGATGGTAGACAAGGCAGTTTTAAAAATGCCTGGTTCATTGGTAATGGGCAGAAAATTACTTTTCTCCCAAATTTTCTTTTGGTGGGTACAATGTATATTAGAATACATCCAAATATACCTCAAGAGCAGCAAAAAAAAATCTTGATTTTACATTTATTAATCTATGTCAAACTGATCACAGTTCTTTGGTGCAGATGCAATAGTCAGAATGAGATTTTAGTAACAGCATAATTATCATGCCAAGTATTGACAGGCAGGTGATTGATTCCTCAATCTTCAGTTGGCATCTCCTTCAATAAGTTACTCCCATAGCAGAAATGTGCTGGTAGAGGGTACAGGGTCTTTCTGGTGTGTGTATGTGTGTGTGTTTGTGCACTTGTATTATTTAAGCAATATGTCAAAAACAGGTCATGGGGAAGGAAAGGCAAGCTTGGCTTCCTTCAAGGAGCATTTTGTAAAAAGAGAGAAATGTTTAAATTAGCTGGGCAGTTCAAGAACTAAACTCCTCCACATAGTTTCATTGTTCATTGCCATCAAATGCTGAGGGCTTGCTTTCAAATTACACAAACATTATCCGGAAATTTACTGGCTTTATATATTCCCAAGCAGAAGGTTTTCTGCTGCCCTGTCAGGCTTCACCATGACACCTCTTTCTGTTTAGATAAAGAGGGATTACCTCTGCCCCTTCACACCTCCCACAACCAGAAAAGTACAGATTCTGCCAGAGGACATAGGGCCCTGCTGTGTGTTACACTATAAATCCTATTGAATTTCCTATCAAATTTGCCTTGGGAATTTTAAATGCACAGATTTTTTTAAACTTCCTTCCTTCTTTCCCCTTCCTTCCTTCCTTCCTTCCTTCCTTCCTTCCTTCCTTCCTTCCTTCCTTCCTTCCTTCCTTCCTTCCTTCCTTTCTCCCTCCCTCCCTCCCTCCCTCCCTCCCTCCTCTGTTTTCAGAGGACAATAACAGAGGTGGTATTCAGCAGGTTCTGACCAGTTCTGGAGAACCGGTAGCGGAAATTTTGAGTAGTTCAGAGAACCGGTAAATACCACCTCTGACTGGCCCCACCCCCATCTATTCTCTGCCTCCTGAGTCTCAGCTGATCGGGAGGAAATGGGGATTTTGCAGTAACCTTCCCCTGGAGTGGGGTGGGAATGGAGATTTTACAGTATCCTTCTCCTGCCATGCCCACCAAGCCATGCCACGCCCACCAAGCCATGCCCACAGAACCAGTTGTAAAAAAATTTGAAACCCACCACTGGACACTAAGTATTTTTGGCTGTGCCTTCATATATAGACAGAAAGAACATGGGAAATCTATACTAGAACGTGCGACTGTCAGAGCATCAAAATTAAGGTTTTGTGATAAATTGCAGTTTGAGGCATACTTTTGAAGAAAATTTAAGCTAATCCTATGGCAACAGGCATATGGAAAATGTAATATGTGTATGTTTTTAATAAACAGAGCTGATACAAGGCCAATCACAATTAAGCTTCATTTGGCATAGTTCCAGTGTCATCAGAGGTTAGAGTGTTAGCTAGTTTGGCAAGGTAGACTTTTTGCATGCGTGCAGATATGGAAATAATTATCAGCATGCAAATACTGTATGTATCTTTTGATTTTCTTTTTATGCACGATCAATTCCATCTCTTAAAGAGGTGGTGTCACCGATGGCAAGTGTTAGTGGTTAAAATGTAGCTAATGCCCCAATAATATTAGAGACAGAGCTAATACAAGGAAAAGAGGAAGCATACGGAGGGGAAAAAAAAGAGGGGAAAAGGAAGGGAACCATTTAATATAGAGCCTGGCTAATGGGGTGACTTCCCCATATGCCATGCCCCTCTGCACCATTTGGCCATGTTCACCCTGCATAATAGGGATATTTTTTTATTTTCATATTCCCCCTCTCTATCCCTTAATATTGGTATAGAAAATACTTGAGTGATCTGTGCTACCAATATGATCAAAACATCCTACATTATGGATGCAGTGTGTGGGCCAGGTATCTGAGAACAATTTCACAGTAGCAATTATGCTACAAAATCAATGTATGAATCAGACCTTTAGTTCAAGCTGTTAATGCTTACTTTTTTTTTTTTTATTGCCTAGATATTTCTACACTGGAACAAAGAATTAGAGAAATGCTGGGAGAATATCCAGATAGGAGTGCAAGAGAGTGCAAGCATATCACTTGTCAATAATAATGCATGACTTGTTTACTTCAGCAGGACAATGTAGCCAGGTGGTCAGCAAAAGATTTGCCACCCATTTCATGGGCCCTCAGAAGTAAAACAACCAAGCTATTTTATCATTCTTATGCTTTATGAAAGGTAACAATTCTAGGAGGTGTTTGGAAAGTGCTAAAAGACAACAACACAGACGCCGACACCACCACCGCCTAATTTATTTTAGAATTGTGATATCCTTGGTGTTCCCTGAGCTTGGTTGTTTACCTGCAGATATTTCATTAAATGACTACGTCACATCTTAGCACTGGAAGGAAGTGGAGTTTTCTCCCTGTTTATATACAGTATAAATACAGTGCCTACTCAGATGACAATCAAGCAGTAAACAACTTCCTAATCAAAGAACTACAGAGGAGAAAACAACACTCCCATCAACTACTGCAGGGATGGGCAACTGTGGCCCTTTTACAACCTGTAGACTTCAACTCCCAGAATTCCTGAGACAGCTGTCTCAGGAATTCTGGGAGTTGAAGTCCACAGGTTGTAAAAGGGCCACAGTTGCCCACCCCTGAACTACTGTATATAAACATAGAGCAAACCCTGCTCCCTTCTAGCACTGAAAGTATTACCTAGTTGGGTAACAAAATGCCTAAAGAAAAACAACCATGCTCAGAGAGCACAGACTTTATAGTTCATCCCTGAGCAACATATATTTTCGACTCGTAGTTTAGAAACTCAAGGCAATAAACTCAAAATGGAGCCATTTGAAAAATAGGAATTTGATTTATGGCTGGGCTCAGAAATGCCCATGGAATGTGCAAATAGCCACACCTCTTCTATTCCTCATCAGGAAAAACCATGGCTTTTAGCTACTGTGTGGTTTACTGAAGGCACTATACATTACGATTTACAAGTTCGAATGGTTAGTTTCACACAACTTTGTAAACCACATTAGAGCCACATTGTGGCTTTGTGCAAGGGTGTGAATGCCGAGAACTAGAGATTTTGTTTTGCTAAGGACTATTTTCCTCACAGTTCTGCCTCTCCAGGATAGAAGAAATAACTTCACTAGGTAGTGGCTACGGGACTCTTGCTAATTCTATGTTTCCTTTTTCATAATGACGCGCCCCAGCATTCGTTTCCTAATATTCTGCAGACATTTCTCTCAATATCTGACTTCTGCTGACTGCCGGCTGCCTGCAATTTGGCAGTTCAAATCCCACCAGGCTCAAGGTTGACTCACCCTTCCATCCTTCTGAGGTGGGTAAAATGAGGACTCAAATTGTTGGGGGCAATAGGCTGACTCTGTAAAGTGCTTAGAGAGGGCTGTAAAGCATTGTAAAGTCTAAGTGTCATTGCCAATATCTCCTTTTCTGAAAAGAGATGTAATGTTTCCCAATTGGGCTATTGGAAGTGCCTTACGCAGTGGAGAAAGTAGATGACACTTTAACAGTGTCACGTGGAACATGCAGTACTTCTTTGATTCTCTTTTATGAATAAATAAATAAGACCAAAGAAGACCTACAGTACTGAATACACATAAGTGACTTTAGGCTTGAAACTCGAATTGTCATAGTTACTTTTCTCTATACTCTTTTTTCTATATTCTCTTAACATTTAAAGGGTGTGTTTTTCCCCCTTAAAAAGACCTAAATCCAGGGAATGTTTTTCTTGCTGCCATCTTATTTCACAATGACAGATTTCAATGGCCCCAAAGAAAAGGAGAAGTGCTACCTTTTGAAGGAGAAAACCATTATTACTATTTCAGTTCTTAGGAGAGGAAATGGGAAGCAGCATCTAGTTCTGGTGTTTTGAAACACACCTAGCCACACAAGAGAACAGGTAGATTGGAACTAGAAACTTCAGCAGTCAAGGATCTTATGCTATGATTGTTGTATAAGGCTTGCAGCAACTCTGGTTGATGATGCAAAATGGGCAGGCAACTGGAGAAATGTGTTTATTTGTGTGTATCGGGGTGGGTTGCCCCCGGTTTGGACCGGTTCTATAGAACCGGTAGTAAAACTGGAGGGAAGCTCCGCCCACCGACCCTAACATCAGCAAAACACTTCTGCGCATGCGCAGAAGAGTGCGTGCGTGCATGAGTGAGCAAAGCGAGCGTGCGCGGCCCCATTGCAAACTGGTAGTAAAAGTAAGTAGAACCCACCCCTGGTGTGTATGTGTGAGACAGAAAACTTTGCATTGTTTTCCTGCTTCAGGATGGAAGCATCCTTTAAGAGAACTGTGTTTTTCTCAGTTGGGATGGCAATGGGGCCCTTGAATACCCCAGTGGACAGGCTAACGATGCCCCATGCCAAAGCTACACTATGTGTTTTAATCCGTGCAGTGAGATTTTCTATTTTGTTCCTGATTTGGCAGCAATGCATTTTTTAAAACAGCTATGCCAATTTTAGAACTTACACCACAGTTTTACTATCGGTAATGTTGTATGTTTTCTGCAATCCTGATCAGAGGAAACTATGGAAACCTACAGAAGGATTGTTATGGAATATAAAAGGAGACATTGGGGGCTGCGTTCAATTGTAAGGTTGTGGTTGATAGATGAAGTGGATGGGTGGAGGTAGGACAGACTTTCTCAGCCTGGCAACTGCAAGATCCATGAGAAGTCTGCCTCTTAAAATTCCCAGTTAGATTGGCCATTGAATACATTGGCTAGAACATGGAATTGCAGTCTCCATGTGTTTGAAAGATCCTAAACTGAGAAGCCATGATCATTTGTTAATTAGATGTTTACAAACATGTGCCATATTAACTACTTATCTAATGCTTACGTTTTTCCTCTGATTTCTTTCCTCTTTGAATGCAAGGGAGGCAGCATAATCTACCGGCATAAAATATTCACTCTGAAAAGTCTTTCACATCCTATTGCAATTTTTCAAAGCAGTGACACTTCATTGGCAGATTGCATACTGCTATTGCAGTCCAAGTCAAAAGTTTTGTTCCCATTTGGTAGCACTCTAAATGCTTCCAGATAGGCCCTTTCTAATGCTATAAATCCCGAGGTTCTTTCCTTCTGTGGGTTGGGAAAAGGGCAGAAGTGGAGGGAAACATGGAAGGATTATAAATGAGAGACCTCCCACAAGATTCTGTGTCTGAAGCAAAGGCTATTACACAAACCGAAGTTTTGTCTAGAAATCGGCTTTCTGTGGAAGAGCACTTGGTGGGGAAATGCAGGAAGATTTCAAAAGTGGCTGATGGATAACCTTTGACTCCTTGTAGAAAAAAAGGGTTTCTTTGGGATTCTGTAAATACATTTTGCTTTCAGACTATAGTTATTGCTGTTTCACCTTCTCAAGGACCCAGAAATGAGTTTGCTTCCAAAGAAAAGATGAAGTATCATATATTATCAAGCTAAGTTTTTGTCCTTGAATTCCCAGGCAAGTTGCAGCTGAGACAAATCTTGAGACAGGAAGGTTTGTTTCTTTCCCCAGATCTCCTCTGCAAGAATTTCTGACAGGCGGATAACACTGGTTGGTCCTCACCTAATCCTCTAGACCAGGGATGGCAAACCTTTTAGAGACCGAGTGCCCAAACTGCAACCCAAAACCCACTTATTTATTTATCGCAAAGTGCCAACACGGCAATTTAACCTGAATAATGAGGTTTTACTACCTAAAATAATAATAAACAATGCAGAGTTCAGCTAATTGTTCTAAGAAAAACGTGATAAATGCACTTTTATGCCCCTTCATTTTTTTCCTGCTTTTGAAATATTACATTTAGTAATAATAAAAAAAGAAAACATTTTGTACTATCATTTCTCTCATTCCCTCCATCACTCTTCTCCCCTCTCCCTTTCTCCTTCTCTTTCTCTCTCTTTCCCTCTCTCTCTCTTTCAATCCCTCCCTCTCTTTTCTCCCTCTTGTTTTCTCATTCCCTCCATCTTTTCTCTCTCTCTCTTTCCCTCCCTCTCTTTCAATCCCTCCCTCTCTTTTCTCCCTCTCGCTTTCTCATTCCCTCCATCTTTTCTCTCTCTCTCTCTCTCTTTCTCTCTTTTTCTCTCCCTCTCTTTCCTTTGCTCCCTCTTTCTCTCTGCCTCTCTCTCCCTCCCTCCCTATCTCTTTCCTTCGCTCTCTCTCTTTCTCTCTTTCTCTCTCTCTCTTTTCCTCCCTCTCTCTTTCTCTTTCTCCCTCTCTCTTTTCCGCCCCCTCTCTCTTTCTCTCTCTTTCTCTTTCTCCCTCTCTCTTTTCCTCCCCCTCTCTCTTTCCCTCCCCCTCTCTCTTTCTCTCTGCCTCTCTCTCTCTTTCCCTCCTCCCCTCTTTCTCTCCCTCCCTCTGTCCCTCTTCTTCCCTCCCTCTCTCTCTCTCTCTTTCCCTCCCTCCCTCTCTCTCTCTCTCTCTCTCTCACCCCCCCTGGGGGGGAGGAAGGAACGAACTGGTCCTGGGTGGTGGGAATCTGATGTCTGGAGGCCAACTAGCCCAAGAGCAGCATGCCAAAGACCAGCTGGCCAGCGGGGAGGCGGGGCATCCCAACACAGGCAGCTCTACAGGAAAAGCAACTGACCAGATGTCAGTTGCTTTTTTTTGCCGAGCCGACACAGGGTCGCAATGTGGCTCCACGCTAAATTCCACTGTGCTGCACAAGGCACTGTGAGAGTAGGGGACAGGCCATGGAGGCAGCAACAGCAAATGTACTGCGACGAAGGTGGAATGCTGTTTCGCACATTTTTTTTAGTCCCTCAAACGTTTGTTTCCCTGCAAACGACAGCGAGAAATGTGACGGATCTGGGCTGGGGCGAAGGCACAGAGTGCTCTGTGTGCCACCTCTGGCACGTGTGCCATAGGTTAGCCACCAGGGCTCTAGACTCTCTAGTTGCTTGGGGATTTCCTACGCATCCCTCCCTTTTAGGAAAATAAAGAGGGGAGGGATGCAATTGTTTGAATCTCCCACAGCTTAAATATCCTAGGTCTTAGAGACTATCCTGCAGAAAAAAGAAAATAGCGTAATGATGGAATAAGCAATGGAGATCTCAGCCAGAAATTTTAAAACAAGGCAGTCAAATGTCACCATACAGAACAAAAATCTATTTAGCAAAAGGAAAAGGGAGAAGGGAAAGCTGAAATCCTACAGCAGTGTTGCAAGACTGGCTGGGGAATTCTGGGAATTGAAGTCCAACCATCTTAAAGCTGCCAAGATTAGGAAACACTGCCCTAGAGAGAGAATTTAAGTCAAATTAAATTTAAAAATTGTTCAAAGGTGACTCGTACATGTTAACTAAATTGAATAGAACCATGGCTTCCAGAATTAGTGTTTTTGCCTAATAGAGCAGATGGTTGCATGATTCTGAGAGTGAAACTACCCATTGGGGTTTCACTCTGTTTTAGACAATGGAAGTCAGTGAAAATTAATCCTTTGAAAGAGATGTTTGTTCAGCTATCACAGCACTAGCTCTCTATAGTTAGTGGTCTAGGTCAGTGGCTCCCAACCTTTTGGGCACCAGGGATTGGTTCCATGGACAGAGTTTTTTCCACGGACTGGAGAATGCATGGTTTCGCATGCTGTCTGCATCCCATGGATGGAGCTTTGCTTGTTTGCTTGGCCCAGTTTCTGGCTTGCCACAGCCCAGTGCCAATCCACTGACTGGGGGTTGGGGACCCCTGGTCTAAGTGACCTATCTTTACTTCTCTTAGGGGTCATTTCCACTCCCTTAATGACTCTACCCTAACGTTATAAAATGACCACTCTGTTTCATTTTAATTCAAATGATAAAACTGCAGCATCCTAATACCTTAGAATGCCTCTTGCTCTCGCCTGCCACATTAATGACTCATAACATCCTATGGCAGATGTGGGTGGCTCCCAGTATCCAATTTGTGACCTTCCGAGAGCTTCAGAGTGAATTTGGCCACAGTGAATTTTTTTCATTTTTGAGATTTTCTGAGGAAAGGTTAAATGGGTGCTTGAAGCATTTTGTACTTAAAAACCTCTGAAACAACTCTAAAACAATCACTGATCATTCTCCCTAATTCTCCCAGGTGTTTAGAATGGCAGGTTTAGCCACCTGTCAAGCTGCCCAAGTAACAAGTGGCAGGATGCTGGGTGAGGTAGGAAGGAGTAGTCTCAGTGCTTTTGCAGTACAATCCACCCTCAGCACTCATTCTGTGTCAGTCTGGCTATTTCTGAATGGATGCACAGTGCTTTTCTTCCTTGCTGATGGATAACATGTGCAGAGGGAACATAGGGTGAAGCATGGGAGAATGATTGATAGCAAGCTGGCTGTAAGGGAATGGTAGTACCAGCACTAAGCAACTAAAGCATAAAGTAACTAGGAAATTATCGTGGGGACCGTGCATGCTATATCAAACTTCTGTAATCCCTTCAGTATGAATGGGCTTCCCCATAATAGTAATGACAACTATCACTGTGATATTCAGTGCCACAATGGGACAACTCTCCGGGACCAATTTATTACAGAACAAGTCACCACGAGGCAATTTAACAATTCAATATAATTATTTAAAATAAATAAAAAATATTTTAATTTTTGTCATTCACATTTCATTTTGTCCCTTTTTTTGTGTGTCCTTTCTTTAATTATTCTATTCCACCATTTTTTTTAAAAAGATTAGTGTAATACTTGTCCTGCAACTAGTTGTCCTATGCGAGTTGGCTGTGGGAGTTTTCCTGCAGCGAATTGACCATAGCAAGTTGACTGTGGCTAGTTGGCCATGGTGAAAGCTGGAATAAAAATATAATAGAAAGGAACTTTGAAAAAATATAATTGAAAAAAACCTAGAAGTCATCCAGTTCAGATAATTTCACACCTTTATTTAGCAACTCTTAAACAACAATACAAATTAACTCAGTATTATTCCAATATTACACATCATGATAAGGCTTGTTTTAACCATAGTTTAATGAGCACGTTTTTCATGTAAAGGCATGATTTAGGAGCATTAAGAGCTGTGTTCGCACAGTGCTCCACTACAACACAACTGTAAAGTATCATTTGGGAATCGTCAGATGAGAAGTGGGTGGTCAGGAACCAGCAGGTTCACAGTTGGCAGAGAGGGACAAGGCTAGGCCAAAAAATGTTCCTAAAGAGAAGACAACAGATGAAATGGATTTGCCTGAATCTTCCTGTCATCTTCCATCAATGAATGAAGAAGCAAGAAGTCTGAAATGGAAGGTTTACTGGAAGTGTTCCATTGTCTGAAGACAGAATCTGGGCTTTAGCAAGATGAGTCTATATCAGCATTTAAACCTAATTATTATTGGTTCTCAGTGTTGCTATGTAACTTCAACCAAAACTATTTCTTCATTGGCTGGACCTGCTCATTGTAACTTTGATGTTGCACTGGAATTGCAGTGTTTACTCCTATGATATGATGTTCTTTCCCCCACCCCCACCCCGGCTTCCAATTTGGCTTTGCTCTTCCCTGACTTCCCAACTTGCAAATGATTTATGGCTGATTCTGGTCATAAAACAGGATGCCAAGGCTTGGTGTCAGGTTTGGCACAGTGCTCCCAAGCATCAATTGGCTTTAGTGCCCATAACCTATCTAGCCGATGCAGAAGGGACATAGATGCAATGAAACTCTGCCAGTACTCTCAAGGCTCAAGAAGTCATGGATTCCAGGCAGGACAAAAAGGAGAGGGTGAAGTGACTTGCAACTTTGTGGTACTGAAAATGACAATATTTTCTCTGACCAGCAAGATTTTGAGTTGCCAATTCCATGAGTAAAGACTTGTGAATGGTAGTGTCTAGATTAAGTTTGTTGTGCTAAGTTCACCTGAGACAGCGATTCCAGCATAATTACAAGAATGTTCACAGCTGCCTCAAGTAGCACAATACAAAAGCCTTCTTCAATGTTCCTTACTCATTCTCCCAAATGTTTGTCAGACGAAAGAAGAACATTTGTTCCCCCATGAGGTGAGAGAATTGCTCCTTGTGCTGGAGTACATAATGAGCAGTACAACAAGCTGCTTCTTCAGTAGCAGCAGATACAACTAGCTCGAGCATTTTAGAAACAATTTGTTTCTTACCATTATTTTTTTTTAAAAAAAAAGCACTACTCATAGGTATTTACCACTGCGTGATATGCAAAAATATAATTTCTAAATAAGAAACAGCAAGATTGTTAGATGTGGTAAAAGACTTGGAATGGCAGTACAAAAGTCAGAACTTGCAATGTGGCATCACCGTGCAGGTTTTGCTATTTTGAGTGTCCTTGTGGTTAGGAACAGATGCCTATGATTGTACCTATTCAAGTTCTTCTAGAGGACAAGACCAAACTGCTGTGTTATAACAGAAAAGAACTGAAACAACACCGAACAAAACACAACTATTATTTATGAATACACTGTTAACACTTCTGACCAACAGTGCCTGCACATTTGAAATTACATGAGGTCCTGCATTTTGAGCACATAGTACTCATGAGTATAAATAACATAAAATAAAATTCAGTTGTTTTTATCCTTTTATACATACAGCAAAAGCATATGCACCTAATAAATTGGAGTTAAATGCTAATAAGGTTACAAACCTGTACCGGTTTGCTTGCAAGAAAGCTCTGTTTAACTCTGTGAGGCTTGCTTCAATATGATACAAATTGCACCAGGATTGCATTCACAATTACAGTCTGTTCCTGAACAGGTGTATTAGTTCAATTTGTTTCCAGTATTTTGAACTCTGTAGATATCTCCTAAATAGGTAAAATTACAAAGAAAACTCCCAAGTATTATTCCCTGAAATTGGGAGGGGGAGAGAATTAAATTCTGGTTTGTTGTTGCTTTCCTCATCCATATCTATATGTGAATGGCAGAAGAATTTCATCATGGGAACAATATCCAGATTTTGGACAGCAGCCAGGACTATGGCTGAGGTATGCAAACTTGAGCCTTGGTTGCATGAGATCCCATGCTGCATCAAATTTCAATCTTCCACCCTTTTGTAATTCTGGAGCGATCTGTGATGAGAAATTAGTGATAGAAGCAGAAATGCTAATGGATCACATCAGCTATTAAAATGAAAGCTCCATCCTTAGAAGAGGGAGAAGAAGACAGTTCCAGGCCCACAACTTGACACTGCCATATTGCCTTTGACAGACCTTAAGTCTTCCCCAAAACATCAAGTGCAGTCTCTCCTGACCATCTTATCCTAGGTGTCTTCCTCCTGACTGGACTAAGCTAGGCTTTTAAATGACTGAAAACTAACAAAAAATGTGCTGCCCTCACTGGCTGTCTTTATCCAGGCATTGATAATATTTTGGCACACTGTGTTGTCCATATTTATAGGCCACGCCAAGGAAGGGATTGATAGGTTTCCCTCAATTTATGTCTCTCTCCTCTAGTCAGCCCTTCAAGACAGCCCATGCCAGGAAATAGACATCACAAGAATGACTAGAAGTCTGATGAATTCTTAGAGTATATAAAGCTTGACAGAGATTCTCTCTTCTTTCTTCTTAAACTGAAAAGAGTCCCTCCCCTTCTCTTGTTTTTCTGGGATAAGGTCACATTTTCATAATGGCTGTTGATTCTTTCTTCAAAGCTATTTGCATTCTCATTTATACTTCCCATTAAATGTAAACGTCTACCAATCACTTCCTTTAAGGAGAGCTGAAAAGCGAAAGTTAGAATATTTTGGACATGTGATGTGACACCCAGAAAAATATGGCATCCTTCACTTAATCCTCCAGGAAAAGATTGAAGGCAAACGAGGTCCAGGCAGAAAAAGAACATCATGGCTTCAAAACCTAAGGGACTGGTTTGGGCAAAACTCAGCAGCACTTTTTCATGCGGCTGTTGACAAAAATAGGATTGCCAACATGATCTCCAAAGTTCAATTACAGATATGGCACAAGAAGAAGGAGAAGGAGAGCTGAGACTGGGAAGGCAAGGACTAGTAGGTTTAACACTCTGGCAAAACATGCTCTGGTGTCACACAATTGTTTTGCATGGGTGCAGGACTCTGACTGTCATTTGGTATCAGCAGATAATTGATCTCCCTTTACATGGATTTGATGCTATTCCAGTCCAATGCCTTGGTAATTGGCTCCATTTCAGAAGCTGTGTGGAACAATAATGACATATTAGGGAGAGGGAAAGTTATAACACGAAGCAACAGATTGGTGAGGGAGCTGATTAGCAAAATGCCCATAGAAAGCAATGGCTTCTATTAGATTTTAAAATATTAGGGAATTAGAATTAGATTAGAATTCTTTAGAATTAGATCAGAAGGGACATGATGTGCTTGCATTAGCCTAATTGGTCAATACATGCTGATTCTTCCCATTAGAAGTCACCTGGCTGCAGGATCTTTGGAAAGATCTCTGAAATGTGTCGCATTACACCCAGGTGAAAAAACTACCATGACTTACTGTCTGTTTCAACATTATCATTAAAGATGATTTTAAGCTGCCTCTGCCTCTGGCATAGTTGGGGATGAAATGAAGCCCATGTTAGGAGGAACTGGAAGAACAAAACTGGAAGAACATGCTGGAGCATGTTCATGACATGGTTAGATGTGAGAGGATGTGAGAGCCCTTGGTTCCAGATCAGTGGTGAGTTGCTCCCAGTTTGCATCGGTTCACAAGAACCGGTAGTAAAAATTTGTAGTAGTTCGGAGAACTGGTAATAACATTGGCTGGCCACGCCCCCGAACCGATCCCTGGCCTGGTCGCTGCTCGCTTACCCCACCCACCTCATCAGAGGCTTTTTTTTTTTTTTACTTTTAAAAGCATTTTTTCTACAACTTCTTTGGCTGAAAAATGCTTTTAAAAGTAAAAAAAAAAAAAGCCTCTGATGATTGCGCGGCTCAGCTGGGATCGTCAGAGGCTTTTAAGAGCATTTTTTTCTGCAACCTCTTCAGCCGAAGGGGTTGTAGGAAAAAAAAATGCCTTTAAAAGCCTCTGGTGATCCCAGCTGAGTTGCCTGATCGTCAGAGGCTTTTAAAAGCATTTTCCCCTGCAACCTGTTAAGGTTGTAGAAAAAATGCTTTTAAAAGTAAAAAAAAAAAAAAAAAGTTGGCCGCGCCCACCCAGTCACATTACACCCCCACCACGCCCACAAAATAAGCCACGCCCACAGAACCGGTAGTAAAAAAATTTAGAACCCACCCCTGTTCCAGATAGTAATTCCTGCATCTCCACCACAATCTGCATATTAACGTCAATATGGCTTGGCATCTCATACAAATATATAAAGCTGAGTTTCTACTATACATCATGCTAAGCCATAAAAACAGTTAGCTGTACTAACTGGGTTGACTCGACACACTAGACCATGCTCAAACACATATTACAGCTTAATCTATTTTACTGATGCCAGCTGCAAAAATAAAGCAGTGACCAATGGAGGGAAATTGTGAAGGGGATGGAATTCAATAAGCAGAACGAGATGGAAAAGATTAAGTGTTGTACTCTATGTCTAGTTTAAGGAGGAGGGGGTGAAAGTGCCGCAGTGATGAGTCTTTAAAAGTCATGTAAATGCCAAGAGCTGAAAAAGATTATTTAGGGCTTTACATGGCAGGTGCATAAGTAGAGATGCAGAAAGACTGAAATAGGAAAAAGTGTTAGTGTTC
Source organism: Pituophis catenifer annectens (assembly GCF_029215685.1). Taxonomy (NCBI): domain Eukaryota; kingdom Metazoa; phylum Chordata; class Lepidosauria; order Squamata; family Colubridae; genus Pituophis; species Pituophis catenifer. The sequence continues at coordinate 97,300,168 of NW_027256882.1, forward strand.
AATTATGAAAGAGCTGCCTGTCAGACTCAGTGTCGTGAGATGATGGAATTCTGAAATAATTAAAGCTGCATCAGCTACAAACCGTGTTCAGTCAGGAAACCCAGCGTAAATGGTTTGCTTTGGCCTCAGTAAACCCTGCCACACTACAGCCCATTAGGGATGCAAATGCTTGGGTTCATTTTTCTCGTTTTTTGCAGAGATCCGTGGGAGGCAGTGAGTGTGATGGGAAGCGACCTCCCCAGTGGAAAACTAGAGTGGAAAATAATTGCATAAAGACATGTTCCTCTTGAAGCGGAGGTACATAGAGGAAAAAATAAATCCTTCTTCACTTTTCACTTTTGGAGCACTGCCCTCAGATTGCAGTTCACACTATGGGACCTCACACCCTTGAATAGCTAACTCTTTGTAGAGGCTGACATTGGCCCTATTTTTCTACCCTTGTTGAGGTAATGACAGAATAATACTGGTGTCAATTGACATGCCTAAATCATAAATCCCATTCACTTCTCCTGTCTCCTGCATTGGTGATATTACGTAATACAGTCTGTATTACAGTCTGTGAGAGCCGAGGTGGTACAGTGGTTAGAGTGCAGCACTGCAGGCTACTTCAGCTGACTGCTAGCTGTAGTTCGGCAGTTCAAATCTCACCGGCTCAAGGTTGATTCAGCCTTCCATCCTTCCAAGGTTGGTAAAATGAGGACCCAGACTGTTGAGGGCAATATGCTGACTCTGTAAACTGCTTAGAGAGGGCTGGAAAGCACTGTGAAGTGGTATATAAGTCTAAGTGCTATTGCCATTGCCATTGCTGTGCAACCCCAAAATGTAGCTTAGAGAACATTAATAACACAGCATGAAACACTGAGCTATACATATGTTCGCTATTGCAATGTTCATAAATATTTAAAGGAGGAATATTATGCTCCCAGGAAATGCATTCAATATGCCAAGCAGCCAACAAATTGCAAAGACACATGCACAAACTATCACATTATACAACGTAAAGAAGTAAATGTCTATATTTTACAGTGATGTTGCTAATGCAATTCCAAGGAGCTCAGAGTTGAAAATTTGTTTGTCTGTCAATAACAGAAGGAGGAAAACGATGCCTCCGTTTTGTACTAAGTTACAATTGATGCTGACAGCCCAAAATTTCCATTAATTCATAAACTCAGAGGGCTGACTCAAGCCATAAAGAATAAACCACAGTAGCTGAACTGACACTGTACTTAACATGATTTGAGTGGACATCCTGTGTTCCTTTTGGGTTTGCTGCTGGTTGTATCTTGTTTTTTATTAGGTATTACTGCTAGCACTTTTATTCTTTTACATTGTAGCAATAGCAATAACACTTAGACTTATATACCACTTCATAGTGCTTTCCAGCCCTCTTTAAGCGGTTTACAGAGTCAACATGGGTCCTCATTTTACCCACCTCGGAAGGATGGAAGGCTGAGTCAACCTTGAGCCTGGTAAGATTCGATCTGCCAAATTGCTGGCAGCTGGTGATCAGCAGAAGTAGCTTGCAGTACTGTACTCTAACCACTGCGCTCTTCTTCTTCTTCTTCTTCTTCTTCTTCTTCTTCTTCTTCTTCTTCTTCTTCTTCTTCTTCTTCTTCTTCTTCTTCTTCTTCTTCTTCTTCTTCTTCTTCTTCTTCCTCTTCTTCTTCCTCCTCCTCCTCCTCCTCCTCCTCCTCCTCCTCCTCCTCCTCCTCCTCCTCCTCCTCCTCCTTCTTTATTTTAAATGAATATTGCCTGGACAACCTCAGTTATTGAGGGAAAGACCAGCTTGGATAGTAACTGGATTCTTAAAGGATTTAAATGTCTGAGACTTCTGTTCTGAATAAAAATTAAAACCCATCTCTTAGAAATTCCTTTGCTCACCTTTAGATCAAGTTTTTGTTGTGTTCTCTGCTCACACCATGTTTGTTTATACTAGTTAATAAGGAGAACAAGTTTATTCCTTCGAAAATCATTATGAAAGTAGGCAAAAAAATACACAAGGTCACGTCCTTAAAAGAAAAAGGTAATTTAAATTGATCCAGAAAAAAAGTTTTCCATTCTAATTATGCATTCATTTCTTTTACCAGCACTGTTTTTAAAATTTCTTTTCTTCTGGCAGCAAAGGCGAAAAACCACTTGTAGAGGAACAGAAGCACTGCTGTGCGTGTTACAATTAACTGATGGCCACCAAGGCTACACTCAAACTCTTATTGCTGCTTTTCCTCTGAATGTATGCAGAGCAACATGCAGGCGCACTGGGGGTGGGCTAGGGGGTGGGAGTTCTTCCATCCACTAGGAAAAAAAATGTAATTGCTTTCAGCAATTACTTTCCAGTTACGGAGTTAATTTACAGAAGCACCAATTAAAATGTCAACAATTATAAAACCCTATAGCAAAGTTACGAGCAAGACCAGGAGGAAAGATCTTCAGAAACAACTATTTGAGCCAAGGTGGCGGAGTGGTTAGAGTGCAGTACTGCAGGCGATTTATGCTTAGTGCCAGCTGACTGCAATTTGGCAGTTCAAATCTCACCAGGCTCAGGGTTGACTCAGCTTTCCATCCTTCCGAGATGGGTAAAATGAGCATCCAAATTGTTGGGGAAAATATACTTACTCTGTAAACCGCTTAGAGAGGGCTGTAAAGCACTATAAAGCAGTATATAAGTCTACGTGCTATTGCTATTTCTTCTACATTGTTCCATAATGTATTAGAAACTATAGTTTGGACATATTTAATATATGAGTGAAATCTAGCTGAGCCAAATACCTCAGGTTCAATCTCAATAGTTCATTTTTATGTCATTTTGTATTACAATGGTAACTCTAAATCCATTTTGGTAAACCATCCTACAGGCAATAGACACAATTTAAAATCACAGCTTTCTTATTACCACCTAGTAATAGTGTAAACTGGTAAGTTGGCTTTATGTTTTTCTGATATTGTGTTTATCTTCCCACCTTGAACTGTGACATGTGGGGCATATAAATTTAATAATAATAATCCTGTTATTTTGTATCTTTAAATCAGTGTTGGCTCCTGACGATTGCCTGGATTAGTCCCTGCAGTTTTCTTGACAAGATTTTTCAGAAGTGGTTTGCCATTGCCTCCTTCCTAGAGCTGAGAAAGAGAGACTGGCTGGGTGGGACTAGAACTAGAACTCACGGTCATCCTATTTCTATTCTTGCATATTAACCACTAGGGCAGTGATGGCTAACCTTTTCTGGACTGAGTGTCCAAAGTGGGAATGCGCGTGCATGCGCCCGAACCCCCAAAATGCAATGCATGCACAGCTCCTGTGCATGCCCCCCACATGCATACTCAGCCCCCTGCACATGTACATCCCCCACATGTGCCCCATCCCTGTGTACGCATGCAACCCCCTGCATGTGCCCTGCCCTCATGCATGCATGTGCACCCCCATGTGCCCCATGCATGCATGCACACACCATGTACCCCACCCCCTGCGCATGTGTGCACACCCCCACACATGCCCTACCCTCATTCATGCACACAGGTCTCCCCTGCATGTGTCTTGCCCCCCGCGCATACGTGGCAGAGACCCAAAGACCAGCTGGCCGGTGGGAGGCACATGTGGCAGAGCTGAACTAGGGTGATGGCTCCCGTGCCCACAGAGAGGGCATTGTGTGTCACCTCTGGCACGCGTGCCATAGGTTCGCCATCACGGCACCAGGCTAAACTCTCTACTAAGGCATAAAATTGAGAAAAAAATTGTTACAAATTTTCTGTTAGGTAGACTTTTTTATAGCCCATTGTTTTAGACTTTTTGAAAGGGGAAAGATTAAAGAAACCTCTGCCACCTTCCTCCTCTTCATCATGGTATGGTGAAGGATTTTGCCCCTTACACTAATGTGGACTAAACATACTTGCTTTTAGTCACTTTTATTTCCCTTCTGCATTGTGGCCATTATCCTCTACTAAATTCTGAATTAAAAGTTGCCTGAGTAGACCCATTTTAATATAAAATACCATGTATTCTGATGGTCGTCAATGACAAATTGATCAAAAATATTCCTAGTAAACTTGGAAGGACTGCTACCATCTCATACTTATATAAATATTTCCTGCAATATATAGAGTACACTGCTCATGCTGATAAAAGATTCCAAGAGTACAATACCATAAAAACAATAACAGAATGACCACAAACCAGCCAAATCATGTTAAGCATAATAATTTATTATTGATAATTACAGTGAGCAAAACCATTCTCCATAATATTAATAACTTCTGCAGGATGGAAACTCAAACTCCTACCAATTCTCAAAGGTTTTCATTAATTGCCAGATTTTAGCAGCTTCCCAAAATGCCAACAGAGTTGCTGGCATAAAAAGCATTGGTTTAGGCAGTTTTATTTCTCTTACACATAACAGATAGTCACTAAAGGACTAGTGGAAGATTTTCAGCTATTTCAGATACATTTGCACAATGTTTTTCAGGTATGCAACTGATTTTTAAAGAAAAAAAGAGAATTCATGGATTATTTCTATATACCTGTTGGAATAGACATTTAAAAAGCTAACAACAACAACAACAAAAACCACCTAAAAAGCAGAGCAATAAAGACAGGAGTGTGATGTTCTTACTCATACACAGCTTAGCTTTTGATGTTTGTCACCTCTGCTGTGGTGTGAGACTCGGTCCCCAAGCACTGAGGCACAGTTACAGCACAATGGAGGATTGATAGCTGTGTGAACTTTCTCCTATCTCATCTCAACACAAGCTGAGGTATGTTTATAAGTACCTCAGGGCAAGTGGAATGAGTCAATTTTCATGGAAACATCATCTAAAATTCCTTGTTTAACTTCCCAGCAGAGCTTACATCCCTGAACTTTCTTGATAGTCTTCCAGTTCAAGTAATATCTGACTTTGCTTAGCTTTTAAATAATCAATCCCATGGAAGTCAGTGGACTTGCTTCAGAGTATACAACTCTAGGATTACTTAACAGAGGGCTATAAGGGCTGACTGAATTCCACACCTGCAATCTCCTGCAGCTACTTGTAGCTTTGAGATATCTTATGCTATTACCTGTGTATCCATTAATTCCCTCAGATATCTTTCTGGATTACTTTTTGTAGGTGCTTCTAATGGTTGTTGTTTATATCCTATGTTAACCTTTCTAATCACTTTCTGATTCTGTATTGTGAAGAGCTGTATACCATTTCAAATATTATTCACTGTTAACTGAATTTGCATGTTCTAAATCCAAGATGATAATAATAGAAGGAAATCACATTTGTCGCTGGGCATCTCTCTCTCTCCCATGCTGATTTGTGAATGTCTTTCCTGACAGATCATCAGAAGCTAGAACGAGAGGCTCGGATCTGCCGCCTTCTAAAACATCCTAACATAGGTAGGAAAAAGTTTTCTAGCTCTTTCTAAGGGATTTTGCATGCTTCTGTTACACCTTTCTTTCATTTCTGGTAAATGACGGGAACCTAACATCAGTATTTGCATACTGTATATTTCAAAGGCAAATGTTACCTGATGCTGTTTGTTCATTCAGCAGTTTTAATTTACTCCCATGAAGGGATACATTCGATCTTGTCTGACAGCCTTTCCCGATTTATTATACCCTGGATCTTTTGAGTTATACTTCCCATCCTCCTTGGCCATGCTGACCTAGGATTATTTCCAAATTTGCAAATGTGCGTTCAATTAATTAGATAATGTGCTGTTGAAGAGAGCTCATTAACATAAAAAGATATTCAGCAAGAATTTTACAGTGGTTTTTAGTGCTAGTGTTGTCTCATTCCTTCTCCTTTAATTGTTTTGTTCTTAAAAATATGTTTGAGAGTGCATTTCCATATGTATATTAATTCCCTCCTTGTTTTCAGTTTCCTTTGCAAACACCCACACACACATTCTCTTTCTCTCTGTACAAAACACTAGTGTTTTGTAATAGAAGGAAGGGAATAGGCCACAATTTGCAGTCTGAAATTATTACAGCTCAGACCCAGGTTTATCAAAGATTACCTTTGGTTTGAAGAGTCTTGTCAGGTCCTCTTCCAATGGACTTTTTTTTTGGTCATTAAACTTTTTTTTTACTTATCCAGGTCTTCCACTGACCTGTGATAGTAGCCTTAATGCAATCATGTTACTTGGCTCTAAATCTTTCTTTTACTGAAGTATCTGGACATATATTGTCATACTTTGCAGGAGATGAAATTTAGTAGCAAGGTGGGTTCTTTCCTGCTGCCTCAATTCTACACATCTGATTTGGGGAAAATGACCCTTATAGGCCAAAGAAGGCAAATGGACATTCCTGTTCTTGAATTTCCATCTCTACCCCCAAATATATTTAGCCAATGGGGGAGCAACCTATAGTCCTCATTTGGCATGTGGTTCTTGGGCAAAGCGTATGCTTCCTCAAAGGAATTGACAAGGCCTTTTCAAACAAGCAATTCAGATCCCTAGTAAGAAGGTCCCTCACTTGGCAAATTGCTGAATGGAGGGTAAACAAAAGAAAAACAGAGCATTGGAGAGAGGGGAGGGGGGAGAAGGGAGAAAAGGAAAGATAGATTTCAGAGAAAGATGTGACTTGAGGAAAAGAGAGAGTGGGTGATTCCTGTTCACTTTTCTATTTGACCCTACTGACTGTTTGCTTTAGCCTGCCCCAGCTGACCTGCATCTCACACAACACTTACCTAAATAATATATTCCTTCTACTTAACAGAAAGAAATTTGGATGAGTGGATTTGCACATTATGCCATGGTTTGTTTAACCATGATGTGTTGACTCACACTTGGCTGGGATTACATAACACCCATGAGCCATGGTTTATAAACAACAGTGGCTGAATTTATATAGCAGCAGCAACCTCCTTTATTGCAATAGTATTTTTCAATGCTGGGAGAATTGTGCCTGTTTTAAAGGTCTTGCCAAGCAAAAAATGATGGCAGCTCGTCTGTCCTGAGTGGGGTTGCTATGCAACTCTCCCCCTTTCAGTTTCTTTTGCCTGCACCTGTAGTAGTCGGAACAGTGCTGGAGTGGAATCTGACTGCTTTTCAAGGCAAACTTCAGTGAAGAAAGATGACAGAAGTCAGGAAAAAGGTTGGTTTTCCTGTCATCATGGGAGAAGGGCATTGATTGGTAAAAAGATAAAGGAGAGATTCATCACTTAAGCATTTTTCCTTGCATCTTTTAGTGTTGCTCTAATAGCCTGAAAAGGCTTGCAGGCTTGGTCTTGTGCCTCAAAAGCAGAAAGTGGCTTTTCATGCAAGAAGAAAAGCACAATTCACCTACTAATGTATGCAGGTCAAACCCATTTGTGGGGCTGAGGGAAGAAAAGGGCAGCCATGTGTTCTGTCCCTTTGGTCCCCTTGCTCTCCAGAGCTCTTCTCACTGTTATAGAATGAGAGTCCTTGATTTGAAGGACTAGCTGGAATCTAACAAGGGCTTTGCTAGAATGGATGAAAGAACACAAGAAAGTTCATGCAAAATAGACCCTGCTGGTTCCCTTATCCATGCTCTTCCTGTAACACATGTCCCTAGTGCCACCCATGTTTCCTCCCTTCCTTTTCTCTTCACACATGCCCACGTACATGCACACCCATGTGGCCTCTGCTTTATAAATGATTCAGATCCTAAAGAGCCTGTCAGTTTGAATTTGTCTTGGGCAAATGTCAGTAGAGCAGAGTCAGGTCCTTTCCATCAAATGGAATCACAGACGGACGATTGCTGGACCAAACGGCTGCTATGGCAACAGAGGCTTTTCTTTTTTCTCGTCCCTTTCTTTCCATTGCCCCAACAACAGGAATGCTTCCTCAGATAAACAATAATAAATGAGTTAAATAATCGTATGTGGAGAATGGAAAGGAAGGAAGAGGTTAATAGTTCTGGGTACAGATATAAGATCTGGATCTTCGAAGTAAAAGAGAACCAAGGAGACGATTGTTTCTTCTCATCACTTCAAAAACTTTGTTTGTGTGTGAACATTTTTACACTGATGTTTCAAGCGACAAATCTGACCAAAATGGAAAAGAGACATTGACAAGGAAAACAAATAATTCTAATGGAAAGAACAGTAATTCAATAAGGAGTGCACCACAGGCTTTCTAAATGCCTGCGGGTAATTAGAATTAATTTAAAACAGATAAAAAAAATCGCAGCAAGACAATGTGCTTAATGAAAAAATAAACAGCATAAACCATAATAATATCTTGGCTCCATCTGGCACTAAGTTCAGATCTCTGCCAGGCTATTTTAGTTTCTTGAATACACGTTGTACTTCCAGGTTGCTGCTTTTTAAGGCTTTTACCTATTTTTACCAGCTGTTTGTTTAAAGTAACTCAACACACCGAAGACAAACTTATATCATACTTGGTTTTGTTATATCCTTCAGAAGTAAAAAAAGGTCTCACTTCTAACAGAACCACTCAAGGGATCTATACACAGATGATATTTTTATTATTTATCATTTAACATGTGGCATAATTTACCATGTATATAATATCTATACCCTGCCTTCTTATCTTTACCTCTTTATTTTCAAACTTGATTGATGCTGATAAATCTGTGACAAATGTTATTATTACCAATTACCATTATAAAATAATGATAGCACAACTATTATTGTTGATTGGTCTTTTCTTGTTAACTATCTTCGACTAGCTTCTCCTGGGAACATAGAATAAAAACATGCATTATTTCCATTTATTGAAATGTTTATTGTACAACTTTACATATGTATGCATGTCCTCATGTCTTCTTCACAGACATGCATACATATATAAATAAACATATGTACATGTATATGTACAATAACCATATGTATATATTTGTTTCTTTTTAACCTTTTTCCTTTATAATTTTATAAAATAATGTATATGCTTTCCTTTTTGTGTGTTTAGTTAATTAAAAAAACTAAGGAGTTCAAAAGGCAGGAGTAATTATAACTTTTAAAATCTCCTCACTCCCCCCAATATGTGCTTCCTCTAGCACATATTGACTTCCCAAAATAAGATTAAGCATGGGACAATGCTCTAGCCATGGCTTTTCTGTATTCCATAGAGGATGAGATAATTAACATTGTTGATGTTTGAATATATGTAGTGGATATTTTAGCTTCCCCTAAGAGAATTGAATAGTTCATTAGTCTAGTGAGAAGCCTCTTGGAGATTCAGTTGGTTCCTCTCTATATTTTTTTTTCTCTGCAATCATAAAAAGTGTTTTTCTTTTTATGAACAGAAATCAAAATATGTTAACTAGTGTTAAGTACACTACAAGATCACATAACAGGCTGTTTTTTCTAGGGTGGCCAATTTCCAAAGGCAATTAAGTTCTGCAGTTTTATTTATTAATTAGAAGGATACATTTATTGTGTTGTACATAAAAGAGTCAGTAGCTCTTCCCATTGTTATTTTATATCATCCTAGTTTTTTTCTGAGCATTTTATCTTAATTGTTAAATCTGTTTTATCTCCAAACACTTTCATCCTTTCTTTTGTGAAATGACACATTATTTTTATTTCCTCCTTTGTTTAGGTGATCAGAAACAATGGGGTAAAACATTTCTCCTATATCCCTAACAGTTTTTGTTGGAAAGACGTAGCTTCCCACAATGTCCAGAGCCACAAACAAGCCAAACACATCTAAACATGGCTAGTTACACAAACCCGGCAGTACTGTTTTATAAGTTACTATGCTCTGTGAGCCCATGCTTCTGGGATAATTCTGTATGCAATGGTTTAATTACTTTATAATGCTTTGATAAGACCACACTTGAAATATTGCATCCAGTTTGGGTCACCACAATATAAAAAGATGTTGAGACTCTAGAAAGAGTGCAGAGAAGAGCAACAAAGATGATTAGGGGCCTGGAGGCTAAAATATATGAAGAACGATTGCAGGAATTGGGAATATCTAGTCTACTGGAAAGAAGGATTAGGGGTGACATGATAGCAATATTCCAATATCTCAGGGGCTGCCACAAAGAAGAGGGGTGTCAACCTATTCTCCAAAGCACCTGACATTGTGGTGCAGGACAATAAGCAATGGATAGAAACTAATCAAGGAGATAACCAACGTAGAACTAGGGAGAAATTTCCTGACATTTGGAACAATTAATCAGTGGAATGCCTTGTCTCCAGAAGTTGTGGGTGCTTTATCATGAAGGTTTTTAAGAAGAGATTGTGACCATTTGTTCAAAATGGTATAGGATTTATTACTTAAGCAGGAGGTTGGCTAGAAGACCTTCAAGGTCTCTTCCAACTCTGTTATTCTGTTATTCAAAGTAAGCATGTAGCACAAATACAACTGAAAGGTCATCCTACCTTCTCCTAGGGTCAGCTGCTTTTCAGTTTAGTCATTGCAACTATACCTAATGACAGTAGCCTGGTTTTTCAAAAAGCTGTAGATAAAGATTCTATAGGATATATATTTACTTCATTTGCAGTTTACTTGCATACCACTTTCTTTCCCATTGTTCTGATTTGGCCAGCTGGCCAAATGATCAAGCATGGAGCCAGCTTCTTACTTTGCTCTCCTGAAAGATCTAAATCTGAACCTAACAAAATGGCAGCACTTCTCTGTTGACTCAGACAGGATTGTGTTAGCATAATAGCCTACTAGTTAACAGGTTGCTATTTATACCCAGAAAGCTATTCTCCTTCCCCTTCACACCCCCACAGCTCACTGCTGCTTGGTAAATTCAAAGGTGTTGTTCTTTATGACAGCAGCATAAGTAGGTTGACTATTTGATTGATCTAGAAGGCTCCAGAATGCGATGCTGGAAATGCAAAGGCAGAACTGACTCTGGAAGGACTGAACTGAGATCTATGTGATTATGTAGCTGAGGGCAAAAAAAAAATGTAGAGTTCTGTCTTTCGGGGTACTCGGGCTGGTTTCCTGCATCACCGTTAGCTGTCATATGCTTTAATTTTAGCACAGCATATTATGTAAACTAAGACAATGGTGGCTTGTTCATGAAACCATGATTGAGCAGACTGTGCAAATTCCATCTTCATCTACTAATGCCATAAACAGTTGTGCCATCAATATAAGACAGAAATATAGGCACAGGAAGTTTATCAGGTAAAGGGCAGCAAACTTTCCATATTCTCGGCTTTTCTTTCCTGCCTGTGCTGGCCGAATTAAACACGTGACTCAAACTATGATTTAACTTGTTTAATGACAGCTACTTGACAGATGATAAGCAAATGCCGTCTCTCTATACAAGAATAAAGCTGGAGCTGAGAGCAGCCGCTACTCAGCTCCTTTTTATAGGCTATCCTGCCGGCTGCTTTGTAATTGGTCACAATCAGCGTCAGCTGATAAGCTGCATGCTTTCCTCCCTGCTTTGAAGTTGCTGGAGCTTTCCTCCAGTTGCTGGCATATGACATCATCGGTCTGTGTTTACAGCTTCAGGTCGGGCTGTTCCAACTATCCGGCACAGGATTCCTACCTCCCAATATCCCACAAACAGCTGTACCGAACCGCACTAATCCCATCACCAACATTGCTATCGCTATCGCCCCATTCTTGCCACCATCACCAACACCCATGTTTATTATTCTGGCATTAATATGTTCGGCCAGCTGGTTTTCCACGTGGAGTGCTCCTCTTATTTGGTAATTTGTCGAGGGCTCTCGGCACATATATTGAAATAAATGACATGGCAGAGGTTACTATCTAAAGGGCTAAGAAACTATTAACAGATTCATGTTACCTCATTGCACCATTCACCCTATGAAGGAAAGGACAATTCCACTGAGCTGGAACCTTATTGTTAAAAAAAAAAAAGTATTTGCTTGATCCAGAGTGCAATGAATAGGAGAGGTTGTGTGTTTGTGTAGCACCTTCCCCATTTTACATTGTAGTACATACAATCACCGCGGAGAAGGTCAAGTGATTAAGACACCAGGTTAGAAAGTCCCACCTTAGCCATGAAAGCCAGTTGGGTGACCTTGGCCGGTCCCTTTTTCTCTCAGCCTAACCCACTTCACAAAGGGGCGGTTGTGTGGCAAATAGGAAGGAGATGTGTTGAATATGTTCATCACCTTGAGTTATTTTGTAAAAATAATAAAGATGAGATACAAATAAAAACATTAAAAATAAATTAAAGGTGGCAAATGTGAAACAATTTATTTCATTGTTTTGCTTTTCAATTTAAATGAAATGTCAAAAGGTTAAATAAAGCGCAGAAATAAAAAAATTAAAGAGCAATAACAATAACCATGGAAAGATTAAATTAAAAAGAGCCATAACAATGGAAAAAGAAAAGAAATTGGAAATAGGCACATATAGGTACAAGCATTTAAAATGCATGTAAGAGGCTTTAAAGATCCTGATTCAATATTTTTACATAGAATATTTATTCATGTGAATGTAACCTCTCAGGAAAAACATTGTTAACAGATCTAAAGGGTGGTGACTAGTTTTGAACAAACATATTCTTATTTTTACAAGGTTTCAAAGCTCTTCATTGTTGTGCTAATTTTTTGGCCAATGCACTTTCCTACCCTTTTAAATAGTTCCGTTACAAAAAAAAGAGATGTACTTTCCTTCTCCACTGTTTTGTAATAACAAACCTAGTAGCTGCCAAAGGAATTAAATTAGTTTCTTATTCCATCTATAAGCATGCACAATAAGCTAATGGCAGACTTCATTGCCAAGAATTGCTGAATAATTTTCTTCGTAACTTCAACAACTTCTGAAGACAGAAGGTATGCCTGATTGTATATTGTTCCCAAAAGTGAGATACAGGTAGTCATTGACTTACAACAGTTCATTTAGTAACCGTTCAAAGTTACAACAGCACTGAAAAAAGTGACTTATGACCGTTTTTCACAGTTACGACCTTTGCAGCATCCCCATGATCATGGGATCAAAATTCAGATGCTTGGCAACTGGTTCATATTTATGACTGTTGCTGTGTCCCAAGGTCATGGGATCCCCTTTTGTGATCTTCTGACAAGCAAAATCAAGGGGGGAGCCAGATTCACTTAAGAACTTATCAACTGCAGTGATTCACTTAACAACTAAGGCAAGAAAGGTCATAAAACTCTGTTAACAAATGACTCAGTTAACAACAGAAATTTTGGGCTCAGTTGTGGTCGTAAGTCGAGGACTATCTATAGTTTGTTTGAAAAGACTGAAAGGATTCAATAAGCTCCCCAACTGCTTCAGTGATTAATTTTGCTGAACACTTTGAAATCATTTACATCTTGGATCCCACAGGAAAGACAATTATATTAGAAGTAGGATTTATACTCCTTTTATGTTCAAATTTATTCAATATGTTCTAAATGTTGAAGTGTGAGGATGGAAATTGGACAAATGTTATCAATTGTTATTCTCAATCTTTGTTATTCTCAATCTTTGGCTGACTTGGCTTCATAGGTGTGTTTCAGCAGATTCTGACCAGTTCTGGAGAACCAATAGCGGAAATTTTGAGTAGTTCGGAGAACCTGTAGTAAAAATTCTGACTGGCCCCACCCCCATCTATTCTCTGCCTCCCGAATCCCAGCTGATCAAGGAGGAAATGGGGATTCTGCAGTAACCTTCCCCTGGAATGGGGTGGGAATGGAGATTTTACAGTATCCTTCCCCTGCCACACCCACCAAGCCATGCCCACAGAACCGGTAGTAAAAATTTTTGAAACCCACCCCTGCTTGGCTTGTTAGATTAGTGAGGAGGAAACGGCCACAATAATTATTCTTAATTATTCATTGAAAGGGGAAGAGATAGAAGCCAGATTGCTCTTGAAGAAATACATTTGGATCTGGAAGTAATGATTATCTTTTCGGGATAAGGTACTTGAGTAAGGGATTCCATAACAGTCTAGAGAGTTTTGATAAAGTTGACACCTTCATCAATACAGTGAAAAATCAGGCTCAGCGTTGGGACAGAAAACAGTTTTGTTTGCCCTGTGATATGGCATTTGCTAGTAGAAAAAGGAAGTGTAACCCTATTGATTGTCCCCCCCCATTCAACATTATCGATCTTGGTAATAGTTTCTAAATATACTCTCCAGTTGAAAATTAGAGGCTTTGTTTTACTTTATTTCAGTTGCTATTTGATCGCCATGTAAGAGGTACTGGAGGATTATAGCTTTACTCTGTGGTAATTATTTCATGGGATTCCTCAATTTCCCCCCATTTTATTTAATATCTAAAGGAAACTGCTGGGAGAGATCACTTGACAAAAATTGGTTGAATTTCAATTGGAAATCTCTCGGTTATATTAGAATGTATTTTGCATTTGAAGAAGTCTGATAAATGTCTGATAGCTCAAAAAAAAAAAAAAGGGGGGGGGAAGCAACTGGGTTTGGCCTATATGCTCATGTAACATTGATGTATTTGTCAGCTGCTGTGGTTTAAATCCATTTACAGAGCCATTTCAAAGGGCTGTTGGTATACTGATTGTTAAGCAGATGAGAACATAATACATAAAACAATAAAATATTCATCATTCTGCTTCCATAATAGCAGCTGCTTGATTCTTGACCCTAAGCATTTTGCTGTGTTATTCAGCAACTATTATTTAAAAGAATGCTACTTCTACTGAATGAACACATCACTCTTATGACTAAGCCATTAGTGACTAATTCCCTATTCAAAATGATGAACTTTGCTTGTCTATAAGTTAACTATGCCTCAAATGTTATCTCTTTATCTCTTTTAAATATTCATGGGACAACCCTTATACTTTCTCCATTGCCAGCACAAATTTCAATAATTCTCACTTTACTGCCTTTATCTTAAGCTGATATATCTATATTGCAATAATATACTGTAAGAGAATTGCTTTAATACTTTGTTGGTTTTAGTTCTTCCTATCTGTTCTGCACAAACTTTTCTAGAATTGTGATAGAATTGTATAAAGACATGATAATAATGCCAATTGTCTTTTCAATTCTTTTCTTACTGATGCTTATTATATTTCTTGCCTGTTTCATAGCAAAGTAGAATTGGTTTTCTTTCTTTATTAAGTTGTCTGCCACAACTTCAGTGTTAATTTTTTTTTTTTTGAGAGAGAGAGCTCAGTTAAAGAAAATACCATGTTACTCCTCTCCTCTCCATTCCCAAAGAACTGTAATACTTTAACTAGACAGGACTTTTCTTTGTAGAAGGTAATTGGATTCTTCTTCAGTGAGGTTTATTGTACTTATGTATTTTTAATTATAAGTGATTAAACCTATCTTTAAAGTATAAAGCTTGTACTTTCCTGATTCATCCCCTAAGTATCAGATTACTTTTCAAAATTTGGCATTACGTGGACCAATATCTAATTTTCTGAAGCAGAAGCCTATCTTTGCATTGAATAGTGCATCACATAGTGTGAAGAAGCAGCTTGGTTTGCCTTCATATGATAAATCATCGTCATTATTTTACAGATTCCCTTCATTATAACAATTAAATCCATTTTGTAAGCGTATGTGTATAAGCCCATTAAGTACACCTTACTGTCGCATTCTTCTTGCAGATCAGTTATTTTAAGAAAATTGAGAACAAGTGGTTGTCTTCCTTTGTCAGTTAACTAAATTAACAAACATTACTTCAGCAGAAGAATAGCATTAATCTTTTGAGGTGTGAAATCCAATTACACAATCATTTGATTCTTCTCAAGCTAACAAGTTAAAGTTATATAGGTCCTGCTTATAGCCTATCTACAACTTTTTCTATGATCACTTCCATTTCCTTACTTGTTGCTGATAATTTAGACTGAAGATGAAGAAAAAGCTTTGAAGTTCAATTAAGGAGACAATATATTGGGAGAGCATCAGACTGGGGCGCAGTAGAATAGCTCATCCTTTTGGGCAACAAAAATGGCCTAATCCCTATCCATATTTATATACAGCATTTATGGCATGTTTCATAACCTAGTTTAGCACTTGCCTTCTGACCCCTTCTTTATGCTGCTCCACCCTTCCCTCATCATGCCACTATAAGGAAATGCTTAGGGTCTCCTGTGTGGACCTACTAGTCCTGTAGCAGCCACGAACAGGTGTGATTTTTCTAAAGACTAAAGGCCTGCTGTAAAGGCCCCTGTCACTGCTTTGACTATTTTTATACTACTGGGCCAGGTTCAGGAGATAAAGACAATGGTAGGTATCTATTTCAGGATTCAAGACACTCGCAAATAGACAATGCCAAAGTATGGATTCAGTGGTACAGGAGTTGTTTCAGCTATGAATGGCCATAAACACCCAAGATTCCTTGTTCCCCACCTCACCCTAAACTAAGCAGTCTAGATTTATTAATCTAGCTTAATAAATTCTTCAAGCTTAAGAAAAGTGCCTTTTAAACCGCTGTTTCCCTTCCTCATACTCTTACGGTTTTCCATATGTTGATGACTCAGCTCCTAAAGGAAATGTGCCTAGGAGTGCCATTCAAGGTCTAAGGCAGGGGTCTCAAACTCAAGGCCCGTGGGCTGGATCCGGCCCAAGGGGTGCTTAGATCATCCATGGGGCCACCCTGAGAACAGTGAAGGACCTGCCCATGGCCTTCCCAAGCTCCTTTTTTGCTGGCAGAGGGTTGCAGGAGGCCATCACAGCCGAAAATGGAGCTCGCAAGCCCATTTTCACAGGCAGAGCTCTCAGGCCACCACAGGCACCCCCGACACAAGTGACGTCAAGCTCACCACACCCATCCTGGCCATGCCTACCCCTCCCCCCCGAGGTCAAACACAACCCTGATGCGGCCTTCAATGAAATCGAGTTTGACACCCCTGGTCTATAATGCAGGAATACAGAATGGCAAGTCCTGAACCTGCTTCCCATTCAGGTACTTGGGTTTGGCTATATGACCTTTATGTTATCTAGTTTGTTCATCTTTAGATGGTGTGCCCAGATAGACCTTAATATTAACCATTTGAAGCTTCATAAAATAGATAATTTTCTAGAACTGAAACCAATGTCCTCTCCTCTCTTTCCTCTCCTCTCCTCTCCTCTCCTCTCCTCTCCTCTCCTCTCCTCTCCACTACACTACACTACACTACACTACACTACACTCCCCACCTCTGCCTTGCCTTGCCTTGCCTTGCCTTGCCTTGCCTTGCCTTGCCTTGCCTTGCCTTGCCTTGCCTTGCCTTGCCCCGTCCCGCCTGTTTCTGGAAAATTGGGAATAGCAAAATTTGATCTGACTTGGTCAAAATTTATTTTTAGATGAGAATGCATAGCAGAAAACCTCATCTTCTATCATGGTCTGATGCAGTGGTGGGTTCCTCCCGGTTCCACCCGGTTCTGCAGAGCGGATAACGGTGACGATATGATGTCACCGAACCGGTTCTGCTCCTCCCTGCCCCCCACCCCCCACCCACCCCATGCATTATTCTTACCTTTTATTTGGCCCCACCCCCAATCTATTGCTGCTTCCTGAGTCCCAGCTGATGGCTAGAGGGAAAAAAACTGTTTAAACTCTTGCCGCGGGGCTTCAAAGGGCCGCCCTACAGCTGATCAGTGTTAAAAGAAAACAAATGAGTAGACCGGTGCCTGCAAAAATAAAGGAGTAGACCGGTGCCTGCAAAAATACATGAGTAGATCAGTGCCTGCAAAAATACATGAGTAGACCAGTGCCTGTAAAAATACATGAGTAGATCAGTGCCTGCAAAAATACATGAGTAGATCAGTGCCTGCAAAAAATAAATGGGTAGATCGGTACAGCTCTGCAAGCAGTTAAAAGCCTGGTAGACCAGTACCTATGCTAAATCCTAAATAACTGTCACATGACCATCAAGCCACGCCCACAAAATAAACCACGGCCACAGAACCGGTAGTAAAAAAATTTAGAACCCACCCCTGTTCTGATGGTGATACAAACCACATGCCACTGCTCATGCTTATGAGTATAAAATATGTGAGACAGAGGACATAGGATTAATGTACCCACCCATCCCCAACCCCCAAAAATGAAAACCCAACAAGGGAACGATAAGAGCACACAGTGGGAGAAAGATAGGATAAGCAGAAGTAGTACTAAACTATACTGGTAACTATCATCAGATTGCCTGTCATTATGCACACATGGAACTAGGGAGCAAACAGATAGGATTAACAGCCATGCCTCAAATCTTCAAATGTACAATGGAGAATGAGAAAAAAAAGATTCATTCAAGCACAACAAAACTCATAAATCCCTATAATAATTTGCAATACAATAATAAATTTCAGAGAAAATTTAGTGCAGACTGGCTCAAGATGACAATATTTTACCAAAGGTGATGTTTTTATAGTTTAGGAAAAAATTTCAAGGCAAGCATGCCAAAAAATAAAATACGATGCAAGCAAAAACATATCGTGTCATAGGAAATGTTCTTTACTAATGCATCATAAAAGTAATTTTTTCCCCTTCTTTTATCATTTACCCTATCTTCTCACCTCCTAGAGGTTGGTATTCTGTTTTTTAATCTCTGCCACATTTTCTTTATATAACGTTTTATTCCTCTCTGCAGTATAATGATTAAGTATTTATAAAATGTTTGTCCAAAGTGCCTCACATATATTATTAATTAGACCTTGAAGAAACCTATAAAGTAGACCAGTTTGGTT
The DNA here is from genome assembly GCF_029215685.1 of Pituophis catenifer annectens. Lineage (NCBI taxonomy): Eukaryota > Metazoa > Chordata > Lepidosauria > Squamata > Colubridae > Pituophis > Pituophis catenifer. Next base: position 97,318,677 of record NW_027256882.1, read on the forward strand.
TTCAAGTGGCTCTCTATTACAATGATTAGATAACTCAGTTATGTCCAAAATAAATCAAACTGTATTATGGTCAGGGGTAGTGCAACCTTTACATATTGATATATACCTAGAAGAGTATATATCAGTGATGGGTAACCTTTTTGCCATCACGTGCCAAAATCGGGGGGAGCATGGGGGGGTCGCGGGTGCGTGTGCCCACATCCATAATTCAATGCGCCCTGCCCTCCTGCGCATGCGCACATGACCCCCCCCCACTTCCCCCTGTTTTTGGCATGCAATGGCCCGGTGGGCCCGGTAGGCCCATTTTTCCCCCTCCCCAGGCTCCAGAGGCTTTCTAGGAGCCTAGGGAGGGCAAAAACGGCCTTCCTCCAGTCTCCCCGGAGACTGGAAACAGCCAGTTTCCCAACTTCCGGTGGAACCGGAAGGCCTGAAAATCAATTGGCTAGTGCACACATGCGCGCTGGAGCTGAGCTAGGGCAACACTTGCGTGCCCACCAATATGGCTCTGCGTGCCACCTGTGACACCCGTGCCATAGGTTCACCGTCACGGGTATATATAATTGTATTGTGCTTAATGATGAGTGAAAATTGATACAATAAACTAATCACTCTAGTCATATTTGATCTTGAAGCTTTCAGGAGATATATAAAGATTTGGATTATAAATGTTGGAAGCAAGGACATTATGAAATAATTGATTTTCATGTATGCTGTACGAAAACGCATGCAAGGGAAAACTGTAAAATCATATATAAATCTTGTTACCTTTTTACACATTAAGCCAAAAAAGTCTGTGAAGAATAAAGAAAATTAATCACATATATGATACGAGATGTAAAATACTAGAAAAATTTCAAATACATAAGAAAGTGGGAATAAAAACAACGTTTGGATATACAGTAATAACACTTAGGAGCTAAATAAAGATGACAGAAGCTAATAAAAATAACAAAAGAACAGACTTGTGCAAATTGGACATCAGGAGAGAAAACATCTATATCATACTGAATTATGCTAAAGTCGTGATATAAAAGTGATCAGTGGTGGTACTTTTGTTTAAACACAGAATAACAGAAGGGACCTTGGAGTCTTCTAATCCAACCTCCCCAGTGGTGGGATTCAATTTTTTTTACTACCAGTTCTGTGGGCATAGTTTGGGGGCATGGCATGGCTTGGTAGGTGTGGCAGGGGAAGGATACTGCAAAATCTCCATTCCTACCCCACTCCAGGGGAAGGATACTGTAAAATCTCCATTCCCACCCCATTCCAGGGAAGGTTACTGCAAAATTCCCATTTCCTCCTGATCAGCTGGGACTCGGGAGGCAGAGAATAAATGGGGCCGGTGCCAGGTGTTATTTACAGGTTCCCGGAACTACTCAAAATTTCTGCTACCGGTTCTCCAGAACTGGTCAGAACCACCTCTGCAACCCCCCCCTCCCCTGCTAAATACCACCTCTGAATACCATCTCTGCAACCCCCTCCCCCCCCGTTAAAATAGGAAATCCTATCCCATTTCAGACAAATGGTTGTCCAATCTTTTCTTAAAAACCTCTAGGGTTGGAGTCCCTACTACAACTTCTGGAGTCAGGTTGTTCCACTGATTAATTGTTTGGTCAGGAAAATTCTCCTTAGTTCTAAAGTAGATTGGTTCTCTCTTTGATTAGTTTCCATCCTTTGCTTCTTGTTCTGCTTTCTAGTGCTTTGAAGAATAGATTGACACCCCCCCTTCTTTGTAGCAGCCTCTTAGATATTAGAACACTGCTATCATGTCAGTGCTATCCTAGTCCTTTTAATTAAACCAGACATTCTTGCAACCATTCTTCATGTCTTATCCTCCAGTCCCCTAATCATCTTTATTCCTCTTCTCTGCACTCTTTCTGCAATCTCAACATCTTTTTTATATCAAGGTGACCAAAACTGGATGTTCTATTCCAAATGTGGTATTACCAAGGCATTATAAAGTGATACTAACAGTTTATGTGATCTTGATTCTATCCCTTTGTTAATGCAACCTAGGACTGCATTGGCTTTTTTGGTAGCTACAGTACACTGCTAGCTCATATTTAAAAGAGCCTTGGTGGTGCAGTGGACTAAGTGCTGTTATGTAGCACTTAGCTGCCAGCTGCCTGCAATTAGTGCGAGTTCAAATCTCACCAGGCTCAAGGTTGACTCAGCCTTCCATCCTTCCGAGGTAGGTAAATTGAAGACCCGGATTGTGGGGGCAATAAGCTGACTTTGTAGAAACACAAATGTGGAAATTGGAAAACACGCCACCAGAAGAGAAAATAATACAAAAAATTATGGAATGTGCAGAAATGGATAAATTGACCAGAGAAATACAAGGAAAAGAAGATACAGACTTTTACTTAATTTGGCAAGAATGGTACAAATGGTTAGATAAAAAAGACACGAAAAAAGAGAATACCACCCAAGGACACAAAAATAAGCAAACAAAAGGAAATATCGTTATATAAACATTGATACAAGATGAAAGATAATATATATAGATATATTGATATATAATTACCGAAGTAACTCTACTTTCAAAGTGCAAGTTATATGACTTGATTTCATTGTATAGTTAGTTTATGTCTAGTTTGTTTTAACGTCTATGTCTATATGTGTATGTTTGTTTACAATAAATTTTTTTTTAAAAAAAAAAAGTATTTAAGTGATTGTTCACTAAGACTTCAAGATCCTCCTCACAGTTACTACTATTGACCCAGGAACCTATTCTATACCTGGGCATTTAGTTTTTGTTATCTAAATGTAGTATCTTACTTTACTCACCATTGAATTTCATTTTATTAGATAGGGCCCAGTGTTCAAGTCTGTTGAAATCCTTCTATACATTGTATATTGAATATGTTCTGGAGTGTTGGCTATTCCTGCTAGCTTGGTGTCATCTGCAAATTTGATGAGTTCCCTTTCTTTCCCCTTGTCTAAATCATTTATGAAGATATTGAAGTCTATTGGGCCTTAGAAAGAATCTTGAGATGTCCCACTCCATACATCCCTCCATGTAGATGCAATTCCATTAAGGACTTTGAGTGCACACTGAAACATTGAATGCCATTGGTCAGCCAGTTATGAATCCATCTGATGGTGATGCTGTTTATCCCACACTTTTCTATTTTATCAGATAATAGCTTGTGGTCTACTTTATCAAATGCTTTACTGAAGTCTAAGTACATTATATCTGCAGCATTTCACCGGTCCATTAATTTTGTCACTTTGTCAAAGAATGCAATAAGATTTGTCTGGCATGATCTGTTTTTAACAAACCCATCTTGGCTTCCGGTTATGATTTTGCTTGCATCTAGGTGTTTGCAGATTTATTGCTTGATTATCTTTTCCAGAATCTTCCCAGGTATTGATGTCAGATGGATAGGTCTGTAGTTTCCTGGATCCACTTTTTTCCTTTTTTAAGATGGAATTGTATCAGGCCTTTCCCAGTGTTCCAGGATCTTTAAAAGAGATCAGTGGTTCTGAGATCATGTCTTCCAGTTCCCTTAAAACCTTGGGGTGTAATCCATATGGTTCTGGTGATTTAAACCAGGGGTGAAATGCTCCCGGTTCGGACCGGATTGCCCGATCCAGTAGCGATGGCGGCGGGTGGTTCGGAGAACTGGTAGCAAAAATCCCTGCCCCCCCCCCCACCATGCCCTCAGAGACCATACCCTGGTCTCTGACTATCCCAGCTGAGTTGCCTGATCGGCAGAGGCTTTTCAAAGCATTAGAAAAAATGCTTTGAAAAATTAAAAAAAAAAGAGTTGTCCATGCCCACCCAGTCACATTACCCCACCACCACCACCAAGCCACACCCACAGAACTGGTAGTAACAAATTTTATATTTCATCCCTGATTTAAACTCATCTAGAATGAATAGGTCTTGTTTTACAATTTTCTTGCTTATTTTGATTTGCATTCCTAATCTGCATTTTACTGAGGTTTTTTTAATAGGTTGGCCTTTTTTTCTTGTTGTGTAAAGACTGATGCAAAAAAATGAGTCTAGCAGTTCTGCTTTCTCCCTGCTGCTCCTCACCTTCTTGCCATTTTCTCCCATTAACGGACCAATCATTTCCTTAATTTTTTTCTTGTTTTTTATATGTTTTTCCTGTTTTCTATACACACGTACAACACTCTGGATTGCTGTGCCCTGTCATCTGCTCCAAAGAAGCCCTTCTCCTTCTCCTTCTCCTTTGAGAAGAGAAGCAAGCAGAGGGAAGTCCTTTTAATATTCTACTAACTTTTTAAAACATGAAAATAACTGAGAGCAAAGTACAGCAGCTTACCTAGTAACAGAAAAATTTGAATGGAGACATTTCTAGATAATAATTTGCATTTGTAACTTTCCATTTCCAGATAAACTGTTGTCCATCTTGAACAGAAAATTAGGAAATACAATGCAGAACTATGCTAATCTGTAATAGCACAGCTATTACAGATGGTCTTCAAGAAGATTTACATGTTTCTCCAAAATACGTCCTATACTTACTAAACCATTTGTCAATTTCTAATGGGGGCCAAACCAATTTCATAAACTTCTAAAATAATTGCTCTCTACCCCAGTAATTCCCATCTGTGTGAAGAATGTTTTAAACTGAAATGGAAAACCAAACATTTTAAAGAAAGATATTCTGTTATTAACATTCAGAACTTTCAGAAACAGCACATAATTGCTTAGATTATCAAACCCTAAAAGAATAATTTAAAAATGCATTAGTGGTAGTGTGAATCAGTTTTTAGTGCGGAGGAATGTTAAGCTTAATGTATTTGAGAACAAGATTTTAAGATCTTGTGATCCTGAAGTATTTGCATTTACTAGGAACTAACTTTGGTTATTTTTTTTTCCAGTTTTATACTGGAGTGATCATTTAGTGATCATATTAAAATTATTAATAAACATGAGCAATATACAAGTTATAGTTTCAAAATCAACAATAACATAAATACATTTCCATTATTTCTTGACTTGGCTGAACCACAAGGTTAATTTTTATTTGTATCTTGTTCATTTTATATATTGACTTCTTCTCACCTGGATATGTTGGCCAGAATACTGAGAATAAAAAATCTCAATTTAGACTTATATACCTCTTCACAGTGCTTTACAGCCATCTCTAAGCAGTTTACAGAGTCAGCATATTGCCCCCAACAATCTGGGTCCTCATTTTACTGACTTTGGAAGGATGAATGGCGGAGTCAACCTTCAGCTGGTGAGGATCGAACTGGCGAATTGCTGACAGCCGGCAGTCAGCAGAAGTAGCCTGCAATACTGCATTCTAACCACTGTGCCACTACGGCTCTTAGATGTAAATGTATAGATAAATGTAGATATAGATATAGATGATGCCGATTGGATAGAGATATAGACACACACACACACACACACACACACACACACACGACTGATAGGTCAGAAAATATCCTGGAGGAAGAGAGTGGCAACCAGGCCCCTTCTACTGTTTATGAAAACTTCATAAATGTATCTCCCTAGGTTGTCACAAGCTGAATCTGTCTCAAAGGAGAATTGCATTTGCTTTTCTAGCCATAGCACAGAACAGATAGGAACAGGGTATTTCCAATAAGTTATGCAAATGTTATGATTAAAATTTGAATAATATTTATATTTCTCACAGACTTATATCAAATCCAAAATTTAAGTTCGGCTGTTTTTAATCAAATTCCATTAGTATAATCTGCAATGATTCAGAATAGAATAGAATAGAATAGAATAGAATAGAATAGAATAGAATAGAATAGAATAGAACAGAACAGAACAGAACAGAACAGAACAGAACAGAATAGAATAGAATAGAATAGAATAGAATAGAATAGAATAGAATAGAATTCACAACTTCTGGAGGCAAGTTGTTCCACTGATTAATTGTTCTAAATGTCAGGAATTTTCTCCTTAGTTCTAAGTTGCTTCTCTCCTTGATTAGTTTGCACCCATTGCTTCTTGTCCTGCTCTCAGGTGCTTTGAAGAATAGCTTGACTCCCTCTTCTTTGTGGCAGCCCCTGAGATATTGGAACACTGCTATCATGTTTCCCCGGTCCTTCTTTTCATTAAACTAGACATACCCAGTTCCTGCAACCGTTCTTCATATGTTTTAGCCTCTAGTCCCCTAATCATCTTTGTTGCTCTTCTCTGCACTCTTTCTAGAGTCTCCACATCTTTTTTACATCATGACGACCAAAACTGAATGCAATATTCCAAGTGTGGCCTTACCAAGGCATTATAAAGTGGTATTAACACTTCACGTGATCTTGATTCTATCCCTCTGTTTATACAGCCCAGAACTATGTTGGCTTTTTTGGCAACTGCTGCACACTGCTGGTTCATATTTAAATGGTTGTCCACTAGAACTCCAAGATCCCTCTCACAGTTACTACTGTTGAGCAAAGTACCACATATACGGTACCTGTGCATTTTGTTTTTCTTCCCTAAATGTAGAACCTTACTTTTTTCACTGTTGTATTTCATTTTGTTAGATAGCGGCCAATGTTCAAGTTTCTCAAGATCCTTCTGTATCTTAAGACTATCTTCTGGAGTGTTGGCTATTCCTGCCAATTTGTCATCTGCAAATTTGATGAGTACCCATCTATCCCCTTGTCCAAATCATTGATGAAGATGTTGAAGAGTACAGGGCCTCCCCGGTTCTTGCGAACCGGTAATGGAAATTTTGAGTAGTTTGGAGAAGCAGTAAATACATCTCTGCCTGGCCCTGCCCCCAATCTATTCACTGCCTCCCGAGTCCCAGCTGATCAGCTAGAAGGAAAAAATCAGGGCTCACTTGACAAAGAAGAGGGGAAAAAAAACAAGACACCTTAGCTTTAAATTGAGACGCCAAGAAGCCTCTCAACTGATCGGCTAGAATCGATCCTCTCCATGTAAACCACTCAGTGGTAGTAGATTGGCAATTGAGGCCAAGCTGCCTGAAAGCAGTTTCCGATGCTCTCGGTAATGGCAGAGCAGCAAAAAACTGTTTAAACTCTTGCCGCGGCACTTCAAAGGGCCGCCCTACAGCTGATCAGTGGTAAAGGCAGTGTGGTGGTAGACCAGTGCGCTCCAAAAACAAATGGGTAGACTGGAAAGCTCCAAAAACAAATGGGTAGATCGGTATGCTCCAAAAACAAATGGGTAGACCGGTATAGCTCTGCAAACAGTTAAAAGCCTGGTAGACCAGTACTTCTGCTAAATCCTAAAGAATTGCTTGTCCCATGACCATTAAACAATGCCCACAAAATAAGCCATGCCCACAGAATCAGTAGTAAAAAAATTTAGAACCCACCCCTGACTAATTAGTCTGGCATGATCTGTTTTTGATAAACCCATGTTGGCTTTTGGTTATTACTTTGATTACTTCTAGGTGTTTGCTGATTCGTTGCTTGATTATCTTTTCCAGAATCTTCCTTGGTATTGAGGTCAGGCTGATAGGTCTGTAGTTTCCTGGATCTATTTTCCCCCCTTTTTTGAAGACAGGAACTACATCAGCTCTTTTCCAGTCCTCTGGCAGTTCCCCGATGCTCCAGGATCTTTGAAAGATATAGTTCAATGGTTCTGAGATCTTGTCTGCCAGTTCCTTCAGAAACTTTGGATATAATCCATCCAGTACTGGTGATTTAAACTCATCTAGGGTAGACAGGTGCACACTTACCATGTTCTTCCCTATTTTAATTTGTGTTCCTAATCTGATTTTTGTGGTGCTGTTTTTGATAGATTGGACTGTTTTTTCTCTTTGTGTAAACACAGATGCAAAAAATGAGTTAAGTAGTTCTGTTTTCTCCCTGTTACTTGTCACCTTCTTGCCACTTTCTCCCAGCAATGGACCAATTGTTTCCTTGACTTTTGTCTTGTTTTTGGAAGAAGCTTTTTTGTTATTTTTTACTTTTGTCACAAGCCTTTGTTCATTGTGAGCCTTAGCTTTTCTCACTTCATCTTTGCAGACTCGGGCTATTTGCTGATATTCTGCCTTAGTTACATGCCCCTCTTTTTATACTTGTCCTTTTTGTCTTTCAATTTGTCAGAGAGTTCTTTATGCAGCCATGCTGGTTTCTTTTGAGAGCTATTATTTTTCTTCTTCATTGGTATTGTGCTAAACTGGGCATTTATAATCTCACTTTTCAAAATTTCCCAAGCTTCTTGAATTGTTTTCCCCTTGAGGATTCTCATCCATGGAATCCTTCCCAAGATCTCTCTAGGTTTATTGAAATTAGCTCTCTTAAAGTCCAAGACTCTAGTTTGACTTTGTTCTTGCATAATGTTGAATTCCAATATTACATGATCACTTGCCCCCAAGGTTCCTGTAGCTTCAACACCTTATATCATTTCATCTCTGTTAGTGAGAATTAAGTCCAATATGGCTGATCCCCTTATTCCAGTCGTGAAATGTAAAATTTGTTACTACTGGTTCTATCGGCATGGGTTAGTGGGGGGTAATGTGATTGGGTGGGCGTGGCCAACTTTTTTTTTTAACTTTTAAAAGCATTTTTTCTACAACCTCTTCGGTCAAAGAGGTTTTAGAAAAAATGCTTTTAAAAGTAAAAAAAAAAAAACCTCTGATGATCGTGCAGCTAAACTGGGCATGGGGGTGGGGACAGGGATTTTTGCTACCGGTTCTCCGAACCACCTGCCGCTATCGCTACCAGATTGGGCGATCTGGTCCAAACCGGGAGCATTTCACCCCTGCCTTGTTCCCTTCTCTACTTTTTGGGAAACAAAGTTGTCTGCTAAGTTTGTTAGGAACCTGTTGGATCTTGCACTTGGTGAAGAGTTTGTTTCCCAGTTGATGTCAGGGTAGTTAAAATCCCCCATTACTATTGTGATGTCCTTCCTACATACCTTAGTTAGCTGACTAGCAAAAAGTCCATCTATTTCCTCTGTTTGTTTTGTTGGGTGCCCTATAGTATAGTCCTATGGCAATGTCATTTTTCCCCCTTTAATATTGACCCAAATACATTCAAGATAATTTTCATCATTGTTATGCTCTATTTCTGTAGAGATGTAGTTATTTCTTATATATAGTGCAACTCCACCTCCTCTTTTACTTGGTCTATTTCTTTTAAATAATTTAAATCCCTCTAGCTGTATGTTCCATTTGTGGGTTTCATCCCACCAAGTTTCAGTAATGGCAACAATATCATCTCTGCCCTCATTTACTTGAATTTCTAATTCACAGAAATATGAAGTAATTCTGAAACATACCAAAATTAGATGAGAACTGAAATACGTATTATCTTTTCAGGAATTGTAAAATCTATAGAGCTAGCCTTCTAAAGAATGAACTTTTCAAGGGGTTCATTAGTGCAAGCTCTTTCAATAAGAATTCATATTTTTTCTTTACAAAAATTTTAAATTTCCTATAATAAATTTTCTTTCTTTGTGTATTTTTCACTATGCTATTCTTGTGATGGGAAAAGCCAAATCCTATGATCATTTTAATGATGAAAAAGATGGGGGAGGAAGGATTTTTTGGATGTTTTTAAGCTATTAGCCGCATTGATTGTATGCTCTGGTATGCTCCACATTTTGCTTCCAGGTTTGTTCAGAGTTACAATTAAAGTAAAGGGAATGCCACTTTAGACATGGAAGCCATCTCCAGATGGGATGTCGGGGTGGAAGATTGACTTGATAACTGGTGTCCACAAGAATTTGTCAGAGAATATCAAATTAAGCCCCACATCCATAGACATCCTGCCTGCTAGAATGCTGTGATAGTAAGGTTTCTTTTAAAGCTGAGGTACCCTGCCAAACAAATTACATTAGTTATTGGTTGAGTAGAAAGCATCTATTTGATAACTCATTGTTGGATTCCAAGGTTAACATTCTGAAGTTTGAGTAAAACATTTTTATCCTATTCTAAACCCTGATTACAGCACTTCTGAGAATCTCCTCAATTGCTATTCGGAAGATGGAGAGTTTCTTATCCGTGATATTGTTCAGCTTTCATCCTGATCCAACATGTTACTAAACAAAAGAAACTGGATAAGCTATAGTGATTTCCAGATAAAATTGCTGAAAATTACAATTACGATTCATTCCCAATTCTCTGAGCAAGGTGAAATTTCAGACCTGCAATGCTTTTGTGCGTTTGAGTTCCATATAGTCAGAGTGCCTTAAAATATATCTATTGAATTACAACCAGAAGCTGAATATCCATGGAAATACATTAAATACCTAGGATCCCCTTGTCTTAAATAACATTAAAATATTTTCATATATCTCTGATGTAGATTAGTGATTTCTCCTGAATCTGAACTAATACTTAAATTCCAACACATTTTAATTGTTAATTAATTGTTAAAGGAAAATTTTCTAAGCTATACCACATAGATGACTCAGCTAAGAATTCAAGCAATGGCCGGTTGACTATTTTATGACAATTTAGAAGCAATACATATTTTCCTATTTTAATTTAAAATCATACTATGAATCAAGGTGTATATTGTTTTCTGAACCAGGCCATGATGCGAACAATGGTAAAGCAACATTGCAACGTATGCAATGCATCTTTTGTTGTAATAGCTTTAAACACACAATACAAAGATCTGAAAAATGTTATTGGCTAATATAAGCTGAATGAATTGAATATTTGAATTGAAACAAATAAGTTCCCAATTCTCAGCAACAATACTAATCCCATCAATCCACATCTGGACACAAATACAAAATAACTATTTTATTTTTATTTATTTATTTATTTATTTATTTATTTATTTATTTATTTATTTATTTATTTATTTATTTATTTTATTCAATTTGTATCCCGCCCTTCTCCTAGTGGACTCAGGGCAGTGCACAGCCAGAACTTAAACACATATCAATACAAAATTTAAAATTTTTAAAAGAATTATATAACTGTGGCCCAAAATTTAAAACATTCAAACTAAAACCCATTTGACAATTTAAAAGGCTAAAAAAGGTTAAAAAAAAGGGGGGGTCACGCCAGCCCTGCTTAATGGAAAAGAAAAGTTTTTAGGGCACGGCGAAAAACCCGGAGATCCGATATCCTTCGTATCTCTGGGGGCAAATCATTCCAGAGGGCAGGAGCTGCCACAGAGAAGGCCTTCCCCCTGGGGGTTGCTAGCCGACATTGCCTGGCTGACAGCACCCTGAGGAGTCCCTCTCTGTGGGAGCGTACTGGTCGGTGGGAGGCTACGGCGGCAGAAGGCAGTCCCACAAATACCCAGGTCCTATGCCACGGAGCGCTTTAAAGGTGGTGACCAACACTTTGAAGCACACCTGGAAGACCACTGGAAACCAATGCAGCTCACGCAGGAGAGGTTCACATGGGAGCGCCCCCTTGCTCCCATAATCCCCCACGCGGCCGCATTCTGCACCAATTGGAGCCTCCCGGTGCTCCTCAAGGGGAGCCCTCATGTAGAGAGCATTGCAGTAGTCCAGGCGGGAAGTGACAAGTGCCTGAGTGACTGTGTGTAAGGAGTCCCAATCCAGAAAGGGACGCAGCTGGTGAATCAGGCGAACCTGATAAAAAGCCCCCCTGGCCACGGCCGTCATATGCTCTTCTAAAGACAGCCGTGCATCCAGGAGGACACCCAAGTTGCGAGCCCTCTCTGTGGGGGCCAATACCTCGCCCCCAATAGCCAGCGATGGCACCAGCTGGCTATATCAGGACGCCGGAAGCCACAGCCACTCGGTCTTGGAAGGGTTGAGTCGAAGCCTGTTACTCCCCATCCAGATCTGCACAGCCTCCAGGCACCGGGACATCACAACTATCTATTGGTCCCAAGTCTGCTTTCTGCCTTCTCTTAATTTCATATCTCCTTCTGCTCTTCTCCATTGTATTACATCCAAATTTTGTATTCTATTAGTTTCACAGTCTGATATCATCATTATTTCCCATGGAAATGTTGCAATATAGTCATGGTCTAAAAGAACCTGTGTTTGCATCCTATAGATGTATTTGGGTTTCAACTCCTGGCAGTACTGAGTACTGAAGAGGAGGCGTGTCTGAGAAAATGAAAGAGATGGGTTTCAATATTGTTTTATTTTTTGCTCTTGTACTTTCACATTATAGCAAGGCAGTGTTTTATTGAACCACAGAACTGAAAGATTAAATTGTTGTTAGAATTGTAAAGAATTTCAATTATTAGATAAAGACATAATAATATTTTATAGTGACATCTGGAGCTCCATTTAATCCAATTGGCATTGACAAAATGACCACTTGTCAATTGCAAAAGGCAGCTTTACTTGGAACAGCTTTCAACCTGTGATAATAGCCATCAAACAACATCAGCCTATCCAGGTCCTTGGGAAGGACTCAATAGATGGACAAAATGCCAAATCCAATAATAAAAATAAATAATAATAATAAAAATAATCACTGTTACATGTAACAGTGATACCCATTGTCATCAGGGCACTTGGTACCATGTCCAAGAATTTTATAAGATACATCAACAAATTGCAGCTTCCTGCAATAACACCAGCGAAACTGCAAAAAACTGCACTATTTGGAACATCGTACATCTTAAGAAGGTACTTGGTTGATACCTAGGACACTGGCAGAAACCTGTATCAACCATCAGCACCAGTCAATGGTAATTGTGATGCATTTTTGAATGTTCAGTTGACTGAGTTTCATGTTTAATGAATAAAGTAAATAATAATAATAATAATAATCTTACGTTTATTTTATTTTTGCAGTGAGACTCCATGACAGCATATCAGAAGAGGCACACCATTATTTGATATTTGACCTGTAAGTAATTACAGTCCAAACAGTCCAAAAAGTCCAAACATTTTCATATACATGTTGAGAGTTCCACGAAATAAAAAGATTATAGACACAAACATGCATACCCACTTCATCTTCCATAGGATGCTTTTCTCCAGAGAATTCCATGTTGCATATTGGATCTCTTGCTGTGTATGGTGTGTACACACTGTTTTTTGTTGTTCTGTTACCATCTTCCAAAAAAACAGGTTAGTGCTACAAAAAACATTAGCCCCCATTTAATGAGAAACCATAAAGAACCATTCAATCAAGTTTGGCTGCCTAGTGAAGTTTTCTTAGGAGTGATACTGAAATGGTTGCTGTGGTCTTTTTCTGGGATGGTTTTTTGACTTTCTGGACTATCAGTTATGAGTCAAGTGATATACATCATGGGCAACTTTTTAAAAACTATCCTCTGTTTCTACTTTGAGATAGTGACACTCATTCTTAGATACCTTGGCCAGATAACTTGTGCCCCATTCTGATCAGAAAGTAGTAACTAAGTGGTTTAGATGTTAGAGCTGTTTCCTGCAGTAGCTAATAAAAAAACACAATGCAACTATTCCATCTCTTACTCCTCAAGGCATTTCCCATAGTTAAAAAAGATGGGAAATGGAGTAGGTTAATCTGTGATGGTCCCAAATGTGATGGCAACATTTGGAATTTTCATCAACTCATGAAATGATTGTATTTAAATGCCCCCTTATGAGGCATGCAGCTTTAATAGAATTGCCATTGCTCTTTATGCAGATCAGTCCTTCAAAGTTATTAGAGCAAAAATTAGCATCTTTAACATGGAGTCCCTGGAGAACCAGCTGCTCTTGCACTGTTCTCTCCATTTTTTTTTATTAGATCCTGCCTGCTTAGATCTTAGCAGGCAGGCTCTAAAGGATCTAAGATCTAAGTTTCAGCTTAGATTCATTACTGTAAAATTCACATAATCAAAATACCTATTTTATTCTAACCTTTCTGCCCAGAGGCTGCTCTTGGTTTCTTTATTTCTATCTCTACCAAGAGAGCAAGATTGGGATGGAAATGGGGGTCTTACAATTCCAAGAAGGTATGCAATTAGACAAGCAAGAAACACTGTGTTGGAAAACACTAGGAAGACATAGATGCTCTATAAGCCAAGAACAGTTTCCCAAACATGACAACTTTAAGGCTCATGCTGGCTGGGGAATTCTGAGAATTGAAGCCACATATCTTAATACAATAGCGCATAGACTTATATACTGCTGCACAGTGCTTACAGCCTTCTCTAAGTGGTTTTATAGAGTCAGCATATCAACCTAACAGTCTGGCTCCTCATTTTACTGTACTCGAAAGGATGGAAACTTGAGCCAATCAGGATCAAACTCCAGTCTGTGAGCAGAGTTTGCCTGCAATACTGCATTCTAACCACTGTGCCACCATGGCTTAGCACCATGTTGCCAGGGTTGGGAAAAACTGGTTTAGGGAATGAAAAATCTAATAACTTCCTCACAGATAGCAAGGTATAGAATTTGTGATGCTGAAAGTCAATTGCCCTCTCCATAAATGGCCAAGACACTATGCAAATAAAACAAAACAAAATATATACTTGATGGAAATCTCACTCATGCATAAAAGAAATATGAGGTTATATGTGACAAATGTATGAATTAGGATTATAGTCCTTCTTCAAACTATGTTCATTGAAGAAGAATAGTTCAAAACCCACAGACATTCCTCTTCTTTCCCAACAATGAAGATTTTCCTCCATATCCCAGGGAATCCACTCCCCCACACACTTCCTGCCATGTTCTGTTATATTGTCCTGACTGCAAAGATCACTGGTTACATCTAATTATCTAATATTTGTAGGCCACCTGGATTCATTCTATTAACGGTTATTCTTGTGACACCAATGTAATTTTATTTCTTTAAATTTTGCTTTAATATTGGTAGAATGTGTAGTACATTGAGATCATGTTTTTATCATTAACAGAACAGAATAACAAAGTTGGAAGGGGCCTTGGAGGTCTTCTAGTCCAACCTCCTGCTCAAGCAGGAGACCCTATAGCAAGGCTGTCCAACCTCCAAGGCTCATTAGTTTTATTATAATTTTTATTTGTGGTCTCAAAATTTCTCATCTTTTTGAATTAGTCAATGACCATATTGATTGATTGATTGGTTGACCCCAGCTCCCAATCTCTCAGCTCTAAAGAACCCAAGTACTCCTGTCATCTCCCTTGATTGGGCATCTGCCATTTTTCATCCCAATATGATATCAAGCTGTAATTACTTTTCAAAGCTTTAACTTTTCACAGTGTTTTTATTCAGTGCATTCAGCAAATCCCATTAATGTTTGTTCACCTTTAATGGTCCCGCATATGTATTACATTCAGTCATTTCCAGTAAAGCTCCTGCCCTTGAGGGAATATCTGGTTTTAACTCATACTTTTTAAAAATTCTATTTAACTTCATTTTGGTGGTCTCAAAAAATATCCAGGCAGATTAGAAACTAAAGCTATTTTGAACAGCCTTTCTGTTTTGCCATTCATCATAGTTTTGCATATGCAAAAAACAGACTTGTTAATCTAGCATGGCATGCAGTCTTTTTTTTCTTTTAAAAAGTCCCCTATTCTTACAACCTATCTTACCATGAATATGGCAAGTTACAATATCCTTCAGGTGTGTATTTATATATTAGTATCCTGCTTTCTCAAACATATATGCCTTTCATAATTGCTAGTTTATTATGGAATTACAGGTAGTCCTCAATTTACGAACACAATTGGCCGCAAATTTCTGTTGCTAAGTGAAACATTGGTTAAGTGAGTTTTGCCCCTTTTTAGGACCTTTCTTGCCACAGTTGTTAAGTGAATCATTGTAGTTCTTAAGTTAGTAACATGGTTGTTAAGTAAATCTGGCTTCTCCATTGAATTTGCTTGTCACATGACCCTGGGAAACTGCAACCGTCATAAATATGAGTCAGTTGCCAAGCATCTAAATTTTGCTCACATGATCATGGGGATGCTCAAAGGTTGTAAGTGTAAAAAATTGTCATAAATCACTTTTTTCAGAGCCGTTGTAACTTTAAATAGTCACCGAATGAACTGTTGTAAGTCCAGGACTACCTGTATATATCAGTGATCAAAACAATGGTAATTGTTCCCTACAGTCAATCACTAAATTGAAAAAAAAATCAAACCCCAATATATATGAGCATGCATTTAGGTCAGAATAACCATACTGTGTAAGCCCTGGCATCGATTAAGATTGACAGAATCATCATGAGATTAGGAGCACAGGGTGAGCCCACTATCATCTACAATTCAGCCTGCATCGACTAAACTCTTTCTGTCTGATACTTACCTAAATTTGGATCAAGATCCTTACATAGTACATGTGATTATTTGGCGTTGTCAATCAATGGAAGCTGATTTTCTTTTCCTTTCTTTTCAGTGTAACTGGAGGGGAGCTGTTTGAAGACATTGTTGCCAGAGAATACTATAGTGAAGCAGATGCCAGGTAGGTACCGGAAGGTAACAAAGTATCTCTAAGAGAATGTTTTCCAACTTTGGCAAATTTAAGATTGGTTGACTTCAACTTTCAGAATTCCCCTGTTAGCAGGCAGATTGAGAAATTCTGGGAGTTGGAGTCCACACATTTTAAAGTTGCTACGGCTGAAAAACACTTATCTAGAAAAACTGGTTTCTAAATTTTCTATCTGAAATTGATAGGCCAGAAGACTGAAAACATTACTTTTTTCACTTATAAAATTTATTTTCAGCTCCTTACTCGGTTAGGCCTGCCTATTTCTTCTGTTAAGACTACATTTCAGCCATTAGTATACTAGGGCTTTATTATTATTATTATTATTATTATTATTATTATTATTATTATTATTATTATTAGTTAATCTTTAGTGAGATTCACAGCCTTTGAGGCTGGTTAATAGCTCAGCAGCTCGAGTCCTAATCAAGGACTTAGGAACTGTTAAGGTATCGTCGGAGGATGTAAGCTGTTCCGAGTAAGGTGGTTTTTTGTAGAGTCAAAATGTTCAAGTCCGGCAAATTTAGAATTTCTAAATAGCGGGATAGCCCTTTGGGTATTGCTCCGAGGGCTCCAATTACAATCAGGACAACACACGATTTCTTTTTCCACAGTCGCTCAACTTCAATTTGTAAGTCCCGGTACTTTGTGATTTTTTCTTACTGCTTATCTTCAATTCGTGCATCACCAGGTATTGCAATGTCAATGAACCATACTTTTTTCTTTTCAACTATTGTTATGTCAGGTGTGTTGTGGACCAAGTGCCTGTCAGTCTGAATCCTAAAGTCCCACAAGATCTTGAGTTTCTCATTCTCTAAAACTTTCTCAACCTGATGTTCCCAGTGGTTTTTGCTGTACTTAAATCCAAACTTCTGGCACAATTTCCAGTGAATGATTTTAGCAACACGGTCATGGCGTTGTAGGTAGTCAGTTTGTGAAATTTTGCTGCACCCACTGATCAGGTGGTCAATTATTATTATTATTATTATTATTATTATTATTATTATTATTATTATTATCCAGTCCGCTCCCACAGAGAGGGTCTCCTCAGGGTGCCATCGGCCAAGTCATGTCGGCTGGAGACACCCAGGGGGAGGGCCTTCTCTGTGGGAGCACCAGCCCTGTGAAATGAACTGCCCCCGGAAATTCATAAAATTTCTGACCTCCGGGTATTTCGCTGCGCACTCAAGACCCTGTTGTTCCGCCAGGCTGTGTTAGCAACATAATTTTAAATTGGATGTTTTAAATTTTGGGGGTTTTGAATTAAGCCAAATTTATTTAATATTTTTAAATTATTTTAAATTGATGTTTATTCTGTTTTTAAATAGGCTGTACACCGCCCTGAGTCCTTCGGGAGAAGGGCGGTATAGAAATAAAATTATTATTATTATTATTATTATTATTATTATTATTATTATTATTATTATTATTATTATTATTATTATCTTTTTAGAATAGCAGCAATCTGTGATGCTGTATATCACAACATTCTGTGATAATTTCACTGAAATAAGAGGAAAAATACTGTTTTTAATCAGGTGGGCGAAGGCTTAATGGGGATTAGATAGTTGCAGGCGATTAGCATGTTTTGTGGTCAAGATTATACAAGGGATCGCACATCGTGCTGTACTATGGTTTATTAAATGAATTCACACAGTATATTCATTATAAAGTATGATTTATACAAAATAGATCAGGTTTACATAACATGCTAAACTGAACTCGATGAAGCTGTATGATGCTTGGCACAATCTGTGAACCCATCGTAACTAAATTGCAACTGAGATTGGTGGCCTTCAGCCTTCCCTTGAAAAAGGAAAATTCTCTAGGCCAAAGGTCTGATTTAGATAATCAAGAGTAATGTATGCCTTTCAATCTCACAAATAATGAATTTCCTTTTCAGTTCAGTTCATTTTTATGGTTCTTAATTTGTATCTGAATTTCCAATTTAAATTTGATCATTTAAAATTCAATGTAATACTGACCTAGGTGGGTATATTGGGTCTTTGTGAAATAAATGTTTCCTCCAATTTGTAAAGCAAATTGTATCTAACACAGAGAAGATAATCCATGAGATTGCCTTGCAGAAGGTAAAAGATACCCAACGTAATGCATACAAATTTGCTGCAGGCTTGAAATTCAAACCCAATTGCATTTTAGCATCTGTGAATCAAGTCATTTCATTTTACAGGTGGCTCTTCTGTCTGTTCTGCCACCTGTGTCTTTATGTTTCCTGCATGATGCCTATACCTCATCTAGCAACCCTGGTGAGATCTACCAACAAGATGGTTCTTATGGCTACCATATCAAATCTACCAAATATTAATGAGCACTAGATGATGCCAAATAGCGGGACCTTCTTGCTATCTCATTGTTATCTGGAGTTTTGCAGCCCAGTAATGGTAGCCCTGTTGGGATGGTCATGTCATCTAAAATCAACATTTATGCGAGAAGGTTGTTTTTGCTATCACCTCATAAAGAAATCTCTAAGTTCTTTTTGTTTCTTTCTTACAGAAAGGAGCCTTAGTAACGCTAAAGATTCCCTGGTGGGTTTTCATTACAGAGTCAGATTTCTCTTTGTTAAATAAGCTAAAATTGTAATGAAAGCTTGTTCTGCTTGGCTCTCAGCAGAAAAGCACATAGGAAGATAGAAAATGAGAGGAGGAGTGAAGCATGAAATGGAGACCACTGAGAAACATTATCTCGGGCCATTACCCATAACGAGGAATATGACATAATGTGACAATGTTTCTTCTTCCTAGCCATTGTATTCAGCAGATCCTGGAAGCTGTCTTGCATTGTCATCAGATGGGTGTGGTGCATCGGGATTTAAAGGTAAAATATTTATACATTGTAGAATTGAAAGAATTAAAAGCATTCCTCTGGTTAAACTTCCTTCACAAAACCTAGAGTGAAAGTGTATTCCATGAAATAAAAATCTTCTCTTGATAATGTGCAATTTAAGCTACTGATTTAAGCTGTTCTGGCCTGGCACTTGGATATATCTGTAGGACCACTTACTCATACCAGTAACAGCCCAACCAATTCAATCAAACAGAGAGGAACTGCTTTAGATTCCAGTCCCCTATTTGCTAACATTTCAAAAGCTTGCTAACATTTCAAAAGCACTTTCCAAGTGTTCCAGAAAGTCTTCTCTTGATTTTAGCAAGCCATCTTCATTTTATATTTTTTATCACTTATAGCTTTCTGTGTGGCTCCAGTTCTTTAATTCTTTTATAATTAGATTGATATTTTATTTGGCTTTATACTTTACATAAGCTGCCGGGAATCTCTGGACTGCAGTGGGTAATAAACAAACACCCTTATGCAATTGCCTACCATTGAAGGATTTTTCCATTCTAAAGGTTCTGTGAAAATTTAAGCGTTTTTAGCCATCATCCCATAAAAAGGTGGAGGTCATTCTGACTCAACGAGGGCAACATTTTCCATAATGAGGAGGCTGTTACTGAAAAAAACAGTAACAACCTTCAGGGGCCAGGAGTCTATAGTGCTCTCTCCAAGTAGACTGTATGAGGCAGGCAGAATCCCCCTGAAGTAGATTGTCCAAAGCAGGGGTTTCAAACTGCTTTGAAATTGATGGCTGCATCAGGGTTGTGTTTGACCTTGGGGGTGGGGTCAGGGAGGTGTGGCCAGGGGGAGCATGGCCAGCTTGAAGCCATTCATATTGGGGCCACCTGTGGTGGCCTGAGTGCTTTGCCAGTGAAAATGTTTTCAGCCGTGACGGCCTCCTGCAACCCTCTACCAGTGAAAAAGGAGCTCAGGAGGGCTGTGCGTGGCCCTCCTGAGCTCCGTTTTTGCTGCCAGAGGCACTGCGGCCGATCCTTTGCTGTTTCCAGGGTGGTCCTGTGGACCAAATCTAAGCACCCCGTGGGCCAAATTCGACCCGCGGGCCTTGAGTTTGACATCCCTGGTCCAAAGGAAAAGAGGATTGAAGACTTAAAATACATTATAGTTAATAATCAGCACTTTGAATTGGGCTTGGAAGCTTCCTGGCAACTAATGCACCTTCTGCCGGATGGGTGTGGTTCTATTGAATTGGTGGTCAGTAAATTTGCAATCACCTTCTGTTATCAGCTATAGCTTCTGGGTCAGCTCATCCCCAGCCCCATGTAGAGCAAATTGAAATAATCTAAATTAATAGTATCCACTTCAATGTTATTCTGGCATATCATCATTATTCCCATACAAGCCTTTACAGTATTTCTTTGGATGTTCTCTCACTTCAGTTTCAGCTCAAAGCATTCCTCACTTTTATTCTGAATTCCATTTGCTTAATTGTTTTCTTAAATGGTTTTTATTCATTAAAATACTGCATTTTCTCTGCCATTTTTAATCTTAATTTCTTGTCTCTCATTTGCAACTTCCATTTTCTGTCTTAACACATTGTATGGCACAGCTCAGCCTCTTTTTTCCCCCATCAATTAATCTTTCTATACATTGTTTCTCATCCACAGCCTCTTTTCTTCATCTTTTTAAATGTTCTTGCATTGTTTTTGTTCATTAGCCTTCCTATTAAAAATAAATTTATTGCTCTCTCCATATTTCCCAGAAATATAAATTTGTCTTCTTAGGCAAAGGTGTGCCAAGTTTAGTGTTTAGTGTTCTGTTTATAACACTTATGCATCTCAGTCACAAGAGAAAAGTGGGACCTTTTTTTCTTTGCATTTTTATTGTTCCCTTCTCTTTTCTCTCTCTTAAAGCCAGAGAACCTCTTGCTGGCTTCCAAACTGAAGGGAGCTGCTGTTAAACTAGCTGACTTTGGTCTTGCTATTGAAGTAGAAGGAGAACAGCAGGCCTGGTTTGGTGAGTAGATGAAAACTGGGCTTACAGAGGTTCCATTTTGTGTCTGTATGTGCACAATTGGGCAAAATACATTTTTCTCTCTTAGTAAAATAAAGCAGGGCATTAATTCTGCACTACTGTGAATTGGTATTTTTCTACAACTAAAAATGATAAGATTAATACTTTCCTCTGGTTGTTGTATTTTTTCCCCTTCTTACTCTATTTTAGTTTGTATTCGTGTTTATTCTCGTTTGCTAAAACTTTCAACAAAATTATATTAAAAAAGAAAGAAAGTAAACTGGTATAAGGCTGAAGCCAACAAATCAGGAATCAATACCTTCCAGTCTGGGAAGAGCCATATCTCAGCCACCTAATGCCACCAAGCAAACCACCATGTATCTGTTAACTTGACAAAGCAAGGAGGAAGAATCCAACGGTTTCAATACTGAAGTATACTGTATATGTGTAAAAACTCTGTATTCTCTGCTCTGAGAGGGTCAATCAGCTGCTGTGTTTAAAGCTTTATTCTGGCCAGGTCATTCCTAAGCATCTTCTGCCAGGTCAAGCTAAAGGATTAAATTTCTAGGATGTGATTATTTACAACATGTCAGATGTATGAGAATCACATATTGCTGAAATAATCTGTATTCTAAAACTAATTACTTCAATGGAGTTTCTGTTTTGAAAAAAGTCAACTACCCTGATTTAGGCTAAGTAAAGTGCCTTAATTTAAGGGATCATAGAAACAAATATGTTCACTGTGGATTAATCTTCCCTGGTGGCATTTATTTAGACATTTCTTTCTGTATCTCTGTGTGTATAATATTATATGATGATAAAGCCAGCTACCACTCCAATTGAGAGAAAGTATGCATTTACAGACATACAGACATAAATCTGGAGTACCAGCTGGGGTTTAATTAAGTCGTAATAACTGCAAGCTGATTAGGTCATCTTAATGTCTGTTACTATTGTATCTTTGAGCTGTAGACACAGGCTGTTAAGGGAATACCTTTATAATTTCTAAGCCATAAATACATTTTGCAAATACACTAGTGCAGCACATGCTTCTGCAACCCAAAAAAGTCCCAGAAGGATCTTGAATAACAAGGCTGGAAAAGATGATTGCTTTGAGACTTCACAGAGCTGTCGTCGGTTTGATCTGATAGTGTTCGTCTGGCTGGGCCAGCAGTGGGATGCAAGGCGCTTTCAGTTGGCCGTTGCCTGTCCTTCATAATCCCTCAAAACA
The DNA here is from genome assembly GCF_029215685.1 of Pituophis catenifer annectens. Classification (NCBI taxonomy): domain Eukaryota; kingdom Metazoa; phylum Chordata; class Lepidosauria; order Squamata; family Colubridae; genus Pituophis; species Pituophis catenifer. The sequence goes on from NW_027256882.1 coordinate 97,340,991, forward strand.
CATTGGAGGATGATTAGTGATCCTCTTCAAATCTATGAGACCTGCAGCTGTGAAAATCAAGAGTGGAATCATTGCTCGGCTGCCAAAGGCCCTGCAAGCAATAAATATCCTCCCATCCCAGAGGGGAAGAAAGCAAAGGAAGAGAAGACCAAGACCTGCCTGCTGTTTTTGTTTGCAGGCTAACAAAACTTTGTCATTTTCATGTGTCACTGAGCAAGAGATAGGAAGCAATCAATCAGGCATCCCCAGTACTGGACTTTATAGAGTGAACTCAAAACTAGGAGGAGGAGTTCCCTCCAGTGGGGAAATAGATTGCTTGCAGTCTCAGCTTTAGGGGAGAGAAAAATAGGACTGTTTGGGAAGCATTTGGGAGTAGCGGGAGCAGTAAACCCGGATCCAAATAGAGTAGAAGTTAGAAGAACAGCTCTCACAGTATATGCGTCATAATAGAACACGAGGCTCGGGAGATGACAATTTTCCCTGCTATTTCAGCTCTTAATATTTATCATGTAATAAGAAATCCCAAGACCGAGAATTGTTCTAAATGAAAAGTTGTTGATTCTCCTGGGGGCAAATAGTGTAATTAGCTGTCTATTTTGACAATTAACAGGTTTTGCAGGCACTCCAGGTTACCTTTCTCCTGAAGTGCTCCGGAAGGATCCCTATGGCAAAGCTGTTGACCTTTGGGCATGTGGTAAGTGAGACCATATTTCAAAGGATGCTGAAGATAGTAATTTAGGGCAGTGGTTCCCAAACCTTTGGGCACCAGGGATTGGTTCCGTAGAGAGAGGTTTTTTGCAGATCGAAGGCATGGCTTCATGTGCTGCCTGCATCCCTTGGATCGGGCTGCATTTGTTTGGGCAGCCCAGTTTCTGACATGCTGTGGAACGGTGCGGGTTCACGCACTGGGGGTTGGGATCCCCTGACTTAGGGACAGAAAAAGAGTCCCTTGGGATCTATTACCAGGTTTTTGTCCATTTGTAGCTTGTCCAAAGGATTGGCTATTTATGATTGGCTATTTATGAATGCCTTCCCCAACTGGTGTGCTCTATATGTGTTCAGAAATCACTTTGGTTGATGCTTTCAAATAAGCATTTGAAATGTGATAGATTGGAGGGCATTAATTTGGGAAAGCTAGATTCTATATCACCATTAACCTAAGTAAAAGGTTAAAATGAAATCCTATGACAAAAAATATGAGCATGCAAGTCCCTCCTTTGAGTTGTTATTCCCAGTTCTTTTTTCACTTATTCTGCATCATGGACCTGCCCACAGCACATCCCTGCCCACATTCCATAACACATGCGTGCTCATCTAGGCAGGCCATAGCACCCTCCTGCCTGGCCATGCTCACACAGCTGGCTGTAATGTTGCACTTTAGGATCACAATGTTTAATGACAGAAATCCTGGTCCCAATTATCATCGTTAAGTAAGGACCTCTGGTTAGTTATAGACAGTGCAGATGTTATCAGTTTAGGTATGGCATTAAGAGTTTTTGCTCTCCAACATGCATCAGAATAGTTTGATGATATATGCAAACTTCTCCAACTGAGCACTATTTTCTAAATGAAAATAATGTATGGACAAGATAAAACACCTTGCTCCCAACACTCATCCTTGAAGAACTCTCCATTGAAAACAATGGCCACATGTTCCTATGCTTTGGTTTCTCATCAGTTATAAAAAATATTAGGACAGAATCATCTAATCCCATAAGAGATAAAGGTACTCAGGAACTTTTTATGAGGAATGTTGTCAAGGCCTTGTGAAACTCTAGGTATATAGTATTGAAAGGATCTCACCAGGGGTGAAATCTACTTACCTTCCTTACCGGTTTGGAAGTGCGCACACTCATCAAAGGCGCGCGCAGACCTTCTGCACATGCACAGAAGGTTAAAAAACACATTACTTCCTGGTTAAAACCAGGAAGTAATGACACCCGGCTGGGTGGGTGGAACTATGCTCCGCCATCGCTACCGGATTGCCAAACCACCAGCTAAAATCACTACTGAATTGGACGATCCGGTCCGATCCGGGAGCATTTCACCCCTGGATCTCACCATCCATGGCCTGCTGGCCTGCAAAAGACTCTAAATGATTTGTGAGATGGATTTCCCCTCTTCAGAATCCATACTGGTTTTTCTTCAGCAAACCTTATCCTTCTGTGGGCTTAGTTTGTTTTTGGTTTGATTATAGTTTCTTCCAATTTGCCTGGAACATGTTAAACTGCCTGTGCTGTAATTTTCTGGATCTCCCACAGAACCCTTTTAAAATATTGGATGAAGACCGTTATTAATGCTTCACTAGGCCATTAAGGCTTGTATTCTCCTGCACAGGCAGTGACTATTCCTGATTCCTAGGATTGACTTATTGTAAGAAATCCTTGTCAAAATCAAATCATTTATTCCAGCAGCCCTATTTCCATAGCGGAGCAAAACAACTTAGTTGAGGAAATACTCAGATTCCTAATGTAGCCATTATGTAAACAAATTATAAGGGCAGACTGGATTGCCCTCCTTCCTGTTACGCTGAAAGGAAGCAAGGAAGGAAGCCAGAATCTAGTGGTTAAAATTGCCTAAAAATAGGTTCCACATCTGAAAGCAAACGTATTTGCCAGAAATCTGGTGTTTTTACTGCAACCTTGTTCCCAATAAATCTTAGTAAACAGAGAATTGTTCCTTGTTATTTTTCCCCCATTCTGATAGATGTTAGGAACAAAAGTCATCCTGTTTGTAATTTAACATCTTTTTACAACATTCATAATAAAAATATTTAAGTGCTTTCATGTTGCTGATTTTTTTAAAAATGACAGGTTGATTATCCTTCTCATCTTTTCATCTTTCCTATTACCTATTAGCTTCTTATGAACTATAATTTTGTTGTTTATATGTCATGATTTATGTTGATTGACTTTATTTAGTATCCTATTATGATTTATGTTGTTTGCTTATTTACTGAGTTTGTATCTTATGATTGATAATGATTGTATTTTATGATTATGATCATGATTTATCACTTGTTGCTTGCATGTACACTGAGAGCTTTTGCACCAGAGACAAATTCCTTGGGTGTCCAATCACATTAGGCCAATAAAGAATTCTAATGACTGGAAAAATGAAAAAATTGAGAAATGTTAACTTTTATTTTTCTCTCCTCTATTGATAACTAACCCCACTTGGACACTTATTACAACAAAAATAAAGATCAGTGTCAGAAGATCGTTGCTTTCAAAGGTTCGGCTCAGCTTTGTCTCAGACAATGGGCTCTACATTAAAGCTGAAGGACTTTAAAACATTCTTTGAATTTTCCATTGATGGGGTATTGGGAGAAAATGTGATCCTATAGAAAGTGATTGTCAAAGCTTTCTGACTTTTTAGCCAATCACCAGGAGAAGACAAGTCTCCTGAAGCCTGGGCTGCCTAGTAAATCTGCTACAGGTAATCCTCGACTTACAACCATTTGTTTAGTGACCATTCAAAATTAGAATGGCACTGAAAAAGGGACTTACGATCAGTCCTTACACTTATAGTATCCCCATAGTCACATGATCAAAATTTGGGCACTTGGGGACCTGCATGTATTTACGACTGTCCCAGGGTCATGTAATCATCATTTGCAACCTTCTCAGCCGGCTTCCGACAAGTAAAGTCAGTGGGTGACACCATTCACTTAACCATGTGACTCGCTTAACAACATGGCAAAAAAGGTAGTAAAATCAGGCACAGCCGCCTTGCTTAGCATTGGAAATTCTGGTCCCAATTGTGGTCATCAGTCGAGGACTTCCTGTATCTATTTGTAGAATTATATCTAACTATTCCTTCCACTAGGTAGATAAATGCAGTCACTGCTATCATTCAACGGAAAGCTGATGTTAGAGCTATTTTTACAAATTTTCATGAGGAATTGTGGGTCTTATTTTCAGGCAAATTGTGATAGTGATGATTCAGACTGAACTGCAAAGAGCTCACACTTATGCCTGAATCCTTGGCATTCCAGTTAAGAAGTAACCATTTTATACAACATCGGGATGATGTTGGCAATACAGGAAGATACTTAGCTCTTGACTCATCTAATTTTTTTGTCTTGCTCACTGTGTAGGCCAATTCAGATCTCCTGTGTCAATCAATTCATTTCCACTAGTTTATGTAACAATGTTCCCTCTGAACACACAGGAGTTATTCTTTATATTCTACTGGTTGGCTATCCTCCTTTCTGGGATGAGGATCAACACCGATTATATCAGCAGATCAAAGCTGGAGCCTACGATGTAAGCGATCCTCCCTTTCATATTCTTCTTCTCTCTCCCACCTTAATTTTTTAAAAATAACTTTTCCTCACTTGCTTTATTGATGCACTGCCATATTGGAAACCAATCTAAATATCAATCTAATGTTGCAATTAATACATTGGACTAGGGGTAAGAGTATGTTGACATCCACATTTGAGTAATTGGGACTGATAAACCATGATTCTGAACTGCTGTTCAACACCAGTTTCATTCAGTTCTAGCAAACATGAACAATGTAGAGAGATACTGAATGCTGTAATTCAACAAGATTGGGAAATCATAGACTTCTATTCCAGATTAATGTTCCTCTCGGACTATTTTATATTGTGAGTTTATCATGAAGAAAGCTGGGCCTTCTATATTTATTTAACATATTTCTATGCCACATTCATCAGGAAAGTCTCTCAGCAGCTTATGTAGAACAAATGCCGATTTAAAGGTCTACAATATGAGTAAATTAAGGGATGCAGTGGCTCAGTGGCTAAGATGCTGAGCTTGTCAATCGAAAAGTTGGCAGTTCAGTGGTTCGAATCCCTAGTGCTGCGTGACAGGGTGAGCTCCCGTTACTTGTTCCAGCTTCTGCCAACCTAGCAGTTTGAAAGCACGTAAAAATGCAAGTAGAAAAATAGGAACCACCTTTGGTGGGAAGGTAACAGCATTCCGTGCGCCTTTGGTGGCCACATGACCATGGAGACGTCTTTGGACAGCGCTGTCTCTTCGGCTTTGAAACGGAGATGAATATCGCCCCCTAGAGTCGGGAATGACTAGCACATATGTGTGAGGGGAACCTTTACCTTTACCTTAATATGAGTACTGTGTTTCCCCAAAAATAAGACCCTGTCTTATATTTTTTTTGAACCCTGAAATAAGTGTTTGGCCTTGTTGCCATGCACTCAAAAGCCCGATTGGGCTTATTATCAGGGGATGTCTTATTTTGGGGAAAACAGGATAAAATAATTACAAAACAACAGAAAAATAAAAGTGACTGTTTTTATTGTATCTATAAAAGGGGATGCATGAGATTATAGTAAAGAAGGAATAGCAACAAGGAGAGTTTATGAACAATGGAGCATCTGCTGGAACATGATCTCTGCGTGAGATGGGGTGATTTTTCCTTCCTATTGCAGCTTTGTATCAAACAAATCTGTTGACTTTGTGGGGAGTTTTCTTTTTTTTTAGGGGGGAGTTTAGGTTGGTAAAATGACCTCTTTGACCTCTCTTTCAAACTAGTGGTATCTCTGTCCAGAATGTGGACTTTGCTGTCTTCAAAATAATGACCTTTTGAAGAGTGGCCATCCATATTAAAATTGTACAGTCCTCTTTCAACAGAGGGGAAGGGATACAACACCACCTATCTACCCACACAATCCTTTCAGCATCTCAAGAAAGTTCCACACCCATTTGCACTCTGATTCAGGTCACCCTGAGAGTACAGATAAACCCTCAAGTGGCCTCAATGACTCTCAGAGAGTAACAACTGACCTCAGAGTGCTAACAACCAGATGACTGCAAAGAATATAAATCTTTCCATTCCCCACAATTCAATCAGAACTGAAGAAGCTTCTTGGATGAGAATTGACACATTTTTAATGGAAAAATAATAAGAAAGTCCAGTTGTTTATAAAAAAAATCCTTTTGAACAACCATGACCTGGATGATTGAGAATCTCCATAAATTATCTTTTCCCATTTCAAACTGCTTTGATGATGGGCTTCAGGTAATTTTGGTCTGCCTGATGATGATTTTTTATCTAGGGATTGATAGATGGAGCATGACTCCATCAGTTCTCTTTGACATCTCAGTGGGTCTTGATATCTTCTAGATCATCTGAGAAATTTATGAATAGGAAGCACAACTTTGCAGTGGACCTATTGCTGGCTCTCTCAGGTAGATTTCAGATAATGCTGCATCCTCAAAATAAAAGCTGTGATATGGTATCCTCCAGAACTCCATTATGTACAGTATCTTATGCTTTTCAACATCTAGAAGAAGTAGCTGGAGGGAAATAAACAAGAGAGTTGAAGCTGGATGCTTTGGTATGTTGATGGTACTCTTTCTCCTTGATGTCTTTAGGAAATGGAATGGCCCTCCTGAATGCCTTCTTGCAGTTAGTAATGGGCTAGGTGAGGGTTATAATTTTTTGAAACTGGACCCAGACCAGAGAGAAGAGCTCAACATGAGGTCCCTATTCTAGACCTGAATCACTCTCTGTTTTTCAAGATTAAAGCAAGGCCAAATGTGCCTTTGATGAGCTCCAGGAAATATACCAACCATATTTGTCTTTCTGAAGATAGTGACTTTAGAGTAACAGTGGCCAAGTTAATAACCACCAGATTTAAATAGAGTAACACCCTCTGTATGGATCTGTTATTTCTGTCTAGTTTGGAACATACTGCACAAACTTATCCAGGGAGTCACCAGGAGTAAAAAAACTGACTCGAAAGCGTGCATGCACATTGCACACTAACACAGACATAGGCTAACCTCAAAGCTTTATAGTTTTCTGATTGAACTTCCACACTTCCTGAGAACTTGTAAAAATGTTTGCCTGTAATTCCTATGGTCCCTTCTGAAATAATAATGTATGATTGAACCTCAGCCCCTTGGAATGCATTCTCTGCAATGTGGACCAGCCTAATACCTTTATTTGTTTTTTAAAAGATCCTTTCAACTCATCTTGAAATTGGTGAATGGGCAAAATAGAGATGGGCAGTTAAGAAATATGAAATATAAATAAATAAATATTTTTGTACTGCATTTAACTGTTGTACTAATTTCCCCCTAGTCAGCAACATACCAAGTGAAAACTCATACATGATATGAATTTCTAATTCGTTTTTATTGCTTTTAAAATAATGACAAAAAATAAAGAACAACAAAAACGCAAAGCTAATTAAGATAAAAATACACACATCTAGGCTTTTTCCCCCCCTTTGACAATGTGTGTATACAGAATATGTACTTAATACTTGGACTACGAATCATTTTGGGCTTTTGGTACAATTACTGTCTCAGAGATATAGATTGTGTCTTAATTCTCTCCTGCAGAAGAGAAAATGAGGGGTTTTATCTTCTTGTACTTACAGTTTCCTTCTCCTGAGTGGGATACTGTTACTCCTGAAGCAAAAGACCTCATCAATAAAATGTTAACAATCAACCCATCCAAACGTATCACAGCAGCAGAAGCTCTGAAGCATCCATGGATATCGGTAAGTGCAAAGTGAACCATAGTTTTCTTAGTAGCTGCTTGGATTTTGATAATAATCTCCAGGTGACAGTGCTCTCCCATTTTAAAGTGGAAGGTGGGGCTCTGCAACATCAAAACCCAGGGCCTTCTAAATCCTTTCATTCAAGCCCTCCAAAACCTTTCAAGTTTCCTTTTGAATTCCTGAGAAAGTTGCTCTCTGAACTGCCCTGAGTCTTTGGGAGTTGACACAGGGTACACATTGAATAAATAAACATTGTAGAACTTAAGTTTGCAAAAAGGAAGAAGTAATGATCATGCTGATTTTAATTCAATTTAAAATTAATTTCTTAAAGAAAACTCCATTTTTGTCCTAACCCCATCTACCTCTTTATCCTGAACCTCCCACACTATTTTTTAAGTATGGCTCTTGACCACAACAACAGGTTATTGTTGGGAGGAAAAATTATACCTGCCTGGCAGAGAATATCCAGAACTATGGAGAAAAATTTTAAAAGCACATGAGATCAGTCAAGATGATATTCCATTGCT